>NW_026136714.1:5416100-6088600 GCF_905237075.1 Dicentrarchus labrax | reverse complement strand
ACATAAAATTATATCATGACAGATACTTTCTTCTGTCTGTGTTTACTGGCTATATGCAGGAGTGACTTCATGACAAACAAATTTACTAGTGCTGCATTTATGACCTGTCAAATGTACCATAAATAAAAACATTGCATTGGGAATTCCATTGAAGTTAGCATCTTAGTCATATAAGTATATAAGTGGAACCTGTGAATTGTGTGACCTCCGTGCAGTTTCAACATATAAATGACACACTGACTAATTCCATAAAATACAAGCAAACTCTTTTGATTGCAAATTTATAACAAAACAGATGTGAATGCTGTATAAACAGAAAGATAACTGTATCCCTTTGAATGAAAAGCTTGAAGCTACACCAACAGAAGAATCGACACAACCAGCAGCTTTGCCCTCTCCTATAAAATGTTGGAAAAAAGCTTTTGGAAAAACAAGGAACAAAGCCAGAGTGACACAACCTAAAAGAAAACTGACAACCTTGACTGATTCACGTTACACATTAAAATGTCTAAAGAACGCTAGACACAGTATATTTTCGAGTTGTGTGTATTTTCCCAAATGTTTCCAACAATGTTCAAACCCAGAGAAATCAATACTTTTATTCAAGGTATCGGCGGCATTCGAATAGTATTTTTTGCAATGGAAGGTTCCTAACTGAGTGAAATGACCCAGAAGTATTGAAGTGGAGCTGAGTGAATTCTCAAAATGTCAAGTAAAGGGGCCTCCGTGCTTTCTTTTTTTATCTTCTTCAGCATATAGTACACTGGACCATCCTTTACCAAACGAAAGGACATAATGCCGTCCCACAAGTCCTTGTGGAAGCAACATTTAAAGCAGTGCACCATTGCAGTTTCACCACAACAGACCCACGTAAACATAGAAACAACTGAGTACATTTTATGCATGTAACACCAAATCCAAATCCACAAAAAAAAATGTCAAAAGCACCCATAGCAGGAAACTCTATTATATCTGAATATAATTTACTCTTTAATACCTTGCTCAGTTTCTTATTATTTTAATAGCTCAACTTTCTTTATTATTATTTTCAATAATGTTTGTTGTATATTATCTATTTTGATGTTACTTCCTATGAGTAACTGATGTTTCACTGTATGTATAAATTGAATTGAAATTGAAAACATCCTTTCTTTTAAGGGTGATTCTGTTTTGGACATAAAACCTGACTTGAATTGTACAGCACTGAGTTTGTCAGTGTACGTTTCAAGAAAAGCCTGGTGTAAATGCAATCAGACTCTCTATGTCCTTACAAATTTTGCCTTGACATCTTTCATTGAATTCTTGACATTTTCCATCGAGGTCAAGCAAGGAAAAGTGGCATAGGATGTAATTTTATTGAGTATTTGTAACCACTGTCTTTTCTACTCGCCTCTAGTTCCCATCACTTCTGGGTAAACATGGGATACGCTGGAATTGTCAGAGAGTGAGAAAATGAAGTTGGCGGACGTGACTTAACATAACGTAAATAAAAGTTTAATACTTTGTTCATAACATGTTTTCTGTCTGATTTACGTCAGATAGATTTTCATCAGTAAAGGTGGTTGATTAAAGGACCAGTATGGAGGATTTAGTGGCATCTAGCAGTGAAGTTGCAGATTGACCACCGCTTGTGTCTGTGTTTGATGAAACTACGTTGGCAGCGAAACTTGTAAAAAATGCGAAAGGCCCTATCTACAGCGGTTCAACATGGCAGACTCCATGGAAGGCGACCCGTGTCATTTGTAGATAAAAAGTCTCATTTTAAGGTAACGGAAACACGATTCCTACATTCAGGTGATTATGTACCTATGAATATTAGATTCCATTTCTGACAATAGATCCTCTTAAATGTTACACACTGCACTTTTAAGAGAAAGCATTTTCACGCGCAAATGTGCTTCAACTTTGGAAAAAGAAACTAAATTGGAGCAATCTAGACAGGTCAATGTTTCAGTAGTCAAGGCAAATAAAAATAAATATATTTTGTCAGTAACATCCTTGCCTAAATCTCCTGGTGTTCCATTACCCAGTGATAGAAATCCTAGTGGGGAACTACAGCCCCCTACCCTTCCATACAACAAAGCATCTTGGACTAGAGAAATACTGCTTGAAACCTTTGAGGTTGGATTGAATGAATGAAAAAAGAGAAAATGTCACCAATTCCATCTTCGAAGATTTCAGATAGAGAGGCTGACAATGAAAGTACATCAAAGGGAAATGCAGACCCCACAGCCTTCAAAAGGCACAGTGAGCAGCACATTCAGGGTTATTAAATAGTTGAATATTGACAGGGTTTTTCCTATTTTAGGTGAACAGCACCTCAGCTATCTCCACAGATCCAACAGGACCAGAGAGATGGCAAGCACCACTGAGCGCTCTCCACCTCCCAGCCATTCACAGCAGCTTTAATTGACAGGCAAAACCCTCTTTTTTTCCCCTCTCACCTCCTCGCTGCTAACTTTGCCCACTGGACCGAGCTGTTGCTGAGCCAATCTGGGGAGGTTTTGTTTGCTGAACTCCGATACGTCCTTCAGCACTTTGGCCCCATTCATCTCACCAAACAATCCCCCTAAGAATTTAACTGGTGGGCAAACACACAGCACATGGGTAATGACGGGGGCACCTTGGCTGTCTGTGTGAATATTTACCCTGTCATCAAAGGAGGGGCATGCATATAAATCTATGCCTGCACTCCCAAGTTCAGGTTCAGGCTTTGGGAGTGCAGGAGGCGAAGAGAGAAAGGCAGCAAGTGAATACTCTTCAGATCTAACAGCCTATGGAACGTGATAGAGCCTTAAACCTATGGAATATGATAGAAAATTAGCTTGCTTTGTAACTCTGCAGGCACGCAGAGGTTGTTTAAAATGTCAGATCCATGAATAAATACATTTGAAAATAAAATGGCACCCTCCCACGCGTCAGGGCTATTCGACAAGAGATGTGTGGAATTGCTCTACTGCATCCAAAGCACCCAGGACTTCTCTTTTTTTTCAGATCTAAAGGTTTTGTGCCCTCTTCCCGCGATGAAATTGAAACAAAGTTTGGTTTTGAGTTTTGCAAAAAGTTGGGACCTTTCCCAGAATATTTTATTCTGTTGTTTAACACCTGATAAACCATCCCCATTCCATTGTTCAACACCTGATAAACTCAATTCGTAAGGGCCAGGAAACAATTCTGCTAAGGAGAGAAGCAAGAAAATAGCTGCAATCAGCCACTAGATTGCAATGTTTTGTCTGCGATTTGGAAGAGTGGAGAGATTCTATCAGGCTAGTTCTTGTCGCTGATATGCTACTGGTAATACGTTCAGCCCTGGGATGAATAGACATTTTATTGAAACTTTTATATAGCACTCAGGAGCTAGCATGGTCTATTGGAGACAAACAAAGCGTGCTTCTCCATTTTTCCATGTGTAGAAATTTCCATCTCTGCCAGTGTTTTTCTTTTTTTCTTCTTTTTTTCCCTCAACCTTCAGCAGATCATAGCTTTATCATTATGTGTAGCTTTGTGTTAGGGAGGGAAAAAAAGCCTGAATTAAATGCAATTAATGAATAAGAATTGATCTTCAACAAGAACACGTAAAACAATTTCTGAAAGAAAGGAGAACAAATCAAGTTCAGTGTGGATTTTGTTATTTGTCACATACCCCAGGGATGACCTCAAACTATTTCAAGATGTGAGGGGGGCACAGTGAATCTTTAATGCATAAAACAAAATGGCTGCCATTCGTCACCACACATGCAAGCTGCACCAAGAGCAGAGAAATGGCACAGATCTTCTCTGTGCACTGTACACCAGAGACCGTTTCTCCCTCAAGATCCTGCTGCTGCTTTGCTCTCCACGGGAACAGCAGTGGTGTGTGTTAGTGTGTGTGAGCGTTGGGGTGGAGGGGGTCTTTCTCTACCATCATCTTGCAAAGCTAGCGAGTGCGCACCCCCTCTCAGATCAACAAAGCCACATTACTGTACATGTCGATTCCACTGCAAAACCAGACTCCTGCAAACCTGTCAGAGACCCTGAAGATACGAGAAGGCTAGCATTAAAAAAGGATGACCTTATTATAAGTAGGAACGACGGTTATATATTTTCTGGCATGTAGACAGAGAAAAAGGTGATAATGGCATGGTGATATGTTTTATTTATTCATTTTGCTGATGTCTATTTATTATTCAATAGCTCAGTGTGTTAGCTTCAAATGACATCCTAGGACTACAAGAGAGAAAATGTAAATGCACATCTACATAGTGAGGAAAGGTGTAAGAAAGAAGGGATTTGTCTGTTAATATTGCAAGATCATGCTGTGATATAAATAAACATATTGCATATTTACTCAATTCAACTAAAGCAAGATAGAATTTTAAAGGAATTATCATCAGATAAAAAAGTGTATGTGCAATATTCACAATGAAATGTTCCCATTTTCTTACGTGAATGATAGAAACACCTGTGATCGCTCTCCAACAGTCCAACTGTAGTGATTAAATCAGTTAATAAATCATGTTTTATTAAATAAATTACCATTTATAATACTGTAATTCTCTGCCACACTGCAAATATTTTATCCTGTGACCTCTGAAATTAGTTATTGCATACAGAATATTAATCCCATTTATTATTCAAGATATTTGATTTCAACTTTTTTTTGCATTCTACTTACATTGTGTTGCTATTAATTTGGAAATAATCAGAAATTACGTGACAATCCTGACTGCTCGTCAACAGCAGCTACCATCATTGAATCATCACCCAATATTTTCTGATCACACACTTTTTTTTCTTGCCCTGCTAAAATCACCATGACTTTATTGAACTTCCTAATCCATTATCGCAATTAGTTGTGAATAAAATCAGAGCCCAGAATTTATAGCTAATGTATAAAATAATCATTTTGATAATCACACAAACCTGCTGAGGTGTGTAGTCAGTCACACATCTCTCTCTCTCTCTCTCTCTCTCTCACACACACACACACACACACACCCACACACACACACAGACAAAGCCCTTTGTACTGTCTTCCACACCAGCACTCCTCCAGGGGCCAATACTGTGCTCCAAAGCCCTTTAGAGGGGCAGCAAGCCGGAAAATGACCCCATGCTGTCCCCGCTCGCCTCAGCCCCGCCTGGTTACGCCCGTTTCCCAGGGACCCGCTGAGGGTCCAATACCCCTAGGCCTCCCTCTCACGCCACACTACCTCCCAGGGCCAAACGTTAACGGGGGCTCCTCACCGCGGACAATGGCAGCCGGGAAACGTGGGAAAGAAATGTCACAAGGCTCTCTGACAACCAAGGTTCGACCCCCTGACCTCCAGGGCTGGTCCCACTGGGCCTCTTTATGTAAACACAGGGTGTCCAAATAAAAGCAAACCCTGTGTTAATCAGATTCATAACCCATGTGAGAAGATGTATAGAAGCTAAGGTGTAGAAGCTTTAGGTTTGGACTGGTAGCAACTTATTCATTAGACTGGGGAACTTTTTTTCCTGCATTTCTATATAAAAACTGCTATTGATAAACTTTATTATCTGCATTAATTATTCTAGATTATTCTTTAAATAAATATAAATCCATGTAATTGACCAATAATTTTAGGTTTAAATACTCTGTAGTCTTTAATGGAGTCATTAACAGGAGAAGGACAAAGACTGGACAATAGTCTGCTGTTTGAACTCCCCATCGCCTTGTAAACAGTCCTGGTCATTTAACCTCTGACCTTATGGCAGTGTCTCCTCTCAATCCGTCCACTGCCTCTCTCCATATGGGAGATGCAGGTCAAATGAGGATATGGTCAGCCACGCCGTGCCCTCCAAGGGGTGGGGGGGGGGTCGCAACACTGGGTAGACACAGGCAGGGTGGGTCCTGAGCAATGGCAGGGGGGCAATTTGTTGGGAAGCAGGGGGTTAACGAGGGAATGATTGGCACTAAGCAACACTTGACTTAACTCAAGACTCCTTGGCTATGACTTTTGTTTCTGTGTGTTAATGTGTGATTGGTGAGAGTCATGTATTGGTTCATTATGCTAGAGAGCTCAGACTATTTTAGCTATTTTGTGTTGCCATTTTCTTTGGTTTGTGTGAAAATTAAATAAATACATTGCAGGATAATGGAATTTATATTTATATGTAGCTTTTAAAAATGGTAAACTATGACATGTATGCTCTCCTGTTTTTTTTGTGGTTAACTATTTGTTCAAAATTGTATTATCAAACAAAAAAATACACGTACACAAATACACATAATTACTAAGTGATTCCTTTTAGACAACCACTTGAGCTCCCAATAAACTGAGCCTTGTGTCAGTGTTCTTCTTCACGGGTCACATAATGATAGTGACGGGCAGTGAGGCAGCTGGTCATCCTATTTACAAACAATGGACCAAATCTGTTTACTCAAGGCCCTTGACAAGGTCCCATTGATGACCTCATTGGTACAAGAGCACATGTGTGGGTCAGACCACTGTGGTCACTAGAGGTCAGAGTTCACGAACCAAACACCACAACCTCACTCCCCGGAGACTCTTGTTCATGGACTCCTGCGCTAGTTAGTGGACTTCATTAAGGGCTTTGGCTGGGCAAGTGAAGGATTAATGACCCTTGACACGGTGAGCTGCTAACCTTGCATTAAAAGTTATGACCAAAGAGCAAAAAAACTTGGCAAACAAGCAATATTGCTAATCAAAATAATCCGCAGGTTGCAGCCATAAATGCATGGCATTCACGTGCATTAACGCACCACACCAGTTGCCCATTGTCAGTGTCAGCTACCATTGAGCTTGATATGCTGTTGTGTCACAATATAGGCAAATGCAAGTTTTAATGCAAAGGAAGAACAAGACCACATTGTAGTCATTGACTTCCGAGTCCAACACCTGCCTAGATAAAGCACCGGGATAGAAAGCATTTTAGTTCCGAGAAGGGGACAAAAATATGCACGGAAGGTCATTAACAATGCAGAACTGTGAGTGGGAAATGATAATTAACTCTAGATGGGGTCTTTAGAGGAACAGTCTTTGAGGATTGCATTTTCCAGTGTTGATCTCAAGGTTAACTATTCTGCATGGAAATAAGGGGCCAGAGGTGCAGCATTTCCTGACCACCAGCCACATCCAGAATTAGCATGTTAATATGTGTTTTGTATCCATATGAGTATTTGCATGGTTTTCATATGAATTGCACCAACTTGGTTGGGATCTATTATCCGTCAAAAGCATCGTAACCATAACTTCTTGCATAACAGCATACTCGCTGCCCTTCTCCACCTTATCCCAGCCACCTCATATTTCTCCATCTCCTCCTCATCATTACCATCATCATCACCACCATCACCATGACCGCTTACAAACCCCAAACTTACACGACTGTGCTATTTATATGAGTATAGATGAGATGCTGCATTGTCCCATGTCTCCTTGTAACCCCCATGATCATAAATCTGCCTGCATGGCCTGTGATCGTTTATGAGCACTTTACATGAAGATCACTCTCACAAACAACGCCCTTCAGCCAGTAATGAAAGCCAAGCGTCAAAGTTGAAGATCAATGTCAGGTTACGAGATTCGTGACAAGGCCTGCATGTATGTATATGACCCCATATGTAAAGAGGATCTCCAAGGGATCTGGATCAAGAACAATGGGAGATACAGTGCAATCCATTATGACGGGTGACATCTTGCTCTATATGACACTCAAATAATGGCACATGAGCACCTTTTTCAACTGAACTTTGGGCCTTTAAATTAATTGGTCCATCAAATAGCCGTAAAAAAAAAAGAGATATTGTTGTGTGTGAAAGTTCCTTCTTGACCTTGGAAAGACATTTTACAAAATCTTAGCTTTTTCCAGACAACAGTGCAAACTCTATCCACTGAAGAAGACCGGGAGATGTGGTTGAAAATGTCAGAAAGGGCTAGTAAGTGGACCTTGAGTTAAGATTATTTCATCAAACATCGCCATAACCAAAACTACTCTAGAAAACTAGATTTGTTTTGAAATATGCTCTTGCCACAATTACTTTGCTTAAACAATAATATATATGGGTACAAAATTTGTATTTTAAAACAAAATTTCTTCTGTCAAATTTCTACACAGCCTAACCTCTTGGATTTAGTTAATAAACAGCCACATTACACCTAAAAAAGAAAACTCTGATTCAGCTCATTTGTCAACCTCCCATCTCCACAGCCGAATCCCATCTGATCAACAAGCTAACGTTAGGTGGGCAGGCTGGCAAAGTTAGGGTTCAGCATTGGGGTGACCGTATCGTCACCAGTAGCGCCAAGCATGTTTAATTCAAAATAACTAACCTATCTGTACTTTTTTTTGGTGCATGGTCGCAGTTTGGCTAAATTGCATGTTTCTACCCTTTGTAAACAGTCAGACCCCTGTGTGGATTGACAGACTGTGACAGCCAAAGCAGGCTGTGGCAAATGATCAGCAAACAAGGGGGTTTGAAAATGTGATTTTTTTTTTTTATTACTTGTTCCTGTCAGTTGCTGAAAAGATTAAAATGAGCATTAATATGGGCTACTTAAATATAATCACCTGATTGGAGGGACTGTATGATGTGTTTATTTTTAAAATAAAAATCAATAGCTTTGCACCCACTAATTGAATAATGGGAACGCATTTGCTCCACTTGCTCCATATGTTTGAGGCAATACTGCATTTTGCATATATTAAACAAATACAACATTTGGTATTAGTTTTCATCCAGCTAATTATGTTATGATTTAGAATAAAAAGTATCATTGCAAAGCTTAACTATCTAATAATCTAGTGCAAAATGTGTGTACTTATACTGATAAATCTTTTTAAAGCCACAGGCTACCTGAAATAAACTGAATCCCCAGATTGGGACATGCTTTTAGCCGGTAGATAAGGTCAAGGGTTAAATGACTGAGGTCAGAGAGTCTTGAACCTCTGTCTAGGGACCCCTCAGATCAATGAAAGGGTGTTGAACACGTGTACTCATAATGGGGGATTGATTAGAGGAAGGACAAGTGTCAAAGGGATTGATCGTTCTCTGGTCAGTGAGAGTAATTCTGCTATCCTGTGTTTATCCAAGTAGAAGTTGTAGTTTGTAATATTATAAGCATACAAACTGAATATTTCGGTTTTGAATACTAAAACACGTTCACATGAAAGATCATTTTTAATCGAGAAGTCAAAGTCCATTCCTGAAAAACAAAACCAATTAAACATTTTGTCTGCCATAAGCGACAAATACGAGCCTTTTCTATCGGCAGGACAGTATCATTTCTTTGTGTCCTCCAAAACCGTTACAAATCCATGTTATTATGAGACAGCACTGTAAGGTCTGAGGCACAAAAACGTCTTGGTTAGGTTTACAGAAAAGGTTAAAAGGTCTAAAATAAGTTCTTTGTTAAGGTTTGGGAAACATCCTAGTTTAGGTTAACATTACTACTTTATAGAGGTTAGGGGACAGTTGTTGTCACAGTTACAATAATAACCTTGAACAGTGGTCTCCTGTGTTTTGTTGACCCTTCCATTCATCCCGACCCTCTGGACTTTGTTGCTCTGTCATCTGACTTCCTTTGCTCTCGTTATAATTACAGTGGCTGCTATAGAGGGCTTTGTCACTTGGGCGTAAACTAATGTCATTTTAAGGCACTTGCTTAAACGACTAATTCTGTCGTTTTTCTTCAGAGGACAGCCTGAAAATACGTCGGGGAAAAAAACTAATTTAACATTTGCCTGTGCTACTTCTTCTGCCTCCTTCAAATCTTGGCTGCCTGGTGTAGACCTGATGCTGTGACCAGACACAGCCCAGGCTGTGCCCAGGCAGGTACCAGCTCAGATCAGCTGGCCCGGGCCACAGATTAAAACACGTCTCCCTTTTGCCCACTTTCATCTACGGCCAACTGTCCAGCCAAGCATACCCTATGCCTCCTCACCCCTGCCTCCTCTTATCCTCTTCCTCCTCCTGCCTCTGCTTTCTCTCTCTCATGCAGGGGAGGGTGGCATGCAGGGACAAACCTGAGACCTTAAAAAAAAAAAGAAGAGGAAAACAGGAGGGGAAGGACATTGAGGGGTGGGGATGGTTGGGAAGAAAGGAGGCGAGGAGAAAAAGAGAAACGCACATTGTACTTTTCAAATGGATGGGAAATGATTCGCTGGGATTTGCTGACAATTATACGGTGGGGTTTAATCAATTCGGACCATTCACAGCGTGGAGAGGGCTGATCCCCCAGTACAAAGGAACAGACCGTGGGAGGGCGGTACCTGAGAAAGCGCCGGCGTGGTGTAAGTAACATGAGGCAACACTCCCCTCCCCACACATTGCACCGCAGCATATGGCCCCTCTCTGAACTTATTAGCTGGCGGATTAAGGCCAATCGCAGAGACCCAATGGCCTGTGGCTGCCTCTATTGCACCCTCCCTCGCCCCTCTTCACCCCCAGGAATGAGGCTGACTGACAAGGGGCATTGTGTTGGGCACCTAGATCGCCACACCCCTCACTTACCCTGTCATGCGGTGCAGTTTGATGAGGTTATTTGCTAGAGAGAACAGGATCTGACCATTAACCTTACAGCCACAGAACACACTGTACATACACTTAGAAATTACTGGCTTGTGTTATATCAGAACAGCTACCTTCAAACATGTCTACATCATAATAATTCATAAGATAATTTTACCCTTTTCCCTTGACCACTATGGTAATACTACCTGCAAATTAGCAAGCTGCTCGGCTATGGAGTGGATTAAAAGCACCTGAATGTGAACACACAGATTAGCCCTGTAGATATGAAGTCTAATTAGCATCTCATTGCAACTCGACATGCGAGCTCAACATGAGTGCAGACACGCTGAGAGAAAAGGCTCCATTGGCCAGGGGTTGATTATAGGTCCATTATGCACACAGTACTTAGTGATGGGCTGAGAGTAGGAATTAAGAGCTTGATGGCTACTGCGAGGGGACCTGGGCTGAAGTACAGGGGTGTTAGCAGTCAACAGGGTCTCAGGTCTACAGGAGGCCAAGACTGGGGGAGGCTATACAGTAGTCTCTGGCCTTCCTGAGTATTCACAGAGAGAGATTTGACAAGAGAGGAGCCCCCTATTTAAGCCCTCATTTGATCTGGCAAGCGGCAGGTGATCCTCTGCCTCTTTTTGTGTCAGACCACAGGGGTTTGTCGACCCCTCGTGACCTGCCTTACCTGGCGCCCGTCAGGACACCTCATTTAGAGAGGAAGAGGGAAGCTAATTCAGTCCTTGGTATCTACCCATCATGAAGCTCCACCTGGCCACAGGGTTGCAGGGTCAGCTCCACACAGAGACAGCGGGGGTGTTTGAGGCCTGCTTTACTAATCCCCCTACATACTGGGAGGTGTTGGAGGACCCAAAGACCAGAGGAGGAGCAGAGAAGCCATCTTCGTGGTTCTTTTAGACAGGATTAGAGGCCCAGCAGGGGATGGCCTCCAGGAGCGAGGCCTTACGCTTGGAGATCATGGAGGCATTTCTGAGAAGAGCAGAAGAAGGCTCGGCTTTGGTCCGCTTCCCTCCTGAGACCACCTGTGACCTATGACCTCGTGCTGACAACCTTGACACCGGTGAGCTTATTGGAGGTACAGAATTGGCAATATGCAGTTGTCTATTGTGGAAAGCCTCTCTTCTGTTTTATGGTTCCCTCCAAGCGAGTGCTTGTTTGTTTGTTTGCTTTCAAGGAGTTCTCGTTAGGCGAAAACCGAGCAGTTGATCTTTAATGAGAGGGGAAATCCTCTCCCCCTTCTCCCTGCAGGATGGTTCGCTATACCTTATCTTGAACCCCCCTTTGCTAGCTTTCATGTGTGTCTCGTCATTCTGGGGTGAGTGACTGCTCCTCAGAGAGACTGTGTCTTTGAGAACCAATGATTAATGCTCTTTGAGGATGTGGGGGGTGTGGGGGGGGGGCTTCTTTACATACAAAGCAAAAGACCCTGCTTTTTCCTACACAAACAGCGATGCCACGGAGAAAGTGTTGGCAAGGGAATCACACAGGCTGCTGGTACTTCATAGACACATAGATATAAATGGGCAGCCTAATAGTCAAATCTTTTTCTCACAGATCTCCAGATCCACCCACTTCTCCCCAATCAACGCTTCTGCACGTTGTATCTCACGATTTCTGACACTCTCTCACCTCTGAAAACACCCCAGCAGCCCGGCCTCTCTCATCCAAAGCTTTTCTCACAACAAAATTAGCCACAGTAGGGGCGAGAGAAACTATTTTAAGAGTGAATATATCCAGTGCTAAACAAATATGGCAACAGAGATGCACATAGATGTTCAGTGGGACCAAAGCATTAACAATTAACACTTACACATAATTGCATTTGAATTACATTTGATTTCTTTCCTTTACTGAATGCTTATTCCAAAAAAATCAGAGAACTTATCAGTGATCACCACACTAAATACTTGCAATGCTCAAGAGCATTTAGCAGAGGCTATTAGATAACCATAGTGATAAAACCTAGAGTAGCATCGATGCAAGGGCAACTGTTAACATTTCAGATTAGCTCCATGCTGAACCTCGGGGTTCATTTGGCTGCATTTGCTTCCATTATCGACTGAATAAGCAGATCCGGCTGGCAGAGATCCATTTCTCTACACACACTGTAGCACTCTATCTCTGTCTGAGCCCACTCAAATCACGTTAGCCAGTCAAATCAGGTTAGCTCCTCTTAAGCGTACTTTTAATTCAAAGCATCACTTCATCGACACCAGACTTGTTGGCATGCCAGAGCTGAGTTGTCAGTGCCTCTGCACTGATCCACATCCACTGGGGTCAGACAGATCAGGATATTGAGCCGGTCTGCATGAGTGTGTGTGTGTGAGAGGGGGGTGTTGGAGTATGCAATATTTTAGGGTTGGATAAGAAGAGTTACTGACAATCTGGCAGTCCTTCACACTGACATGTGTGTTTGATGGTACACACAGCCCGTTGTCGGCCTCCGTGACCCAGTGCTGACATAGAGGGTCGAGTGTGTGACAACGTGCTGCTGTTTGTGCTGCAGAGGACCACGGTTTGTTGAGGGTGGGTTGGTGGGGGCATGGATGAGGTTGGGGGTTGGAGTTGAAGACAGGGGTTGTGTCGAGCCTGCCAGTCTTTGTGGTTATTGTAGGGCATGGAAATACTGTGTTTTGCATCCATCTTGATTCCACATCGATTTTCACATTTATGCCAGAAAACATATTAATCAGAATGTATATGTAATCATTTAATCCCAATTTCTCCCCTATGCAATAGATTTCATTCTCCCCAGAAAGGTAAAAAAAAAAAAGGCAAATAGAGAGCAGACAGGTTTTATCAAAATTCACAGTTCTTATCCAGATATCACTCATTATGTGCACTTGTGTGATTCTTGTGGTCACTCATTTCTGACCCTCTACAAATTCATGTGTAAAGCAGACTTGTAGGCAGTGACTAACATTGTGTCCTATCTATGGTAAATCAGCTTGGTGAATGCAGAACGGAAGAAATACACAGCAACAGTATTTCATAGCTCTTCACTCCGAGGGCTTGGCGTGGACATTGTTAGAGACAGACTACGAACCAAGCTGGATTTATCAACAGACCCCTGCTCTTATCCCACTCGCTGCCTGCCAGGTATGGTTAATGTCCATTTCTATAAGCATAAAGGTTCCAAAGAGCAAAGGGATGTACAAGGTGCAAATGAAAGAGAGATTGACTCCCTGTCAAAAGCTGAATTTTCTCTTTTTGTGCGCCTGAGGCCACACTTGCCTCATGTAAGACTAAATAAAATTACAGGGCTCAGGCTGAGCTGCAAAGACTTTAAGTTGTGAGAATAAAAGCAAAACTCCTATAACTGTATTTACAAACATATTGCACTGTGTGCCTTTCCACCATATTGGAGAATCTCTAATGATTTCACTGTCTTAGACATTTTACTAATGTCTCACTAATGTCTTTCTCCCGCACCATTTCTTTGATTCTGCAGTGGCAATTTGACGCAAACCATACACATGGAACAATTATGCTCTTGAAAATAACCGAGACTGCAGGTCGTTCTGACTCATATACATGCCAAGAGGTGGAGTCAGGTAGTCTGATTGTCTGAGGCTAATAACAGTAGAGTGGGAGGAAGAGGTGCACAGAGGAGACGTTAAAAAGGCTATAAGGCTTACAGTGGGTGTAGGCGGATGTCTAAACGTGTGCATGTTTGCGCAAGGGCACAGTGTAAGTGTAGGCACAGTGTGGTACGCTAACCCTATTCTGATAAATGTGTGGGATGTGAGGATCGTTGTGGAGCCCCAGAGCCAATCTGCCCAAGACCCTCACTGTAGCCTGAGGGCCTCCTCAGTGCCTTCCTCTACCTGTCTGTCTCTATTTTCCGCTCTCCTGCTATTCAAACACTCCAGGATTGACTGAATAAAAAGGTTTTACTTGCTTCCAGTGTGTGGATTTGTACATTTTTTATAGGAAATTCCATAGCTTAACTTGTAAAAATTTCCATTCATATATTCAAAAAATTGGCCATGACTTTAAATAATAATAAATAAATTAAAACTTTGTGATTTGATATTTTGATTTGATATATTTCATTTTTCTATTTGACTTGATAAACTACGGGCAAAAAATATAATTCTCCAAATCAAATCACGCCTAACTGACTATTCTTGAAAAGGTAAACCCAGTCAACAATTAACCAAAAATGATTTTTAATAAGACTTTTCCAAGCTATTATTCTGCTGAAAAGTCCATCATTAAGAGCAGCCTACATTAAGCCAAATGCACAATGCCCTCCTCTGTCCAAACTGTGAATTAGCTGCTTCGTTACAGTACAGAGAGACGCCTTACAACAATCACTCTGCAGCAACACTGTAATAACTGTGCTGTGCATCAACAAATAGACATTACAAAATGTGTGAAATATAGATGACACAAACACTTTGTAAATGTAATTTTTGCATTTGAACTGATGAGTGGTGCAATATACAGAGCTGGAATCAAATAAAGATTGTGCGAGGGGAAGAAGAGAGTGATGCAGGATCAGTGTGTGTGTGATGGGGATGAGCAGCAGACAGAATAAGGTGGTTTTGATCAGGAGTTTCTCTGGGATAATTGTCAGGATCTGCTGTTTGGAAGATGACTGACAAAAGGAAAAATATGACAGTGGAATTTGTTGAGGAAACATGAAAATGTGTCACACATCCGTCAAACAAAGAAATGCAATATTTATGGATTCTTGAAGAACCTCTCTCTCTCTAGACACACACACACACAGACACACACATGCATATTGTTAAAGTCTTCTCAGCGTCTTCTCTACAAATCATTTCCCATGTCGTCATGCGTCTCCCTATAACGTTCTCTCATAAAAGGATTAACATGCAAAAAAGTCTGTTTACATAACAATGACAAGGGCGTTTAAAAATCCACACTTCAAAACATGATTATGGTAAGCATGTGAAAGTTTTAGCAGACCTTAAGCATATGTGGGAGACTCTTTTTTTTTAACCACCCGTAATGTTATTTATGATTAATGGACTATGAGCACAGTACAGCGCATTTGTCTCTTCAAATAATGTAAAAGTGTACTTTAATTCATGACAATTTAGCCTTGATTTATTTTTTTCCCCTGATTTTTTTCTTTATTATTACCAGAGTATCGACAAATCCCGGTGTGTCATGAGGGAAATTGGAAAAATACATTTAATTTAACCAGTAATGATTTCATATAGGCTATAAATGTTACATATGATATAATATTCATATTTATTCAACCTCAGTAATCAAGCTGTGGACACACACGAACATGCACTTACAGACACATGCGCACGCTGTCATTGCTAATTGAAATAGAAGGAAGAAAAAAGAAAGAAAGGAAGAAAAGAAAGGGTTTTTTGTTTTAGTTTTTTTTTTTTTTTTGAGGGAGCCCGTTGATTAATTAGAGCTATCTGTCTGAAGACCTCCTGGTATGATTAGACAACCTCTCCTCCCTCACTTCTCTCTCTTTGTCAAACACACACACACACACACACACACACACACACACACACACACACACACACACACACACACACTCACACACCTACTAAGAAAACAAAACCCCACTAATCATTTGGAGCCTGTGCTTTGTAGGTGGGGCCCAGTCATTATCAGGCCTCAGCAGTGCAGGTTTTTGTTGGTTTTAGCTTTGCATCCTCAATCAATCGCTAACAGGAAGAACTTTAATCAGGGTTTTAATGCAGCTGTACAAGAGGTGGGCCGGCCCATTGTCTGGGTCTGAAAAGGCTGATCGGAGGGGAGTCCTCTCGCGTTTCTTTACATTCACCTGCTGGGCCCTATTGGGTCTCTTTCTGAAAGAAAAGGACAAGGGAAATGAATAAAGAACACAGTGTGTCCGCTCAACCAGCCTATGGGTTAATCAAGGAGCTACTTGTCATCTCCACAGAGCCCCACAGTTCTGGCGGTTAAGCTCTCCCCTTCTCTTTCCCATACCAATTCAGACACACTGAGGAGCTGGGACGGGACAAACAACAGCGGGCCATAACACAACCATGAGCTAATGATATGCTACTCTCAAATGAATGTATGAAGCAAGGGGGGTGCTGGGAAAAGGAGAAGAACAGAGAGAAAAAACTTTATGAATCACAGAGAAATGCAATTTGGAGGGTCTAAATTTGAAAAAGAATGAAATCAAAACTAAAATGAGTTCAAAAACATTGTACTGCAGGAAAATGTGTTTCTTAGAACGTTATTTTGTTTCATACAAATATTAGTTACATACAAACTCTCACAGTAGGTCTGCTCAAACTGCATCAGAGGTGCAACATAGAGCAAAAACACTAAGCTACAGTCACACACACACAATATTCCCTTTTTTTGTTAATTGGATATTTCTTTACATTTAGGCACTTGGGCCTAAAATATAATATAATGCCTCAACTAAAAATTAATGAATGAATTTGGTGAGGAAAAAAAAAATCAAACACCTCTTTCAGACACACATGCACAACTTGGTAAGGTGACACAAATTCGGACCTCCCCAATAACCTGGATTTCTAGAACATCTACAATAATTAAAGGAGTTTTATCAAGGAAGTGTTATGTGAAAAGGTGCATTGGGGCAACATTTGATCAGTTTCAAAGCCTTTTAAATGATGCTCTTACCCCATCTAGTGAAAAGAAAGAGTAATTTCCAACATCCACTCAAGAGACTGAGTGTGTGTGTGTGTGTGTGTGTGTGTGTGTGTGTGTGTGTGTGTGTGTGTGTGTGTGTGGGTCTGTTTGGTGTTTCTCTTAAATGAACCTCTCAAGACTCTCAAGAAACACAATTAAAAGAGGAAATTAAAGTGTTAACATAACTGAAAATGTGATGTAAGTATAGGAGTATGTTTAGAGGCTAAGTAAAAAGAAAAAACACGTAAAAATGTGTTTGTACTTTAATCATTCTATTAATATATACTCGCTTCTGCTTAATATTCCTCACACAAAGACCACAAGAGGGCATTATTTAATCCGGGCATTGTAGCAAAATCTTCTACAGATTAGACTGAAGTTTAAAGATTTTAAAAAGAATAAGAAAAAAAATGTAAGGGTTTGAAATTACTGAAAGATTATTATTATTATTATTATTATTATTATTATTATTATTATTATTAAATATTATTATAATTGTTGAACACATTTCATAATAGCGAAAAAAAAAAAACTGGGTGAATATACTTTTATAAAGTCTCCTTTGGAAATTGTAATAAATAAATGCATTACCAAGTCATAGCCGCCATTTGATACTAATCATTGTTGACGATTAAAGTGTATTTATTGAGATACTTTCTATTGCCATACATTTGATGAAATGAGATTTAACTGAGCAAAGGTTCAAATCAACATTTTGTATCAACGTGTTTTCTGTAAAAAGCCAACATTGTGTGACATTTCCAGGATAAAATGTGTGCAATTTGTGGAGCACACAGGGTGCTTTGGAATTATGCGTGTACTTTAAACGTCAGATTTGTCAGAGACAATGTAGACTGGTGACTAATGGCTGATCCACCTGACAAGGCTTTTTGTTGAAGTCCACAGGAAGTCCACAGGAAGTCCACAGGAAGCCTTCAGTGCTCTCCAGCAGGGATTGATGCACTTATAAGAATGCTCTCTAACACAAGGGATGGCGGCAATTAGGAAAACAAAAGCGAGGAGGGTGCCAGTGATTATTAGCAGAAACACTTCAACAGCCAACACCCAGCTTTCACACTGTCAATTAGAGCAACAACGAAGAGCATCAGAAAATATACCTTCAAGGGATTAATATTATATATATATAGATATATATGTTATTATAAATGCTCTGTGATTATAGTTAGAGAAAATATAGGCAAACACATTATTTATTCAATATATGTATTTGTGTGTGATTATTGTACCGAAATTGATGTTATTTTAATTTTAAAAAACCTATTACAAGAGACATATTTTGGCATTTTCCCCTTTGTCTGTTATTATATCTGTCTGTCATTATATTCAGTTTTATTTCCTGGAATAAACCAGACATGCAAACTGTGAACCTGTCTGAGTGGAAAATTGAAAATTAACATCGTGTTCAATTCATAATGACTGCGTTTAGACTCACTTGAGCTTGCTCAATTAACACAATATGAAATGAGAAAAATACACTGTATGCACATGCCGGCTCAATTTTATTCACTTCAATTTTTACAAGCTACATTTAAACGCTTATTTTGGCTGATTTGCAGTGTTTGAGTGTTGATTTTGACAGGCACTCACTGCAGAAGGTCAGCAATTCACCTGTAAGTCGGGAAATTACCTTGCCTAATTTTTGCTGTCCTTCAAGTGCAGCCTGACAGTCTCCTTTGCATTTTAATGCAGACAACCTGATTATTAAATCTTAGAGGGCTTTTTTGTCTGAAATAAATGGCTTGGGTTGCTGGGCAACCTGACTTGATCAAACACGGTTCCCCTCCCCCCATTTTCCAGCTCATAATTCTTCGTCTATATTCAGGCATCTAGTTCTTAATTAGATTAAGATGCAAAAACCCCCACTGTGAGCAAATTCACACTGATGTACAATTCTCTCTCACACACACATACATGATATAGCTTTGCTTTAGTACTGTACACACCCACATCTAATTTCTAATGTAATTGATAAATATTTGTAAAAAGAGATTGTCTCTATTTTAAATGTAACATTTAAACCAAAATATTCATTCAATTCATGTGACATATGGGTTTACTTTCAATTGCAAACAGAACCTTTATCCTTGCAGTTCTGATGGAAATTATATAAATATGATACAAAAGAAAATTAATATCTTTAAAAGGGAGAAAAAAATCACCCATAATTACACAACACAAAATACATCTCAAATAGTAGAACACATCCATGCTCAAATACACTCCTCGACACAGGCCATACATTACTCTACCAGCACACTATACATGCACCCATTTCACCAAAATGGCCCGGCTATTTGGAAAGGTGAGGACATCACATGCTGATATAAAGGGTCATTTGGAGGACTTGTTGGAGCTTCGTACTGTGAAGGATTGGATTTTCACCAGAATGGCTGCACTTTAACATCACTCTATCTGTCCTTCTCTACATTTCATTCAAAGCTATAAGGTGCTCAGAATGATGGAGCACAGTGTGTGTTTTTCACTCCCCAGTGATTTAAATCCTGGCCTTTACAAATGAGCATGAGTTACTTTGTTTTCTAAATAAAACATTTCCATCTAAACTCACAGAGGGAAAAAAAAAAATCTGAAACATTTCTTCACTGTTTGCATTTGTCTTCAAGGTAAACTTAAATGGGCCATTAAATTTCACTCAATTCTCACTGGTCTTAGTGTGGAAGAAGGGGCTGTATGCATATAGCAAACCAAGGACAGTTGGATTTGCCATAAAGAGCATGCCATTTTTGCTCTCCCTAGAGCTATGGCTTTGATTGAATCCTGAAATGAGTTGAAATGTCACAAATCCCTACCAATATGCTAGAAATGAAAATTGGCCTTGGGGTTTTAAGGTTCCCATTAAGGGTGTGCTTAACACATTCTGTTAAGTGTGGTTGGAGTGCATCAAAAATACAACATAATCACGTGTCTCTGCACACTCAAGCAAAATGTTTCTAAAACATATTGATGCGGAGTCTCTCTGTGGTGAAGAGCAAGAGAGTTCAGGATCAGGCCTCGACAGGACTGAAGCGAGAGAAAAGCTGAGGGGCAGCTGGGTCCAAATTAAACCAGGCAATATCTGAGCAAAACCGGAGCAATTATCATTTTGGACTTGTACCAAAAAAGCTGGGTAAATCCTGTATTTTCCTGCAGAATGTTTTGGATATGAACTTAAAGCAGGATTTTACAAAAAAAAAGTCTGAAATTACATTCGAACTGGAGCAGGAAAGCACCGGTGTCTGAATGCTAACATGCATGAAAAACAGGCTTTTATCACCTCCTTCCTTTATATAACACAGTATATCTGGCTACTTTTATGTCAAATTATAGTATATGATGCATTCTGCAGTGTCTTGTTTTATTAAAAATAATAAACTCTGCCTGTACATCAGCATCTCCTTTCAGACTGGTAATGCCTGTCTCGCTGTGAATGCACTGATTTGATACAACCATCCTCCTCTCTACCCCTCATTTCTCAGGTAGCTGTATTTTCAGGAAACAGGAAAACGACTCTCCTTGCTGCTTAGTATTCACATCACGTAAAGTGGGTCTGTGTTCCTCATTTAGTTCTGTACTGTACAGCTGGGGAGCTGTCCGGCGCGCGGCGGCAGTATGCAAATGACTCTGGATTTGAATGGAGATGGAGGTAGACACAAAGCTCAATTAGAGACAGAGAGAGAGAGGTGGTGGGGGAGCGTTGAGTGTCTGGAGGGGAGGGGGAGGGGAAAAAAAAAAAAAAAAAGCCTTGGCTGCTTAATGCCAACCTGAGGAAACCAATGTACGGACACATTCAAACACAAAGGCACACACAGATGTGAATGCGCTTAAATAGCCAGGCAGATTTCTAAATTCTTCAGACAGGCAGCTGATCTCTGAGGGGCTCAGACAGCTCAGCTCTGCGATGCGTTCCGGTCACACCAATCACGCTGAGAATATCCCACATCATCCATATCACACATATCATCAAAACAAAAAGGTATCAGGCAAGCACAGGTGCACTTCCTTTTTTTGTTTACAGCTCAAAGAGAGACTCTCTGATGCGGCAAAAAGTATGAGGGGGGATGGCGGCCATTTTGTTCTTGGGTGTTAGTCGATGCCCAGCAGCAGTACACATCACCTGACCCAGTGCCTGCACGAGTGTCCTTGGAGGAGTCTCTGACATCAGCACTGCCACCTCTGGTTGCCACAGCAACCGCAGCGCAACTGGGTGGGGTGGTTGGGGGGTGGGTAGGGCGTTTGTGCGGGATGGAGGGCAGAATAATTAATATGCACATACAGGGAGTTTGAATGAGGAGTTAATTGTATTTGTTGGTGTGTGAAGCAGAATTGAACGCCACAGCAAAAACGAGGAATATCAGAGAAGGGGAAAAAGAGATTAAGCGAGCTCATTGGTCAGAGAAATCATTTGCATCGTTGTCAAGGTTATTTCCAAATGATTTCCTTTCATACAAGAAAGTAACTTCATAGATGAGACGGTGGGGAGATGGGCCACAGGGTGGGGATAATCCTTCTCCTCCTCTTCCTCTAGATTCTTCTCCTCCTCCTCCTTCTCCACAACATTATCATCATCATGAATAGTTTACAAAGCTGTTTACAGCCAAGGTGATGCTTCACACAGCATCAGTCGGTCAGTCAACGGCTGACTTTGTGTCCATGAACTGCAATTATTTCACCATGCCTGGATAGATTGTTTAGTGTGCAGCTGAAATAGAGGCTCACAGACAGGAATGCAGACTTGACTCTGGGTGGATGAGACTAACTTGTTCAGGGAGGCTCAAAGATCATTCAGCTGATCCGCTGCAGAATGTCTGATTTCCCATAAAACACTGCCTGTCAGATTATAGACACAACCTTTGGTCACAGAGACACACAAGCCAACATTTTGTCTCCCTCTTCCAAATCACCTCTCACACACACACACACACACACACACACACACACAGAGAGAGAGAGAGAGAGAGTTTTTCTTTCTGCCTCAGTGTTAATTCTGTAAATAAAGTAGCTGCAGCAGCACAAACACATATATAAAAATCAACACCAATGTAAAAAAAAAAAAAAATAAACATGTTTTATGATATTCTGCCCCGAAATAAATAAAAAAAATAAAAATACAAAAATAAGTCATCTACACCACACTGCGGAATTAAGCGCAACAGCAGAAGGAAAAGGTGTTTGGTTAGACTGACAGCACAGACGTACATGCACACAGTCACTCACGCACGCACGCACGCACGCATTATACGCCCTATCAGTGCGCGCACGCACGGGCGCACATACAGTAAACGTTGCAATGGTCTCATCAATAATGCATCGGCACTTCATGTTTATGCAATTTACAGGGCAAGACCGAGCGATGAATGCTGTAGATGTAAGCCTGGCGCACAATAAACGTATAACGTTTTACAAGCCTATCACACACACAGAGCTCACACACACAAAAGTTCAAATCTTTTCCGCCAGTAGAGAAAGAGATTAAGATAATAAAACAGTCCTCAGCACATACCTGTTATGGCACTATTTCTTTGATTCTGGTTTATGCAGGCTTGAAGGGCTTCATGATAACACCGCACTAAGGAAATAAAACTGTAGCTGTGGTGATATGCAAATTAACGGCTCCCGCTGAATGCAAGGGCATTTATTATTCATAAATTACTCATGTTTATGCAAATGACGGTATACGGAAACACTGGTGGGGGTTGAGTGGATCCCTCCAAACATACTGTGTGATTCAATTTCTGTTTTGCTCTTCCATCTAAAATGATCCAAAATCCAGACATTTGACCAACGTGGTCATGAACCGGCTCAGTTATTCTGAAGTTTTCATCCAGGTTGGCAGTGAGCTGAGGTTGGGGAATCAAAGGAAGGTGGAGGGCACAGTGCAAAGCCAACATAAGGGGAATAAAGTCCAGAAAACTAGGCGAGTATGGGCTGTTACTGAAACACGCCACATCATGTCATTTCTTTAGTACTTATTCATCTATTTCATTTTTATTTCTCAAGAGCAGGCTGGCTAATGTTCTTCAACCTGTGGGGCCACTGGCAGACGGGGCCCTCTGCACAAGTGGTGTAGCCTTTATTGAATAAAAGAAATACATGTGGTATTAAGCAGGTCTATGTTATACTTAAATGTGCTTGCAATCTACAGTAATTCCTATAGGCTATAATAGCATTGAAGCCAGATACTTCACTGCAATTCTTTTTATTAAATGTAAATTAGACAATGGAAGCTCGCAGGTAAATGTCAATTTAACTATTACACATAGATAGAAAACAAAACGCGATTCATAAGGTTCCAGTGTCTGTGTATATGTGTGTGTGTGTGTGTGTGTGTGTGTGTGTGTGTGTGTGTGTGTGACATTTCTTTTGCGCACTGTAGCCTGAATTACGGCAGTAGCGCATCATCAAAAGGGGACAGCGTTGACGCAAACGCGTGGCGACGCGCATCAGTCGCGTTATTGCTGGTGTTCGTGTTTTTATACGAGACGTCTCGAAGTTTTTCCGCGGAACCAAAGAGGCAGTTTGACAGACAGCGTCCCCCCTGCAGCGTCCCCCCTGCAGCGTCCCCCGGGTTGGAACGGACTGTCGTTTATTGAGACACACAGAAAGTGAGTTCATTGCTGCGAGCGTAAAGCTGTCACACTGCGAGCGTAAAGCCAACTCTCTTTACTCTCGCCTTCTCTCGCAGAAGCAGCCATGTTCCACAACAGCTCGCAGAGGAAGTACTGGATCTTCAGCAGTGAAGACGAAGTGGAGCAGATGAGATACAAGGCCAATCAGAAATTCCGGAACAAGATAGCAGAAAGCGGGAAGGTAAGCGGTGCAAACAGGGACAGTGTGCTGCTGTGTGACAGTGTACCTCACCTCCTCCCTCCCTCCCTCCCTCCCTCCCTCTGTCTGTCTATGTCTGTCTGTGTGTGTATCAGCCCGGGGTGAGTGAGTCCACCTTCCTGGAGCGTCATGAGGAAGATGTCTTATTCAGACACTATGAGAGGAGACTGCTGGACTTCTGCAACGCCTTCAAGCCTGTGATGCCCAAGTCCGTGGTGGTATGTGTGTGCTTTCTATTCCTCTGTGTCAGAACAACGGGACAGCACCTGTCTGACCCCTCTCTAGATATGTGACCCCTGTGCGTCTCACCTGTGCAGGGTACAGCCATCATGTACTTCAGAAGGTTCTACCTGAGCAACTCCATCATGGAGTACCACCCCAGGATTATCATGTGAGTAGTGTTGATCGTGATGATATGGGGGGGGGGGGGTAGACGTTGTTGAACTAGAACATGAATTTAATAGTTTGCCTTTGATTGTGTAAATGCTGGGAGCAATATGATTTGGTGCAGATATCTGATGTTGCCACCTGAGTGCTTCAGCCTGGTTCCAGTCCTCGAAATCAGGCCCACATCTGCGATTGGATTCAAATTGATTGAATGAAGTGAAACACAATGGCAATGCAGTCTGATCAGTATGGAACTCAGACGGGTTTTTTGTAATTTTGCCACACACATATAGCATTCATCTTTCAGCTCTACTTAAGAAGTTCTATTTGGAGCAAGTAGAATGTTGTTGATGGAGGAATAAGTCAGTTTAACACTATTTTATTAAGTTCATAAATTTCCCCATCAGTCCAGGATCAACTCAATGTTACTGAAGATGTTCCTTTCTTTGGCATAAAATAAAATGTCTCCTTTAGGAATTGTTTCCCTTTATAATCTTTTCAACTTAACTATTACATAAGATATGCATATAATCACCAAAATGTCTATTGTACCTGTTTCAGGCTGACGTGTGCGTACCTGTCCTGTAAAGTGGACGAGTTCAACGTGTCCAGCACCCAGTTTGTGGGCAACCTTCTGCAGGAGAGCCCAGCAGGGCAGGAGAGGGTTCTGGAGCAGATCCTGGAGTATGAGCTGCTGCTTATCCAACAACTCAACTTTCACCTGGTGGTCCACAACCCCTACAGACCCATGGAGGGCCTGCTCATCGACCTCAAGGTAGGCACACTCCTGGAGAGCTCATATTACTGTCACTGTGCTGATCTAGCTAGTTCATATTATTTGTCCTGTCACATTTGACTTATTATATCTTAATAATTTCATCCCTCAGACAAGATACCCTACGCTGGAGAACCCAGAGTCACTGAGGAAGAGCGCTGACGACTTTCTGACACAGGCGGCCATGACAGACGCAGGACTGCTGTTTCCTCCCTCTCAGATCGCTCTGACAGCTATTCTCAACAGCGCATCAAGAGCCAGCCTCAGCATGGAGAGGTGGGTCTGTAGGTGTGCTCAGGTTAAAACAAGGACTACAAAAGTATAGAGAGATTTTAGTAATATTAAATATCTATTTCCTTAAATTATCTGATTTAGAATGAAGTTTCAGTAATATTTAGGTTTCTTTTTAATGATGGTCAAACTGCAAACACATTCAGATACATTGGTAAGGTATGACCCTAGGTATTTATGGTATTTAAAATATTTAGAGTTTTTTTTTTTTTTATGCATTTGTCCTGGGAATACTCTGAACCACAACTATAATGTGTTGATGTGTGAAATAAATATGCTCTACTAGAATAAAAACAAAAACCGTAAACTGAAATATGACTGAAGGAAAACATTTATTTGTTGCTATTTTCTATTTTTCCCTTAATGTTTTTTTTTGTTTATTGTTTTTAATGCTTAGCTACCTGACTGAATGTTTGGGGCTGAAAGGGGACAAAGAGACTCTCTCGAAGATGTATGACTCAATGAGACGTGAGTAAGCGACACCTTCAATTTGACACCACAAGATGGTGATATTGAGCAGTTTTGAGTAGAATGGTACACCTCACAAGTGAATGTTTCCTGTTTATCCAGGGATGAAAACCCTCCTAAAGAAGTATGAACTCCCCAAAGCGGAGGAGGTGAACGTTTACAAACAGAAGTTGGAGAGGATTCATGCTGAATTTTCCACTTCAAGCAAGTAAGGAAATGAAGTGACCTGCTTATATTTTTTATGGAATACTTGAAGGGATTTTCAATAATCAGAGTATAATCAAATATTGTCACTGTCATTATGTTAAAATGCTAAGTTTACTGTAGTGTTGTACATTGACACCGGTATGTGAATGCTTTTGTAATGTCATGTATATCCCCCACACCCAAGTAAGCAACTCCAGTTTTCTGTTGTCATAACATAGTAACAGTTTTATTTTAGCCAGGTTGTCGTATCTAAGATGCAAAAGGTTCAAGGTTCAGTATCAGGTAGAAAAATAAAAAGGAACACATCATCAGCTGTATGAAATACAGAAAGGAAGTACAACAGCACGCCACATTCCTTCCTACATCATCCATACCATGTAGCACAGCTGATATTGGTATTGCTGATGAGGAGACTTTTTAGGCTCATTCATAATCATTTAATCGGTCGCCAGTTGTCTGTTTAACACTTGGTGAGGTTGGTGAGGTCCGTGGTATCTTAAGTGCAACTACAGTAAACAGTTTGGTAAACTCTTGAGCTATGACAGGCACAGATTCAGACTTTGCAGCTGCTTGAATCATCAGGAGGCACACAGGGCCCACCTTTTTTTTTTTTTTTTTTTTTAACGACTATGAAGTTGATAAATCTGTGCGTGGCATGACTTCTCAGGATGAATCTATATGAAAACAGTCGGTGCAGAGGTGTACGGTAACACCACCTGTGATGGCGGGAGAGCAAGAGACTGCAAATGCATGAAAGCTTTCGTTCACATCCCAAGGCTTAGAAGGGAGTTCAGGTGATGTTTGTTAGAGCAGCATATATGTAGGCCCACACACTATAGCAGGATCCATTCAGGGTTAACACATGCACAGGACAGGTTACACATATCTCCTACAAAAACTCTTTGACTATCTCTCAGCTCTGTTCAGCTATAATCATACACAAACACCTTTTTTTTTACTGCTGTACAAGCCTAAGTATATAATATCAACAAACAAAGCAGCATATAAAAAAATGTAACAAGTGGTTCCAGTGCTGCGTGGTAGTTCATACACAAAGACGGTGGAAGTTGTTGGTTTGATGGAAGAGCTTTGTCATAAAATCAGGTGACGTGGGCGAGTGGGTGGCGTGTAGAAAGGGAGTTAAGGCTTGTGTCATCTTGGAGAGAGGTGCTATGTTTAAATTCCCTGATGACGGCAGAAAACGCTACTTCAATGCTTTGGATGGCCTCCCCATGTAATCCTCGCAAGTTTTGTCCAAGGAGAAAGGAGCGGCTGATCAGGGTGCCCCATTTGTCTGGTTCTATGTCAATCACTAACCATAACCAGTCAAATGTCTGAGGGAGTGGCAGGCATACCGGGATAAAAGCAGTTCAGACACTTCTGCAGTTGACTCAGGTCCATCTTCATAGAAATCATCTCTTCAAGATCTGGTACGACAAGGCTTCTTGTCAAATTTGAATCAGTTCAACGGTGTCTGAAGCGTTTTGGGAAGGGCTTTGGAAGGACATTATTCAGATATGCAGCAAGTGGTTTCCCATGGAGAACAGCCATATTGCGTTTGAACTGCCAGGAATCTAGGCCACATGCTTATAAATACAGACTGACTTTAGTCTTCGGTCGTGCACCTCATGGGATGAGGCCTCACTTTGGCTGGCTGTGTGGTCTGATTACCACACTTTGATTCTCAGGTGGAAATCTGCAAAACTCACATTACCTGGATAGCGGCAGCCAGTGACATGATGGTGCACTCTGTCCTGTAAGATAAAGTGGACATGTTTGTGAGAGGCACACGCTTGAAGAATCACCTAATTTTGCTGTGCATTAAAATTTTTGTCTGAATAGATTCACATATGGTGTGAACTAGTCTACATGAAGTTGAATGAAGTGACACTACAACTACTAATGGTGATCATGAAGGTGTTGTGGGAGCTAGATGCCACATTCTTTACCTAGATGAGTGTTGAAAATGGACTTGAAGGGGTTGGTCACAAACGTAATGTAGGGAAAAGAGCTCACTGAGATAATTCTAAACTTGCCGTTACATGTTGATGTAACTCATAACATTTTTGTTGCAGCAAACGAAAGAGAGGATATGAAGAAGATGGTCACGTAGCAAAAGAACCACGCATAACAGAAGAGGTGGGACAAAATTTAGCATTACAGGGCAGCATTCAGGCAAACATATTTACTATACCTTCTGAAATTAACTTTTTTTTTCTTTGCAGGAATGGACTGATGAAGACCTGGTATGAGCATTTGCCCCCAAATGATTTTTGATTCAAACAGAGTTTTAAGATATACTACTTAATTACAATGTTGAGCCATCAAAGTTAAATGACCAAGCCTTTACAGAAGCGGCAAAGACAGTTTGCATAAATGTACATGTCATATTTACTTTTCTACAAGATGTTGTAGTAACTTGGGTTTGCCTTTGTTCTGCAGTAAGAATAAAGATATTTTTCTACATTCTGTCTTAATGATTCTGCAGATCGAAAACAGAATGATCTTTACACGTAAACAAGCCACATGATACCACGTGCATACGCTTCTCCACCTTTGTCAGGGGACAATGAACAACTCCATAATCTACTTTACAAAAACTGTTTAATAAGTGCATGCATGTCTGATACAGTCTGTACTATTCAAAAAATTTACTGCTGTAAACACTTTCATTTTTACTTGGTTTCTCTGATTATGTGTCTTGTCTGGCATTGAGAAGTTTCAAAAAAAGACTTAACCAAATAATCAAAAAATAGCTGACACAATCGGAGGAAAAAAAATTCAGCTCATCTCACTTATATACTCATGATTCCAGCAAGAGAATTTATTCTTAATATAAAATAACCATACTTTTCTGAAAGACTTTGTTCCAATCTAGAAAACAAAGAAAAAAAAAAAAAGAACAAACAGACAGAAATGCTAGTTTCAGCACTTTGCGGATATTGTCATAACCTTAAAATAAATCAGTCAATTACAGTATAAAAAGCATTATCGCTCATAATCCAGTTACAAGAAAGGGGGACTGAGAACTAGCTTCTTCATGTCAGTTTCCTCATATTGAGCAGGAAGGGGGGGCGGGATACACTTTGGCAACCTGTGCTATCAAAACACGTAGTGGGTACAAAGAAACCTCTTTCGAAATCTTAATATTTGGCCCTCATGATCAAGGGAATGAAATGTACCCAAGTCAGACTCGTGAACACAGTTGAGGGAAAAATATGTTTCCTGTGCATACAGCTGTCAGTCACTGGTGCAAGTTTCTTTTTTTATTTATTTGTGTTTTTAAGTACTGCGTCGGTTGTTGTACTTGGCTGCTGTTGTTGCATAGCTCTCTTTGTGGTGAACGGGACAAGATGGCAGGTGGGTGGGGATGGGCGGGACTATCGGAGGAGGACATGATGGAGGGTGGTGGAGGGGTTGCCATGGTGATGAGGGTAGAGCATGCTAGGTCTCCTCTGTGCTGCACTCCGGTGGAGGAGACTTGACGGAAGGATGGGAAGATGGGAGGAGAGGAGGAGTGCAGTACTACCTGTTGCTGTTGGACATGGCATACTGTGCCTGCTTCTGCTGGAGGAGCTCTGTGATGGCCAGCAGCTTTTTCAACACATGCTGCAGAGAGGAAACAGGAATTAGATAGATATTCTGAAACAGGACGGCATGAATCGTCCTGCACGTGCACAGCCGGGAAATCATCGGTCTCTGACCTGCTGGGCTCCCCTCTCGTTGCTCAGCGTCCGGAGCTCGTCTGAGTGTGTGGCACAGACCTCATGCAGCGCAGCCAGGTCCCGAGACAGATCCGTCCTAAAGTTCTCTGTGACTTCGGGGAGGTCAGGGACATTCTACAAACACAGTGGACAATTTCAGCAAAAGAATAAGAGACCGCTGATAGTTTGGAAAGGCAAAGAATAGTCAACTCACCCCCAACTCATCCAGAAACATGATCATCCTATGTTTGTTGTTTTTGATGAAAGGGTTCACACCCTCCATATAAGGCTCCTGTTTGAGGATAGGAAAACAACATTTGTTAAATGAGTCTATCATAACTCACAGCAGACATAAATACCAATGCAAATGAATTCTCTGATGTATAGATACTGTCACAACAATATTTCTACTGCATGATATTGCTTCAAATACATAATCCATACCTTAGCACCAAATTCAACCAGGTTGGCCAGGTTCTGGACAGACTTGGCCACCAGTGTGAGGGTCCTGCCTGCTGCTGAAGATGGAGGGTCTGAGAGAAGACATGGTAGTACAAAACACACATTGTAACATGTCGAACTGCAAACCGGGGTTTTCTGTGCTTTTTGAAAGAATACGCACCAGCAATGATGTTGAACATTCTCGGGTTGAGGATGGCAGGACAGATCAGTCTTAGAAATACAAAGCCACTGGAAGAAGAATGGATGAAGTATGTTAGACTAAATAAGAACAAACAAACATGCTAAAATGAATGTTGTAATATTAGATTGATTACTGTTTGTTTACCTTACGACTCTCGTCCGCATGGTGGTGTTAGTGGGCCATTTCTGTTGCACAGACTTTTGCAGACATCCATAGATGAACCTCAATGTCCTGGATGGATCATCACAGAGACAATGACTCATTATTTGGCTTATTAGACCGTTTGCTTTACATTTCTGCTTGAACAGCCAGTTTAAGTGACCTAACCAAAAGCACAATACTGTGTGTGAGCGTATGTGTGTGTTTATTCTTACGGTGGTAGGATCTCAGCCGCCATGAAGATCTTCTCCACCAGCTCAGATAGGATGTTGAGAAGATGAGCCAGGTTCAGGTTCACATCCTCATTTTTTTCCAGTTTGGAAGGGTTCAGCTTTAAACAAGCAGAGAAGGAGAGACAGAGACAGGAGGAGAACAAAAAAAAACAAATGTCAATGATTTAAGATGAATGTATTATGTGTTGGGTAGATAAAGCAGCAGAAGAAAAGAAAAACCCAATAGCGTATACACTGACATTGTCTGAATGGGTGTATGAACTACAGTGTTTTGAAGTATTCATTGCAACAGCCCTCAGCCATGTTGATGTTATGTCACTGTGATATATTTTGCTTTGCATCTACATGGCAGGCTTGCAGAGTGACTGCACTGATATGATATAAATGCAATGCATTTAACCTTCTATCACAGATAAAGGGAGAGTAAAATAGCTGTGTGTAAGAGGGAAAAAAACATTTGTAGGTCTTTACCTCGCAGGACTGTTTGCTCTCCATGATCTTGAGGATGGTGTCTTTGAGAGCGTGGTGAACAAACGGTGTGGCTGTGGCCTTCATGTACTGCTCCATCAGTGTGCTGGCCAGTGTGGTTGCTCTGAACAATGTTGTGGCCTCATCTGGTTATAGTGCACAAGCAGAGAAGGCTAAGCCAGTGTATGGGTACAGGGTTGATGAAGCAATTCAACAAGCAAACCAAAACAATAAGCTGAACCCTGTAAAACATTGCAAAATGAGTAATTTTATCCAATTTTAATATATTGGGGGTTGCTAAGGTAAAAGGTTAGTCAACACATGGATTCCGCAATATTTTCTGCTGTCTTACATGACAAGTTGTTTTTTGTTATTATTTGTTTCTTACCCTCCATGTTAATCTCTCTGTCATTGAGTGTCCTGAGTAGAGGGGCTTCAGCCTTCTCGTGTCTGAAGATCCGCAGAAGGAGGCTTGCCAATAAGGTGCGGTCCTGACCACATACATGGGCCAGAGCGTAAATGACATGGAACTCTTTCTGCAAGATCATCTGGGGAGGACAGACAAATATGATATTATTGTCATTTTAAGTGAATGGCAGAGCAGCAGACAGTTAATGGACATTGCAATCAAAACCACTTTTGGGTGGAACGAACCTCTTTGAACTCGCTGTACTCCTCTTCAGGCATGATCTTCTCCATGGAGTACCGGGCACGTACACGTAAGGAACCAGGCTCGATGCCCTTCAGAGGTACGTGGGAGCTGAGAGGGAACCACTCGTCAATCATCTGCCCTTTTTGCAGACGGTTCAACTGGCAACGCATGAACACTGAGAGGGAGAGATTGAGGTGTGGAGACAGATAGAAAGGTGGGAAACGTGAGTTGTAACATGAAACAAAAAGACAGCAGGTGGAGGAGACTTATAGAGGTTCAATTTGTTTTAAACTGATGATGTACTTACAGATGTCACTTTCTTTGCTCTTTTTTGTTTTGTTGCTCAGGCTGATTTCAAATCTATTGATCTCGCTTGACAAGTCACTGAAACAACATAAATACATTTTGTAATTCTGTAAGCAAGTAGAGAAAATGTATGTGAGGCATATAAAATAGAGAGGGAAAAAGAACAGAGGAAGAAAGAAAATATGCATTCAGCTATATGACACTCACTCAAAGATGAACTCCTCGGTGAAGACAGGGTTCTGCCCCTCCCTAGGGTGCGTCTTTGCCACCTGAACGCTGTTCAGGTAGATGTTACAGTATGGGCTGGTGAAATACTTCACCGGCAGCTTGTGGGCCTCCTCCACATACAACACCAGGCTGCTCACCTGAGAGGAAAAAAACAGGATTTAGCATAAAAAAAACCATACATATGCTGGGATGGGTTGTAGTAAGGGCTCATGTTCTAAACTAAAACAACAGTTTTTAATCCGCACTTGCTCTCTTCTCTCCTCTACAGGATTTCCAACTATTACCACCCACTCCTGATAATGTGGCATCACACTCCTGCAGAGAATCAGATCATTCCAGCTCACTACACATAATAAATATGTCTGTTTTGTCCCATAGAGAAAATAAGATACAGATAGCCCTTACATGTTTTATTCACCTAAGAAGTGCTAATAGTTACTAATTTGTTTAATAAGCCACCTATAGACAGCATGAACTACACAAAGCTTTAGTAATTGCCTTTAAAGTAAAACAAAACCAACTTAAGGGATCGCCAGGCATTTAGCCTTCAAAAGAAAAATTTGACTCGAGTCAAGTGTGGGAATGGTGTAATTATGCATGAACCAAATTGACTTGTCTTACAGTGGCAGTACAATGAACTTGCTCAATGAGTGTCAAGCCAGCCAGGATAAATGGTCACTTAGTCTTTTTTCTGTGTGCATTTTTAATTAATGCACTTACCTGTTTCAGATATTGAACTTGAGAACCTCTCCAACAATTAAAAGTCTTTCTAATCATGTGGCCACCATGTCACAATCATGCTCAATTTTAAATTGTTCTGATCTTCAAATTTTGACTTTACAAGTCCTCATTGCTTGTGGTACAACACCTAACTTATAAACATCTTTTTTACTGGCTCGTTGGATTTGATTATCTAGAGCCTTACTCTGTCTACATGAATGCACACTTACTGATGGTAAACGTACCTGTCTGAGCCTTTTGTTGGAGGTTGGCTGAGTGGTTTTCCTTAAGTTACTGCAGAAAGTTTGAAGGCATTTCATCCAATCCTACAAAAACAGAACACTTTGTAAAACACCGTTCTCTCTGTAAGAACTCGCAACATTGTAAACGGTTGCGCTCTTTGTATTTGCAACAGACTCTTCGTCACATACAAAGGGCATACAGAGGATTACTTCTTTAACTAACTACCCAGCAGTCCAAACCAGTTTGGGCTGGAAATTAATTTTCTATTTATGAATAACAGAAGCAGTTCAGTGTTGCAAGTCATTTTTATAGAGCTACTTTGTGTTCTGGCATATGGACAGAATAATTATGCATGTGCTTCTACCCTGTTTGAAGAGACAGTTATAAGTGACAGGGTGGTGGTGACCCTCTTATTACCTGTGCCTGCTCTGGAACCTCCCCCGCGAAGTAAAATATGTACTGTTCCTCACTAAAGTGCTGGACAACAATCTGGAAACAGTTTGGCCTGAAAACGTAAAAGAGAACATTTGAAATCACTTTGTACTGTGTAATACATCATTTCAAAGACATTTCTTTCATGTGGTGTCTGAGCAACTGATCATTCAGAGCTGAGTGCGAGCGCTTCCTGCCAACTCTACTAAATTAGACAGAGAACAATAATTTCACATCTCACCTGCCAAACAGACTGTCATGCACACCATACACGGAGCACACACTTAGGTCGATCAGCCCTTTGGGTTTGGTGGCTCTCTTCTCGCTCTCAAAGTAGATGAGCTGGGCATCATTACCCTCCAGGATGAAGTAAAGGTTCTTCCATCTTTTGCCTTTGCCTGAAGGTGAGAGGGACCAAAGAAAAATGTATTATAATGGTAGATCCTGACTGACCTGACCACGAGAAAAGACTGAGATAATATTATTCATGACATTACAAAGGTCTACTGAAAGCCCTTATTAAAATTGCTACACAAGACAAATGTTAGATATACCTTTGTTGAACAGGAGGTAGCCTTTCTTGACAATATTTTTGTAGAAAGCATCTTTTGTTTTCCGTCTGATAGTGTTATAAATTTCTCTTCCATCCACTGTGTCAGTAAGAACTTGTTCCTGGTGCTACAATAAATACAAAAACAAATCAAACCATCACACAACCACAAAGGTAAAAACAATTCCTTTCGAAGGACCACCTTACATAAATAAACAAAGACAGAAGAGAAAAAAACAGGAAAATGTCAACTGCAATACATTTTCTTCAGTGTACACATTTACAGTTAAGACACTGACATTTTTTCTCCACCTTTTTATCTTTGTACAAACTGGTATGCTGATATCAATATTTTGATATTTTGCATGGCAGTAAGGTTATGAGCAATGTGGGCATTAAAGTCTTATTATTAAACTTATTACTTAACTTATTTTTTTAAACCCCTTAAAATTGTGAATTGTCATCTCATGAAGTCAAAAAATATCACCTTAAACAAGATCAATAATGCCAGTATACATTTGTACCCACCTGCACTGAAACAGGCTCTTTCAGGTTGTAGCCCTCGACTATCTGCTCTTTCTTGTAATGATCGATAATATCATCAACACTGCCAGCGAGAGAGTGAGAGCAAACAACATGCAGCACATTAGTAACTGTAAGGCAAAATACACACTACATGCTAGCTACAACTTAAAAAGTGCTACAACTAGCAGATATGTTTTCTTTATGATATCCTGATTTAATGATAGCTGAAGGCCGGCACATTGCCAGACATACCTGTTGTAATACCTCCCCCCCATCATGTACTGATTGTTGGGGGTAGGGGAGATCTTAAACCTTTGGATGTTTTCATTGGTGCGAAAAAAGAGGGAGTAGTCCCCAGGTGTGTTGTCTGATGGTCGGACGAGAAAGCTGCACACCTGGCCAACTATGAAACGAGAGGACGAAGAATCAGAGCGAGGAAGAAAAAGAAAGGTTTTAGTGCATGCTCAGCAATATATTTTGATAAATGGACTTTGATGTTCACAGCTTATTTCTGACAAACAGAATGCACGACAATGTCATGAGTGATGAATAATGTTTGCCTAATGAAAGGCAAAGAGGAATGGTACCTGTCATCAGCAGGTTGTAGGCCTCTTGCTTGGTGATCTTTCCGTGATACCAGCTGTTCAGGAGATCGAACAAGAACAACAGAAGAAGAGGTACAGACAATAAAATTAGCTCAATCAACAAAATGCAGACCGTCAGTAGAACCCTCTACAACAACACAATTTATTACTGACATTGCTGCTGGAGACACTCCTCTGAGTAAAATCACTTTCTAAAATGACTTATGTTCTCAAAATCAATTACTGGGGTCGACAAAAACATCAGACTTGCAATTTTATGTTTTATGTATTGGAGACTGTAATGACTCATATTGTACAGAATGTACTGGTAATGCTATTCTGTTTGTGAAGTGAATATAAAAACACAATTTATGTCTTAAGTACAAAGCAACCTAGCTTGTATGAATGGAGGGTAGATATTATTCTGCAATGATATCTTGTCCAAAACTATAAAGGAAGCAACTACCTTTACAAAAAAATGTTGAGTAATCAGTTGCTGCATCATCAAGAATGAATCGTAAGTAATGAGAAAAGTATGCATGTGAACTTCTGCATCGTGCTTTGAAATATACCCATTAATCAGACTTTGGACACACAGATTCAATGCAATACAACTTACACTTTTCCCTCATGTGGATCCTCCTCCCGCCCCTGAAAAATATCAGAAAAAACATTGGCCAAGATACCAACTCTAATGAGCCAATGACTGCAGTCTTTCTGATGACTATGGACTGTTATGCTGAATATTCACATTATATCACAAGCCTGAGTCCTATGCTGATTCTATATTAATACGATACATTGTAGTGACCTCACATTGGTTACTTTTGATCCACACTACATGCCACAGATTCATTTTGCCTTTATCCCATACATCTTTGATGTTTTGATACATTTTTTCTACAAGATATATAACTTACCACCTCCTCCACCAGATCCTCCACAATGAGGCCTTGCTCCTCTGTGCGAACGTTGGTCACCCACATCCAGCCATCATCCAGTTCATTGTGAACAATAAACATGTCCCCTTTCAGGAAGCTGAAGATACAGCGAGGAAGGGAAGGGGATAATATTAAGACAATGTGGAGATAACACGACAAAAGGCAAAAATAAAGAAATGCATAAAACAAACCGTAACCTCTGCTATACATTGATTGTAATAATATCACACCATCTCTCTATCACACTGTTGCTCTTTGGAAGCATTGTTACCTTGATGGTGTGAAGGAAAAAGGGGGATCAACAGATCTATAACTTACATTTTTCTGTGAAGTGTATATTTATTTAGTCTAGACTGTAATACCAAAGCATTACCAGCAGGTGTCTCCTCTGACTCATAACATTTGAGGTAAATATTGCAAGTCTATCTACACAGTTAAGCCTGTGGCTTGCTGGCAGACTCAGTTTTGAGGTTGACTTCAGACAGATGTTTATCAGATTTAGGAAATCGGGGATAGCTGGGATCATCAGTAAGTGTGCCTACTGCAGCTTAATGACAGGGTCAAGACTGTTTTTCATTAACAAGTCAGATGATGTGCTTTCCAGGCTGCTGTGAGGGGAAGAGCAGGCCTGTGACATGCAAAAAAAATCAAAGGGAAACCAGGCTGCACAGTCAAATATTATATTTTTAAGTCGAGGAAATCATCAACGCTCGTCTGTGTCTCAAAGATAATGGATCATACTTACAAGAAAGTGACTGGTTGGATATGAAAATGTTATTCTACAGGTAAAAGACAAGATAAGTCTATTTTGTACAGCTATACACAGATAATTACCTGATCTCATCAGTATCTGGCACTTTGGTGTATGGAAGTATGGCCCTGACTCTCCTCCGGTCTTCTACAGGCTGTGGAAACATGCACTCAGTGAATAAAACTCTCATTCTTAGCCTTGACCTTCCAAAACCACATTCATGTTAAATCCCCCAATTATTCCAAAAAATCAAGTATTCTACTACAGCTCCCTCTGGGAAATATCACACTCGACTAAAAAAAAGGTAATTAGCATTAGCTTGAGCTTTGCCTTAAACAGTTCTGAATACTGCCTGAAGGCAAAATAAAAAGGGAAAAGGAAGATGTGAAAAATACTCTTGTACTTTGAGCAAGTGGCTGAATAAAAGAATGAAGTCTGACTTCAGGTTCACTCAAAAATACACTTTTTTACACTTGCCTTTGAACACTGAAATATTTGTCAGATTAGAATTTTTTACTGGACAACATTTCAGTTGATTTTGCACACCTTATTATTGACAGTCACAGTTTTTGAATGCATTTGGCATATTTAAAAAAGTCTGGATTTAGTTTTGGTAGATCTCTGGGGCCTATTCTATTCCAAACAGCTTAAGAAGATGTTTCTTACATTTATACACATAAACATACATGTATAGTCTTTAAAATGAAACATTAATATATGAATGAATGAATATTTAATATTACACAACTGTATACTAGCTGGAGAGTAAATAATACACCATTAACCTATTACATTAAACTATGGGAGTACGCCTTAACATGTGGGCAAGGTGTATTTTACAGTGTTTGTTACAGTATTTGGAATAATGTAAAACTATAGGGGAATTCTGCAAAATTTCTAATATGCTGGAAGTGACTTTTAAAACTATGGTATTTTGGAATCTGTATACTCTTAGCCACGGAGTCAGACTCACCTCTGGTGGCGCCACTGGCGATAGCAGTTTCTCTCCTTTTAGCAGGCAAGACACATAGCTATAGTAACCAATCAGGTCTGACAGAGAAGAGAACCGCCGCCCACCAATGTAATAGTCCCCACACATGGCGATTATCCTGTTGAGAGAAAACACAACATGAAAAAAAACAGCACAGTTTTTTTTACATACAGGCTAATCGCTGTGCAGTAAAGGGTTTTATTATTTTGACAGTAAAATTTGCTATTTATTAATTATCTATCTATTTACTGCTTTTCATCAGTGCTCCTACAATGCTGATATAAAGTAGGACAAAAAAAAGACTAAACATCTGTACCAAAATCCTTAAAATGTATGAAAATAGTAAACATCCATCTAAAGAGGATTTCAGACAGTGAGAGAGGAAGAAAGAGAGGCTTCCCACGATTAATCCAACTATCATGACCATGATATTTGTCATTTGTGACTCAAGATAAAAAGCTGAAAATCACTACAGTGAATGATTACAATGGTATGATAAAAGTACTGCTCTGAACCATATCCCATTGCTGAGCCACTAATCCTAATTCTCTGCTCATCAGTTGAGTGGATCTCTAATTGAGGTTTTATAATAAACCCACATGTGCCATTACTCATTTACTGCATGCACAATCTAAGGACATCAGCCTCTAGAAGTGTAGGTGTCATGCAATTAACCTTATGTTCATAATTCCCTTACAGAAAGGCTCCTTCCTTTCAGCATCAATGACATCATGGATACACACTAAACCAATGTGAGTGAAGGAGATGATGTCATTGTTACTCAGTTGGAAAAACGCATTTCCTGGAGAAAATGTTTAGAGCACAAACCTTTTGATTTTTAAAAAGGTGCAAAAATTAGGACTAGCAGGTTAAACCTTAACAGAAAAGTAGTTGCAGGAAATCGTATACAATGCATAGACTGTGGTTTACTTGTGCATCAAAAAGAGAACAACCTTAAAGTAAAGAATGTAAATCTGCATATATCTCTTGTGCAATGTGATGTGCATGTGAAAAGAGGTGGAAGAATGTGACCAAAATCAGCACAGTGTCCTGGACAGATATGTGCGGACAGACATGTGCGGACAGACTTTCTTCACACGCCCACTGTATGTCTTACACTTACAGCTAGTATTAAATACACACCAGGGAATGCTGAAACCAAGGTGCTACGTGTAAATGCAAGATGTTATTCTCAGTAGCATGCTTATTGATCTACTGTACCAATAAATACTTCCACTTTATCACATCCCACCTTCAAGTAAGCCACTCAAAAAAAGTAAAGAAGTATTATTTTTATTTTGTTTTAATTTGAGGAGGTCACGTTGTTTGACTTTGTTCTGAAAGAGCATATCTTCACCTCCTCATACTGACTACAGCATTTCCACTGAGGGGGAGGACAGATTGTAATGCCTAATCTGTCGTGTTTTATTGACTGTAAGGTTGTAAAATCCCGCCAACTATTGCTGCTAAACAAGTGTTTTGTCTTCTTTCTTTTACTTCAGGTCCACCTACACACATGAAAGAAACCTCTGTCTCACACTCTCTCACACTCTCTCACACATGCACACACACAGAGTCATCTAAGCATGCAACTTGATATGCATTTTAAAAAACAGTGTTCTCAAACTTCTGTCTGTTTGGATGGGAATGTGAGAGAAATACACAGAACTAGTCTGCAATGGTATGACAGGCCACCAGAAACCAACCTAGACAAAGAAACAAACCTAAACATTTTCACTTCAGTATTGGCTCATCTCTGAGGTTAATCTCTCACTGCAGTGTCCGCGGTCTGTGCCCTTTTGATTAGGTAATAAATAACTTCTGTGCAGTAGTTCCCCTATCCTTATCTTCTACTTCACGTTGGCTTACTGTGAGATGGCTATTTTACCTACTAAGTGGACTCTATAGAGAATAGAAGTACAACAGTTCATGTCGCACCAACTATTCCACCCACAAATCTCTTCTCAGTTGCAGGGATGTGTTTTAGTAATATCCTGCTAGTCAGAATAGCTTAGTCTATGTAGCCTTCATAATTGGTATGGTAAACACAACTGAAGCCTTGAGGACCAGGCCTAACAATACCATACCATTTTTGTTAAATTAAAGCACCAATTAATAAAAAATACTTCACTGGACAAAAATGTTGCCAGCAATGTGTAGGCCAAAATAGCTACTTGCTAACTTATTTATGATGGGACCACCTGAATGTGTCAATGAAAAAACATTATTTTTCCTAATGAATTTAAGCAGACTCTTGCTGCAGATTCAGACTGGGCCTATCACTGAGATCAGGTTATTTCAGCTTGTTGCACTTTCTTAAATCGTACCTGAAATGGTTGACCACGTTGGTCATACTGAGGAAAGACAGGACAAAGGAACCGGGCCGGCGGTCACTCTCCCTGATGAGGTAGCTGCCAGGGTTCCGGGCCTGGCGCAGCCGCTCCTCAGCAATGGTTCGGTCTAGCTTGCCATGGTACCACCTGTGAGGGAAAGACAAGGAGGAGATAATTAGGAGGGGGATACAAACAGTTGGTGCATTAGGCTAATATATATGCATACAACAATACTACAGTAATACTTGTTACGAACATAAAACATCCAATGTCATTTCTGTTAAAGGTTTAATTTACAACTAATAAAATACCAATACACGTAACATTAAGTCTTTTAAGTTCTTTACAGTCCAGTTTTAGAACAAGAACAGAAATAGGTATTGTATAAGATTGCAATGACAAATTGCATTTTTTGTCATTACAAAACTGCAGAATTGCAATCATAATAGAGGCTTAAAACACATCAAACAAGCACCTTCATTGGGTTGCAGGTTACTTAATGTCATGTGTTAATAAATTCTCAATACTTTCATCAGAGTACAGCCCAACAGAATGGGCAGTTCATGTATTCTAAAGCAAATGGATAGGGGAAGGCAGCTAAAAGTTCAAATCCAAAGGCACTTTCTTTTGGGGGGGGAGTTTCCAGCACACCATTAAAGTCTTGCTGCTTTCTGAATTAAACAGAAGCCTTAGGAACAACACTGGTTAAAATGTCAGCAGGTGAGGCTGAACTTGACTGGGCCTTGCCAGCTGGGGTAAAAAATTAACACGCTTTTCCAAATTTAGGCCACTGGTGCCTCTCAGAATGGAGTGCAGTGACTGGAAAAACATCCAGCGGTGAGAAGATGAATGAGGTGCTGCAATAGCTCTTTTCACAAGAGACCTAAAAGGCTCCCATCTGGTTTAGGCGAGTAGAGGTCTCTACTTGTAAAGAGAGCGTGATGAAGTCTGCTATCATGGAGTAGGCTGGAGAAGGCTTGCTGAAGAGGAAAGGGAGAGTTAAGTGTCTGTGAAGGGGCTTTGGGGGGATTTTGGGTGATAAGAGAATTGAAGAGGGCAATTGAGAGCAGTTGGTGAGTAGGACCAATCAGCCCTTAAGGGTCTGGGGAAGCTGGGGCAAATAACAGTGAAGAGGGAAAGACAGATGCCTGCAAAAGAAAAATGGCATAAAGCAGAGCTGGGCACACCATCTTAGGTCTTAGGTCCAATAATTATGGCATTTTATGATTTAAGTAGTTTATGCCCCTGCCAACAAATACACACACTGCCCATTATACCCTGTATGTGATGACATTAAAAGCCAAATAAAAAGATACAAACTCTTACTGCAACTAATCCTGAACCAGGCCAAGAAAGAACCAGAAGTCAAATTAGCCGAACCACAACGTCAACAAAAACATTCTGTGGTCAGAGCTAATCACAATACAACATGAAAAACAATGTGAGGGCCAGATACCGTTTCAATTGCTTTCAGCCATTCTAAATGACTAAACAGAGGGAGCAGCCACTGTCAGGCCAGCAATGGAGACAAGGAACGAGACTGGACAGATCATGATGGACAAGAAGATGCTGGTTTGTAACAAGGGCCTCTCCGCTCTGTCCTGCTTTTTCTGTCTGCTCTTTTTACCAACTCAACCACTTCTGACGTACTAGCACCAATTCAAGACATTTTTAGAGGTGTGTGGTGAATTTGACAGGCACACCCAACTCCCTAGATTGCTATTAAAAATTCAAAAGAAAAAACCCCCATGAGAACAACTATTAACCCTAGGCTGGACATGAATCTGAGTCGTTTTCCATACACACCTGTACACAGAGTTTTATTTTTGTGCCAATACAACAACCAACACAAGCAGTGCTCAGACAGTTTTGCATTTTCCTGACCTTGAAATTTGCTTTTCCCATCTGTGTGGTATTTTGCCTAGCAGAGAGAATACTGTACACATGTGAGAGGAAAGGTGCAAACAGGTAGGAGGATTATTCAAATGACTGCAAACCGAATTGTTGTAATGATCACCATCACATATTTTGTAATTTGCGCTGCTGCACATACATGAGTGAAAAAGTAGCGAGTGCACTTGGAGATGTCCAGACAGTCTGTGCACCCTAACCTGTTAATGTCGGCTGCAAAGAGACGCAGTCAGGTGGGCATGACTGTGGTGCTTTCCTAGTGAATTCTGGGGGCCTGTAATGGCATGCTCCAAACAGAGCAAACAATGTTTCAAAAAATTTTCTACAAGAAAACAGGCATGATGCCCATCAATAACCAATAGCAGCCACTAATACTAACACATGAAGGGGAACGACTGCATTTTAAATATACAACCTTACATATGAAAGCAAAGGTGCCAACTATAAAATCCATGCTCTTTTCATTGCATTCCTTATGTATCACCTTGGGCCTTTGGTTTCACAAGACACATTGTTAAGGCCATATTTTATTTCATTAGAAGGCAGGGGTGTGAAATATCTTAGACCATTGTTTTTGCATCAACCCTATAACTTTATTACTTGTTCATTTTTGGAGTTTGACTCTGTAAGCACTTTATTACATGCACCTGCTCCTTCTTTAGTTTAACTTTCTCAGCTTTAAAATGCTTGGTTCATAAATGTTTCAACACAGACCTGAAGTTTTAAAATATGGAATAGTGTTCCTGAATGTTGCCTTTGATGTGTGACTGACAGGTAATTAATTAACTAGGTTGATAGAATATGGACTTGCTGACCTCTGTACACTACTGAACAACACAGGGACTCTTACAGCAGAAGACTTATTCCAAATGTAGATGAAAGAGGTATTTGTTTGTTTTATTAAGTCCTGGCTTAAATTCATAATGCACAGTGCTTTGTTTTACTTTGGGATGCTGGGAAGCTTCACTATAGGTGTTTTGTGTAGCTCAGAAACAGGTGAGTTTTCAAATTAAGAGTTGAATGGCATCTATCATATTTTACAGTTATAGCTCTGGCTTAGGGCCGAGATGTAACAATAAACATGCTGACACTGCTGAATAACGGAATCCCACTCCATGCATCAAATACGCACAGTTTCTGTATTTTAATCCAGTATCGATTATCAGTGTTCAGCACAAGCAAACTTTCCACTGGGTTACACGTTGGGCAAGGTTGCTTTGCTGTATTTTTGGTTTGAGTTGCTGTTCGTTGCACTAAACCATACATTTCACAGCTGTGGTATTCGTCTGACCTCTTCCTCACTTTACACAATGTTTTGTGTGTTGCTGTAGCAAACCCAGCCATGTAGATTTGTTGTTATACAGTGGCTTCAGGTTATCTGCATTATTTACGTAGCCTTGTTGATTTACTTTGCTGTTCATCTAACACAGACACCCCCCAGACACCCTGGTGCCTGCACCTTCTAGAGTCAATAGTAAAATGTGGGATTTTAAAGTATTTTTGACATCATCACACTGATATATAGATTTGGGAAACCCTATTTAAATAATGTTTCCTGTAGTTTTTTTGTTTGGGCTATAATATTCAATTCTTAAATTAACTGTCCATGGTGACGGGATTTGAGTGTGTAAACCAGTCAGGAAGCGTGCTAAGATAAACAGACCATGATCATAAGCCATGACAGCAGTGATAGGATACTGTGCTACTATCAGCTTGAGGAATGCCCTGTCATGTCAGTACATGAACAGCAAGCACCACAGTGACATCCTGGTTCTCTCCACTGACGCTCAACTCAGATTAAGGCATTTATCTCTCTGCATACAGATCCCCCACGGTCAACTTTAACAGCCCAACTGATACGAAATGATAGATAAGTGTGCACAGATCCTAACGTATGGTATTATGGCAACTCACATGAATGGCCAACTTCAATGCTTACTTTACTACCTGTGAACGACACCACCAAATTTTGTTTCAAACTGCTGAGGTGAGTGAGCATGAAGAGTCACACACAGTGTCTTCCTTCAACCACTACCACATTCAATGCCCACATCCTGAACCTCACTTTAACACACAGACACAGACACACACAGACACACACAGACACACACACAGACACACACACGACACACACACAGACACACACACAGACACACACACACACACTTAGTCACTTCATCGTGATACAAGAGGCAAGGGCAAGCCTTTCAGCTGTTCATGAGAGCATACTACTTACTACGTTAAGTTATATGCATAGTTCAGCTAATTGTGTCATGCTGTCAAGAACAATATTACTGCACACTGCTGAAATCGAACATGCCCAAGCCTAGTGAGCTTGGGCAAAATGCCAAAACATAGAGTTTGGCTCCAATAAGCAGAGCAGTATGATTTATTGTGTATACAATCCTTCTGGCTATATTTTTAAGGCTGAATGCCTTCAAAATGTTGCATCACAAGGGCTCTAACAGGACAGGAGTGACATCCTGTTTGTAGATTATGCCTGTAGTGTGGAGCTACATAAACCCTCACTGTGGTTCTCTCAGTTCACAGCTTTTAGTTTGGAAAGAACAACCTGTGGCACAATGATGTTAACAATGTTGAACATGAACATTCTTCTTATAATCAATCTACAATTGTCTGAGAGACACTGTACAATTGATGGTAACATAAAATGATAATATATGATAAAATCATGGGATGAATGTTAATGTATATATGGTTGTTTTATTTTGGAGATCAATGTAACACAAATTGCCTAATCTGTGCTGTAAATGCAATAACTGCAGAAAAGACCATATGCTATTGCTTATCATGCATGTATGTAATTGATGTTTCAATTAAATAGGCAACAGCTGTTGCATACAGACATGTCTTTAAACAGTAATATAAATATGGCAATATAAATAAACTCTAGCCTACAAAGCACATGCTAGCCAACTAATGTGCACTCAACTCATGCACACAGCAATAGCAGCATAAGCATGCTGTATGCTCCCCATAGGAGAAATTAGGCAATAACTTATAATGGATTAAGAAAATGACTGACAATTACATCAATAAAAAAAAAAAAAAACCTATACCCTGCAGGGAAAATTAAAGGATATGTAAATTCTCCAAAGTGAATCATCCCAAAGTGGAGTTACTGCTAAAATAGTACAGACGTTGAAGAAATTACAAGCTACAGTTTTGGGCTCAAAATGAGGACAGTGCATACTCTACTGACCAAAATCATTCAAGCATAACTATTTTTTAAAAAGTAATGATACCCAGAGTATCTTGGGTAGGACGTAATAATTTAATAAGCCTCAGTTAATGGATTGCTGCAGCAGTTGTACATTATCCATTCATTAAAATATTGTAATATACTTATATTAAAATTAAGTTTTAATGACAATTTCATATAAAAACGGTAGAAAAATCTTTTTTTTTTCCTTTTTCCGGTTTGCTGGAGCTAAGGCTGCAGGGGCAATAAGACTAACGGACAGACACAGATTGCCATGACTTGAGTGATCTCGTCTCTCTGTCTGTCTCTTATTAAGCTCTTTTATGAGCCCTTTCTCTCCATCTTCTGTCTCTCTTCTTCATCTTCTTCTGTCTTGATGGATGCAGCTGTACTCAAACATCTCCACAGATGTTCTGTCAGCTCTCATCAGTATCAAAAAGTAATGAAACATTGCATTACTGAACATTAACAACACACCTCAGGGGAGCTTCCGACTTTCTATAGGGGGCACTGAGTGCAACATGTTTTCTACACACGGATTTAACGCCCAGTAAACACCCCACTAACATTTTTAAACAGAGCCAATGTACTCCATTAGGTTGTCTTGACATCACATATTGCCATGCAGTTACACATGTAGTGTTGTCTTTCCTGACTCCCATGTGTCAGGACTGTGAATTATGTAATTAAACAAAACTGGCACATTATACCATTATAACAAGTGTTTGTCTATCCAGTAAACACTTTAACACATTGAGGACACAAAAATATCTATAGTAGATTGCCTGTGATTGTCTAACTGAAACGTCAGATAAGCACAGTTAATTGAAAGATCTCACATAGAAGAAAGTCCCCTGCAAAATATGAAATTAATACATTTCACACTGACGATTTTCCTTTTTAACAAGCAATATTTTGAACAACTAAGATTAAACTGGAAACCTAACATAGAAAATAGTTGATAAGCAGGAGTTGTCAGCTGTTTCTACCAGCCCATTGTTAGGGAGGTGAGGTTAAGAGTTGCAGGGTGATTTGATGCCCCACTTACGCCGAGTTCGCCCTCTGCTGCATCTCCCTCCTCTGTCCCGTGGTCTCACAAGGTGCAACCACTCCACTGATACTGCTGCTGGCCAGGCAAGAACTGTGAGCACCGACGTGGAAAGCAGAGCAAAGGCAGCTCTAAATCCGTACAAGGCATGATGATGTGACCCTGCTGGTGCCCTAATACAGTCATCTCCCGTCGCAAGGGTCAATAAGTGACATCCATGGAAGAAAGATGAAGAGGAGGACACAGAGATGCAGACTGACACCCCACATGTATTTAGCTGTGGTAACTAGTTTCAGGAAAATTGAAAGATCACATCTGGTTCCATTATCCTTTAGACGCTAGAGATCGTTCAGAGACTAAGTCAAACTGTAGCCCTGTAGTCTTTGCTCCCACTTCATCCTGCTATGACTTTCTCTTTCTCTTCCCCTTCCCTGCTTTCTCTCTCATAAAGCCATGCATCATGAGCATGCTGCCTATTGGTTTTTGAAGCAGTGGGACAGCAAGTGTAGGGAGTGGCATCTCTGCACACACGGACAACTGTATGAATCGCATTTATGTGCTGCCCACGAACACTCAAATACACAGACATGCATTAGTGGAAACAAACAGCATAACCATGTGAGCTGCAATGGCTTTAAAGACTACATATATAAATAAAAATGACTTTAACCATGCTTAAAGATTAAAATACACAATGTTGTGAACCTCTCTCACTCTCAGAATTCCATACTGGTTTCAACCACACACCAAGCATTATTTTAGTAAATGAACAAACACCAGAGATTTTAATTTTAATGATTTAACTGTATGGGTTTATACACTAACCAAGCAGCCAAACAGTTTGTATGTAAATTGCGATGCCTCAACCATTTACTTATATTTGTGTGCCCAAGTTTCCACAATGGAAAAAGGGGAAAGGTGGATAGTTGTGGAGGGCTGACAGCAGCTGTGAATTGGTTTTGTTTTGCTTTGCACATGACGGACTGCCACAGCTTGTTACCTCTGTCAGGGCACGAGAATGACAGCACACAGGGGCAGACATAAACTGTACAGATGGAAAGGCTCATCCATGCATCTTCAGCCTTGCTAAGCCTGAATGCTAACCAACCATCATCAGTTTAATGCCCACCCAGACACACAGGGAGCAAAGCCGACATCTCGGCTTTCCTGCTGTGAATCAGCCTCCCTGAAATAACATCATTACATCAGTGAAAATAGGCTTCACTGTCATCTACCGATACAATATTCCTACTGTGATTTCTACAAGCAGGGGTGTCCAGTTAAAAACATTCTCTTCCTGCAGAATTTTTTGTCAAACTGAACAAACTAAACAAAACATCCACAAGGCAGACAGAACTCAATAAAATGAAAATGTGCAACACTAGCTTTCAGTTGTGTGGCTGCTCTTTTGTACAAGTAACAATACAATGACAACTCTGTTAAAGGAAAAACCTTTATAATACTTGCCTGGGAATCCATGCCTGTACTATAGTGCTTAAGCATACTGGCACTTTAACATTGTCTATGCAAAGTACACAACTTATTATTCAGCACACCTAACTAATGTGAAAAGTAATTTAAATCAAAAGTCCTGGGTATTGTCAAACACAACTGAAATGCTTCTGAGGATCCTGTTAAGGCCACAATGAATGGCTCAGAAGTCTTGAAAACAGGATGCAGGAGAGAAAAGGCAGGGCAGTGTGGGTATTGGAAGGGCATGACAGGACATTGCGTAACACATTGAAAATGCATGGAAACCATAGGCTTTGCCTTATCAATTCACAGCAAAGAGCTTACACTAATAAAAGTGGGACTGGTGTTTCAATCAATGGGTCTAGTAAACCAACCCTAAGCATGTGCATCCTACGCTACAATGGCTGGGAGACTGACGGGGCAGTTGTGTGACATGGTGCAAACACAGTTTTATAGGTCTATGTAACTTTCAAGCTAGGAGTAATGCACTGATTTTCAAAAAAATACAACAAGAAATGCCAGGCATAATACTCAGTCCTTCAAGAAAAATGCAGAGTTTTTTTGTGATTGTTGCGGGCAAAAATCCTTGATTATGCGGCACGTTTTCTTAAAAAATGCGATGGAATATGCGGGATATTTATGTAATTTTATGCAATGAAATTGCAGGAACTTGCAAAAATTGCAGTTTGATGAAAAAGAGAGAAAAAAGTGATTCCCCCAACACCCTGTTCTCACTAGACTACTACCTTAGTGTAAAGAGTCACTTCTTATTAATTCCTATGATAAGCAAGCATACTACATCACAGAAAGTGTTGGGAATATTTCTCACTTCTCATCTTGTTTTATTTCATACCTTAATAAACACATGGCTCAAACTTACAAAACATTGATGAGTCAAACAAGTTCTGTAGCTTTACAAAAGGAATATGCTACAACTTCTGTAAAAATGAATAAATAAAATATAAAAAAATTAAATGTGTGCTTCCTGTTTTACAGAGGTAGCTACACTAAACAGACATCTTCTGTTAAAATAAGTGCTTCCAATGCACAAAGTGCAATCTCTTACTGTAACGTAAATTCACATAGGCTACTACTAATATACTTACAACTGTAAGGCTTTTGAAACTAGTATGAGCTTTTAAATCTGAAATTTATGCAGCGAAAGTGCGGCGTATTTGAAAAAAATGCGGCACCCGCAAAAATATGCGGACTTTGGCTGATTATGCATTGAATTATGCGATAGGGACTGAATACTAATTGGTGGGCTCACCATTCATTAAATTGTGTAATGACTGATCCAATTCCATTAATGACCATGCCTTGTTATAAAAGTGCCATAACATTTTGGCTAGTGGGAACAATCTCCATCAGGGAATAACCTAGTTAAGCTATGTGACATGATCCTTCCTTGTGCCATTTCAAAATTCCATTGTCTCTGCCACCCTACACAAAGGGCAATTAGGTAGTGCGGGTACTCAATTAACAGTGCTGTTACTGAGATGTTTCCACAGCCAACTGCTAAATCTGGTAAACTCATTCATACAGCCACTGATCTTCAAATCCAACTTTTCTTTGCCCTTTTTCTCCTTCCTCCTACCACCACCTCCTCAGGGAAACCCTTTATGACTCCAAATCCTCGCTAATCTTCGTGGAAACTCAAAATCAACGACTCGTTTTCCAACATGCTGTTTGTTTAAGCTCAGGCACTGAGCTGGCGATTTCTAATGGCAGCAGGAACGTGCAGCGTTAGGGCCACCGCACTCTTGCCTATTCGTTAAACTATCAGCAGTATGTTATTCTTATCATGGCGCTGCATCCATTGTTAATGAATGACACTGTATAGAAGTGTGAATAAATGCGATTGCTGTTTGTCTCTCTCTCTCTCACTCTGACAAACATTTTCACTCTACCGTGCAGTGCAAATGTGCCAAGTTTAGCTTTCACAGTCACTGTGCAACACACAGTGGGACCACTTCCAACAGTGTGGAAGTTTTCCACTATCACTCTTCCAACATGCACTTCGCAGGCTGCTAACATAACTCAAAGGAATACAAGATCAGTCTTGGAGCCTGATTACAGAAGGCATACACAGCTAGCTACATAGCTGAAGGGGTGAGATTCAGAATCATTCAGGGTAGTCAGCTGTGAATGCAACACCCATTGCTGCTGGCGGGAGATTTGCCACTGGCATATGCTTATTATAGGCACAGTGAAAAAAGCCCATCATAAAGAAAACAAATGTATACATGTTGTGGATTACACATAGTGTGGATGGTCACATATATAATGATATAAATTGATTTTATGCCATAAAATGTGGCTGTGAGTTTCAGCTTATTGCCTCCAGGCTATATCTCAAGCTACGTCAATGACCGTGATGCATTTTTGCCTGAATCCCTGTATATTAGATTAGGCATCATCTAGGACAGCACCACTGGAAGAGACAGTAACCTCTTAGAGGGTCCACATATCAGCCCTGTCTATCACAGTGGATCAGTGGCACATCCTGAAGGACGGACAGACCCTCGCCTTAACTGGGTCATCATTACATGGCAAAGGCAGCACCTTATAGATTGTCTGTTTTCAAGAAGCATCCACTACCAGACATGACGATGTACTTAGCGCTCTGGCCTTGCTTATATTACCAATAGCAGGTGTTCTTATTATGAGAACACACATAGATACATTCAGCATTTGACTTCAAATGTTTAAAATGTTCAATATATAATAGTAATAAAATAATTAAGCCCGAAAGAAAGAAACTATAAAAGGGACATAAGAGCATAATTTGTGTCACTGTCGCCCTACAAATATAGATCCTACTGTTTGATGTGGACAAAGTTCAACATCTAAAAACCCCATAAGGGTAGACCTCATTTTGTCACTAGCACACACACCTATTGGGAAATTGTGGGCTAATAATGATCAGAAATGAAAGATATGTGGTCAGCTATCTAGGGCATTCTTCACCACTACAAGCAATTCACCTAAACCACAAACCCAAAACAGAGTAAAAGCGTAGATTGTGTATTTGTCTTGCACAACTTGGTTGAGTAAAACATCTCATACTCCGGCAGTGAGCGGATTCATTTTGAATTTCACAAGCGTGTAAAGCTACGTGTTAGTGAATGTGACAGAAACATTTGACTACAAGTCACTCATTGTGAAACAAGCAAGACCAAAGAAAATCAATGCCATTCATGCACAAGTGACAACTGTTCCACTGCCTCACTGGCAACCCTGAAAGCTGATAAACTGGAATCTAAGTGCAAACCCATGAAGTAGTCTGTATCCCCTTGGCAAAACTTTATCCACAGTAGTACCAGTGTTAATTTTGTTGACGAAGACTATGACGAAAAATATTCATCAACAAACCTTTTTCACAGACGAAAACTAAATAAAAACTAAATAAAAAGTCAGATATGATGATGAAGACTGTGATGAAATATAACTGACACTTAAGTCAACGAATAAATGAGACGAAAATGTTAGGAAGGGACGAATGGAGAAGAGATCCAATCAGAACAAATCTTTTTGTGGGACAAGCTGGGAAGAAATCCAATCAGAGCGAATCTTTGAGGGTAGGTTGATCTATGCAGAAGCAGCAGAACCATTTTAAAAAGCCACGGCAAATGCAGGCGCAACAGCTAAAAGAGTTTGCAGAACTTTGCACAGTTTCGAGGACGTTTTCACAACAGTTCAGTTGTTTAGACTATATTTAGTTGTGTTTAGTTGCACAGTCTTAGTTACACAGCTTTGGCTGATTTCAGTTGACGTCGCTCGTTAGCAACACGCTAACGTTTTGCAGTGCGCCCGGTCCGAGGGCAATGGCATGTCTCATGAAAAACAGAAATGTCAGAGCTAGGTCTTTGACGAAAACAAAGAATTGACATCTGGTCACACTTCACATATGACAGCAAGGACAACAAGACCGTCTGTAAACGGTGTGGAGCAAAAATCGCTGGGACAAACACCACCAACTTAAAGTGACATTTACAGACGACTCATCCAGAAATACATGCGAAGGTTAGCATACACGCTAAGGTTATTTTATCAGATAAACCACCGTGATTTAGTCAACTAAAATCTGCTAATATTTGGTCTACTAAAACTAGACTAAGACTAAAACTCTTATGATATATAGTCGACTAAAACTAGACTAAGACTAAAAGATTTCAGATGACTAAAATATGACTAAAACTAAATGGTGTGTTATTCAAAAGACTAAGACTAAATCAGAATTTGCTGTCAAAATTAACACGGAGTACTACTATATGTAAGAACCCCGATTCAAGCGCAGTTAATTCCATTTAGGGTTGTTTATTACCAGTATAGGCAAGACTGGTGAAATGTTGGCCTTCCCCTTCCTCTGTAATCTGACAGGGAGATATAGGGTGGCTCCTAAAATAAGAGCTGAATCCACACTCCAGGCCCAGTCACTTCCATATCTTACAGTATGAGGGCCAGAAATGACAAAGCTCAGCAGTTCTCTAATGAGACTGTAACAAATGGGAGGGCTGTATTTAGGTTATTACAACACCGACACACGGGTTTGAACATGTGCTTGTGTGCATGCCTGATAAATTCATGGAAATGCCTATAATTAGAGATGCAATTCTAAATTACAATCCTTAGGATGCATTTTCCATGCAGCAATCAAAAAAAAAAAGGCTTACAGTTACCCTGTTTTATGCTTGTTTTGCTTTAAAAATAAAATATCATATTTCTGACATATAATCTCACAAGTCAGCCAAAAAATAATTGAATAACCGTACTCTATTTTACAAACATAAAGCCATAACTGCTGATCCATTCATCAAAATTAAGCAGTTGATCCTGTATTAACAAAGTTGGCAGGGCAGTAGTGCACCCCATAAATATTGAGTCAATCCCTGCAGGTGTTCCCAGCACCGTGACTTAAGTTGAACTCCATACAGTTATGTGCAATTGTGAGAGCCCATGATTCAGCCATAACACAACTGGCTTTTGATACAACGGAAAAGGCACAGATAAAGATGTTGCTTATCTAGATGGAACTCTTTATCAAATCAGTTCACTTTAGCTGCTTCCTCTTACCATTTCTTCATGGCAAAACTGAGCCGTCATCTTTTTTTTCACTCATCAGCTGATTTCCTTATGGTGAAAAGTAGGGCTGTCCCCAACTAAAGATTCTCCTAGTCAACTAGTAGTCTCCAGTTTCACACCTCTCCTGTCCCTGCCTGAATCCACTGTCCCTGGAGTCAGAGTCCTGGTCGGAGCCACCGTACATCACTTGGCCTCCATCGGCTTCTCCTGTGGTTGTAGAGTAAACAAACCTTTCCCCATTGTTTGAGCTCCTAGTCCAGGTAATCAACTAAACTACGTACGCTACATAGCCGAGTGTAAACCAGCTAGTACTGTACTGAGCAACAGTCCATATTACAACAATCCCCTGATACTTCTGTTTCTGTGACAAGGTGTTATATTGTATGTTATATTTTTTCCTGCGACTATCTGACTAATATGATGTGGATCGACTGGGACTCTTCTCGGTGACTAATGGTTAAGTCAACTATTAGGGGGCAGTATTTTTTAATCAATTATTGATTATTAATGTGGTAGATAGTAAATATAAATACTTACAATTGGCAACTTAATTCGGAGTGCCTCACTTCTCATAGTAAGGTTCATGATTTTGATTGTAAAAACAGTAAACTGACACTGATACTGTAATGATCGCTTAATTTTGAATAAGGGTGTAAGAATTACATCCAATAATTTGACTTTATTTTGACAATTTGAACAAATACACAATGCATCATGAAATTGCACATTCTGCTACCAATGTAATCCAGCCTGGGTCATTTTGATACTAATGAAAAGTAGAACAAGTTTGGAAATGTAAAAAAAAACATACACAGTAGGTAACAGGTCTTGTTAAATAGGTAGGACATTCATTTATTCATGGCCATAACTGTTTTGTTATTGGTAATACAAATCCACTGCACATGGAGAAACGATTGTGGTCTGCAAATGCAGATCATCACAGGTGCTACCTGTAAGTAGCACGAGTCTATTGAACATGCACGAGTCAACAATGTCAAATTCAGACCTCAAGTGTTAACAGGAAGGAAGTGAACCCTACAAAAACTACAGGATGCTTGAAAATGTTGAGTTCTAGGTGTCCATGAACAATGCGTCATTTTTACTGGTAGTATACTCACTGGTTCGTGGGAGGTGCAGAGAGGGGGAACACCGCCTCTTCTTCTTCGCCTTCCAGTCCATCCTGCATGTCGCTTTCATCCATTACTCCGAGCCCCCCACAGCCTGAAGGGGGAGGAGGGGGTGGCAGTGGGGGGAAGACACCGGGCCCATCAGGGCCTGTTGATGTGGGTGAACGACTAGCTGGACCCTCCGAGGTGGGAGAGTAGCAAATGCCGCTCACGGTCCCTGAGCTTGTTCCTTGCAAAACTGCATGTCCACCTCCTGCTCCGCCACTCCCTGTTGCGGGCAGCGCTGGTCCGCTCATATCCCCACTAGACACGGCATATATCATGCTCATGTCGGGAAGTGAGTCCGGAGAGGGGTTTGAATGTTGGCGGAGGGTTGGTGCTGGTCCTTGTCCCAAATCAGTGACTCGAACTCTGTTCGACTTGTTGGGATAGGAAGGGAAAGGGGCCGTCTCCGGGCCTCCTCCGCCTGCCACCCCTGTCCCTGTCGTGACCGAGCCCGTATCCTCACTGCTGACCTCCGCAGCCATCATATTAGGATAATATGTAGAGGGGATAAAGTCCAGAAGGGGCCCTGCCCTTCCCCTCTGTTTTTACAATACTCCTTCAGTGTTTGGGCTCCGGGGAAACAACACCAAAAGTTTCTCTAAAACGCCTTTAGCTAGCCAGCTAACGTTAGCCGACAAGCTAACTTAGCTCACTTGGCTGCACTAGCGGGCGCTAGCTTTGCCTCGCATTCGCTCGCTACAAGATAGCCAAGCTAACGCTAGCGGGATGGCTAGGAGCTTCGAGACACTTGATGAGTTCTTGCTCGCTATGTCTTCATTGTTTCCTGAGTTTAAAGTTCACACAGAAACGCTATCTGGAAAACGACATTTAAAATGTTTTCAAATAGAATAATAATTCACCAATATTTCCTGTTTTGTTGCGGTTCGGACTTCACCCTCGGCACCAGGCAGACCACTTGTCGGGGAGTGTTGTTTTATTGTCACTGTTGTGTGTAACCCCCGTCTTTTTTTTTTTTTTTTCCAGTGTTGTTGTTTTCTTTCCTTCTGAGTTTGCAGCCGTCTCGTGTAGAGTCCACAAAATGACCCAGCCCTATCGCTTAAATCCCCGGAGCGGTATGTTGTTCTATGCGAAATACCATATCGTGAACCACAGTGAATTATTCTTGCGCATACAAGCTAAGTTCGCCTTTATTTCTGGGTTTCAGGGCTGGTAATTTGCCCGCTGCTGCGCTGCTCTTTCTCCCCTCCCTCTCCTACTCCTACTCCTCTCCAGGCACCGAGCAGACACAGCCAAGTGAATACCGAGCGGCACTGGTTCAATCCATGACATCTTCAATCAGTACTTTAAGAAATTGGACTTGTAGCCTGTCTTAATTGATTTAAGATAGATTATTGTCCCCATTGCTTAACATACAGCTTTGTAGGCTTGATGTTTTTTTTTTTTTGTTGTTGTTTGTTTGTAGTAGTAGAAGACAGACTCGGAGCTGAGAGGCTTTCAGACAATCAGCACATAAACCAGGCTTGCAGAGACTTGGACTATCATATTTTCCATCTGTCTATTATCCTATATTGAGCTTAGGTTACCTTATACTGTTTTAATTTTGACACCTTTAATAAAGTCAGTGGTGGAGTGGTGCCCAGAGAAGAGAGTTATACTCTTAATTTGTACCCCAAATTAGTTTTTAAACCTGCATGTCCAACAAAGGATAAACACCCTGGGATTAAAAGTAAAATGTGTGACAAAATAGAATTATAATTAAGTATTATAGTGCTGCAGACATGCCCTGGCAAACAAATCATGTTCTCCAGATGTAAGAAAACCTGTTTGTTTGGCACAGACCCCAACAAAGGTCACATCATCATGATTTTAATCCTTTTGTTCAGTGAAAATGAAAAATTATTATTTGCACTAATCATGAAACACATCAAAATCGCAGTATCTGTCAAAATAATCCCAATATGATTTTATTACCATATTGTACGGCCCGAGTGGGTATACTCTGTATGGAACAAGTCACTCTTTTTAGTTGTCTGATAATCGATCGTACACCGTGAACAGAAAATAGGAACTTGTAAAATGATTTGGCTACTGATAATAAAATTCATTTGCAGTGTTGGCAATATTCATTATTTGTTTCTGACTTCTGAAGACTAAATGAAATGTGGTCTAGTGGGAGATTTTAATCATCACTTTGGCACACGGCAGAAGACACACTAAATATAGCACTGGCTTTGTGACAAAGGTTATCGTTGTAAATTTTGGCAAGACTGAGTAATCCATTTTAATTTCACTTATTTAGTCACGGCATTCTGTTCATTAGGAATAGATTCCAAGTACTTACAATGCAGTCAGAAAGTATTAGGACAGTCATAGGTTTTTCGGGTGTGTACCTTCATTTTGGGATATACTTTATTCATCTATTTGTATGCATAGTTGTCCAACTTTAGGACAGTGCAGCAAGACAATGATTGTAAACATGCATCAAGTCAACCATGTTCTTTATATCTTGATTGGCCAGGTCAGATATCTGTCCGCAATAAAACTGAAGACCAAGACGGCCACAGTGAAAATGGCCACAGTGCAGATAGCAGAGCCTCCACAGGGACAATAACTACACATTAGTTATGGTGGCTTCTGTGGGTAGTAGACTTGGTTTTAGCAACCACAAATGTGATCATGTGTGATTGTTTTACTGGTTGGCATAAAGGTTTTCACTCTTTTACTTCATCTGTTCATGTTGCCACACTTTTTCTTTTTTTTCTTTTTCTTTAGAGCACAGTTTCAAAACAGCATTTAACCTTAAAATTACACACATGTTCCTTTAAAAAAAAAAATACATCAGCAAACTCAGTGGACATAAACCGACCCAATGGCATCTAGATAAAGCTCTTTTATATAAATTCTGATGTGGGAGAGCTTTAAATAGTCCTTTAAACATTCATATGCTGTCTACAGGCAGGGAAGTTGATTTGTCAGCTCCAGTAAGTCAGCTAACCTTGACCTGACAGAGATTACATAGTGTTGGGTAGCTACAGCAGTGGGCCACTGTTGTTCTCCACCTCCCTGTTGCAGCTGCCATCACCATTGTACCTCCACACTGATCCGTCTTGGAGCAACTGGCACTGTAAAAAAAAAAAAAAAAAGGCTGTCTGGATGTCCCCTCTACTTTCTCAGTGCCTGCTGGAGTTTTACTCTCTGTCTAAGTCATTGTTTTAATTTATGAACCCTCATCTCTCTCTCTTTTTTATACTGTGATTTGACACTCCTTTCAGGATAGATACATAAATAAATGCATACACATACATAGATGCATATGTGGAGATTTTAAAGCAGAACTGGATGACATCTGCTGTCGTCAACCCTTCTGTGTATCCACATCTTTGCTGATTTGTAGTGTTCACTGATCTAATGTGAGTGACAACCAACAGTACTCCCTCCTCTCTTTCACTCTCCTTGTTTTCTGAGTGGTCCTCTCATGACGAATGGCTCCTGACATGCGCCCTGACAGAGGTGGACAGGACAGGGTGTGAAAAACTATACTGCCACTCAGGAGGAAGCGCACCTTGCATTCCCGTGGGTTACTTAGGGAGCTGACGCCTATGCTCTCCACTAAAGCACAGGCTTCCCTTAAGCCCTGTGACACAGTAGGTCAGCGAACTGTGAAATCTAAAGGCTGACATTGACTTGACATATACCCATAAAAGCCACTCCACTTGAAACGCACAAATACTCAGTTGTAAACACGCAGAGAAACAGGCACCCCCCACGGTAGTCATACACCCAAGCATGCTCATTAAGCACACAGGGCACTCCAGTGTAAGTGGCCTCTTGAAGTGGCACAATTGCCTTGTCTTTTTTTTTTAAATCAAGACATCATTCCATCATACCCCCTGCATTTACTGTATGGCCATGCCTTAGGCTTCATTGGTGCTGTAGGTCCAACAGTCCCCAGTCCTCATTTTGCCTTATATGGTGGTGTAATCTGGATGACTGGGGTTATCCTCTGTCTCTGTGTGGTAGTGTGACTGTGTCCTGTGGATCCTCCCAGACTGAGTGTAATGAGATTGCAGACAGGATGTGGTTAATCGCCTTTCCCTTGCAGACAGATGATATGAGAGGGCCAGCTTCATACCTGCTGGGAGGTGGAGTAACCCTTCGCTACCACGTTGACTTCAGCTGTTGACTGTGTCTTTGTGTGTGTGACAGAAAAAGAATGTCATGGCTGAGGTTAGATAATCAATTGCAAAATCTAACCTCAAGAGTTCAACTTGTGTGTGCATTCTGGGATTTCGTCGGTATCTTTGTGCACCTTCATGTCTAGGTCTTCATCTCTGTATCTCTGCATGTGTGTTAAGGGAAGGGGAGGGGGGGCTGGCGCTGACAGTCTGCCAAGGGTAGGAAGAGTGTATGAAGGAGAACGGCAGGGCAGACTGGCTGTTCTGCTCTGTTTCACTGTAACTGCGTTGTCAGATTTGAGGATGGGCACTGATTTGAGTAACACAAGAACCTGACTGGGTGTCGACTGAGGGCTCTCATCCATATTAATTGTCACATTATTATAACACTTCATTGCCCTCAAACGCAGCACATGGGAAAATCTCCACCCTCCATTGCTTTTAAAGACAATGACGTTTTTTGTTTCTTTTTTTTTTGCATTTACTGACGTGTAGTTTGTGATGTAAGGCAGTAACATCATGTCTTTTAATGTAATTTCAAAAATAAGCTCCTATGCTGTTCTGCCCTCATTACAATTTATTGGTATGACAGAGCAAAGTGGGTAGACTGTGGCCATGGCAACCATGGCTTGAGTGTGTGTCATCGTCATCTGTGGTTAGGATATGTAAGGTAAAAGTAATACATTAGAATGTAACACGGCAGTGGGTGTGACAGGCTATGTAGACTTCCTTTTCAGGTTCTGTTTCTGTCTCATACAGACCACACAAACACACACACACGCACACACACACACACACACACACACACACACAAGCATAAATACAGCTTCTTTACCTTCATAATGTGTGTCAACCGACTAACTCCTCGGTTTAAGTGCTAAAGTGGTGTGTATCTGAATTGAAGTACACACATTATGTTCCAAGTTCCTAGATCAGTGCACAAGCCGGCTTGCCATCCCTTCCTCAACTCAATCAGGGGATACATGCAGGCACATCAGGACCTGTGTGAATAAATAACCAGATTAACATAAAAGTTTCAAAAGGGGAGTGAGTGACACATGGATGGCTAGCGTGAGCAAAGGTCCTCGGGAGTAGTGGGCTTGGTTTTCCAACATTCATGGGATTCATGAAACCTTCCCATGCCATGTCCAATGTTAAGCAGATGCTTAAAGTTTAATGCTACATGTGAATTACCAATGTGAGTTTCAGGATGGGACATGAAACTTTAAATTGTCATCTGAAAAAATAACTATCTGAGAATATGTCTCAGATCGTGCCAGGATGTACTGTAGTGTTAGCTGTTAATTAGCTCACATTAAAATCTATTTTGTGCATTAAAGCTACTACTCATGCAAACTCACAGAAGAAACTGCGTTGATTCAAAGTTATGTTTGGGAATACTTTTTTGTATAATTTATCCATAGCATTTAAGTTTCATGGTATCAGTGCACCACAACATTGTTAGCTTTAACTTTCTTTTGCTAGGTCCAGTTCTGTCAGCTACAGTGATATTTTGTACTTTACATTTCATCTGGTCTGTTTAGAATATTAAGAATCCACATGACTTCAGTTCCTCCTTCGCACAAGATGGGTATTATGCTGCAGGAGGCAGCAGGTCCTTCTGTCACTGAACAGATCTGATGTGTGTGTATGCATGAGGTGACATTTCATTGAGTGTTGTGGTGTATGTAAAATAGAGAGTGTGAAAGTGACAGTATGAGGCCCACTATATTTGTGCCTGTGTGTGCAGCATTTGTTTCCCTGCCTGCACACTTGTCTTGTAATATTCTAATTGGTGCCGGATGAGACTTCAGCTGGCGTTGCCTCAATATATGCAATATGTGCCTGCCCGGCCTCCGTGTGTCACTGAGTTACTAATGTGTTGAGCAGGCTATGGCACATTCGGCTGCTCTACACCTCCGGCAGTCCCCAAAAGGAGTAGGAGAAGGCAGATGGGGAGGCCACTGTGGTGCTTTATTAGTGGATAACTGCAGGTTGTGTGTGCACACATAGACACGATTAATGCGTCGACTTAATTACAAGTACACATAAAAGTGAGACTTTCCTTCTTTATGGATGGATACTAATGAAAGCAAAGCAAATTGCCTGTTAATAATTTTCTTCAACAATAGACACCATTTTTGTTTCTTTCTGACACTCACAGTGGAGGGCCCACACTGACTGACCAGACGAGCTCTCCTACTTTCACTATGGTGTAGAGGGCTGTTTTGTCACTTTCTTTTTTCAGAGAGCAAGCGGGGGAGTTTGCAGCTGCCGCTCGAATGCACATATGGGCAGAGTGGTGGTGAGATGGGGGTGGGGGGACAGAGAGCACATGGCCCCCTCAGTCACACTTTTAGAGAGGGATGGTGGTAGAAAATGGGCCACTCTGCGTGCACAACTTTTCTGTTTATGATTTGAGGACAACTTCAACAAAACAGACTGAGTAGAATTTGCAATGTGATAAGCACCACATTTGACTGCTTGTATTTGCAAGTATTTGTACATGATCTGGACACAAGTGCAGCATTTTCATTATTTATCTCATACTTACTGACACAGCAGTATCAGCAACGACTTGTAAATGTCATTCTTATGGTTTCTTTTTGTCAAGACAACTTCAAATGTCACTAGAGAGCTCTTTTGCACCAAAGTTTGGTGTTAAGAATGGTGTGAAACATGATCATAGTTGTTATCTAACACTCTTGAAGACATACAGAGCAATCTTTTTCACAGACACACACACACAATTGCACAAAAAATATACACAGACATTCAGAGATGCACTTTATTTTGTTGCAAAATTTGTTTTCCATATGTGTTATGTGAATTACTTTCAGGGAGTTTGATTGAAGAACAATATAATCAAAAAGTCCTCTGCTAATCATTTACATGTTTAGACCTGACTATTTCATTATTTTACATTTTGTATCTATGCCATTAAAATGGTTCATGTTAACAGACTAATGCTTCATCATATTTGAGACAATACAGAAACCAAACGATTGTGCAAATGTCCAGCTAGTGTGATCTCTGCATCTAAATGTTGCACTGTGGTGCCTTGTCATATTGTTTGAAAAGATGCTTGTCCAGATGGGCTCTGGAGGGAATTAAGAGCACTCAAGCACAAGTAGAACGACAACCGATACTCCACAGACAGACTACTATTACAACTAATGGACTGCATCAATAAGAGAAGCTACATTCAGCTTGAGGTTTTTAAAAAAAAAAGAAGATTTTACAGATTCAAGTTAATAAGGCTAATTTACTTGGCACCCAGTCAGATTTATAACGCTGACAACTTCCCATTTTATATGACAAGCCAATTTCACTTGTTCTGCAGGATTAATATTTGCAGATAAAAGGTCCTGAATATAAAAGGGGAAAGTGAAGGATGAAGACCTTCTACTATATGAAAATGCACTGTGTGGCTCAGAGCCCATGTTTGAGGTTGATGATCAGATGATATCACCCTGGCACCAACGGTCTGGGCGGTTCCTTTTCCCGTATGGGGTTGCCATGAGAGATGGACAGCAGCTCCCCGGGGGCCATTGAAAAGGGTTGTCATTAGAGGCACTTCCTGTAAAAAGTTACTTAAAAATATCAGACCCATAAAACACAAAAGTGTGTGTGACATTTGTGTGTGTGTGTGTGTGTGTGTGTGTGTGTTAAGAGCGAGAGAGAGAGAGAGAGAGAGAGAGAGAGAGAGAGAGAGAGAGAGAGAGAGAGAGAGAGAGACAGAAGACATCACAACATGGTCTTATCCAGCAAATAACCATTGCATTTCAGACTAATCTCCATCATGGTTTAATCCAGAGACAAATTAGCATCATTATAAACATACAACATGCATAATGCAGTGTAAAAAACAACTATGTGTTTGATATATATGCAGGAAATTCATCATCAGTCAAAATTCAACATCCATGTCTGTGACATTAGTACCCATTAGTCGAATGTGATCACTTTACCAAAACAGGAAGGGTATGTCCTGAGTCTTTTATTGCCCACAGCTACTGTGTATTGGCTTGCTGCATCAGATGATGAGTCACAGCCTAAATGAGGTTATCCCATCCATCCGGACATGCATGCTGACACCAGAAGCTACTCACTGCCCAACCTATTTGAGCAACAGCTGAGACATCACACACCCCACTAACTGTCCACTGAATGCATGACATCATCTTCACTCCTGCGTTTTATATGCATCAGTAAGGGATTAAGGTCTCTCTGGCTAAATTAAGACTGTTGTTGTGCTCCTATGGCTACTTCTCTCCTCTCTCTCTGTCTCACTACTGAGAGAATTTCTATTATTCTTGCTTGCTGATTTCTATTCTTGCCTCTATCTCTTTTTCTGTTACATATTCTTCCTACTTTTTCTTCTTCAAAAAAATCTTTCCCTCTGCTCTGTCATCTCTCTCTCCCTCTGTCCCTGTGTGTCCCTTCCTCCCTCCCTGCCTCACCTCCCTCCAGCCCCTCAGGCCACGGAGACATGTGCGCTGCAATCTGCAGACCCAGTGCTATGCTGTCTCCCCAGGCCTCCCCATCACCCTCTACCCTCCCCTTGTGCTTTTAGGCCCCTCTGTTTAATTCATGAGCTTCCTGTGGCTCCTGTCATGTCTCATCTGGGCCACAGGAAGGCACAGTGTAAATAATGGAGCATCCCCAAAGACATGTTCAATGCTGACTGTCACAGCAGCGCACCATGTGCTCCCATGGAGAAGACAGGACAACAGTCTGTGTTTCTGTGCCTCTCTAACACATATGTCATTCTCATAACATTATTTCTACACATATGGTAAACAGAAAAGTGTAGTTACAGAAGGCTACTGGCACGCGTAAGCACATACTGTGTTGATGTGCCACATTTCACTTCTCACATATTTTGCAGAATATACTGTACATGAATACTTATTCAAGCCAATTAAAATGTAAAGAAATCAGAGTCAGAATTGTCTGATAAAACCTTTTTCACTTCTAATACTACAAATTAATTCTTTATGTATTCACACTACACATTTTATTTCAATAGGCTACATGATCACAGACACCATTCCCAATATAAACAAGCTGAGGCTCATTTATCGAACTGGCATAACATTCTCCCACTGCTAGAATCTTTGAGCATTGACCACCTCTGGGCGTTTTATTGGCGTTACGACAGCAGAGGTGGTTTCACAGTAACATCCCATCAGCAATCTTCTATGGAATCCTTCCTTAAACCCCATAACAGGATGCTCAGATCAATATTGCTGTGAGACAAAATGAGAAATCAGGACAGCGGTAAGGAGGCAAGCCCTCACTTAAGTCTCACAGGGCGGTCTTCAGAGGCACAGTCTTTAAAATGATCTGCTTGTTAAGCATAGCTGAGCAATTCCTCAAACACAACAAAGATCCTTTTGTCCTACTCAAATATCTACCTTTAGGATATTTGTTCTGCATACATCAATAAAGAATGGATCAGGACAGGGGACTGATACTGGATAGGATAGTAAAGCTCTGGGAGCTAAACGTGGTTTCTTTGTAATTTGCCTTCTTTTCTTTGCAACATCATCACTTACCCTGCAGGAAGTCTCTATCATCAATTTTCAGTGTTGATGATTTTACTATAAATTGGACAAACAATCCAGTAATGTAAAGGAGGCTCAAAGCTGTGATATACAGATAGAAGCTAAATCAGCTGTGAAATTAACTAAACGGAGTCAGTCTTTTTCCTTTCTGTGATGGAGCAAACTACAAACCTTTTATAGCCACTTTTCATATTTGCAGGGGCTGAATGTTTCAGACTTAAAAGACACATTTGGAGAGGTAAGTGTGTGTGTGTGTGTGTGTGTGTGTGTGTGTGTGTGTGTGTGCGCGCGCGCAGGTTTACAGTGGGTTTTGGTCATATTCACACAGTAAAGGTGTTATTTTTACCATCTCTTTCATACAGACCTATGACAGTAACAGCTTCCTTACAGTAATGCCTCCTCACATAGCTGAAATTAATACATATCAGAATAAAATATAGTCTACGTGTGCACATGTATGTAAATGTGTTTCCATATGCGTCAGGTAGAGAGAGAGAGACAGTGAGGCAGAGATCTAAATGCCAAGGCAGTTGATCACACCAACATAGAAAATCTCTTGGGGATAACAACCTGGCAACACACCATGTCCTTATTGATCTGTGTGATGTTCAGCAAATCTGCCACTTAGGCCCACCGTGTTTTACAATCACCTGTGTAACCCCCTACAGTTCAACACAGAGGTGTATGTTGTTTAATTCTGCTTGATCTGGGTCCCTGTGGCTGTTGATGCAGCCCATTTGGCATAGTGTAATGTGTGCGCGTGTGTGTAGACATACGCTCATTCTTCAGGATAGCAACATATTGTCTGCTCTAGTTAATTTATTTTATTCTCACAATATACTGTTTTTTGTTGTTTTTTTCTTACCATAAGAAGATCTAGTCTACTAATGTTGTACGTAGAACATGGTATGGGCTATTTAACCAGTATTATCATGACATGTAGGCTACTACATTTTGTGATTAATATGTAACTCTGTGGAAATATTGAACGGGCAAATTTGGTAAACATGGGCAGTGATAGACGGGTAACCTGTCAAGCCTGCCTCTCACACAAAAGTGACTGAAAAGTAAAGCAGTCTCCAGGTAGCTCACCTGGTAGAGCTGGCCCGACTATATATCAAGGCCTTGCTGCAGTGGCCATGGGTTCAAGTCTGACCTGTGGCCCTTTGCTGTGTGGCATCCCCACACTCTCTCATCTTGAGTTGTCCTATACAATAAAGGAAAAGAGACCCAAAGGAAAAAAAACAGTACATACAGTAGACAATTGATTTGTCAAGTTACACAAAAATAGTTTACAAAAGATGATTTTGAACTCATAATATGTTTCATACATCTGCTAATACTGTAATGCAGCTCTCCTTGGGATCCCAGAGACCCTGTAAAACATGGCTAAATAGAAAGGATTTTTATATGTGATCTGTATCTGATTGATTAATTGCAGTAACCTCACAATAAGTATATTTGGATTTCAATCATGAACTGTAGCCATTTGTTCATACAGTAGATGTAATTGGATCTTTGAAAGAAAGCACAGTGAACATTTCTTTGTCTGTTTGGCAAATAAAAAGAATATTTATTCATGAATGGTCCATTTAATATATAAAACATGAAATACTTATTATTAATACTCTTATTGTGTTTACTGTGCATTTATTTGGTTACCTTCATCAATCGTGCAAGTCCAGTTTGTGGCAAAGAGACAGGCTACCAGGTTTCTACATACTAGGTTTTAATAAGGTCAGGTGAAAAGACTATTTTCTATTAGTCTATTTTATTTTTTAATTTGCAATGATTATTGTCATTTTTACACATACAGCAGTGAAGTCTTTGGAACCCTATTACCCAGTAAAGCCAATGTCAACAAAACACAAGGCTTAAATTATTTTGCACAATAAGTATGTGAACAAACAGTGAGATAGAGTTAGAAGTGAGAAGGCAGTGTATGTAAGTAAAACAAAACAAACATTTTTCATTTCAATGTAGCTCATTCGTTTCATTGCTGCCTTATATTTGCCAAAGCTGCAGTGGCAGGAAATAGAAGGAGGGAACTGTATGATCAAGAGACCTCTGCATGCCAAGAAATGCAGTTTACACAGCTGGTTGTGAAATTATGACAGTGGCTGTTAATAAACTCACACACTGACTTTCCAATCTGGCTGCAACATTTTGTTTGATCACTTCAGCTGTGGTGGCCTATATCAAAGAGAAAATGGTTATATGCTACCCCGGTTTCCTTGTGAAGCTCTTTATATCATTCAGTGGCTCGATAACAAGCAAATTATCCCTCTGAAAAAAGTACATTCACGCATGAATAATGCAAAACAAATTTAGATTATGGAAAAGATTGCATTATAAATCAGCAGAGTGCTTGGAGGCAAGAGGTGAGTGTCTGCTATCTGTTTGGCATAATCCTTTCCCCGGAATGGATGCCATAAAAAGTGTGTTACTTACAATGTGATGAAGTTGGGTCTCAACAGTGCAGCTCCCATGGGCCGCCTAGAGTAACACTGCAGGAGGCTTTGTTTTGTGTTAAGTGGAAGAGCGATGGTGGATTAGACACCACAGTGAAAAATAAGGGCACTGCAGGTGGGGAAATCTAGGACAAGCCATTAGATGAGGAAGAATATTCATCTTCAGCGCTTAACCCATGTGTTCCAGCAGAAATAGGCTAGAAATATCATCTTTATTTAATATAAAGCAACTTCTTCTGCTGTTCTGTTCATCTTCCCAATTGCCAGTGTTAGCTTTTCTGACCCAAATAATAGAAAATGACTTGGTTTAATCGCACATTGGACACACAATCCCTCAGAACACTACATGTGAAAGAAAAGGCGCTCACTGCAATCATCCTGACACTGGTGTTTAGACATTTTTAAAATGCCTGAAGCAAAAACCTTGTTTTTTCACCGGCGGCAATCCTCGCAGGGTCAGTCTAAAACGGGAGCAGGCCTAGTTTTTCGCTTGAGGGTGAAATTTGCTCTGCAATTAATTAAAGAGTACTTTATCCCTCGCTTTTACTAGCTAATGTTCTTGCCACCCCTCACAAAGACACACGGGTACCATAAACACACGCTGCTGGTCTTTGAACTCCAGCTGCAGAGTTGCCTTCTCAGCAAGTATAGAATTTGTCCCAGCACCCTTGTTTTAATGCTTGTAGTGCAGCATGTATAATATATTGAAAGTATAGTTGTTCTTCTGGCCCACATTGGGCGTTGGAGATCAAAAATAAGAATTCAAGACAATGCAAGAACTGCTCCCTGTAGACCTTTGTAGTGTGCTTTTTGTGCATGATTGAATAGACTAGGAGTTCTTGATGTTGCTCTTGGCTTTTTTGTCTTCAAAGGGGATGAAGGTTAGCTTCCGGATCTGCAGGTATGGTTTTATCATTACTGGCTAGACAGGAACTATTTTTTTATCTGTGCTTTCCCCACTTCCAAAAAAATGCCCTGAGACACTGACTGCAGCAGTACAGGGAATGAAGCAGTGCAGTTCATCCTATCCTGTTATCCAAGACAATGGTAGTCGTGTTGCAATTATGACATCAGATAGGACATTTTTTTAATTCATGTAAAAGTATGTCAAGTTTGGCGAAGTGTGTGAGTGTGTGTAACTGCTAATGAGACTCAATGAAAGTGACAGATGCCCATCTGTGATAAAAGGGCCACATGGAGGAGCCCTGAGAGGAGATGAATGCTGTGTCCTTCTGCTCTGCAAATGCAAAGAGTGCGTGAGATAGACAGAAAGATAGATAGATAGATAGATAGATAGATAGATAGATAGATAGATAGATAGATAGATAGATAGATAGATAGATAGATAGATAGATAGATAGATAAATGTTATGTGAGAGTCAGTCATTTATCTCTGTGCTATGTTTGTCTTGTGACTGGAAAATCCAGACTTGCTTGTTCTGTTCTTTCTTCCATCTGCCTCTTCATTTTTCTTTCTTTATTTCTTTCTTTCTTTCTTTCTTTCTTTCTTTCTTTTTTTTTTTTTTTTTTACTTTCCTCTACGGACCTCCGCAGGCCAGCAGCATCCAAAAGCCTCTTTATGAGGACCATAATGAGAAGTAAAGCTCTGCATTCAGTCGCGGTGCCTCAGGGGCCTGTTGCATTTCTGAGCTTAGCTTCATGTCCCATCCCATTCAGAAGGGTTGATGAAAGGGCACAAACAAAAAAAAAAGCAAACAGCAGGCTATTCTTAGGAGGACAGGGCACGGCCTGATATGAGGAGAGAGAGAGAGAGAGTACTCATTCTACTGTCCACCAACACTATTAATTATAATTAGATTTTGTAAGTAGATGTTAAAGTAGTGTAGTTAGAAATAGATACAACTATAAATGTCTTTACAAGATGCCTAACTGAAACGGAATCCGTTTTCAAAAACAGTGCCACTGATTGATTTTGGTTATATGTTTAGCATTGTTGCTTTTAAGATTATATGAGGTATCAATTTCGAGAGAGCTGGCGGAAAGGTATTGTGACCGGCTGGACTTCCTGCCATGTCTGACCCCAGTCAGAGGAAAAGTGTGAGTAAAGCTCCCTCTGCTGGTCAAATCATGCAACGCTAAAACAAAGAGATGTTTTGTCTGAATAAAACTGGGGGAAAACCAAATACACAGTGTACCATTTATCTGCAAAATCAGAATATTCAAAAAGTAATTGTAACTAATGACAGATAATGCACATATAACCCTGTTTTGTTATACGTTAGATGGACTGTGATGCATTTTTTAAATGCAATATCCACCGTGCTAATGTTGTGTGTGACTCTTGCTTCACAATGGCCATGTTGATAAGACTCACGTCCTCCTGGAGTGACAACAATGCCAGCAGTCAGTGTGTCTGAGTGAGTCTGCCACATGGCTGAGAGCCAGCACACACAGACACACACTGCCATGTGTTCTGATGGTTTGACACAGAGATGGGAACAGTTGTCAGAGAGGGCCTCTGTTGTGGTCAAAGCAAACAGGCATGGTACACAGAATCACATGTTTTGATATATTTTCTGCATCAGCAACCAGCACAAAACCTGGAACATTTTAGACTGGCCCAGTAGGTGGCACTGTAACATCAAAGCTGAGGCAAATATCCTTATATTGCTATGAAAGAAAAAGGAAAATACATCACCATTATGAGACATGTCAGCCACACGTTTCCTCTCAAATTAGTGAACAGATTGGTGGGAATGAACGCTGTACATTAAAAGGAGACGAGAGCAGAATAAATTTCAGAATCTCAGGAAAAATGTGTCCCGAGGAATACAGATTTTGAGCTTTAGATTCAGATATTTGCTTGTGCTGTTGTATATAAATATGCAATGACATTAACATAGGGGTCATCTTTTTCCCAAAACAAGATCCTTACACTTAATTATGAATTAAATATTGAAGAGCTGATCGACAATCAATGTAAATATGCAGCAAAACATGTTCCCTACATGCTCAGGAGTGTTGTTCTCATATCTTGGGAACAGTGAGAAGTAAAGGACAGAAATTACGACCTCTCTGTTTGGCTCACACTGCCATGAGTTCCCCATTGCCTGCTTCATGCAGCTGTAAATAAAGGTAATTGTACAAAAGCTTAATTAAATGACATAAATCCTGTTTACGACGTCTGGGCTTTACTGAGCCACTGAATCGTGGGGGGAAGGAGGACTGTAGTGTGTGTGTGTTTGTGTGTTTGTGTGTACAGTTTCTCTTTACCTAAACCCCCGCTCCCCTCCCCTCCCCCCAACCCCAATGCCCGCCGCATTCTACGTGCTTTCCCTTTTTCAGCCACACAAACGCACACACTCCCCCACACATTGTATGCAGAACACAAAGCATAAAAGTCATCCCCTCTCTGTGTGGATATGAGGTACAGCTTTATTGTGGCTCTCGCTAACGTCACTTTCTGTGAAACTCTGGACACCCAGTGCAGTAACTCATCTCTTTCATTAGAGCTGAGTGTGTGGGGGGTGAAGGTGTGGCTGTCTGACTGGCACTGAGGCAGAGCTTCTCTGGTATTCCACACCACAGTCATCTCAGACGGCTCGGCCCAGTGTCCATGACCCTGAGACCTGATGGGAGGATATTTAATGAGCACAGGCAGTGAATAGAGTGCGCAGACAAGGACATCAACAGTTTAAAGAACAAGCAAATATATTTATAGAAGGTCAAACAGAGTTGAAAGTGGTGCGCTCATAGTTGTTGTAAAAATCATAATGCAAAGGCAGGTTATGGAGGACATTTAGTCAGCACCTCAATCACTTCACAGTTGTCTCAGTGTAGAATATATAGTGGCTATGTATACACCACCAGTAGAACCTGCCTCCATCTCTCTGTCTCAGCAGTTTCATCCAGCGAGCACAATCTCTTATGATTGATTGATATTAGATTGAACTAGCTGGCTGTTGTTTCAGCCCCATTGACTTCAGCAAGAGTTGCAGCCGAAGATTACAACACTGATTGCATTTCAATTTTTAATGGAAAGTGCCAGAATATCCAAAGTTCTTTCTGGTGAGTTCACGCAGAGTGTTTTGCGCCATTAGCGACCCTCAGAAAGACAAATTGGTTGCATTACCAGCTGCCTAATGTTCATTTATTATTTGTAATAATAAAGTGGCATGTATTTGTGCTCTCCTGAAATTGATTAGGTTGTACAGCACACCGTTCCTGGAGGATGATGCTTTTTTACAACCTCATAAGTCATTTGAGTCTTTGTGGCAGTTATTAATGTGTCTATGTGATGAGGTGTCACTGAATCAGCTGGGCTTGCGCCTGTTGGATTCCGTGGAACATGCAGTCAGACATGATCCCACTGTATGTATGCATGCCTTAATGGCCTGCCCAGCCAACTGTAGACAATTAGACCCAGAATCAGTGCGTAACTGATAGGGATTCCCCACATACTGAATGGATGCGCACGGCAGGGATGATGATTAGAAATTTTGCATTAGGAGCAAACAGGTGAGGGGATGCAGTGTCTGGTTTTAAATGGTTAAACCAATTCAACCAGACTGCATCCTTTCATCAAGAATCTATGAGTTGAAAGGAGAGTGAAAAGTGTGTGTGTGTGTGTGTGTGTGTGTGTGTGTGTGTGTGTGTGTGTGTGTGTGTGTGTGTGTGTGTGTGTGTGTGTGTGTGTGTGTGTGTGTGTGTCACCCATTTCAAAAGAAAAGGGGTACTATGCTGCCAGTGCAAGATAAAAATCATCTTGTGCAACTGGGTGAGAAAGGACAGGTAGGAAAGTGTCACCTAAAAATACTTATACCAAGGATATACAGTATTGCAAAAAAAAGATTTTTATATTATGCTCAACCCACAGCACCAGAAAAAAGCAATGTTAAAAGTTGGCTGTTAGAAATTACAGGTGAAAGTGAATCAAGCGGTCCAGAAAAGGTTTAAATCATCTCTACAGTAATGTAACAGATGAATAATTCACTATCAGAAATGGTACTGTTCCCACCAATACATCTTCAGCTTTCTCTCTGGCAGACTATGACGAAGCAGCCCATAATTGCTCAGGGCATGAAGTAGTACTTAAAGCTGAGAACGATGTAGATCAGAATGCAGTGCACACTACAGTGACAGGCTCCACCAGCTGGTCCATCATGCTAACCTCTTTACTGTAGCAAATGAAAAAGTTAAGGGCCCATAATGCTGCAACACTGCTTGCGCATCACTGCAGGCTATATCCAACATGTACCACGTGGCAAGAAAGTGCAGAGAGAGAGCTTTTGAATCAAAGGGAGGAGAATTATAGCGCTAGTTAGAATTTAATGAAGGCACATACAGTGGGATTCTCAGTGTTCGAGATCTCAGTGAACTGCTTGCTACAGCTGCGGCCAAAGGCACGAGAGTGAGCTTTTTGATCCAGCTGGAACAAATATTTACATTGATTTAAGCATTTGCAGTTCAACGTGGCATCCTGGATGGTTTTAACCAGTGAGACGGAAAAATGAATTCTCACATAGTCACCAGAGGTTTAAGACTGATCAAACACAAACAAAAATGTACAAATATAGAACTCCACGGGAGTGCTCAGGCCTCCATCCTTCCATCCTTATCTCCCTCAGCAGTATGTTGGAAGAGTTACTTCTCTGTAGCGAAAGTGAAAACCCCAATATTATGGCCAGCTCAACCCCCCGCCACCCCACCCCTCAGTGGATTATTACTGTATGTAGCTATTCTCTCAAAGGTCAAGAGAAGCGATTTGTCTCTCCACTGCTCTATACTGTCTCTCACTCCAAATCCCAGTGGTGTCTGGGCAGAGATGATAGAGCAGTCTGTTCCCTCCCAAACTCCCTGACCCCCTCTCTCCCTCCTTCATGCCCCCCTCCTCCCCTACCCCCTTCACTTCTCCCTCAATCGGTCATCCCCTCACTCGGTCTCTCAATCAATCATTTAGCCCCCTTAGTTAGAAGAAGGCCCAGTAGCTGCTAAAAAGCATTGTGTGCCATAATTTTGTGAAGTTTCAGTTGCTGCGTTTCTCTCATGATAATTCAGCCCTGGCTGCACCCATGCATGCTTTATAAAATTGCTTAGCCTTGTGATGGAAAAGAAAGAGAGAAAAAAAGTTAAGCAAATATTTGAACCTATTTTTGCAAGTCTAATAAGTGTCTCTCCTCCGTTGAGAAACCTTGACATAACAATATTTATGCCTTATTTTTTCACTTAATCAAAAGCAGATCTTCTTTTCTACTTATTTATTTATTTATTTTGCTCCTGGGTCACCACACACTTTTTTTTCCTCTTGCAGCTGGTAGTGCAGATTTGATTCAGCATTTCCAGACTTCCCAAACTCCCTGTTGCTTATTCTCTCTGCTTCACTCACAGATGGCTGCTGAGGAGGCTCCAGGGACATTGGGCTTGCACGGACCGGCTGGATATTCAACTACATTATAAAACACTATTGTTTTGCTTGTTCTGTTCTTGTACCTGTTTATTTGTTTATCTGGATCCCCAATAGTTGCTACCTGGCTGTCGCCTCACCCTGAGTTTAAGGACCTGTTTACACCTTGCATTAACCTGTGTTCTGGGCGATCTGATCACAAGTATGTCAGTTCACACCTGGCATTAGAAAGTGTCTCATGTGACCACTTGTGATCGGATCTGACCTCCTCACTTTAGTGCAAATAAATATACACAATTTCCCTTTGCAAAGACCGAATACGTTGATGTTTTTAACCAGCAGGAGGCAGCAATGCACTTCCCACGCCTTGTCTGCAATTAAAAGTAGAAGAAGAAGTTTAGCATGAATCATCCAGTTTACGTTGCATTGACTCTACCTGTACCTGTGCTTACGCAGAGGGTGTCAGTGTCATCTGTCTTCTTTGGAGCATTCCCACCTGTACTTAGAACTGTCCACTTGTGATCAGCTCACCCAAGACGTATGTTAATGCTAGGTGTAAACAGAGCGTCATTTGCTTATAGATGATGTACAGGAACTCTCATCCATGTATTTGTTGTCAGCATGACTTTAAAGGATACAGTGTTAGACGGTAGATCTTATGACTACTGTAACTAACTAACTATGAAGTGTTTAACAAATATTTAACTCTCACTTTTGCAGACTGTAATTGCCTTAATGAGATAACCCTAGGTTAAGACTGAAGCTTTTGTGGAGGGCCGCCCCATATTTTTCACATTTATGAATTCCTCGAATAAATGGAATATAAATCAAACCTGTTCCATGTGAGTAACTCATTAAACAAAGCAGTCAGAGGTTAAATAGAGCGGTGGAGGGCATAGTTTAATTAGACCATCTTTTCTTGCTCTGTAAAGCAGGCCATTCACCCCAACTTTAAGAGACCTTTATGGGATCTTACTAAGGAAAGCGAATTAATCAACCATTGAAATCTTCAGCCACTAAAAGAGGGGTTCTTGTGTCTACTAAATGAGAACACAAAGACAATTTAGCAACAGAACAAAGACAAGAAATTCCCAAACTAAAAATCTCCCACATTTCCGTTGCCAACTTATAGACTTCTGTAATAACCCAGATTCCATTAAGCTAAAAATACAAAAGTGTTAATTTTACCGGCAGTGAGGTATTTGACAACAGGGCAGCCTGTGAATAGATATATAAGCTAGGTGTCCTAAATGCCCATTTTATACTGCTGAACAACACCCTCTGAAAATGCAATTAACTTCTAAGAATAGACATTCAGAACAAAGACACTTCAGGACAAAATCACATTTAAAGTCAAAGAACTGAGCTTAATTGTGTTACCAGACTTTGAAGGTAGATGAAATTCAATTTCAAACTCTAAATGACCATAGCTGCATCGAATTAAGCTTACATACTTTGTTCAATTTTTCCCCCTGTGAAAATTACACCAAAGTAATGAAATATTATGATATAGCCATAGGGAAGGCTTTTCAAGGATAGATGAAAACATTTATTCAGAATAAGGACACTCTATGATATGATGACATTGCATCGAGATAATACTGCTGAGAATGCCTTCTTTAAGAGCTTATAACGATAGGTTAGATCTCCACTGGAAATGATGAAACAACAGTGAAATTCTGGTAATGTGTGGCGGAAGTTCTGTGAGGGTTTTTTTAATTAAACAAATACTATCTCAAACTTTCTTAAAACACTTTATTACCTGTGCTTTCTAAGGTTATCTTAACTTGAATTCTTGGAAATATATTTTCTTACCTCTCCCTTTTTCTTTTAAATATTTTTCTTTTCTCCACTTTTGAAATGCACCACCCAAGAAAGCTCTGGAGTCACGGAGCCCTCAGGAGCCGAAGGGCTACATGTTCTATTCAGAGTCACTTTTTTCAAAGTTGGAAAAGAAGTCTGCCTGCCGTCAGTTTGGATTCATAAACCAAAGTGTGAAAGATGTGACAGAGATAGCTGGATGCAGGGTAAGAGAGAGAGAGAGAGAGAGAGAGAGAGAGAGAGAGAGAGAGAGAGAGAGAGAGAGAGAGAGAGAAAACGACAGTAGACGGGAATATTTCTCCGCTTGCTGAGGCAAAACTGCCGTCAGTGTCGGTATATGAATTTAGGAACAGTGGATGTGCTTGAGCATCGTCCATGGCTGCTTGTCAGAGTTGAAACTGGTTTTCAGTCCCAATGAGCTGTGTATATATATATATATACTATATTCTGGCAACATCTGTCAATCTTTTTTGCAAACTCAGAAATGTCCTTGCAGAACGGAGAGTCACTGGCTTCCTGGGTAGAGTCAAGTGAGTGATGCTTTTGATTGTGTATCCATGTGGGTGCTCTGAAATAGAAAGAGCCACACGTCACATCAGAAAGCCATTCCCTGCATGTCCTACTGCTCTGGACAGCACAGAGAGAAAATCACTGTGGACAGTATTTGTTGCGTAAGGAACACTAGGCTGAACCGTGATTTTTTGACGAAACTGGAAATGTTGGATGACTTTTATGTGAAGGCTTTATGCACAAAGACTACAGAGGCAGTGAACTTACCTAGGTCTGAGTGTTGCAAAAGTTTTGTTTTGGTCTTTGCTGTAGCTCACAACTTTCTCCTGAAGTGGTCTGATTGTTCCCATTACAGATTCAGCAAATGTTTTTGTTCAGTCAGCTTCCTCATTTGCCATGCAAGCTGAGCTGTCAGGGGGCCGCAATCTTTCCCTCAGCCCTTATCATGCTTCCTCTCATCCATCCCTTCTCCTTCGCCTCGCTTTCCCCTAAGTGGCCATCCACCCCTGCCTTGACTTTGTTCACCAAATTAACCGGGGGACCGACTGTGATTGGACCAGCCAGTAAAAAGTAAACTTTAACCTCTCTTATTAATTGGATATCTTGGCCTCTCCTATCAGAGTGAAGAGGCTATGGAGCAGTGGGATAGTTTTGTTTTTGTAGGCCGCACACACACACACACACACACACACACACACACACACACACACACACACACACACACACACACACACACACACACACTTAAATCAGCAGCAATGATTTCATCATTGAAGAAGCTTTTTATTCAGTATCTTATGTCTTTATAATTGCGAAGAGAAATAGGATAACTGAGTAACTTTCACTTGATTAGCCTGCATGGTAAAAGTTAAAAGATCTAACAAGATGAAAATCTTAAGAAACTCTGAAGTGGCCTGTATCCTGTTAAAAAATAGAGTTTTTTGTCTTCACCAAACAGAACTTTAAATGGCCCATCGCTGATAGCAGGTCAGAAAGATTTTTATCTGCCGGGTTATTTCATGCTGGATGCACCAGCAGGATCACATGTCATGCAGTGGTGCATTTAAAATATCATTTAATTTGTACAACAAATATTTGTGTCTTTTTAGGAAAAAATAAAAGAATAAAAGAGTTATTTGATCCTTTTATGTTGGCAATATTGAGTTAGTCTAGCAAGGTTTTGTGGCTGAGGCCCTGGGCGCCATGTGGTTCGGCGGGGCTTTGAAAGGCACCATTCACAAACCCAACTGAACTCAGGCCAACCCAAATTGTGCCTGCTCGTTTCATCCAAACATCTGTGGTGTCCAAAGAACATCCTGGAAGAGACTGGTCTGTGGAGAAACGAACCAATCAGAGCCCCCTGTGCCTTCCTCTGCCCTGGTTCTCCATCCCTGTCTCTGCGAGACACAAGCCTTTCATTCATATTCCCCTGCTCAGTCAGTTCTGCTTTTGTAACTTGTATTGTATCTCTGTTGGTGCTCTGTTCCCGCGTTCAAAGGAGACAATTATTGTAGCATCCCGCCCTCTGAACAAATACTCTGACAAAAACTGTGTGACATCAAATATTGTTTGTATGGACTCTTACTGTGCTGCTCTGAGCTTCACATAATGCGTTTGTCAAAGTTTGACCCGCCCTGAGTTATTATCATTAATATGAATGTGTGACAATCAAAGGACGTGACTATGATAATGAAAAAAACTACAAAAAAGTTGTTTAACAGAGTGTTGATTCCAGTAGAGCAATTTTCTCCTCATGCAGCAGCTGTAACCTTGGCACTGCATGTATTTTAAGTCTCCCAGAATCCCTTATACATTACAGCCTGATAGTTTATTATTGCCCAGATGGGGGAGCTATAAGGCTACCTGGCTTCACCACAATAGTGCACCAATGTACAGCTTCTCTACTTCAGTACCTCTGCATCTCTGTCCTGGGAGACTACTGCAGAGCTACATCAGAAATCTTGCAAATATGGTAAACAGAGTTGCAAAAACTAACTAAAGTGCTGACTCTCAAACTTCAGGACAGTGTTTGTTCCCAATGGGGGAATTGTAGCGATACGGTTCCCGTATCTGTGCAGCTTCTTTGCCCACTTTCTGTACTGTATATCCATCGATATCTCTCTGTTGTCTGCCTTCAATCAAGCTGTCTCTATGCTGAGTAAAAATATAAGGTATTTTCTCCAATAAATCTCTATATAAAGATGTATATGCAGACATTGCGAGCCCACATCTTTGACACCAATTTTAAGGAGAAACTGCTGATTGCACAACAGCTGCTTAGTTTTCTCTCTTAATTTATGCAACAATAGGTAAGATAGATGCACTCTCAAAAATATAGTTTGGCGGTAGCTTTAGCAGAAACATGACAGAATTTTTTTGTCCCCAAAGTGTGTTTGGATTCATGTGTGTTTGTATGAATACTATTGTATACATATTTCAGTAGTTCCAGTGGATGTACTTGAACAATGTTTGTGCATCTGTGTCTGGGCTTATGTGTGTGTAAATGTGCATGTGAATATGCAGGTTTGCGGCAGATGCCTATCAGTGTGTGAAATGCCGTGGGTTGAATCTCTCCAGTGAGAGTAACAAGGGAGGGAGACCACTGGAGAGCAACAGACACAGTTTCTGGCCCAGAAAAGGTTCAAATATTTTCTCTCTATCTGTGGGAGGAAAGAAACCCATGGCAGCGTAAACAACAACAAATGATCAGCTGCAACTCCTTTTTTCTGCCATCCCTCTCACTTTCTATCTCTAGTAGTCTCACATTGTCAGACCTTATTCCCACACTAGATTTGCACTGTTCCGTTGCAGCAGAAAGCATCTCTAGAGATGCTTCATTAGAGAAAAAGATATCTTCCACTGTTGGTTTTTTGTCTATGTAGATCACATTGAACCCAACCAACACAGTCCTGGTTATACTAAGAGGTGTTTGTTACAGCGAATAAGCCCGCTGATATTTATATGTAACATCTCTGTGGATGTTCTGCTCTTTTTCATAAAAAAAACATTATATTGTATAATAAATGGGTATAACAAGCTAAACAACGAAGATATTTAGAAAATATGAATTGCTGGCCTGGTCGCTCGTTATGATGAATTGAACAAGACACAATGTAACTTTTATAGGAATAAAACATGGAGGGAATTTTATTAAAATCAAATTCAAATCAGTGTTCAGTCACAAGCCTGGTATGCAGACCAGATACACTACCCCCAGACGAAGAGCTCAAAACCTCTTGATTTAGCTGAGTTTTACATATGCCAAAACATATTTTCTTTTATAACAGGCAGCTGGTAAAATGTAAGATAAAAATATATCCTTTTCATTGAGAGGGAACAGAAATAAATTCAAAATGCACAGTGTATTGTACACATCCATCACATCCATCCACATCCGACCCTTCAGAGGCATTACCATAAGGCTTGATGTGGAAGAGCTTGGACTGAAGTGGGCATGATTATTTAAAATGAAAACTTTTTCACCCTGAAACTTGCTACCATTAACTCTGGCAGTGTGTAGTGTTACATTATTGAACTGAAGTCTGTTCTGGGGAGTTAAGTGGGCTGGAGGGGATGTAGAGATTATGCCTGTGTCAGATCTCAACTGGGGTCCCTGCCAGGTCTCTGCGCCCTTTTATTTTCATATCAGACTGAATGCGTAAAAGTGACATATGACATATTTTTCTCCTTTGGCAACATCTTTCTGATCTGCTACTGTTGAAAAAAAAAAAAAAGTGTGTGTGTGTGGGGGGGCAGGTCTCCTTGAGGTGGTGGAGTGCATACATTTTTCTCTAAGCAAAGGTGTTGCAACATTAATGAATGATAAAGGGTACTGAGAGTAATATGCTCAGAAAGGGTGCAGTTATCTCTATTGTATAATCATCTGCTCTTCTGACACTGAAGCTTTTCGATACTCTCAGTTTTGTTAGAATTGATGAGACTGTTTTATTTTTTCCCATCTGTTAAATGTCATGAAGTGTTTAAATCTCTCTTGTGCTTCTCAGTGACATACAAAAACGCACACATACACACATATGAGTGGACTCGGTATCCTCCGAGCATTCATCTCCTATGAACAGCCATCCCCCTGGAGGTTCTGGACTAATTGTGTAGAGTTCCTGGCTGAGGCAGTAGAGCCCTATACTCTTGACGAAGTGGGAGGTGCACGTACACTTCATCTTCCTGCACTGACAGTTCCGCACTTCTCCACAACTCAGCATCTTTGAGGTAGAGCGTGGTAAACAGAGAAGGTAGGAAAAGAGGATGGGCTTAGCAGAAAACTTGGGGAGTTCAGCGTGTCCTTGAAACTTTATTGACTGACAGTGCAGTGTCAGGGTGTTGTGCAGCAACTGGAGACAGCTGCTTTCACCTCTTATTGTCATCATGCTGATATGATGGGTGGGCCACATCTAGAGCTCCCCCTGGTTTTGGATGTGATTGGTCGGTACAATGAAGCGCTGCTGTGCAAAACATTTATAACGGTGATGATTAGTGCTCATCCAACTCACCCAGAGGGGTAATTTAGTCTGTAGAGTGTTTGTCAGGCACCCACTCTCATTCAGAGTAAGTAAATGTTTATATAACTGTCAATCACAAATGAGTCCGCTCACACCAACTAACAGTTACAAATGCAATTGTCTGACTATAATACTGTGGCTGGATTTGAAATGTGCCTCTAACTGAGGGGATTCAATAAAATGTCGAGTCTTTTTATTAGATGGCTGTGCATGCTTTACACCAGGCTAAGCTCACTATCTTCTCCTCTGAAGTGCAAATGAGTCTATAATTAGATTCCACACGTGAGATGCAGAAAAGTCTATTATTGAACAGTCTACAGAGGCTGCAATGAAAGGCCACAAATACTGCAAATAAGGTGATTTACATATCTGCAAGAAGATATAAATCTATATAAATTAGGCGGATAAAGGGGAAAAATAAAAAAAACTGTAATGCTATAACCGAGGCATTACCACATATATGTAGAGGCTTTCACCTTTGTAGTTGTGTGCAATGCAGTAATTGTAGGTAACCTCTTCATTTTATTAGCATGCATGATGTTTAACAATCACTGAATGGTGATAAGCTGGTATGGAATTGATCTTTAATGACTACACTTTGTTTTAATTAGTGTCTGTGCACCAGGGAATGTAAAGCATTTGGAACAGCAATTACAATAATGAATTTACCAGATATTGGCTATAATGAAGGCGTAAACTCTGGCAAACCTCACAAAAACCACACAATAGCACTCCCTCACTCTTTCATTTCCCCCCACACTTACATACTAAATGCAGCATGACAAACTCCTGCAAGAGACTTGGCATGCTGGGTGCGTAATCCTCCTGTAATGTATTCTTTTTCTGTCTCCCCCCCCTGCTTCCTTCCTGCAGCCGCTCAAAGTGCCACGCAGTGGAGGTATGGCAAGCCCATCTAAAATGTGTGATGTAGACTATTGTGGGCACCATAGGACCCCTCCTACAACATGGCCTGTGCCAGCAGACCCTTATGTACTTTTCATAAGTTGCCAGTACTGCACTGCAGCTTGGTCCTTGTCCAGATAACACCATTGTGTCTAATTGGTCCTCACTGCTGGAGTCTGGCATCAACTAGGGTTCTTAAAAGCTCCTGTTAGCAGGATAATGGCAGTGAATAGATCAATCATTTATGATTTTTAAAAAAGTGCCAACTGCTTAGTGCATGTTTTTTTTATTCTCTGATGCCCAGATAATGTGGCACTCCTTTTCAGACCTGATCTCTTAAAAGTCTCAATGCCAGTCTAAATTTGTCCTCTCAGGGGGAGCAATTGCGGGTCTCTTTATAATCTCCCTCTTTTTCTGCAAAAGGGTGCAAATGTTGGGGACGTTCCTAAATTAGCACTCTGAGTGCCGGAGTGTATTGTAGCACCCAAGTGAACCATTTGTAAAATTGAAAGTAGCTGCTGGCAGTTCTGTTCAGCCTGTGCCATACTGTCAAGAGTTCACAGCACAAAAAGTGGAACTTTTAAATGTACACCTACAGTAATAACATGGAACCCAACCATCCTACTGGACAAGACTATCATCTGTTCAAGGATAAAAATAGCACAACTTGCTGCAGTCTTTTAATTGGCATGCTGGATGTGAGGAATGGTGGCGCTAACTTTTTACAGCCACATTTCAAGCCTATGGGGGCAAGTGTTCGATACTCAAAAGATAGACTCTGGATGGGTTATCACTTCAATGAGGCTTATTTTTCTCTAATGGTATTTAAGAGCTCTCTCTTTCACTGCAAACAGAGCAGAGTGATCTGCACTATGAAGTGTGGCTCATGTCAGGAGCTCAAGGACATCAACTAAAGCAGGCTTACACAATTAATCGTGATGCTTCATTGTATAGGCTACTGATAAGGACTATTTTGAGAAAGGATTATAAGGCTGATTGAGCATTGATTTTTTTCCCCTTTTTTTTGGTAAACAGAAAAATGATTGAGATATCACTGAGCGGAATGACAGTGACATTCATCACAGTGTTGGCGCTTTCCCGTTTTCCACTTGTGGAAATGACACTGCTCTTGACTTCCTGTATTGAGCTATCACTTCAAGGTGCATGTAAGCATAAAGAAGTCTGTTCGATGCTGATGAGACCAAATTATATTCGCCTCAGATGTGTGTATATGACACACATACATCACAGACAGGTGTTAACTGTGTGCTTTAGTATCAGGCATCTGAAGATTTAAAAATGCAGTGTGTGAGCGCATGCTTAGTATAATGCAGGGTGTCATGTTTATGTGTTGAGTAGTGTGTTTGACCAGAAAAGCATCTCTCCCTACCCTTGAGCTACTAACAAAGGTCAACCTATTCTAAGCGCAGACAATACGACACACCTATGAAATATCGACTCCCACTTGTTGACCCCATTAAAATGTCTGATAACTTTATCACCACCTAGCAAGAGCTGCACGACCTGAATGCTCTTCCACCCAGGAAGCCCAGAGGCACAGACAGTATAACATCATTATAAATGCAGGAGAACACAAAATCACCTGACAGGTTTACAAGTTGCTGTGTGTTGTGTGCATGTGAATATCAGGGGAGGGTTTACAAAGGGTATACAGCAGGTTGTTTCTCATGCGTACAGCTTGTCCCCGTATGTCTCTGCATGTGTTTTAAGGCCAATCCAGGCACATCTTTGCTATACAGCATGAGCAAACGAAAAACCAACCTTAGCCGTTTTCTAAAAAATGACTCCAGGCGTAAGGTAGACCTGAATAGAGGTGCATAGAAAACCTCTTAACTTTTACATTCCACTTCCTCCCTAACTGAGCAGCCACACCTCCCTTTTTAATACATTGTCCTTGGATAATTATAGCCAGAAGCAAAGGGTTAATTGAATTGAAATAGGTTATTCAGTAGAGTTAAGCTGAATAGCTGAGCTATAGGGTGAGGGCACAATACCTATCAGAAGTGGAGGACTGGATTCTGGAGCCCTCACACTGATGTTCAATTTCCACTTTAGCTTGCCAGCAACAAAGGATTTAAGTATCCCAAGTTATGGGTTCACTGTTCATTTTATTTTTACAATATGTTGACTTTACGCCATAAGGCTACATATTTAATTAATCTTTAGGGATCTATTAAGTACTAGAATAAAGTTGCTGTTAGCAATGGCATTCATAAATTCGGAGAAGCACTTTTTGTGGATATCATAAAGGTACAAGGAGAAATCAAACTAAGCACTGCTGGCTATATTCATTAAAAAGCTAAATACAGAATGTTTGGTTACTATAAAAAGATTCTCACCAGCTTCATCGTCTAGGACACAGACAAATTATCTTCGCTTATGTAATAACATTTTCTTAAGTATGTTACAATGAATCAAGTCTGTTGGGTAGCTAAAAGTGAGAAGCTTTTACCTTTACATATAATGGCTATTACATGTAAAGCATAGTCTAGTATAGCAAAAGATAAGAACAGACATGTTCATATTTGAGGAAACTTTATTTACAAAGACAATTAAGAGATTTCCATTCTTCTGCTCGGATAGAACTCTGATGGATAAATATGTTCCAGCTGACAACCTGCAGGGAGAACAAGGAAATGGGGCAAAAAGTGATAAGATGACTTGCATACATCTGATGACAAAAAAGCAATTTCTGAGTAAACACCAGTAAAGATAAATGTGACAACAACAACTCTGACCGGCTCCCACCTGATACACATCAATGTCTGCAACGAACTGTCACATTAACTTGCTAAGGTGAAAGCTTATCTAAACAACACAGCGTCAGTATAAACCCACATGACATTTGTTATTCACTCTCAGATATACAGGTAATTTATTTAAGATATGCCACTGAGCAAAAGGCTAAAGACGCAGTGTGAAGGACTGTCATTGTCTGAGGTCACTGTTCAAACCAAGGCTGAAGTAAATGCCACATCATCCTGACATTTTAATGAAAGCAGATATGCTAGAGAAACATGGCGGTCATAATTACCTTGATGGCTGTGTAATAGCACAGGGCCATTTTACTTCTTCAGGATCTGATGTCTGACGACAATGAAGGGGAATGCAAAGCCACTGCCGAAGAACACCACCATCATGCCGAGCAGACGCCACTTGTTCTCCACGGAAAATGGCAGGTTCTGTAAAAAAAGACAAGAGCATTACGATGAAAAGAAACTCCAAGAAAATGAATGCAATTCTTTTGATGATGTAATTCCTTACTATTATTGATATATATCACTTGACTTGGACATTTGTTACACGTTTAAATTTGTCCCAATGCAATGAACAGGGCATTTTCAGATTTACTTTTAAGTTACCATCACTATGTGCAAGATATCTGTGCAAAGAGCTTCATCATACATCCAAATACTAGAAGGAGGCGAGGGTCAGAAATGAATGAATGGCTCGCAGTAAAAATGGCATTTAAAAGCTCTGGGATTGCCTGTGAAATTAAAACTGAAAAAAATAGTTTTCACCCCCTTTTAAAAAAAATACTTTCACCAAATATGTGAGTTGGACAGCTAATGTGATTCATTGGAGTGCATTTTAACAAATGAACAAATTTCATCCAGAACAATAAAGTGAATTATTTGGCACATAACATAAAATACTTCAACATAAGACTAAGGGGCCAAGTATGCTTACTTTGCACTCTTTCCAATTGTAGTAATGGTTTTATGGGAGTCGAGCCCCATAGTTTACGTGACAGAATATACTCTGCATTAAAATGAGGGAGCTGCTGGCAGAGGGCACAAAGATACAGCATTAACGCCACGCTCTTTAGTTATATGTACAAAACTACATAAAGAAAATATAATTAAAAAAAAGGTGTGCAGTTCATTTAACACCATTACTTGTGTCCACAGAATGTTTTATCAGAGGCAAATGCAGCATCAATAACCATTACATTTACATTCACTTTCATTTATTTCTAGAAAGAGTAGTGGTAGAAAATGTGAGGGATGTTTAAATAGAAACAGGTAGTGTAATCCGAATAATCCCCAAACATAAGGAGCACCTTCCTCCAGGGTTGCCTGTTTGGATACAGCTGTGACCTTAAGTTACTACAGTTAGCAGGAAGCAACATTACTGAACAACTCCATTAAAAAAAAGGTATAAATGTAAATGTTTGTGGGTGTATTTGTGTGTTACAGAGACACCTGTGGCGCATTAAATGAATGACACAACGTCAGATAACTTTAGGTGTCGTACTTGCTAAAGTTGTTTGCTAACGCGGTAGCATTGCTATGGTTGGCTAATAACTAGCCACGAAGCTAATGTGAACCAACAAGTAGCCTTCCCAGACATCTTGTTAAAAAAAAACACAATGCTGCTATTAACTTTAAATGTTTTGTTGCCTTGTAAGGGACATATGTCTATGTCTGTGTCTGGTTTTGCTATTATTACATTCTCGCTCTAGACGAGTGACGGACATGACCTCCAAGTGATGCTAGCTCGCTAGCGTCAGGCTGTGGATGCAGACAAGGCCCGCTACAGACACTGTCACATTTCTAACAATAACGCTGCCTTAAGTCTCAAACTTACATGCCCCGGTCCCTCGGCATAGTGTGAGGAACGGACGGCAGAGGTCGTGAATCGCCTCACAGCTTGTCCCAGCATGACTGCAGTCTGGTTTCTTCTCTGTCTCGGTGTAAAGCTTCTCAGTGCGACCTTCTTATTTCTGTGAGCTGTAGAGTGACGCAAGGGGTTGTGGGAAATGTAAATGAGGCTGCGGCGTATGGGAAATGTAGTTCACATGACGGAGAAGTAAATCGCTCCCTTTATATCTTCCCGGAAGGACGGAGGTCACGTTTGTTGGTGCATTAGAGATCCGGATTCAAATTAAAATTAAAATGTAAAGTTATGAATATGCCTGTGTGTGTGTGTGTGTGTGTGTGTGTGTGTGTGTGTGTGTGTGTGTGTGTGTTTTGTATGTGTCTACATTAGATAGCCTATAATTGTCTGTGCCAACTTCCAAATGAATATCTTATTCCATAAATTTTAAAAAATACTGGTAGAATGAGATTCAGAATTAAACCTCGTATTTTGACTCTTATGTGTCCTTGTGGGTTTATGAGTAAAAACATATTTAGAAAGAAGATAGTTTTTGTTTTACACACACATAGGCCTGAAACACAATCACGAACACACACAGGGCTTATAGGCATGCAAATGTGAAGAGATGGTGGAGTGACGGGCAGCCACGTAACAGTGCTCCGTGAGCAGTCAGGGGTCAGGTGGTGCCTTGCACAAGGGCACATCGGCAGTGCACAGGAGGTGGAACTGGCACCTCTCCAGCTGCCAGTCCACACTCCATACTAAGCTATCTGCATTTGCAGCCGTCGTCACAAATATATCACTGCCATGGTAATAACTGTAGAGCGGACATATTGACTGATGGTGTGACCCTCCTTAAGTACTGCTGCTGCTATTTTCATTGATTAATACTCATGTGTGCAAACTTTGCTTCACACCATGTCACTTTAGAGGATGTTTGATTTATTATTTTATGATGCAGACTACTGTTTATTCAGAATCTCTGCAGATGAATACCCAGTTAATAGGATTCAATGTCATGAGAAAGTTTTCCAGCGGCACCTCAGGATAAAACTCCAGCTAGAAATATGTTGCACATTCCCCATTAGGCGATCTGTCATCTTCATGCATGTTTGTGCATTTATTAATTTGATAATCTACTGATAGGTTACTCTTCACCTGACTTGTTTCTCATTTGTCATATCCTGTTGCCTTAAAAAAAAAAAAAACCCACATCATCTCACTGTCATGTATTCACTGCCAAATAATTTATGTTTCCTCCCTGGGTCTCTTTCTGCATTCAGAGATTCTTGAAATGTGAGGGATGGAATACATGCTCGTATCTTGTATTCTCCTGGGTCAAAGAAGATTTCAGTCCTGTTCAGTGCTTTGAGCTCTGTCACTCATCAAATCCCAACCATGAACGTTAGTTTGACATTTAACGTCGTCAGATGCATTTTGTCTCATGTTTTCATAAATTAGTTCACAGATGTCAAGCATTTGCACAGCGTCATCACAATAGTAATTGAGTGCCATATGGATTTTGCTAAATGGATTTCACTGGCTGTATGGATAGGCGCACACATTAGACTACATGCTACAAAAAAATTTTAGAAAGTGAAATTCTGAAAAGGATATTGACATGAGCATGTTATCTCTGCAGGTTGACCTCAGGGAGAAACGCTTGGGAAACAGTTTATCAAGTACTTAGAACAACATTTTGGGAAATACAATTATTTATTTTCTTGCAGAGAGTTAGTTAGAGAGTATGCATGTATATGTATGGCAAGTATGTTGTTGCCAGTATCCGATTAGCTTAGCTTAGCATAAGCACTGAAAACTGGCCTCTGTCCAAATTGAACTAAATCCCCCTACCAGCAGCTCCAAAGTTAACTAATTAACACGTTATATTTTGTCTGTTTAATATGAACGGGAGCAGTTTGCCAGGCAACCTGCAACAGCTCCAGGAAGTTACTAGTTGTGGCCAAGGAATAATATTGCACATAACAAACCTGTAAAATGGAAAATTGCCATTCTTACATTTGGTTTTTGCATCAATCAAGGAGATATAGCATACATTTCTCGTGTTTTCTACATGATCATCAGGGGTAAATCAATTTCACAAGGCCACCTGACATTTTCCAGATTGATCTTCATGGTTTTCTTGAAGTGTTGCAGTTTCCCTGTAACACATTATTTACGTATAGCAACACAGATCAAAAAGACATTTTAATTTGATTGATTTAATTTGAAAATAATCAAATTACAAGAAATTACTTCAGATGTTTGAAAAAGACCAGGACTAACAGGGAGGTAATGAAAAAAAAAAGTTTCTGTAATAATGGGCCACAGACTATTTATACAAATTTTATGTATGAATCATTTTAATATTTTCCACATATGATGGCCTGAAAACATTTTCTGAATGCAGGCAGATATTTATTGCAGAAAGAGGAGTGGATTTTTCTCTGTTATGAATGAGGTGGAAAATACATGATTCATCGTGAAGCCACTTACAATAGTTGCTCACAAAATTAAATCCTTTGAGTTCACCCACTTCTTTGATGTCCACCTTGGGAATATTTTCAAAAGTGCTATTTTGAGTATTTTTCGGGAGAGAGGGAAGAAGGTCTCCGATGCTCTACGCTTTACACAACTTATAAAAACTACTCTGATTTGTGGGTGAGTAAAAATGTTATAGTGATGGTAAGTTCCCTGCAAGATTTTGGCCCTGACATGATGTCAGATCATATTATTTATATGTTGTGTGTAACACCTGTAATGTCAGTGCCAAACTCAGTGCTAGCGGTAAATCATGTTCCAGTACAAAGTAAATGTTTTTTCAGTGTTGTCAGCTAATAAAATGCTGTTCTCCTGACAAGTCGGGGAGAGCTCTGACATTGTCTGCTATGATCCAGATAGCCGTGGCAAGCTGGTTACCCCTCGTCATGGCTGCCACATCCATCAACACAGAGTCATCACCTGGCCCACTGCCACGTGTCTGCTCTCTCATTGCCAGCACAATCTGTTAAAAAAGGAATGAAGGATTGGGAATGATCCCGGCGCCTGGTGCCCACCACAAACAATGTCATCAGGCCCTCCTATAAATATTGATGTTATTGCTTGTCATATAAGCTTGGTAGCACAATCCCGAAATCCATCCCGCTTCATGTTCTCAGATTCATCCACCCTGGCCGTCCAGTGTTTGGTATTTTTGTTGACTGTCTTAATTTCTTGCTATTGACTTTTCATGGCTAATGCTCAAAGCTGTTTTTACTCAGAGTGCACTGTCAATAGCCCTGTGAGATGCAAACATACTGTGTACACAAATACACAAAGCTGTCATCCTAAATAATAACCCACATTCTCATTTAAGTCTGCCAATTAGCATTCAGTGAAACTCAGGCTCAGTCATATCTGTAAACAAACCTTTAATCAACCATGTACATGACTGAGCATAATAATATAGCAGGCTGTGTGCATAATTACAGTACATGGTAACATTATAACTAGTTTGATTCACAGTCATTAAAAACAAAATGTGGCTCTGTGCAATAAATATCTGAATGGAAGACTCCAGGTTTTTTATTTTATAAGTAAGTGTTATTTGCAGTTATCAACCAATCTGCTACCGTATATGACGGATAGCCGGCTAGACTGCCAAGGTAAACAGCATCCCTCTCGCTGTCTAGATTTGCAATAATGTTCCACAAAGGAGTGTTGGGGTAATGGATAATGTTAATCAATGAGGACAGTTCATTTTGGCAGCAGCACTCTCGAGTTTAAGACCGTCTTGCATCATTGCCGCTGACAAGAGCTGATTTGCACAATTAAAGTGTTCTGTGGAATGTGAGAGAGAATAGTGAAAATCTTATTTGGGCTGAAACATTATTTGTTTCTGTTTCCTTGGGCAGTGAGAAAAGAGAGTGCTTCATCAGGTGTTACTCTTTGTCAGTTTGGTCTGGATGGCTTCATTTGTTCTTCGAGGGGACTGAAAGGAAGGACTGATCATCTAAAAGTGCAACCTTTCTTCAATTTCTTCTCTGTTTTTGGGCTTGGATTTCTGTCAGAGTGTAAGTTGGGCTTCTACATGTATACAGTAAATGCACAGACACATTCATGCATGCAGGCAGTACAGCGCACACACATACTGTACACAGAGAGGCACACGCTGCCTCCAGCTAAGTCACTATGGGAGTTCATAGCATGCACACAGTGGCATGATTTGACATTAATCTTTAAAATGGATTAAGGGGAAATTGCATGGACTTGCAGCTGACCCGGCCCTCTTGGGATGACTAACCTTTGCCCTTGTACATTTAGGGCAAGGCCTCTTAAATAACAAGCATCCTTACTTAGAATTGTGTTCATGCAACATTTCATGCACAAGCCTTGTTATTTTAATACACTCCAGTGTCACGAAAGGCTTTTCTCTCCCTCCCCCACTTTCTTCAACATTGCTATTCCTCTGAAATAAAATGGACGCTGATGATTGGATTCTACATTAAACCTGCCGGCCTGGAAAGAGAATTAGATAGAGAATTATACTGGAGAACAGAGGTAAACATGACAAATCTGAGTCATTCCCCCTTTTTTTCCCCTGCCCCCAGCATGCTTAGCAAGCTCTTTATGAGGTCCATTCGTGAGGGTTATGTGAGCTGTGAAACACCCTCCTGCTGTCTTGAAACTCCCCATTTTTCACATATCAGCAATTTATTTACAGTTTCAGTAGAAACTGGTTCCTGTTGTACATTTCACTTTTACATTTTTTCAAAATAAAAACATTTATATATTGCTGGAATTTCATCATACTGGAACATTTATGAGTGATGATAATGTCATTACTGTAAAGGGCCAGTGTGCAACACTGAAGAGGCAGAAATGGAATATAAAATGCATAATTATGTATTACTTAGAGTGTAATCACCTAAATAGAAGAGTTGTTATGTTTTTCCATGGAGGCGTCCCTGTTTCTAGAGTAGCCCAGAACAGACAAACCAATCACTGGTTCTAGATGCTGCTCACGTTTTCAGTTTCTCCTACACGCTTGGATAGGGGATGGTGAAGTGATCTGCAACTATGCCACTAGATGCCTGTACATTTTGCAAAATATATTCACCTTACATGTTATATTAAAATATACAGTGGAATAAAACTGATTTCTCCAAAAATCCCCAAAAGCTATATTCAAGAAAATCTTTTTCCAGGATCAGTGTTTTATTTTGGTTACTAATTTTCTAAATGGTCCATCTAACCATTCTCAGATATATTGTTAAAACAAGGACATTACATCCTCTAAAAAAACACCCTCGCCCTTGGTTAAACATCATTTTGTCCAGTTCTACACCAAATAAGTTGTGTTGCTCAAATTTCAGCCCTCAAACTTTTGCAGGTCAAGGACAGAAACCAAAGGTTTCTATTACATTCTGTTATGCCTATTTCTGCTGAGATGACTGTGGGTAAATTCAAGCATGCAAAGTAATGCAAAAGATGATTCTGTTACACAGAAACTCTAAGCACAGTAAAAGTTAGAAAACCCTTTCTGTACGAGGTCAGTCTTTCTCACTGTTTGGCTACATTCACTCTTTTTTTCATTTGGTCCACCTCTACTTTTTTTTTCCTCCAGACTATTTGCCTGCACAGGCTTCTCATTGACTGTATAACTTGTAAGCCCTATTCTATTGTACCTTTGAGGCATTGCGAAAACTTCAAAAGGTGTGTTGAAAAAATCATTTAACTTTCATTCAGTTTAACAACTTTTCTGCCTTTGGCATTGATTTTTTTTTAAACTGGTGAGGACTGAAAGTGAGAACCGAACTTTTGAGCTTTGTGCCGTAACAAATGACAATAGCTACAGTGGATAAAAAGCAAAATCTCACTCCAAAGTGAACCACTGGACCAGAACGTATGTCTCTTTCTGTTTGTGTGTGTGGTGTATTGTGTGTTTTTGAGGATGTGTGAATGAGGTGGTGTGCACATGTTGTTTCACAGAGCACATCTGGATGCTTAATCTGGACAACATGAGACACAAAAGAGACGGCAAGTCATCTGCTCTGGCATACATTGTGACATAAATATTTACTTTACAGTTTTTAGTCACATCTGATACTGCATGCAAACAGTCACAGAAGTTCATGTGAATGTTTGTCTCCCTCTCTGTTCCTCTCATTTATTTATTTCTAGATTTTTTTTTTTACAGTACACTGTATCTGCAGGTTGCGTGTTTGTAAAACCTTCACGTTTCATTTCTCTCCCCGTATTCATGTCTGTGAAATATCTACCGTCCTTGGCAATCCCAGCAGTCTATTGAAGATGAGCTCCTGCTTTGCCACCCTGTCAACCATGAGACAGAGTGCCACAAAGCCACCTGTCAGCGGGCCGTTAAGCGAAGCTCCAGGCTGACCAAGGACTGACCGGGAGCATCTGTGCCACTGTTTGTGTCTAATACGCTAATGAGAGCTGTCAAGCTGTCGAATTCACTCCCGTTGCCCTCCGGCACCAACAATGGCACCTTCAATTTGGCTGTCTTGAGTGACATTAACAAACTCAGCCACAAAGAGAGCAGACGTGTGCAAGTGACGCCACGCACTGACATGTTCACAAACAAATAAAAAAGCATGACACACACACAAATACAACCCCCAAACACATACGGAGGGAGAAAAAGAGAGGGAGACAGAAAGAGATTTGTTATTTTTAATAATGGAGGTCCTCGTGTTAACTCCTGTTCCTCTGGCTGCCTATAGAGGCCAGTGTTGCTCAGTCACTGTGACGGCACTTCCCCTCTACTTCAACAGCATTAAAGAAGGCTTGAAACATCTAACAACACATTTATCCCAGAGCAAAAAATAAGTCATCCCCTGCTGTATCACTAAATTCACATGAACATTCTTGATTGATGCCATGTGCCTGGCTGTGCAGCCCTGCACCACCTCATGAAAAGAGCAGTGCATGCCAGTCAGTGGAGAGTGTGTGTTGGTATGTGCCTGTGAGAGGTCTTAAGGCGTTCCACTCTAAATCTGCCAAGCATCCATCAATATACTCTTCTAGGCTCACTTAACATGTTTTCCCCTGCAGTTTTCGGGGCTCTGACCTTGTTCCACCACAACAAAATCTTCCTGGCATAAAATAAATAAATACAAAACACACACACAAACACACAAAAGAATTGGTTGGGAAAACACAGGTCTACTTTGGGATGATGGCTGAAATGCTGCCTGCACTCTGTGCACTCTCAGTAAACAGGCAATAAGTTGATCATGAAAGAAGATCAGAGGCGTTGGATCTAGGCTTGTGCTTCTCCATTTGAGAAGAAAATATATTACAAGAGCACGATTACATGCAAATGTGCTAGCCTACTAATTGTTTTATCACCTACAGTTCACAGTCAATTTGCATAGAAAGTACTTGCATACAAAGTAAGCGTATTAATAACACTGCTTCAGCCTGTTGTGTGATCTTAAAGCACCAACAATAAACCCTGTCTCCACCACAACTGGGTCTAAAGCCTTAATGGGATTCACACAGTTCCTTTGATGGACAACTCACACAGTAATGAGGAACATAAAGGAAACACTTCAGAAACAAGTGGGGAGAAAAAAAATCTAATCTCACTTTGTTGACTTCAAAAGTGAGAATTCTGAACTAAAGCCAGTGCCTTGCCAGCAGAAACCATGTGACTTGATGAAACAGTTGCTTTTCCAGATCTTTCCAAACAAAATGATCAAAATCTACAAGAATAAGGAGGTTAATCAATTTGTAATGCATCAAAGAAAGGACCATTATATAAAATGCATGCATACTATTACAACAATGATAAATTAATCCATCTTTTTTTATATACGAGGGTGATTTTCTCCATACTAGGACTGTCCCCTATAGTCCGAGTCTACATGTAACCACATGTAGAGAGGATATAACATTTCCTGTATTTCAAGAGTTCTACTTACTTACTGAAGTGGAGATGATGCCAGAATGAGGTGAAATTTAGTTTATTAGTTTATTCAAATGAAATTTTTATGTTATAAATATATTGAGTGTATCAACAACTGGATACATAAAGCAGCACACAAATGTAGATTCCACATGTGATGAGTTGAAGATCAGGCAATAGGGCTTATTCTATGAGCCTGTATACTACCCATCTATAGTGTGACTTCCAGTCACATATGGCTATGAGGATGTTACTGTATGTGCCAACATTTTATAGTGCGAGTCATATGTTTGTCAGCATAAATGTTCCCATATGTCAGGCAGTGATAAAGAATCTTATGTATAATATATGTGCAGATGTGATGTGCACATAAGGTAGAGAATGGCATGAATACATTAAAATTCAGAGTCTGATGCAGGAGTTAATTTGTCCATTTTCAGAATTGGTTATGCTGGCAAGGTTTTAATAGTAATGCTTTATTGCCATTACTTGCATGCATTTAAATATGTTTTTGATGTGTATTGTGTATGTGTGACTTGGAAATATTAGGTTGGGTCTCCTGAATTTGGCTATGATGTCTGGAGGATCAACCATACTTATTCATGTATAACCATGATTATTGGAATGTTATAATATTTTTGTTGTTATAATATGATATGATTTAATATATATACAGATCTGGATACAGATCCATAAATGTGTATGCCTTTAGGTCTTTCTGGAGACAGGTCATGATTATTACTATTATTATTATATGTGAGATATTTTAGTGTGCCCGAAACCTTAGTATGAATCTAACAGTGCATGATTTGCATACCATACGGTATTGAAAGCACTGCGGTAGTGAGACAAATTTGAGTTTTAAGAGTAATTATTTTGCAATGAACATTACAGAGTAAATTACCAAATCATGGTACCGGTATCGGTATGGATTCAAATGTGAATGACACCCAGCACTAACTAGAAATGTATCGCAGATGGTGCATCTTTTTTTTCTACATGTCTTAAATAAATGAATTAAACATCACACCCAAATCCTGCAGCGGTTTTGAAAAGCATACAGCTCATAGAGCATATATTCCAGATTCATCATATGAATTAAACTGTTTGATGTGGGTCGCTGTTTTTCAACCTGATCCTTATAAAAAACTTGCTTCCTATCATAGCCAAGGTCATGCAAGGTCAGACTGATTTTTTCTCCACTTTGAACTTTTGTGGAAGATCTTTTCTGCACAGTTTATAACCTGCTATTAGTGTTTCATGCATGCTACAGTCCCACTTCCTCACTGCATATAGTGATGGTGAACTTTCGCCCTAGCTTTATGTGAATATTATTCATCTTTCATGTACATCTTTGCAGTCTGCACTTTAACAGCTCTAAGACATTATTCACAGTATATCTTTGAGGTTGACCAAGTTTCCTTCATGCGCAAAGGATCAAACACAGGATGTCCACCCAGTTTTAGTGAACAATGCAAAGGCAAAAAACTAATGTAATTATAAACTACATAATAATGGAATGAAAATTAGTTCAAGGAGTATTTAATATCAACTTATACAGGAATGAAAAGAATAAATACATGAACACCAGAATTTGCCTGTGACAAAACATTCATCTAAAGGAGAAAAACGTGTCTCTAGATTGGAGTTCTGCTTTCAACTCATCTCTATGAGCCCAAGGAAAGGTAAACGCTAAAATATGGAAATCCTAGGTAAATGTAGAATCAAAAACAACTGTCATCAGCAGTCTGACTGGTAACTAGAAATCTAAGGTGCCTGAAACCCCCCAACCCACCACCCTGTCAGCATCATCTGGGGAGAGCAGGTGGGTGTTGTAGGAGTCTGATTCTTTGGATAGCTCCAGCCTGCCAGGCGCTGACAGATCCTTTTTATTCTGCCAGAGATCAGACTCTTTATCTAGGCATGAGAAAGAGAAGGGGATGCCTGGTGAAACACAGGTGGAACTGTCACACACCTGCTTTGGCACTGATTTTGATCTGTTTGCCTTGTTTAGCTCGGTTTGGAACGGTCTGAGCACTTGACATACGGTGGGGACAGGTGCATCAGAGACAATGTGGGTGAAAAGCATCTGCACAAGGCTCTTGTTTGCCCTCCTAACAATGTTTGATTGACATTCAAAATTCATTCATGAAATATATTAGCATCGTCTGTGCTTATGACTCATGAGGTGCTAATGTCGTAATGTATCTCACAATCCTTGTTCAGCTCCAATTCAGTTTTGATTTCACTAATAGACAGTGAAAGTCAAAGTGAATCCTGCCTTTTCTCTGTAATACACACGTAAGCAGAGCCGGCGATTAAGCTCCCTTTTCTGCAATTTGTTAACAGCAATACTGACAAATATGAGAAAAATAATTAAAAATTTCTCACCAACATGCAAATTTAATACTTGATCCATGTTTATCTGTTCAGTGTAAAGGACTAAGACACGAGGCAAATGATTTCCAGCTGCAACAGCACACTTCAAAGAGTCCAGGATTGTTGTAATTAAAGCAGGCATAGGATTCATTATTATGCTCATAAATCTCCCCTTGATTTCCCCTTGCTCAACATAAACTGGCACAGTTGTTGCTCCTTTCCCTCGCTGGCAAACGTTGTTGGCTTGCAGTTAAATACTGAACCATAGAGCAACTACAGTACAGTTTTGCTCATCTATTATTGTAATGAAATGTAATGTGCCCTTGAGAGAGGCCAGACCAGAGGTCAGCTAGTGGCTTTCAGGAATGAAAAAAAATCTGAAACTAATCTCAGCTGGAAATATTTGACAAATATGCCCTGACAAATTATGTTCAAAAAGAACTGCAGCAATAGCACTTTCATAAATTATTCTCAGCCGCAAGCATGTAAGTTAACTTGCTTTGTAAAGTTAGTCAAATAATGCTGTCCTAGTCCATGCATTTGTATCAGAAGCTTATTACATCTTTATGGTATGAAGGTAGACAGTATTGATGTTCCAAAAAAAACAGTTTTGTCAGCATTTATTCTGGGATTTATGTTCATCTGCTACGTACGTTCATCATTTTAAATGTTCATTCATTGGCCCAGGGTTTTCTCCATCCTCAGGGCCTGATGGATTGTTGACCTTCATCAGTGACTTTCTGTCACTGCTGATGTCTGCAGCATCCATTCAACACAGGACAACTTTCTGAGAGGGGACATGAGGGCACTGAGTCATTCAGCCAGTGTAAGCACTGTGTTGCTTGACTGGGAAAGACACAAATATTTGATGAGTCCCCTAGCCTAGCACTGCATTAAAGATGCAGCAACATGTCCGACACAAACTCTGCAGCAGCTTAAGGACCAGTTTACTCTGAGTTGACTGTGATCAATGATCTCACAAACAAAATACAAGAGCGAAGCTAGAAATTTGTGTAAACAATTCATACTCAGTTCAGAAGCCAGTAATGTTCAACTGTTGCTTTGTCTGCTATAGAAGGCCTTAGAAATAAACAGCAGAAATAAATGAAAACTTTCTGCACACTGCATATACATGCATGGTTAATGAACAAACTGTATACACATTTCTTATTTCTTGCTCAGTTGCTGTGAAAGGATACATTGGGTCATGAAGCAACAGGCCTAAGGCTATGTATGATTGCCTATGCCATGAAATGTAAGTACTGATACCCCTGGCCCCAACTTAGCCTAGTACATGTACAGTAAAGGTTGATTAGTGAGGTATAAAATTGCGCCAGTCATGCAGTAAATCTAGCTGTCTTTACTGGTTTCCTGATATATATTTCACTCTGAGTCTTTAAAATCACACCATGGCTCCAATCATGCTCTGATGTTCTCTGAGGATCAGCCAATTGCCTCTATAGGTGACACATGATCACAGTAATTGTGTGACCATCTCTGTCCAACTCTCTGTCAAAATCCTGGCTTTGGTTCTGCAGCTGTAATGTGCCTGATATTAGTATAAAAAGGAAAGAAGAGAAATAACAATGGACCTTATTCAAATGCTTAACCTCTCAGCGCTGTAACTAATGGCCTATATACAGTATTTATTTATCAGTAGTTAGGGTTAAATCAGGCAATTGCATGGTGGTCTTACCACGGCCTACTGAGCCAAAGCTGATATAATAAAGTGTGAAATAATTTAGTCTAAGCATTCTAAAAGCATTTTAAGATGCTGCGAGGGGGAAAAGCAGCTTTGAAAAAAGGAGAAGATCAAGACTGCAGCATTAGGATGAGGCAAAGTCCTTATCTGCAAACGGGGAGGAGAAAAAGAAGAAAAGGAAGAAATTCACACCCTTATTCTGCACCTGTGCCATATTTCATTTCACAAAAATTATGCCCAACCATTTGCCTGCAGTTACATTCATTGAAAATCCATCCCTGTGTTAATGGAATTATAAGATGTAGTGTATGCCGTGGCACCTAATCAAATGGAATTGATTTAAGTTGCTTTTTGGCCCAGGGCCCTTGCAGCTCAAGGGCTCTGCCTGTGTCTTCTGTGTCTCTGATGGTCCCTGGCTTTTGGGAACAGACTTGATAGACTGATGAATATGTGCATACACGCGTGTGTGTATCAAAGAGTGTTGACAACAGAAGTTTGTTAGCGATTGCTTTTCAGTGATCTACTACAGTATGCCGTTGGCTTTGACTCTACGAATTTAGTACAGATTGTGTGTGTGGATGCTGGGAGGTATGGTGGCTCAGTGGTGGAAAGACAGATGTGCAGTACTAGGGCATCTGAGAGGGCTGACCAATGGCTAAACAAGGCAGCCTATGCTCAATGCAGATTAACAGTTAGGTGTGTATTTATGGATAGTTTTCCTTCTCGTAAAGCTCTCTCAACACTAATAAAAACAAAGATGAAAAAATTGAGCCAAATGCTAACGTCAGCACACTAACATGCTCGTACTGGCAATGCTAAACAGAGATGAAAGATGAGAGCAGAGAAATGAAACTGATGACTGAGATTCTTTCAGCAAAGGTCAGGGCTGGTAACATTGCACTCATATCTTTCGCAGAACTATGGAAGTAATCAGTGCAACGTGAGCAAGGTTCAACCATCAAACACTGAACACCAACTAGCCACCATCCACCCCGCTACCCACAAAACTGCTCTGCAAACGATTTTACATAGCAAGGTTGAAGGTAGCATTCACTGCACTGATTAGCCTTTTGTGAAATGGCTGCCAGTCTGACAACTGTTTCACATGGACTGCTCTTCTGAAAGGGAGGAAGAGCTGTCCTTGTAAAAAACATAAATATGTTCCTCACTAAGAATCTCATTCATGGACACAAGACAGTTGTAGAACTACCTCACGATTGAATTGAATCAGCAAAGCGTGCAGGCAAGTGAATCAGAATACGTGAATAAGTAAGCGGTGAAGGTGGAGTAGAGCAAAAAGAAAAGGCATACACAGACAAAATGTACTGGAAGACTTTTGCATTTACAAAAGCTCATTCTAGCAATTCTGCAATCAGATTCTTTTGGAGTCTTCAGTGATGAGGTGGAATCAGATAAAGCACAGACCTAACGTGAAAACACAACCTTTTTCGGCGCTCTGAAAACATGCAGCCAATTGTGTATGACAAATTGAGAGCATTTTTGCAATGCCCTTTGCCAAGCTTGTGCAAAATTAGTTTCCCTGCCTCTTTCTCCCGTCTTCCTATCGTGGACACCCAAGTCTCCCTTTTCCTGCATGCCTTGCAAACACAAAAGGAAAGTAGTGACATTTATTGGGCCTGGGTTTATTTGTATTCCATCTCGTCCTTCACCACATGTCGGCTTTTATGAGCTCACTCAGGCGAAACATTAAAGAAGCTCATTCTTTATTAATCCTCACAATGACAATTCAAAGCTTCCGACACACCGACTTTACCGTGTGTGCTTGCACTTTCTACTTTGAGAAATCAGGTTACTGTCATTATTTTTTAAACATCCCTTGGTTGTTGGCGTATGTAAAGTTTTGCACCATGCAGGCTTTTCATTTTGTCAAATGGGACAAATAAGTGGAATTACTGTACATAAAGAGTTGTAGTAAGTCGTTTTCACTTGTAATCTTTGATAACCTTGCTCCTTCTAATGTTGCATAAGAGTCTGCAAGCTGGTGAATGACTTGACCTTGTTATGTCGCCGCTCTAAATCATCTTGTTTGCCTCATGTTTATACAAATTCATCAACATGGAATTCATTAACAGAAGATGGACCAAGGCTAAAGTTTTTGCCCATTTTTAGCAGCATTTTACCCAAAGACAAACAGCTGACCCAATGGTAATTTAGTCACTTTGCATTTTGCAGCTGCCCTGGGTTCAGTTTTACAGTTCAGCATCTGTGCTGACTCTGAGGAGCGATAACCAGATATGTCAGATATCACAGTGCTAATGTGCTGGGGGGGGGATCAACTGAATTTTGTCTGACATGCATTTAATTAGAAGTGAGAGCATATACAGATATACACTGCATTACAGCATCACTGGGTCACTTGATGGTATATTTGGAAATTCAATCTTGGAGTTCCAAATCAATACTGGGACAGAAATAACATCTTCTGTTTTGGAGAATGATGTCAGACTTAGTTTGATGGTCTTTTTTATTAACACCCTAAAGCTACTGCACATTAAAGATACCTAATTTTGTGAGCATTCAACACAGTTCACAGCTATTGAACCATGATGGGATTTGATGGCTCTATTGGGTACCATAACAAAGTGCATCTTCAACCATATAATTACATTTGAATGAATACTAATGTAACTAGGACACATCTTAACATCCTATGCATACATACATGTTTGTGTGTGTGCAACCCTGGCTTCTGTGTGCAGTAGGGGAAAAAAGTCAGTCCACAAATGCACTGTAAACATATCCACCACAGTATGTGAAACAAAGGAGCTAAAACAAACTGCATCAATCTAATTATGTTGTCAAAACACAACAAAGTTATGATGAGCAAGCTGTTAATTTATTTCGCACTTGATGAATAAATCTGCAAATGTGTCATCTAATATCACAGTGTTGGAGCTGGAATATTGTTGGCAGCGGAGAGCCAAGTTGCTGTATCATTGTGTGGCGGTGTCCTTGGCTGGTGACTGAGAAATTTAAGGAAATTAGGACTGAGGCTAGATTTGGTCTTAAATTGTGCTGAGGGAACATTAGGCTGAGGAAAAACAGAGGTGTTGTTATTATAGGGAAATCAATACTCCTTTTTAATCTTAACTCGAGTTGAAGGAGCTCTCAAAAAAATCTAATTCTTGTTTTTTATGTGAATGCGCTGGGTAATCAGATAATGCTTTGTCTGATGTCTGTTTCTGAATTTTGTTTTGTTTTTTTCCAGCCTTATCAAATAACAGCCCGATTTAATTCTTGACTACTGACAACGTCTGATCTACAAATGTGATTTTACTTTTGTTGGTGCAGATGCTAAAACTTGTCAGTCATGGGTTTTTTTCTTTTGCAAACTGCAAAAAGACATTAGTGATTACAGGAGGCTTTTAATTCAATTCAATTTCATTTGTATAGCTCCAATTCATAACAGAAGTTATCTCAGGACACTAACTTTTAACCCATTGAAAAACAGCGTTATTGCAAAAGATCAGATCTTTATGGGACAAATAAGACTGTGCTGAAAGGGTGGCAGGGAGGCAACAGCAGACAGATAAAAGGTTCTAAAATAGGAGAACAAATTGGAACAAACATGCTGGTGTAGAGAAAGGGGGTGTAAGGAAGTTAAGAGAATAACACAAGAAAGTAAAAAAATGAAACATTTTCTCTTCATGGACAAAGAAACAAGAAGGAAGCAGACTTATGTAGATAAAATTAACAATACCAATAAACTGATAAGAGTTCACAAACCTTTGTTAAGTTGTTGTGTACTAGTTCAAACACAGGGGAACACAGTAATAGCTGGAAAATGTTCAAAGCAACAACAGTTTTTAAAACCCATACAGGGAAGTTTCACTGATAAGCTCATGCCATCAATGACTCTGCTACTTTTAACGTTTCAATTAAGTTCAGTGATAATTCAATACACCCAGAATGGGTGGAGGGGAGGGAGAGGGGCTGGGGTAGCCTCTACTTCAAGACATAATGATGGATTATGACCAAACCAGACGGCAACGGAAGTGCACAATCAGCTAAATGTAAGGCAGAGGCTGAGATTTTCATAAATATGTATGGCATCTTACATATTGTTAAGCGCCTGCAGTGAATTACAGATCAGCATTATCAATTCAGAAATACATAATTCTGCTGAGGTACATTTCAAAAGCGGCTTACTTCATGAGATGCAAATATGACAATAGATAGTCTCAAAGAGCAGAAGAACCTTAAGTGCCTCACTTGACTTTCAGGTGCATACAGAATGAGCTCAAGTGACATTTTGTCCCAGTAGTTTTCACCTATCAAAGTGCAATTTAAAGATTCCTCCTCCGAGGAGACTTCATTACACTGTGATAAGAAACTTGCAGAAGAAAGTTTGCAAAGTCCAGACTTGTTGGGGGGGCATGGGGCAAGAACTGCGTAGCAATATCTGCAGCAGTCCCTCTTACAATCTCGCTTTCAGTTTCTGAAGCAATCACGGGCCAGCAGAGCACAACTGCACCGCAATTAAGCTGTCTGTGATTTTTAATTAAAACTAAGAGGCGTGATCCGTCTAAAACTTTGTTTGCCTTTCAGGCAACACAAGTTATCATCTTCATAATGGATATGATTATAATGTATGAAAAATGTTCACATTACCATTCCCATTTTCAAATAATAAAGGGCAGGCAGAGAGAGACGAAACAAGTTCCTTTTCCTTCCTTCCAGTTTGCCATCCAAACATTGTTACAATTAGGACAATAATTGTGATAGAGACATGAATTATTCAAAGGTGTGAAGCAGTTTCAGCTGTACCCAGTAGGCACAATCAATACGCTGTCTGACGCCTTCACCAAGGCAAAGTCCATTACAAGTTCTAATGCATCTGAGTAGCTTCTGAACCAAAAAGCAATTTAATGTTGATATCTCCAGGGACTGCACAGGAGAACTTGAGAGAGACGAATAAACAAAACCAGCACAGCAGTGAACACACACAACCCTGAGGGATACAAGCCTTTACTGTACAAAACTGTTGACTCTGACTTTTTATTGACAACCTGAACATCAAAACTCTAGCTGTTTTGAGGTCTTATCACAGGTTAAAAGAGTGGGTGAAGACACAAGAATACAGACCCATAAACTCAAACACAGCAAACTGGTTTTCTACAGTACCAGGCAGAAAAACATGCTAAGTTAACCTCTGTCCATTGTGCATCTTCTTCTCTTTGCCTCATCTGTCATATTTAGCGGGGGCTTTATTTAGACATTTTGGATGAGCAGTGCGATGCTAATTTATGTGGAGAGGTCATGCTGGATGGGAGTAGGCAAAAAAACAACTGGAGAAGCATTATGAGGAGGAGGGAAACATAAGTAAGAGGACATAGTTTGTCTTGTATAAACTAAAACATACTGCTGCATTAGTAACTGTTACCTTGGTTGGGAAATCTATAAGCAATCAGTCTCTGTTGGCCTCTATTGTGCATTAAGTTTGACTCTTTTTTTACTGTATTATCCGCAGACAGTGTAACAATAATTCACAGACAGCTAAAATGCTCTTCCTTGCACTCAAACGAGTTAATTTAATCTTTGGCAGGGAATGAATGCATTGCATCGATTTTTAAAATCATTCGTATCTAGCACTGGAAGGGTTGACATACTATTGTTAGGTATATAATGTGTAATGATCCGAGGCTAAATGAAGGCTAAACAGCATATAGTATGGAGACAGCAGTTTAATTTGATAAAATCCTCAGGCACTACATAGCCATCACTCTTCAACAGAAATCTTCTCCTCTCTTCAAAATGAAACTTTTTGTTTTTGGAAATGTGATGGCCAAGGTGCTGTATTTTTTCATCCGGGACTATTTGGTCGACTTCACCTGCTGAAAAGCAACATCTTTTGGAAAACAGAAGCAAACAGAAAAATCTGTAATCCTGTTCCTCAACCAGGAAAGTCTGATAGCTTCAGGGGGTCGGTGCTGATGGGTTGCTGCTGCTCCGCTGGGTGAGAGAGGTGTAGCAGAGCAGATAGAAACTGACCATGGAGATAGACGGTCCTACACAGATTTGCTACTCCTGGCACAACAAATCCGTTTTTATTCACTCTATGAAATATTGTACAGATTTATAGATACACTTTATATGCAGGACGGCTCTCAGGTGATCTAAATAGTTACCTAGAAAATGCCCTATGGTTTATGTTGATATTTACAGCAGACTTTCATTATGAATGATTTCTCACTAAAGTCACAAATCAACAACACATTCAATGCAGTTGGAATTAACTTATGTCAGCAAATGACTTCCATTTGCTCAAAAACGCCCAAGATCGATTTACCCTGCAGAAATGAATAACAATATTTGAAATTTTCTAATGTAAGTTCTGCCCTGGAGTTAAAACAATCAACTAGATGTATTAGTCGGTGCTTCTCCTCTGTTCCTGCTAGTTTGAATATACTTCTTTCCCTCATTATTTCCTTTTAAAATCTCCAGGACTGCCCGGGCCTTTAGCTTTAGTCTGCTGCAGGCATTAGAAACATGTTAACAGAGAGATGAAATGTCATTCATCAGGGCTGACACCACATCTCCAAAATGACAAGGCGTCGGCAGGATCTTAGACTTTATTGGCCAGGAGATGAATGGACCGGAGGAGTAATTCAAAGTGAAAAATCAGTCCCTTGAGAAATAGATCCCCTTATTCCAGGCACTGTGAAAAATTCCTATTAGAAAATAGAGCAGTTTTTCTTCGCCACCCTAATTTACAGTTGGCAGTTAGGCGACACACTATACCTTAACTGTGCAATCCAATTGCTTGGAACCAGATTGATTTTGAAGGTAGAAAATAACAATGATAATTCCTTCACTGTCGTGGCAAGTGTTGGATCTCTGAACACATTTCTCAAGACATTTAACCAAAAATATTTAATTAGATACCTGTTGTGTTCGATTTGCTTTCTTTGAAGTTTTTAAGTTATTTCCTTGGGACAAATTATTTGAAAACTGCAGTTTAAATACGGCCCATGACAAACAGACTTAAACCCTGAGTAGGTGAAGAGTTACTTAAATAAGAAACTGTGCTCATTGAAACGTACACCCTTGAGTGTATATAATGATTACACTTGATGATGTTTTGAGATGTTTTTAAGCCTGGAAAACTTTGATGAATAAACTCAAATATTTCTTCTATCTTTAATTTTCCTTAATATAGTTTGTTGCTTATTGAATATTTAAAGTGAATATATTTAATTGTACTTCAGGGAGCAATGTTTTGATTTACCTGCCTGTAATTTCTCTGCATTTCTACTTTCATCAGCAAATGAATAGAATCCATTCTCACATTTGGATTGCTACATGATTTAAGTAACATGATATTGGGCACCTACCCAGTAATAGTGAATTGTATATAATTAATTCTGTAACAAACCATCATCAGTTTTTTTGTTTTTTCAGAAAACACCTTCAGAAACCAGACAAACTAAGCTAAGTTGAACAATATGCTTCAATCACGAACAGTCTTTTTGTGTTCATCATGTGCAATCATAGTGTAATGCTAATACAGTTGCTGTTTAGTTCAGTTCTATTCCACAAAGAAGATTTATTTATTTTGATGACAGCATAATTACTTCCTTGTGAACATCTGGAAAAGTTAACCCTTAATTTGTATATCAAAAAATGGACTGGTGATTAATTAAGAAATTGTTGAATTCCGACCTGCGGCCCTTTGCTGCGTGTCATCCCCTCTCTCTCTGCCCCCCTTTCCTGACTGTCTTCAGCTGTCACTATAATAAAGGCAATAAAAGCCCAAAAAAATATACTAAAAAAAAAAAAAAAAAATTGTTCCAGTTACACCCTGTACACTACTTATTTCACATTAATGTTACTAACCTGATCATTTATAGACAGTCAAAAGGTAAATATTGTATTTTTTAACCTGGAGCCTATTTTCCATGTTTTTGTGCCATAATGAGTAATGGGGACAACCATTTTTTGAAATTGGCCCTGTATTAAATAAAATCAAACCCTATTTTCTGGAGAGGAGCGAGAGGGAGGACTGGCATCTGAGAGGCAGCAGGGAGAAACAGCATGTAGAGCCAGATTATTTCTCAAATCTAACTCTGTGAGTTAAAGGTTGATTTTGACCAAACCAGGATTGCTGGTTGTTAGAACAGTGGAAAGACTAAGTGAGATGGTTTTGAGAAGTTTTGTTTAGTTTCTGTTGAGTTTGAATGAAGTGTGTTTTACGATGATAGGTAAAGTAACATTTCTGTATTTGTTAGTGGAGTCTGGTGGCTTTGAGTAGAACAATAACATGTTGGTTATTGGTGTTTCTGGTTAAACAAAAAGGATTTTACTTTTTACCAACAAAAAGTTCTCTGTAGGGATCAGTTGCACAATGTTATCAGACACTTATAATAACAATCTGAGCTTGTCAATGGCAAAAACAACTTTTAGTGGACATGTATTGACAGTGCACAATTCCCCCCCGGATGATTACAATGAAGCGAGTTTTGTGGCTGCAGAGCTTTCACTTAATACTGGACCAATTTCAAAAATTGTTGTCCCCATTAGTCACATAGACACAAAAACATGGGAAAATATGGACCAGGTTGAAAAATACCAAAGTTAGGGTCCTAAATGAGGTTCTCGAAATCTCAAACTAAGAGAGGAAAATGTTGGTGCATTATACAATACATGCATGAACACAACACAGCATGAATGCAAGAATTATTGACTTCTTTTTCACTACCACCTTCTTTCATTCTGTAACTGGTTGCTGCCAATTTTTCCCTATCACACACTGTTTCAGATGGCTGTTTAATGTGAGACAATTGTGTTTTTATTAGTGTATACTCACTTAAACTAAAATAAGAATCATTGTATATTTGTTTCCTTATGAGCCGTTTTTATCTACTGTCCTTGCGTTTTGAGGTGGTTTGTGGGCCACCGTAGTTTCTCCTACATGCTTCAGCTGCACCGCTAAATCCTAAACAGTGTTCCTTTAAGTTTAAGTAGACTTTATTTATTGTACCAAAAACTTAAATAAGCCTCATAATACTTTTCCAAAGCAATACCTTCTGTATACAAATAATCCAAATGGCTTAGCATAAAATAATTTCTATAAATACTGTTTGTAACAGACCATACAGTGAGTGCTGATATTCTTTATCATATGTTACATAAGATGATACATGAAAAACTAGAAAAAAATAAATAATAGTGTAATTTCTCTCATCATAATGACATTATCTCAAACTTGTCATCATTTAGCAACTGATCTTCAATACAGATAAATGTAGTGTTCATTGATACAGAAAAAGTCAAATCAAGAGTGGTTACAAATTGTGTGTCTCTTCTCCCTTCATTAACATGATAGCTGCCTATATTGCAACAAAGAATCAGAAAAAAATTAATGATGGTCGGCTCTTATTATCCGTGGCATTTAGGGAAACAGGAAGACATAATCGTCATATGCTGTGTCTCCTTGTGATTACCTTTTCCCCAGATTAATGAAAAATGAAAATGGCTCTTTAGGTGGTAGAACATGAAAATGTCATTTTCAAAGACTGGAAATCATCAATGTGTTTTTATTTATGAGGGCAGAGAGGGTTGGACTTTAAACACCCTGTGTCCTCCAGTGTTCCAGTTAGATAGCAGGTATATTTTACCAGCAGTGGGGATACAATGAAGCTTGTAATAGGTACACAAACCTCCTGCTGAAGTTACCTGCTTGTCCTCTCGGGTGCCTACGTTTTCTCACTGGTTTTCACTCTTTTAGTCATTATGCCCATAAGCAATACTCTTGCAGGCCACCGTGAAGGAGGATAAAACCTTTCTATAACTGTAAATCCTGAAAAAAAAGCATGTACGTAGGAATTAGTTATATCACAACTGATGTTTTTACTCTAAAAAAATAATTATTTTTATTGACAGGGTCTGGTATGATCCATGGCCTGTATGGTATGTGGGAAAAAATGATTTTCTGTCTCTCCTCAGTTTTAATGTGGCAGACAGACGCTTCACTAAACACGAGATGCATGTAGAGCCACTCAGATGTAGAACACAATATTCATTTTCAATTTTCCATTCGATTTGAGGCAATGCAGTTTTCAAAATGTAAAGATGGTGTCAAACTCTACTGGTTAACAAACTGAGAAAGAAGATCAAGATGAGCCTGCAGGGAGAGTGTGATAGGTCTCTTTATTTCTTTGGTCCAACGAGACCACCCTGTGACAGACACTGTCTCTTTGCATGTTGTTCTATCTTTGTCAAGCAAACTGTATTAAAAAACCAGCGGAGTGCTGTCTGCAGCAACATTGTCACACCATTTCGGCAATACGCCTGAGGTAAAACTTCTCTCCTTTTACCTGTCGCTTGTCAAAAGTCTCTCTTGTGTGTGTCTGAGTGAAATGAATTCTGCCAAGTTTACGTGAATTTCAGCTTCTTTTTGAATTAATGCCTTGTTTTTCCATCAATGATTGATCAGAGAACCTTCATACAACTGCTCGGTGACTGTAATCACCACTGCGACATGCACCAGTTTGCCCTACAGATGTGATGACAGAGAACCAGTACTGAGTGCCCTGTGAGACTGAAGGTCAAAATGACTCTGCCCTCCATTTTAGTCTGGATTTCTGTACTTTCCTTTCACATTACAAGGTTGATTTAACTTGGTCTCCAAGGGGCTTAAAACAATTATCCGGGGCACTTTGTGTGATCTTAAAGAACAACTCAAAGCCAGAGATTGCAGACTGCTTATAGAGCCGGGTAAATGCTCATTTAACCACATGCCATTGTCAGTTTGGAAGGTACTGGGCGAAACCATGATCTATATTTCCATTCTTAGTAAATAAAAGACTAATAATGTTATTTAAATAAAGAATTGGTCAGTTAGATTAGATGAAACTGGAACCCATGCTTCAGGTATGTTATGAAAGGACATTCGCTTCAGAAACATTTGCTTATCCCATGACAAATGCAGGGTATGCGCTTCTAGGTACTGCGATTCTAATTTAATATACTTTTTTTTTTTATTCATCAAATGTCTCTACATGGTCTGCTAGCTTTCTGTTCTGTTTGTGCTAATAAAAAAATTCTGTGGTTGTACACAGCCCTGGCCTGAGCCACAAACACTAACTTGGTATTCCAGCTATGATTTGTAAAGTTCAGGTAACGTAAAGTACTTGACTGTGGACATTCAGCTTTCTTTCTAGTTTGCCAACCTATGCTGTTGTTGTGATGTTAGTTATAGTAGCCGAAGAGTATCGCTGTCTAGAACTGGTGTGTTGGCTCTGGGAAACTTCTGGTCCTTTCTGCATATTAGCTTCATAGTAACTTAAGCAACAGATTGTAAACCCACAACGATAGTTATGTTGCTTGTTATGTCGTCGTTTCCACTAATATGCTAAATGGACTGCATTTATATAGAGCCGTTCTAGTCTTCCGTCCACTCAAAGCACCTTAAACTACAGGTCAACATTTGTTCACACACAGGTTCATACACTGATGGCAAAGGCTGCCATGCAAGGTGTCAACTGCTCATCAGAAACTAATGCTCATTCACACACACTTTAACACACACAGACACACACCCACACAAATAGCACAGCCTTGGGGTTTCAGTATCTTACAATGTAATTCAAAACTTTTATTCAACCCTAATTTGTAGATAAATCCTAGAATTATGTAATAAAATCCTAACACAAAAAATGAATCAATTTCAAAAGCATTAATTTTTTTTCATGAAGGTAATTCCTGAATCACTTCCTTTGGCAAAATGTTGATATTAATGTAGACATGGTTTAACAATATCAAATTCAGAGGTTCTCATAGCCATATGACAATCTAGTTTGTTTCAACTTGCATACAAAAAAAATTAAATAATGCACCCCTCCTTCAGACACCACACACACACACACACACACACACACACACACACACACACACACACACACAAATAGCACAGCCTTGGGGTTTCAGTATCTTTCCCAAAGATACTACTAGAGGAGCCAGGGATCGAACTCTAGGGCTCAGCCTCCTTAATTGTAGGATTCCTCCAGAACTGCTTACCCCACCTTCAAGGATGTATTTTGACCAAACTGATGTTGGTGATTGTTGGAACAGTCGACTTCTAGTGGCTTTGAAAGTCATATAGTGCACCTTTAAATATCAAGGTGTTTTTCAAAAGTGGTGCTGATTTACTGTGCTCACGCATGGGCACTCACATGTTCTCTCACCTTCAACATAGAGCTCCTGCTATGTCATTGTGTCGTTACAACCATAGTAATGGGCTCGTGTCACCTATTTTTCCATTTGATTTTTGACATAAAAGAGGCATCAGTGTCGTCAAGCTCCTGTGTGGAGGTGGAGGAGTGACAATGCTAACAAAGCCTCTCATTCAGTGCCCTTGTGAATAGTCAATCAGCACCATACTGTGAGCAATGTGTGTGTTTGTGTGTGCGTTTGTGTGTGAACGATGTAAAACTAGGTAACACTAGACATTAGAAACTAGAATAAAATGATGCTAATAATTATTATTGCAATGACTTAATAATAATTTTGCTTAATTCAATTAGAAAAAAAACATAAAATTTTAGACTTCCATCTCCAGATAGATAGATAGATAGATAGATAGATAGATAGATAGATGGATAGATTTGTTTCCCTTTTCATGTATTCTGATATCTATCTGAAAGGGTGCTCATGCTGAGACAAGATGATGGCTGTTCTCTTTTCACCCCACTAGTTATAATGAGTTCGTGCCAAGTGAGCTCACACACATTCTGAAAGGGATACATATCTCTACACACACAAATAACTGGTTTCAAATAAAGTTAGCTGGTGTTGTGACATTTCTGGCAACATAACCATCCATTTCAGGAAAAAAGGACGAGAGCAAAGAGACGGAATAGCCTTTTTCTTCATACACATGTCAGCAGATCCAGCCACGTGTCCACGCACTTTGCAGTGGGATATGGATCATTAGTCCTGTTTCTCTGACATCTCGAGTGTCAGGGTGGTGAGTCACTTGGCAGTTGTAGTGAATCTGACTTACTCAAGAACAGCACATGGCAGGTTTTAACTCAGTGTGCCACAATTTTCGATGTTGTACTGGTGTTCTTCTGTGAATAAAGAGGATGTTTACTTGAAAAATGGTGGTAGAAAGGGTTACGTCTTGGGAAAAATTTACTCTGAGAGTGAATTAGTGGAGCATGGTGAAGTGCCATTAGTAATCACGGCAATAATTGCTCTTAATTAACATTATTATGTGTAAAGATACGTAACAGTCATCCACTCAGGTACATTACTGTAATTAATGATTTTTTTCAAAGGTCTGGTACATTAACAAGGAAAATATATTTTTTAGCTGTGAGAAACATTTAACTCAACATGTCAATACCACATCCAACACAAAATAAGACTTACAAGGACATCCAACATCACACTGTATATCACAACATTCAAGTAATAGCTCTCTAATCACCAGTAAGTTTCCTCATCTAGCATGAAAACCATCTTTTCCTTTTCTTGTTTCAGACCAGGCCAATAATGTTCTGCCTGTCCTGTCAGATGGCAGGTGAAACACTGGCAGAGAGAGACTCCCTGCATAACACGCAATCCCTTTTTTTTTTTTAACAGGGCAGCATTTCTTGGAATAGCATGTCAAACAGTCTTACCACATGTAGAGATGCATATCCAACAAAACTCAGCAGAGCAGCCTTGGTGCCATCCCCACTGCTGCGAACAGGCACCTGACAAGGATTATTGATGGTGTTCTTACAGTGCAGTAAAAATCTAAATGAACATTGTGCACTGGCTCGCAAAAGAGGATCTGCCCTTCATTTAATTTGGCTCGCGCCTCACTCTATTAAAGAGAATGGTTGCAATGTCAGGCCAGTTTGACAGGAATGCTACCAGATCACCTCAGGGAAGATCATAGAATGGTGGCAAATTCCCGATCATACCATCAGCGTTATGTGTGTAATTCAATGTAATGCAACATTGCACTGATTTATTTATTTTTTCCAGTACTACCACCTGAAAGAACAAGCATGGGACCATGTTGTTGCCATGTGATCAGTGAATTAAAGTCCCACTCTTCCGAAGTTGCGTCTCTGTTTGTCAAACAATTAAGGTGAAGGCAATTATGGTGGGGTTCATTAACTTTCACAATTTTCCTGATTCTTTGAGAAAGAGACATCCATGCACAAACACCCACCCACCCGCCCGCCCACACACACACACACCCACACACACACACACACACACACACACAATTATAGATTGCGCATTAACCACAAGCAGTATGTTTTTCTGCCACCATCTTGTCTTATTGTCTTGGTTTTTAGTACCAACAAATGACATAATAGATGTTTTTCTACTGCAAAGGTGTGTTCCTGTTTTTCTCTCCTCTCCTCCCATGTTCACATGATCATTCCCTCATCATTTTGTCAAACTGTGCCACTTACATGAATGCTGTACATAAACATGGTCAGTCAGGGCAGCAGTACTAACAAGAGACAGTGAAAGGAAATGCCATATACCATGTGACTCTCACATCACATCATGCTGTGAGCAGCATGAGTGCTTTCTAAACCAGTTGATTTTTGAAGCCAATTAGCTAAAAAAACCAACTCCGAGCCCTTTGGGTTTGGAGATATCAAATGCCTGTTACCATGGAAACAATATTGAGGGGGAAAAAAACTGGACAACTGTTGATGATGCCTTACGGTAAGAAGGTTAGTTTTAACAAGATGTGTTTGCATTTCTTGTCTTGAAGTAGCCTGATGATATGATACCTTGAATAAGTAAACAGCAAGTGTTGTGTACATGGATACAGCACGTTAGCTACTAATTCATACATTCTTTTACAGGTTGAGTATTTGTTGTGGTGTTATATTGTGATGGAACATACATTCAGCATTTGGGAGTTAGCTGCAAAACAGCATTGCATTCATTCATGAGCTGACCCTAAACTTCCAGATATCACAAACATTCTAGCAGATGTCAATCAATCTGGAACTTCAACTCCAAGCAGAATAAATACAAAAACATGAAATAAATTAAAGCTGTTGTTTACACAATTCAAACGAATGTCCTTGCCTCATTTTTCTGTCTATTAATAGATGTATCTTGTGCAGCATCTAAAATGAAGGTTTTAGACTTTTAGGCCAAAAAGTATGTTGTAGTTGTAGACGCTGAAAAGGCTAAAAAAAAAAAAAAAAAAAAAAGAAGGCAAGTGCAGGCAATGGTGTAATTGGGGTATTTTTTTCTCTTTCGATGTGGTATTTTACTTGTTTTCTCCCCTTAGACCTTTTCTGACTGAATCTTAATTCTTTAATGATCCCTAAATCCATTTACCTTTGTCAGTCACATGCCACTGGAGATTTAAATCAGTGTGCTATTGACTAAAAACAAGTGCTCTTTCGTGCATGTTAAAATTAATATTTGTTGGTTTGGTTGGAGTAATAACAAACATCTACAACCTTGATTAATTAAGCAAAATGTGGGATTGATTGTAAAATATTGAACATGCAATGGTTGCAAGTCCTTAACGCTCTGCGTCACATGTGACAAGGTAATTAGTAAACTGTAAAATGACTGAATAAAAGTCTAATATTTAAATTTTTATAATGGATTTTTGGATCACCACCAACCACCACTAAGTCACTGGCTTTTACAAAATGGTTAATTTCATATTAAAACCTGAGCATAATAAATGTTCAAATGAATATCCCATTTTGCAGCATGCACTCATTTGTCTCGAGAGGAAATATTCATGTCAGCTTTTCCCATAAAACCGGCTGTACATTCTGCTCCTGAAATCCAGAACATCATTTAATCAGCAGATCCATCTGCACTGGCATTCATTACATTCCTAATGAAAAAGGAGAGAAAAGTGGCCTCCAACGTCTACTCTTTCCTGAATTACCATATTCTGATGTAGCACCACTAGTAGTTTGAATTCCAGGAGAATCTATGGGCAGTCATAATGGTCATAATAATTTTTTTTTAATGTTTTGGTGCAGTTTAGCATAACGTTGCGTGATCCATGAAGGTAAATGCCTGTTTTTTTTTTAATCCCTAGGGTAGATTACCCTTTGTATTAAACATTACTCTGGAAATTATTCCATAGTAATCTTCAAATTTGTTACGTGAACTGCTGGAGGCCAAATTAAGCAGAAACATGTGTTTTCATGACACAGGAAAGTTCCCTTTTCAAGTTAACACTGATGCACTGCAACATATTTTAAGATGGCTCAATTTAAACAACTTTCCTGCCGCCTTAAACAAGTGACTTAACGGAACATAAATCGAATAATTATTTCAAAGTCACCTTATGAGTTAACTAAACTGGACATATCAAGCTTAATAAACTGGTTGTAGCAAAGGTTGAAGCAACAACTGCTTCGTAACCCTGACCAATATTACTGTCAGGTTTTTTTTCCATTTCCATTTTCTTAGTTTGATTCAGTTTGAATCAGCTTTTCATGAATGTTCATGGATTTTACAGATTATACGCATTATGTTTTACAATATACTGACAGTAACAGAATCCATTCATCCCTCCATTTTCACAGGCACAGACAAGCAATGGACAAACTAACGTTAAACATACTGTGCATGCTTCCATTCATTTTGGATACCCCATTATCTTTCCTCCAGTGCTACTTCAGGACAAAAAATGACTTTTCCATACAGGGAATCTCAATGGTAATTTTAAATCTACAATATTTTGTAGGTACTGTTTAATGACACCCAGAAGACATTTGTTGTGTTTGCCTTCCTTTAACTTTCCTGTACAGCTTTGGCTATGAAAATTATGGATAACAAAGGTGTATGTGAGGCCTCAGTGGAGGTCTGCACTGACTGAAAGTTTGTGGCCTGCTTTTGTTTTTCATCTTCATTTGGTTCAGGCCAATGTAAGTAAAGCTTGCATTAATAATTTACAACTGCACAACATACATGTAGATGGGTTTCTTTTAAAGTGAGTTTTAACAGTGTGAGCACATATTAATGAGGCTTCATTGAGGACAAAGATGGCAGATCATGTATTAATTTGGAAGAAGAGAAAGGTCAATAATATACTGTGTGTGTCTGTGTTTATACATACGCAGCTGATCTGCTTTGTTGTTGTTGTTGAAATAAGCATTTAATAGACATGGCTATGAGGAGCAATGGAAAGATAGATGAAAAGTGCTTTGCCATATGCCTGCAGGCGCTATTTGTATAGATGTGGGTTTACAGGTGTGAGTTTAAAAAAGGTTTTTTTTAAAGATAAAAAATAAACACAACTTTTAACAGTCATAAATAATTTCTAACCCTAGACACAGCTAGAGCCCCAAACCTTTTTTAAACTCCTTTTAATGTTAAATTCTAGTGAACCCATCCAATAAGCGGGGAGAAGTTTGAGGCTTAAGGTGTAACTTTCTTCTGTCAATCACAGCTAAGCAATTACATAGGAAGCTGGAGCTATTAGGAGAGCGTCATTCCATGTGTCAGTTAGACTTCTGGAGATTTGATCTTCTTCCCCCTAAACCTACCTACAGCTGCTAGGTAGGAGGAGGTGAGAAACAGGCATGTATCTTTGGAATGGGTTTGGAGATTATTGACTCAGTCATTGATTTTTTACCCAGAGGGTGGAAGAGGAATAGGAAATAAATAATTATTCTTGTTCAGACACCTGGGGCTTTATTTTCATGAACTTGTGGTTTTCTTCTCACTCATGGCACATACCGGCGGGTCTGTGTGAGATGACAATCACTCATGCCATGCCATGTGTGTGTAGTCAGAACAGAAAATGTGATATCATTTTAAACACCTATTTCAAAGTCAAATAAGCTTGCATGCTGTCGTTAAAGACAGTTGGTGAGATTTTGAATAAAAGCTGCTAATGCACAGAACACAACTGTACCTTTGTGAGTCATACACAATGCATGTTTGATGTGGTCTGAGCATCAAGCATAAATCCCATTTTTTCCAGGACTGCTCTGCAATACATGATTGCTAAGATATTCTCTGCTACACTTCTTCTCTCATTAAGACTTAGCCAAGTTTGCAGCAGACCAACAAAACACCAAACATGCAAGAACACAACTGTGCCAGTAGAAAACACCCCTTTGCCAGTGTGGAGACCCTGACCTTGGACCATCACAAATGTAGAGACCTTTGTGTGTGCTACTGTAGATATACTGGGGGAATATCTATAAAACTTTTAAGACGGCTCCATATCTAAAATGCCATTTGATGTGGCATCGCTTGTTAGTGATGCCCTGTGATGCTTTTATCTCATGTTTGTGAGGCCTTTACATTTTTTTGCAAGTAGCCTGCAAGTTGTCCCTTGAAAAGAAACAGTGAAGAAAAGGCAGAGATAATAGAAGAAGCCCACCACAAGTTCTGAGAAAAAGTTGTTGATGGCAGATTATGTAACAATTTCAAGAAATAGAGCATGCATTGTTTCACTTTTATCTTGATTTGGTACATGAAAAAGGAAAAAAATAGTGGACACAATGAACAAATACACAGTATTGTTACTTAATAAGGGGGTTAGATTCATAACCACACAACAATAAAGCTTTTATTCCAGAACCTGAATGTTTCTGTCCAGAAATAAAATGTTTTTTTTCCTGTTTCCTTCCACTCTGTGAAGGTAAAGGCTGGACTAGACTCTTCAGTGTCCATGAGTATGAAGGTATATACAGTATGGTTGAGTAACTGGTGTATTCAGGTTTATATACAATACAAATACACCCAATACACAGAAGGAATAAATCAGTAGAATGTCTTAACAATGACGGAGTAAGGCCAGCCTTTTTGAAATCATAGTGCCCATTAATCTCAGTGACGGGGAGTATTATTTTGGAATATTATGTTTGTTCAAATATACTATTTAACACAGACTTTTTTTTTACATATTGAGTCCACCTTTTAGCTCTGTTTTGCTCTCCACTAACTCCTTAGAGAAATATCTGACTCTTTAGCTGGTAAATGCTCCACTGTGTTCACCAGCAAGTTGCTATTTGTCTGTCTGACTTTTGGTTTCAGCCTGCTGAGGCAGGACAATTTATAGAGCAATTAATAGCAAAACATTTGTAAATCAGAGTGTGGTGCATAAGTCTTTGTTCTTCCCCAAATGTTTCTTACTTTATTCATTCGTCTGTCACCTGTGAGTGTGGCTTCATAGACAAATATGGATGAATGTTCTGCACCTTTGCTGGTCTATTCCATTCGTAAAGAGATTTATTTGTGTCTGCTGTCCACATTTTTACCACTGAGATATTAAAGACATATTTTCCCAGTTACTTCATGAGATTTGTTTTCCTGCTGTAATTTGTTTACTATCTTTTCTTTCACATCTATACATAACATAATTAGTGATTTGGACTACTTACTTACATACATTTTACTGTAGGTTTTTTAATACATTATCCAATATACTGGACCCTCAAAAACAATACGTTGTACTTACATTCAGTAGTGATGTACCACAGTTATTAATAATTATAAAAATAATGAATGACAAAAATGTAAAGAAGTATATTCAGCCTTTCATTCCTTGACAGGATTGAACAGATCAATCTAAATCAAAACAGCAAAATATGTTCTCACCCTGTTAAGACAAGCCTTATATAAAAGATCCATAAGATCAAAATTATTTGTTTTGTGTTTTGTGTTAAGCATGAATGAGATGCGATATCTTCAAGGTACTATATAATAGGTGAGAAATGGTTACTGTCTCTTATCTCACCACAGCACTTCTGTGATTCTTGGCTTGGTGTACACTCTTTCTGAGTTCGAAGAGCCAAGAGCTCAGACTAAAGAGGGATGAGGGAGACAGAGATAAGAGGTTCATTAATCATCTTTCCCCTATGCTTGAGTAGTTTATCTAGTCCTATAAAATAAAACAAATAGACACTGTTATATGAAAGAATATGAAAAGTGTTCTTGTACAGTGAAACACTGGGATGAAAGAGGTCTGGACTGGAGCAACTGCAGTGGTTGTGTCATTCTGCTATGTGCTGCTGAGGGACTGCATGATCAGCTTTTCTCTGGCCTCCAGCACCTGCCTGGTGGCATTGGACAGGTTATCACCTGCCAGGACCAACTCCAACCCAAGAGGCTCCGGGGCTGTCCTCTATTGGTAGGTGTGGACGATACAGAAATTGAGGTGGATTCCCAGGAAGCTGTCCCATCCTCTTTCCCAGGCTGATTCAAAAAGCTTGACAGAATGTACCAACATCACTGACGCTGAAGCAGAAGGCTACAAAAGCCAGGGGCATGATGGAAAATTATCTTTGTAGTGGCACTATAACCATGATCACTGTGAGGCCCAGGTGACAGTGTGCTACCAATCAGTCAAGCTGGCATGATAGGGAAAATTAAATCCATCCAGGAGCATATCATCGATGGCCCTCCAGTCTTCCTTCTTGAAAACAGAAATGCAACAGACAATCCCAAATAACTTGTATCATACTATACTCTCTAAAAGCTTCGCCCTACTCTAAAATAAACAGCAGTTTATACATATACATGAAGTGCTTACATATCTTGCAGTATAAAGTAAATTAATAATCCTACAGTGGCAGCGGTGTGAAGTAGGAGAAATTATGGTGGCCACAAAACCTGCATAAAAAGGCTCTATTATGTTAAATTTATGCCAATAGATCCTGCTAAATGTTACACACTGGACCTTTAAGGTTAAGTATAATCGTGTCAAAAGTGAACATTTTAAGTTTTTTCTTCATATGATTTCAGTGTAATTTTTGCAATTAACAGTGTTCCAGATTAAGTAATTCAGCTCAGAGGTTCACCTTCAAGGATGAATTTCTGCAGTATGATTTGCCACTTCTTAAGATCTAACAGAAAGAGAATAATCCTACCGCCTTTGGTTTAAGATATGCTTACATGGAAACTTGAAGCACTTTCAGGACGTAGATATATTTCTCTCTTCTGGAAAGGGACTATGCCATTAAAAGATTAGCAATACAATCTTTAATTCTTTTGTGCTGCAGCTGGTTCTTGGCACATCATGCAATCAACCCATTATATCACCATCTGCAATCAGCTGCCCAGCTGGAGATCTTCATGACCTTCTACCCCAGTTTGTCAAGACAAAACTGCAATAACACACCTTTTTTTTCTCAGTTTTGGTTGATTATGACACCAAGTGCATCTCAGTCTTGATTGGGTTTGATTGCATTCACTATTGTTTTTATTTTCCGTTTCCAATTTATCCATGTGACAGAATGACCTACAATTAGTCAAGTAAAAGTTAAAAAACTAAGTTTTAAAAGGAACATTCCTCAAGCACCATTGGGGTAGGATGTTTTAGTTGCCAAGAAGAACCAAAGCATTAGTCTGGAAAAGCAAATGCATTATTCTTATCACCATTTGTACAAAGTCAATTATTTAAATATATCTTTGTTTTGTATTGGCCACCCATGTAATGTAGTTCTCGTGCGTGAAACTCCAGCTTGCCATTAAATGGTTGATATAAGTATTAGGGGACAAATCCATCTATTCCTCAGCCCATCACAGCAATCACTTCCAGCATAATGTCCAGTCCTGTTATTTTCTATCTAATAGCCCACTCCAGCAGATGCAAGGCTCAAGACAGAACACGACTGTTCCTATTTCCCAGCATTGATGCTCTTGAGGCTCCATAAAAGCAACATTTTCTTCACGCTCCTTCACTTACTGTGGTATCAAGGCTACTGTACCTTAACTTGTTCTCTTGTGAGAGGAAGATTTCTTCAGTGGTGTTATAGCTGTCGTCGTGCCATGGACAAGGATAAACTCAGCCCAAGAATGACAAAAGAAACGGTTTATTCAAAAATGTCCCTAATAGAGCGTAATGAACCACAATCTAAGGTATGTAGGTTGGGATTTCAGCTTCCTATTATTTCCATAGCATAATTCATTAATGTCTTTCCTCATTCTTAGCATATATTTAAGAAGTACATAAGGCCCCATGAATGTCAAATCATTCTGTACTAAGGCAAAATCCTCATATGTGAAAATTTACTTGGCAATAAACCTGATTCTGATTCTGATTCTGATCCAGCTGCACCGAGAACATCTGTCCTTTTCCTTGGTTATATAAATGCCACTCCAAGCCCCACCACTCACTACCACCCTCGAGTCATATTCATCACATAAACAACATTCTTTGGTCAAAAATCTGCATCTGTCCAACTGCCATAAACCACAATTTTAAAGTGGCATTAATACAATATAAAAGTTGGCCCTAAAAATTCTTACAATGGGTGCCAACAACCTTGGCTTCATTTATTTGAGGATAGTGCTCAGTATCCCTCCATAATTGGTTAATGACGGTTTAGCACCATGGTGCAGACCCAGTAAACTAATTACAGGCTGGCTGAAACCAAACCAGAATTACAATCGTGTAAACCTGAGGACCCAGAGATTTTTTCACCACACTGGCTAATCATGTCTCTTAACATTTTTATATGTTTATCTTCACATTTCTTCACTTCATTTTATCAACTAACACATGACTTTCAAATTCTTATTAAATGTATAGCAATATTATCAACCTCACAAGCAAACAAGAGAACACACTGCATTCTTTCCAATAAACTGTGCATGATAAGTATACAGTCTTGGCATGCAGTTACACCTCTTCCACTCTAGTGTTGAACATCAGAGCTGTATGCTCAGCCCCCTCTTGTTTACACTGTTCCCCCACGACTGCTATTGTATATATTTTTTGTATGTATTTGTATGTCATATAGCCTACTGTATTTATAACATACATAACTATTTTCCTTGTACAATAAAATTTTCCTTTATATTTCTTCCTTTAGTGCTTCTTTGTTCTATTTTTTAACCTCTTTTATTGTTTATATATTCTATTTTATGTTAGTCTTTAAGGTAAAATGCACTAACAAACAGACAGCTACTGTATGTGTGTTGCATGAAGAAAAAGGAAATATTAACAACAAATTGTCATTGCTTTTTTCTTTTTTGATCATGCAGGGAGTATCATTCTTCCATCCATGTTGTATGCATACTGCCTGATCACCCGAAATTTCCTACTAACTTAATTACTTTTAAGAGCACAACAAAATCCTGTTTAATTCAGTAGTAAACCTGTACTTGTGTTTTTGCATTCAGTTTACTCTTCTTTTTACCTTCTTGTTTTTACCTCTTATTTTCATAAAAGCCCTTCTAGGGATGTGTGTTGCAAATTAGCATCTGGTATATAACACAATCATAATTGATTTAGAAAGCTGTTGTCTACCTGTCTATGTTTACTGCATCTGTCTCTATCAAACAAACAATAAATAAGCACATAAATAAATTAATAAATAATTTTATTATTGCATATGCTTAACTGGAAATACATAAGCTGTGGTTCTGGAATAGGACAACATCTTAAACAGTCGTTTTGTGGACTCCTCACATTAAAGAGTCTTTTAAAGAAAGTACCCAAATGCAAGGGCGATGTAAAGACAGCTTCCCTCTTCTTCATGCATGATTTAACACAAAAATGTGGCGTCCCATATACTTTTATATTTTACAGTCCAAAATGAACTGTAGACACTCCCTAAAGCTCAGCTATGATTGGGTAAAAAAGCCTTCGTGATTTTTAAAGTCTTTTCATGAAATGACCTACATGAAGACTTGGAACCTCTGGAACTAGTTTGTCTCTCTCTGTGACTTTTAAGCCTTAGTTAAGGTAATGGAAGATTAAGCTACTGGGAATTGCTTTTACTTTGAATAAGTTAGTCCTTACTTTTTTTGCTCCACTGTGGCTGCTGAACCCACACCCACACGTTCTCCTTGTGTGTCTCTCTCTCTGTGCTCTCCCTTAGCAGCTGGATTATAGGACAGTGGAAAAACTTTTTCATAAATGTGACACCTCCAGGGGTTAGCATGGCATTTTCATCCTTTATTTTGGTTTTTATGGGTTTTATTTCTGCACAGTGTGATTTTTAGATACAGTGGGAGACAGGAGACAGCAATATAGTTCTAAGATTGCCTCAAGTATTATTTCACACTACTATTTCTAGTACTACTGATACCTTTATTGCTACTAGAAGAAGTCCTAATAGAGTTGTTGCTAGCTACTGCAATTACTGCACAACAAACAGCCAAGAGAACAATGATATATTCATTCATGTTCATTCATTTTGCTTTGTCTGTCAAATAATTTTGTAAACTCTGTTTCAAAAAGCTATATAAAATAAGTTCTTCTTTTTCTTCTTCTTCCTCTTCTTCTTCCTCTTCTCTTTGCTCTTCTTCTTCTTCTTCTTCTTCTTCTTCTTCTTCTTATTATTATTATTATTATACAGAGGGTTCAACTTCACTAGAAATTTTCTGGAGGGTTTTCACCACTCAAGGCCTCAATCAGCAGATAGAGAGGGCAGAAGGACAACCCCCCCTGGGTTGCAATGTGTGTATATTTTAGTTAGCTTGGACGTTGATGACGTTATTATATAAAAAAGGACACCATGCCAGGAGAAGAGAGTTGCATGAAGATTGGAAACTTCATGCAACTGCAAATCTGTGAATGGTGAGGACTCTAAGGAAAGAAATTGTGAAAGGAAGCGACTGTAGTGTGGCTGACTTTCACAGCAGTGAAACCACAAAGTGAAACCAATACAGTTAGCAAAGTCATTCAAAAGAAAAAGTTTGGGAATTTTGCTTACAGTATCAGCTACAATGTTTTTTGCATGCTTAGCTAGCAGAGACTGAGGGTGAATTTGTGCGACATTGGTGTGAAACAACAGCACAAAATGCCTGAAAAAGGAAGTGAAGGGAGGCCAATTTATGGACCTAATGGTAAAAGAAGAAGGAGTCAGAGGTAGACAGGAGAGAGCTGGATGCTTTGCTTGAAGACATGGGTATTCATAAAGGACAGTGGTACATGAATCAATACACTCCCTCTTATCTGTGCTGACTGTGTGGCTTTCCTGAGTGGCCTGTCGTGGCTAAATGCTGTGTAATTCTTAACGTGGTTATTCTGCTTACTGTTTGCCTGAATGTAGCTGTCTGTATTGTGTTGTATTTTGGGCTAATGCTACTGAAGTGCCATGTGCATGCTGTGCACATACAGACACTCAGCACCATGGACAGAGCCTGCTGGGCTTTGAACAAACTTTGAATTCCCCAATTTCTGTAGTTGTCACCTGTTTGGCAATGTGTAAAATGAGAGTTAACAGGCTGTACAGATGTCTTGTGGTTGCTAGTGGAAGTGTCATTTCTCTTCTGATTTTCTGTATGGCAGTCTTTTTAGATACAATAGATAGGAGGCCTGTGTGAGTCATGTATGCGATACATGCATCCGTTCTGATATGAACCTTTAGATGTTATCTGTGGAACTTTTCTGAGGTACTTTACTTGAATATGTACATTTTATGCTACTTTCTACTTATACTTCACTACAAATGGAAATATTCTTATTATATATTATTTATATTTTTAAATATCTGACAGCTTTAGTTTTAGTTACTTCAGATTCAGAGTATTAATACAAAATATGAGCGACTAATAAATTATTATACATTAAGTTACCCAGCAATATATAAATTTGATGAAATCAGCCCAACTTGACCAGCTGCAACATTATTTATGTTCAGACGGTTATCAGTTATTATAATCCAATAATATAATATATGTTATTTTTAAATTTGCATATGTTACTTTTGGTACTAAAGTATATTTTGATGGTAGTATTTCTACACGGTGGTATTATTACTTTTACTCGAGTAGAATATCTGAGTACTTATTCCACCACTGCCACTGAATGTTTCCCTATGCCAACTAATCTGCCTGTCAAAATCTGGAAGAATTAACAGCCTCTATAAGCTTTTATGTTATGAATAAAGATAGATGGATGCATGAGAAGATAGAGACCAAAGTGAGACGTGGATCAACAGAATATATAGTAAGGCCAAACTACATATCTTCACAGTGTTGTGTGTCAGGCCAACAATTTAGATTCACCAACTTGGTTGAATGTGGAACACTGGAGCTCATGTCAACATATCAGCTCTGTACTTGTGCCGGTCCATGCAGGCTGCCAGTTTGGGTTAAGGCCTGGGGTTAGTAAAATTGGCAATAATTGACAAGTTGTGCAGATGATCTCCCTGACTTACCTGGTTTTGTATTCATCAGCACTGACTAAGTAGAGGTTAGACAACAATATACTATGCAGATGCCTGAGGTGTAAGAGAGAGGCTGCTCAGGAGGGTCAAGCAAGTCATCCATGAAGTTGGAGAACATCCATACAGCAGGATCCTGGCAGGTCAAATTAGAGGCGTGCTTTGTTTCTCTGCACTGCATTCACCCCATCAGCATCTGGTGACTGAATCTTTAACACAAGCACAAAAAGGCAAGTAATGAGTTAATTACAATGATCAGTTAAAAAGGTTTGGTTTTATTCATTGTCATATTATTGACAATACAATGAAGTCAATTAACCTAAAATTGAAATAGCCATAATATATGCTGTTATGTGGCGTACTTGTTCTTGCAATAGCATGTGCAAACCTGATGGTAGATCCATGTTTTACCATAGCAAAGCTCCTTACTGAAACTTTGAGAGCCAACTCCAGGCAGCTGGATGTAGAGGATTCCCAGGACATGATTGTTATTTCTACCACACCTCTCCACTCCCCTGTTATCATTAACACTCCATCAGTCACACATGTGACCAGCTTGTCCTGGCACTTGTTGTCTCCACAGACTCCCCTCATCAATTCATTCATGGTGTTGGTGATGCTCTGTCTGTCTGCTCTCTCCACTGCCTGTATTCCAACAAAGCCCACCTGCACCTACCTCTTTTACACATGTGGACATATAAGATCTCCTCTTCTGTCACGTCTGTGTCAGTTGACCTGTCTGTCATGATGGAGAGGAAACTGGCTGCTTTTATCTCTGCTCCGAGGGAGTTCCTCTCACCTTCTGCTCTGTATTTCACAAACACAACACTGTGGTCTACTTCCTGTTCATGTAGGTTCTGTCTGCCATAAGGTCATGGGCAACCAAGGGTCATTGATGCACATGGGAAGTGAAGGCTGGCCCTTGTGGTCCGATCCACCAGACAAGCTACTGTAGCTCAAATTGCTGAAAAAGTTCATGCTGGTTTGATAGAAAGGTGTTAGAACACACAGTGCATCGCAGTTTGTTGCGTATGGGGCTGCATAACATTATGACCACCAGGGTGCACAGGTGGTCATAATGTTGTGGCTGATCAGTGTATATTCCTTTATTTAAACTTGGAAATCATTGAGGACTCACCCTCATTTACAGTTATGTCAAGTAACACTTTAAAATGACTGAAATGTATAATAAAAGTTTGATCTGCAGTATTATTCTACATTTCACTCAACATCTAAATGTTGGGTCAATATCAAAGTGAATCTTCTCCACAGACAAAACCCACCATGCAGGAGCTCTATCAGTACACTGCACTGATAGAGCTCCTGCATGGTGGGTTTTTATCAGCGATACAAATTACCTCAATGAATTTAGAGTTTTAGTAGGATTTTGCAGTGGTTTGCTTGAATTCAGCACCAAATTCAGTTCTAGGTAAGGTTGCTTTTGTCTGAAAAGGTAGTTTTTGTGAGTCTGCAATCCCAACTCTATTTTATTTTGCAGAGCAATTTTCACAGAAAAAACACAATCACAAGTAGATTTCCTTCAGCATCCATTTCCAAAAATAAATAGGCACCAACAATTGTTTTGTGTTTGACATTCCTTCTTGCCTGACGTGTGGAAAATTTAAGTGCTGCTGACTGCTATCATCTCATCTTGTGATAAGTCTGACAAATCCTTAACAGTATTAATTGATTTGTTTGACAGGATAAGTTTACTGTAGGTCGTCTTTGATAAAGTGTCTTTTTTGCCTACATTTTTGATATAATGAAAGCAGCATTCTGCATTTATACTAACTAGTTGCCACATTTAAAAAAGGTTTTGTATATTATTATTATTATTATTATTATTATTGTTATTTATTTCAATGTTTTTATTGAGACACAAAGACATATTTTGTAATACTATAACAACAACTGAAAAATATGAGAAATGGGATTTATTTTTTGCTTTTACATATATTAAACTTTAAAACCAAAAGTGTTTTTCCAGGTTTTAAATAACAGATAAATATGTGCCGTGCGTTTGAGCTCCAGGTTGCAGTAATATACAGGAATCACTATCTTCAGTACAGTTCCACATGAGGGGAATCTGTGTTAGATTTACGCAATCTCCTAAACACCTGCTGCAACTAAGTCAAACACTGAAAATAAAATTAATGTATTAATGTTTATTCAGCTTCAGAACATTCACACCTGACATGCTCCACTGAAGTGGTTAGAGTTTCAAATTAAAAATGTGCCATGTACTCACATAAACACGTTTATAAGCACGTACACTGGGGGACTTTTGCATTGTCGCTCCCTCCATTGACTTGTCCATCGAGGGATGTGACCAAAGTAAGAGATGACCCCTGAGAATAATGTGGCATTGGGATGTGATTTTATGTGGTAGTGTGGCTTGATTGCCCTGAAATGAGTTGCAGTGTAGCATCTGACAGTTCACTCAGAGCTACACAATGTGTGTGTGCACCCCTGAGGAATACAAATAATTAAGGGAGCAGTAATCAATTTAAGTAATTAGAACTCAATCGCCAGCACTGCACTTACTGTTAACCCAGAAATTTGTTTCTGTGGAAAAAGCTTAAGTAAATATTAGTTAAAAAATGTAGTTGTATTACTTATAGTCTTTGTATGTTGTACTGTTATGAGGCAACTGCCTTCTCTTAATTACATTTCGCACTGTAGAAACTGCAAGCTGACAATGCTTTGCTATCTTCTTGTAGCTTTCACCTGCATTGTGGGCATCATTTACTTTCATTTCCAGAGACTTACACAGCTACTGAGAGGAACCCATAGTTGCTGAATGTTCGCACAAGGTTTTAAGAGTCAGAGTAATTGTAAAGCTTTAAAACTGGCACCAGCTGACATTTCCTAATGACAATTGTTGACATGCCTCAGGGCTAAGGAACTGATTAGGGTTTGAGACCTTGTAAAAAGAATCTGAAACTGCAGAACTCGTAAAGTGCCCAACCATGGCACATTCCACAATGATGTTTTTATTTTTATTTTATTTTCACTTGAACGTACCAGTGGTGGGTAGAACCACACTATATCAAGTTCTTAGTCCAGGCAGTCTTTTAAGGGAAAAAGGTTCAATAGCCTGGTCAAGGACTGCCATAAGCAAGGCTGGGAAGCTTGTTTGTCTGCAGAGGTCAGATGCAGAGATATTATTAAAGATGTTCTATTTGAAGGAGTGTCTTATACCAACATGTAGCAAAGGGCCACAGGTTAGAATTGAACTCAGCCTTGGGGACTTGAGCACTCTGCCAGGGCAGGGTAGTCTTTCTGCAGGGCCTATGCATCACTTTGCATTATGGGAGAGAAGAGGAGAAGACCCATCTGGAAAAACCTGGAGGATGCAGAGAGAGCCTCATGGTGGCTATGGATTAAAAGGCAGATTCGTAAGGAACAGCTTCTGGGGCAGACACTAATGGACTGATCGACCCAAAATGGATTGCTTAATAAGATTTTCAAAAGACCCCAAACACCTGATGATCCCAGGAAACATCACCAACGATCTGCCTTAGATAGATCGTGAGATGTTTCACTACAACCACAGTTATGTGGAAAACACAATGTCGATGGTGAGCCTCCACACAAAAACATCAAGAAACCTAGTAAAGGAGAAGCCCTGCTGGGTTTTCCATGGGGAATGGGCGACCCCAGCCTGGAAGCAGCTTGAGAGGTCATAGTCAATAAAATGATGAAGGACAAAGCCCAATTATTCTCTTACTAAAACAGAGGTGGGTGTCACATTGCCCTTTAAGAAAGAGGTCATAAAGGATAGGCCTGACATTAGCCAGATGGTTCAATGCTGGCCAGCACTCTTCACAGAAAGCCAGGTTTGTGTTAAGGGTGCTCCAGTTGATCGGCCACCAATCATTGTTGGCTGATATTTGCTATAAATAATTTGATCGGCAGTCTCTATAAATGCCAATCAGAAGAGCAGATCAGGTGACACATGTATTCCATAGGAAAGTTTTATTCAGTCTTTTTCACACAGACTATATTTACTTGGTTGAGCTGCCCGGTGTATTAATGGCCAGTGAAGCCTTTTTGCGTTTTGCCGAGAAACACTCAACAGGCAACATTATTACCTGGCCTCTTCCACATGTGGCTCACCTGCAGTTATGAAAACGGAATTGCAGGTTAAAAAATCCAAAACATGAGTTGTGTTTCTTGGGTGACTTTATAAAGCATAATCCTGAACAGGAAAGCCAACAAAGCAGACACATACAGCCTGTCTGATACATGGAGAGAGAAGCAGAAAGAGGAGGGTGGGGCAAGCCGATGTCTGTAAGACAGAGGTGTGTGTGTGCTTGGGTGTGTAAGGGGAAAAGAGAAGAGGAAAGCAGGATAAAGTAGTTTATGTGTAAACATTAAGGCACTAAAATATTGTGGAGAATTTAGTAGAATTAGACAATAATAGACCTACTAGAAATAGATAATAGAGGCTTTTTTGATGATTTCAATGTGAAATTATACTCTTTTTGTGGAAAAATTATGTCTTAAAACATGACAGGAGAGGATCTATTATTACAAATTCAAAATTTGAGTTTGATGAATGAATGCAACTGTAAAAATGTCACTGTAAAATTAAAATGCTGAGTTGAGTAAATGGGCATTAAGTTTTTTTTTTGTTTGTAGTGTTTTCATATTAATTACTTCCAATCTAGTTTCTCTAGTATGAGTTACTTTAATATTTCAAGGCTTATGTGGGTCTACAGCGGTATGATACCTTGTACATGGTATGCAATCTAGATATCACATCATCCTTTTCATGGCTGCTTTTATCTTCTTTAGTGAATATCTCTGATCTATTCACATGGTGTACTACTATGAAATACAGTAGTCTTTATACTGTATGTTGCCACTGTCCTGTGGATGTCCTTGTGGTGGATAAGGATGAAATTTCACAAAAAATGCCTGCCATGCATGTTCAAACAGTGGGAAAACAAAAGGGGTTGGGTTAGAAAATGCAGCTCTTTCAAATCTGACATCTATTACTTGTGACCTTTTAAGTCTTGGCTCATCTCGTCTTTCTCTTTCAGCAGATTTTTCAGGTATAGCAACATGGTTTCATCATATCTGTATACGTGGCAGGGAGAATAGTGTGTGCTTTTTCGAGGTTTCATCTAAAACAACATCTCACACAGCTTCACACAGCATAAACACTGCTTTTCACATATCAAACCACTTGACTTCAGTTTGACTTTTACTTGAATGGGCATCACTGTTAACGTCTGCTTTGAGGGCCAACTGTAAGAGTGAAAGGCATATTTTAATGTCCTTAAGCAGGCTGGAATTTCATAAAATCTTCAATAGGCCAAATGAATAAGAAAATTACTTTAATTCAAGAAAGGATAAGAGGCAAAAGTACAATTGTCTGAGATTCATAGGTGTAGACTGAATAATCCCAAGAGGGTTTCTCAGAGCTCATCAAAGCTATTTCCATAGTTGCCTGCACTCTAATTGGGCAACGCTGCAATGGATTACTAAAATAAGGCACGATGTACAGGTTCTTAATGGAAGAAATAGGCAGGAAATCCAGCCGTTTTCCTTACAGCCTCGATGTGTCTGGCTGAGCTTGTTCCAGGAAATGATAGCTCAGCACATAATAGATAGTCTCTGCATTGTGATGTTTTATTGTGAGAGTAATGCTCCAGTCTGCCTTTGGGGTTGTGCTGCCAACTGTATCTGATATTGGGGAAATATTAAGTATGGTAATTACCCACTCTGGTTGAGATAGGCCCCTGCACCTATTTTTTCCCCCAGTTTAATTGCTTCCTTTGGGATAATTAGTAATCGTTAAGAGATAGTCAATTGGGCATTTATGCACTCTCATGATGCACTGTACCAGACGTCCAAACATTAAATGGTGCATCATTAGCTGAGAGGTCAACAGAGTGGTGCTGTTAAAACTGGAGCCCCAGAAAGAGGCCCAACAGTAACTGTGGCTTTGTTATGATGCAGAGAAAAATACTGAGCAGTGCTGCTATCAATTGTTTTTTAATGATTCCCCTGTAAACTAGAATTTGTAATTTACAATTTTAGATCAATCAATCATTTATTAATGACCACACAACCGAGGTCAGTGGAATTTGCTTTCAGTACAGCACGGCAGGTGAGACATTCAACTGTGTCAGCAACCCGGTATCATCAGCTGTAGATATTGGCAGAGACCAACTCCACAATAATTACAGAATGTGAAGGCGTCTGTGATTGTGTGTGTGGGTGGATGTCAGTTTGGAAGTGTGTAAATGGAATTAGTATAGTATCGTAACACTTAACTTTGTTGTTTGGTAACAGTTGTCAAGACAGAATCAAGTTCTTTTTATAGCCCAAACATAATTGACATTTGCAGCAAGTTCTGGGGTTTAGTAAACGTGACAGTCATGGACTGGATAATATCATATTTTCACGTGTGTGTTCTCACCTACGTTTTCTGGGTGTCATGTTGAAATTAGTAACGTGATTATTCACATTGTCTCCTATTTTCTTCTCTTTGATCTGCCAGATCAGATTAGGTCGGCAGCTGAGGGGCTTTTGTACTGTATCTTTGTTTGTACCCCTATTTGGGAAACAGTATCATGGTCCATTTAGTCATGTCTGTGTTGATTAATTTAAGTGCAGTGCTCCGAGCGTCAGCAAACATGCTCCCGCACAGCTTAATCGTTAGCAAGACATTTTAACTGTGGTAGTTACACCATTAGAGATGGTACTGGGTATAATGATGTCTGCACACTGTAGTGTACCCTGAGAAAGGTAGCTTGAGTGCAGTCGTTACCGCACTGAACTTTGGGGGAAGGGTGAGTGTTACCACATACTTACTAGACCTAGTATAATGCACAAACCGTAACATTAAATAAGAGGTGAAAACGGAAAGAAAAACAGCATTAATGTACCAATATAAGTATTACTAAGATGGGCAATCATAAATGCACAACATACTGTAGCTTGAAAAATAATTTCTACAGTATAGGGTAAGAATATGCATGAGAAGTTCCCTGCTTATGGGATAATATAACTCATTTATGTCTTTACTTTATCCCACCATTAACATTGTAATGTAAGGATGAAGGTTGAGGTTAATGTGAAGCAAAGTGTCTGCATCAATATCTGCCAGGAGGAAATGGCTCTAGAGCAAAGTACCTCACCTTGGACACTGGATCATATGCCGTCTCATTATGTAATGATTTAGTCAAGAATCTGGCAAGAGCAAGGAGAGGAGGAAGTGTTTTAGGTCCAATGAAAAATTTAGAGGATCCAATCATGGGAGTCAGTTAAGAGGCTTAATTGTTACTGTAAGTCTACCGGGTGTAAAGCAGTTGCAGACCAGTATGCAATGCTTTCCTGCAAATGTTTTTTTCATTCAAGCACAGTGCTTAGAAAATGGGCCCTGGAAATAACTTTAGAATACAAAAATAGTGCATTTCTCACACACGAGCACTAAAATTGAGGTCCTGAAACTATTTGCATGTGATATCCTTGTAAATGGAGGGCAATTGCACCAGGGAGATTGTGTGAGACCTGAGGGAGTCTGCCCTGGAATCTGTGAAGTTGCTGTAATGCTATGATCTAAACTATTGCCTGCAGGAATTCTATATCTCACCATTGCCCCTTCCCATCATCCTCTCCTGTCTATCAAAGGACCTTAGGGCCTGTGGCAAATAGTGTATGTGTGCTTCTTGCAGGTATGTGTTTTTAAATGCACACCAGTGAGTATCAAGAGGGTCTACATGTCATTCCCGCCACTGTAAGGGATCTTACATGTTCATTCAGTCAGCATAAAAACCTCACTAACACCAGCAAGTAGGCGTGCCCCCTAGAGCCCAAGGGGATGAAGAAACCTGAATCCATTCAATAAAAATGAAACAGATAAGACACCCAAGCTACTGCGGCTAAAATGCAAGCGAAGCAGGAGCCGTCTGATCCTGCCAGCTCTCCTGAGGTCATGAAGACCTTGGTGGTTGAAGCTTTAATCTGGAATAAAGGAAGGAATTTAGATGCCTCAGGGGGTGGAGGTGGGAAGAGGAGGTCTGGAAGAAAGAGGACTATTATTTTTAAACACTTTAAGATTAGGTGTTTAAATGACCACCCTGTTGCAACATCAATGTCTCTGAAACGTTTGTTGAGATCAAAAGTGATTGTCTTCCTTTTATGAGGTCTCCTTACTACATAAGCAGCCAGCAAAGCAATCTATGATTTCAATGTTCAAATAAATTAGACCATCATCCACTCAATGTGTTTGGTACTTCAAGTATAAAATCATGTGTAAAATGTTTGTGTTCAGTGTTGATGGATGCTTTTTCAAAGACATCAGAGTGTAGAGTAATAACGAAGGCAATTTCTTGGTCTTCATCAGGGGAAAGTCAGATTCTAAAATCCAAATTATTTTAGTTTCACACAAGATCTGCCTTCAGTGATGGCTCCATTATGATGTTGAGCTCCCTGTTGGTTTTCCATTATCCATGATGATAAGAAGCAATAGTTTCCCCCCTGTCATCTCTAAGGTAAATATCAGTGAAAAACTCAAGGAAAACATTTCCTTCCCCTGTAACCTTGGGGGCCATATACAATATGATATGAATTATTTTTCTGTCCAAATCATGGAAATTAAGTTCATGAGGTCAGAAAAGAAAAGCACACTGTATCTACTACATATGCAAAAACCACATGTGGCCAGCTGTTCCATCCAAGATAAACCAGGTCTGATGACAGACCCCAGGAAAAGGATGATAAGTTTGCATCTTATTATTTTTACAACCACAGGGAGACTGTGATATGGCACATGCAAAAAAAAATCATGTTTAAAGGAACTACAAAGAATTATAAAAACAATGTATAAAAATAAACAAACACCAGTGCAAGTAAATGAGACAGTGTGTCGTCTCCATAGCAACAACTCTGTACTTCCGTTCTAACTGTTGGCTTTTCAGGCTTTTTTTATGCTGAATATTATTTGTAGAATCCTAAAATATAAAATGAGGATATTGAGAGTGAGTTACTTGCTGCAGCTGCATTTTATTTATTTGGAATTTGGAGACGTGCATGAGTGCATGGGTATATTTTAAGGCTTCTGGCAAACAAATTGATGAGGTGATCTTCTTATGCCTCCTCTCTCTGATTTTGACCAGGTTGACCAGGTTCGCCAGCTTCGTCAGTTCGTAACTGACTTGACCAGCTGGCTTCACTACTAGTTGATTGGCTGTTGAAACAGGTCGATGTGCGTTGTGTTCTGGTGAGTGGAGTTGCAGACAATGCCATCAGCCGGCTCAAGTTGAGCTGAGACGGGCAAGTTCATGTCACTGAAACAACATTTGTACCAGGCGGTGTCTTTTCCTTTTGAATCCTTATTACTGCTAACCTACCAAAGCACAAACACACATATGTATACCAAGTGACAACCTTCATGTATGATAAATGAACCAACGCAGAAGTGCAACAAACTGCAGTTCTTTTGAATGGTCACTTGAGACCTTGACCTAATTTCCCTGTTCGTGACTGTAACTGTACAGGGGGTTAATTTTTATATTAAGGCCTAAAGTTATGCATAATTAAGGTAACAACAGCAATCACATAGGTGTTTGTGTTTAATTGCAAAGTAGGAGAGACGGGGGGGGGAGAATTAAAGGATGTTGGAAAAAGGAATGGTAAAAAAAGAGGGTAGGAGTGGGTGTTTGAGACAGGCAGAAAAGGAAAGAGCGATTTATCGAAGTGGAGGTTGACTGTGAGGAACTGAGAGAAAAACACCATAGAGACTAAAATGATAACCAGGTGTGATATTCATTTTCCCGCATTTTATTTCTTCAGTGACATGCTATTCCCTGAAAACTTTTCACTGCATTCCCTTTGCTTGTTATATGGCAGGATGAACATTGGATTAGTCATATACCTCTGACGTAGGCCAAGACCTGCAGCGCAGCTGTCCTTTTGATTGACTTAGAAATGTACAGTGATCCATGAATAAATGCGTGCACCTACATCCGCGCAATCACACACTCACAAACAGAACACACAGAGGAAATAATGGATTTGCTGCCGGAACATAAATGAACACTTGCCCTTTGATACTGTTGTAGCTGTCAGAAGCTAGGCGGCATCATTGATGCAATGGAGAGAAATCCCAGCAGTTTGATGTTTATTTGTTGTGGAGTTGGTGACAGCAACAGCCCAAGAAATTAATTTATTTCATCAGAGCATGGGTCTAATCCAATGCACAGCTGCCACCAGTTACTGTTTTTCATCACGCCCCTGTGAACAGGACATCACTTCAAGGAACACAGTTCACTTAATTGAAACACTTGTAAACGGAGCAGTAAAGAAAATGGAAGAACTCCTCTCCTAAATGTCATTTCATCCACTGAAGTCCAGTACCATGAGTTTGTCAAACTAAGAAAATCGATTTGAACTCTCTGTCTCTTTTCTCTCATTTTCTCTCTCATATTCTCTCTCTCTCTCTCTCTCTCTCTCTCTCTCTCTCTCTCTCTCTCTCTCTCTCTCTCACACACACACACACACACACACACATTCACACACACACACACACACACACACACAAGGATAGCCAACTTGCTCCCAAACCAGAGCTCGTGCCTGACACTGTGGGGCATTCTGGAAAAAAGGGCAATCTGAACCATTAAATCATCATTGACAGAGCAAGTGGGAGGCAACTACACTCCAAAGGTTGCAGGACACTGAAGGCACATTTTAGTCATACCACACACCTTGGAGCTCTTCAGGCCATTTGTACAATCAATAACTGGATTTGAAACCACAGGAAAAGCGCTTTTTGTTTGAACTGCTTTCATTTAGCCGAGATAGCGTCATATAAAAATTGTTGTAACTACTGGTGGAAGTAGGAAAATCTTTTTTTAAAGATATTTTTGGGGCTTTTTATGCTTTTATTTGATAGGACAGGTGAAGTTAGACAGAAAAAGGGAGAGAGAGAGAGAGAGAGGGGGAATGACATTCAGCAAAGGGCCACAGGTTGGAATCGAACTCGGGACACTGTGATAAGGACTTAATCTACATGGGGCACATGCAGGTGAGCCACGATGCGCCCCAGGAAAATCATTTTAAAATAAAATCCTGGTAACTTTTTAAAGCAGAGAGGTGGACATATAAATTTTAACAGCTACTCTGTATTTTTACATGGACTGTATTTGTATACACACCTGGTCATTGCTTTTACCTCATTGGTTCTTTAAGTGTTCCAGGGTGTGATTTGCGTCCTCAGTGGACACCACTTGTAGTCACCAAAACCAGAAATGATTTAATTCTAAACAGGAGACATAAGGAAAAGATCATTTTCAATATATTTTAGTTAATAGTTAACTATTCCAATTGGTTATGATATTTTACTTACCAATTACTTTTTTGTGGTGACAGTGCTTGTCCAGCAGTGACTTATATGCCCAATGAGTGATGGAATAACGCAAGACTTTCTATAGACACCAAACCCACACAAACCACAAAACCCTACAGTAAACCAGATACAGATCCCAGATGTTAGTGTTTATCCTGAGATGAACATTGTAGGCTTGTTGATAGAGCTATGCTTTAATCATAAGTTGATTTTGTGGTAGCTGAAGAAATAAGCAGCAGACCCTAGATATTCAGAAAATAAGACGTCTATTGAAAGTGATAAAAGCCAGAGTATATTCAGCAGGACAAAGAAAACAGTACAAGAGAAAAGACAACTCCTGTTATACACTTTGACTATGTGAGCAACATGCACAAACAAAGTCATCAAGGTCCCCATGTTAACATCCCATGACCATATCTAGAACGTTTGCCTGGTCCTCTGGAACATAACAGGAAATTCCTTCTGGTGTTTTTGCCAAAGCTAATGTCCTTGGCCTATGACCAGTTCTTAAAATAGGCACAGAGTTAAACCAGATTTAAAGTCTTACATAACCAAATGGAGTCTTAGGTTACAACAGGTTATATGAGTATAGTGTGAAAATATAACATAATTACATTAATTACTTATGATCAAAAACTAGCGAGCCAAACATCAAGCAAGTACAACAACACAAAACAAAGAAAGACAGCTAATATTATTTGCTAGTCCAACAGCAAGAAGGGCAGCACAGCGTTTGTCTTGGAGCCTTATTTCATGAAGCTCTCGCCAATGACTAAAACCGTTGTCTGTCATGGGTTTTTTGTCTTTTTTTTCAGTCATGGGTGTGCAGAACCAATGTTTTAGAATATAATTAGTCACAGAATTAGTTTACCCTTTATATTTATTAATATGGAGCAAGGCTTCACAATAAATAATTAGTTCTGTGTTATTATGGAAAATAGAGATATTTAAATCCTTACATGCATTTGTGGCTACTGCCACAAGGGGATTCAGTAAGCCCACTGTAAAATGATCAGAAATATGCATATGATGGCTACATACATGATATAATGCTAATCTGAGTTTTGAGATCCATGTTTTTGGCAAAAAGTCAGGATCCTTACAAGCTAATGATACACATAGAAGACATGGAACTAAAGGAACAACAATAGGGTTGGGTATTATTTGAGCTTTTTCCGATACTGGTGCTAAACAATACTTTTAAAAAAAGAATCACCAAATGATGATGATTAAAGAGGGGCTTTTTTCTGTTGCTGAGGCAAATTTTAATCTGCTACGAGTATACTTAAATATATTAATATACATAATTACAAATCACTTAACAAATGTACAAAACAAATTCACATAATATATAAAACCTAACCCAACTGCCTCTTGTCATTAAATAACATCATATTACTTCTTTAGGTAGTAATCTAGTTAGCTGGGCATGCTAATGATTAAAAAGAAACAAACACATAGTTTAATCCATTCTTTGCACTTTTGTCTTTGTGTTATTGGGTCTGTAAAAAGTCACCACCCTGTAAACTCTTTAGATAAAGAGTATAGCTCTTACTACAACCCCATGCACACTGTTTCTTTAAATGGTCAATTTCAATTTCAGGCTTGCCAAGTGAATGAACTTTCTCTCATGGCTTTGTTCTTCACTGTCATCCCTGACACCTCATCCTGCATGGCTGCTGGCGGATTATCAATCAGAAAATATGACTTAGAGAGTGATATTAAAAGGGCAAAAAAGAAGAAAATAAAAAAAAAAGGATTATGGGGGTTGAAGAGAGACAAAGAGGGAGACATAAATACTTAAGTACGTGTGAGTGCATGTGTGTAAGATTTTGTGTTGTACCTTTCTGTGTATGTGTTTGTGTGTCCATTTCCGTGTGCAGTCAAGCATGCGTGGCCATGTACGCTAGCGAGAGGCACACCTACAACCTGTGATGGAACGGCCTGTAGGCAGGAGGTGGATGGTGTGACAGGAAAGGGAAAAGAAGAGGAGGGAAGGAGGATGGGAGAGGGTTATAAGGGTAGTCGGATCAGTGACAGGCAGGAGCTCCCTCCCCAGAGAGAGGCCATTACAGGGGGATGGAGGGGGGGACACGTTGGCGGGGCCTGCCACCGGGCTTATTGGCAATCTGTTAGCAAGGCCGCCGGCAGGAGGGGGAATAACAGGTCCAGGGATAGAAGAGTGCCTGCGAGAAAAGAAAAATCTACTCTCCTCCGGATTCCTGGCAATGAGAGAGAGAGAGAGGTATGTGAAGTGGGTGGTGGTGAGGGGGTCAACAGTCGACAGGACCACCAGAGGAGGACAGGAGAGAGGAGAGTGGGGCAGAATATATAGTGGCATTTAGTTACTGTGCAGGTCGGTTGGGAATGTCCCAACACTGGGATTGGCATTTGAATTTAGTGCAATACCAGAAAGGTGAGAGAGGTGATTTTGCATCTGGAAAGGGATCGTGAGCACAAAGCATGAAGATGAATTACAAAGAGAGGCATTAGAATGGAAGGGAAATAAATCAAAAGGTGTGATTGTGTGTCCAGTGAAAAGTAAATTACCCTCTTAGACAGAACAACAAAATAGATCCCATTTTCACTGGGTGTTATGTACTTTTACTGACCTATAGCCTATACCTGCTCACACTGTCAGATGTTTGGTATGTATATCTCTAGTAACATTATACAGTATGTGAACTAGACAGAAAATTAAGTACAGTACTGATGTAATGGCATTAATGGCAAAGTGAGGATACATCAAAAGGTCTACACATAAGAACCTTAAAACAATGTAGGGTCAACATTAGAAAAATAATGGAAATAAAAAGATATGGATGGCCCTTTTTTTTAAACTTTCTCATTTTTTTATTGTTTTTTCTAGTTTTGCCTCTAGGTCATTTAAGAGCAGCGCAGTCTGACATGGGCCTCAGGGTCATTGTGTGAGCTAAAACATCTAGTAGTAGAAAAAAAAAAAAAAAGACATGAATTTTTTCCAGTGATGTGGTTTAAGTACTGTAGCTTAGGTCTTATTTGGTTCCTCTGCTCAGTCCTACTTGACATGCTGTAATGATATAAGACTGATTAAGTGTGTCAGTGAGTACAGTATGTCACTAGAAGAGGAGTAAGAAGAACCAGTCGATGACAAATGCAGGATGAATACTGAAATCTCGGCCAGGTTTATTTGCATTTGACATATCTAATCCTGGCAATAAAAACGTCACTGCCTTGTCACCATATACATGTATATATGGTGCTGGGGAAAGTAGCAATAAGAAGACTGCGTTGGTAATAAAATGAAATATAGTCAGAGGAGGGAAATTGGAGAAATAGCCAGGAGTTAGGAGAAGCAGGATAACATCTCTCATAACCATTCAAATCAGGCCCATTATTTCTTCCCATTTTCACACTGTTTGATATACAGTCAGATACTACGCTGCTTTGTGCAGCCTTTCATGTCATTTTTCCAGCAACTGTTGCGATTTCACTTTCCTAGATGGAAAGTAATGATGTCCAAGGGGAAGATGGAAAACATCAATCAACGGTTGAGGTGACAGGCAGCGTTATAGGTGAATTACCTGCACTTACTGTAGGTAATGTCATAATAACCACAACATCTTTGCTGAACCGCCACCTTAGAGCCACCTACTAGAGGCAGGTCTGGTCTCACGAGTCATCCGAGAAACCAAGGTTTCCCAGAGAATTATTGATTCTGTCACATAAGCCAATTTTTCAAAGACCTGAGAAGGAAGAAAAGGGGGGGGAAGAAACGCTACCCCATACCTCGAACGAGGAGTAATTTTTCTCTCTAACGGATGAGGAGCGAGCATATTTCCATTCCAAATGGGCTTGGAGTTATTAGTCTGGTTGGTGGCTATTTTGTCACTGTCACAAGCACAGTGAGAATTAATTGTTGAAATGGTGCCCCACGAGCCACCTTGTGGGGTGCAAATGACATTTTCTTAGCCTAAGGACCTTAATCAAAAGCAACGAGGTGGAGCACACCTACCAAGTGTGTTTAAGCAGTGCCAACAGGTGCAGGCTGACACCAATTTGGAAAGTCAGCAGGATTGGCTGCTAAAATAGGATTAGAGTGAGTCTGAGTGGTTCATGATTTACCATTTGTGTCCTCTGGCAAACAACCAAAGTTAAGGCTTCAGATTGTTTAAAAGCTCTAGAAAATGGAGGTCGATTCATCACAGTCTTGTATGTTTTGTGCTGCAGAAATGTTCAGTACTATTAGTAGAAAAAAGCAAAGATTTATTTTAAATAACACATCAGTGAAATGTAACAGGCACACTCAAAAACACGACAGGTGTTGACTTAAGAGTGTAGGTGGAACATTTTGTATTGCCCTTCCATTCACAATAAGTCACTTGACATTTAATCATGTGCTTAATTAACAATTGTAAACACTTAATTGCCAATATTATTTCAGAGCTTGTGCGTGAATGACTTTTACACTTGATAAATAGTTGTGTGAAATGCGATAAGTTGGGTGAAGTGTAATATAAAAAAAACTAATTTGATGCTCATGAATACAATCCAATTAACCTCCTTGAGGCTTTTTGTATTTATAGCGGGTGAGAAATAACGTGATTCAAGACCTCCGGAAAAAAACTGCAGTGACTAAAAGCAGATGGGGAAATCAGCAACCCCTGCAGAAAGCTGGTGTGTAATTTGCTTCTTTTGGAGAAATCTTGAAGAAATTAACAGACTGATTAAATACAGGCATTTGTAAGGATTAAAAAAAGATTCTATATTTCGGTACTAATTGATGTACTATGTGTCTAAGTTATTACCACTTTCTATATATTTTAATATAGAAGAGCAGTAGAAGTATCATCTTGTCTGCTGTTGTAACATCTTACCTTTATCGTAACTTAAATTGAACTCTTATTTCAGTAATAGATCCTCTAGTGAATGTGCCCACTCAGTGATACAAATTGACCCCTTGTAAAAATATAATTCTATAGACTCTATAAACCTCTCTCTCTGTCTTTTCTCTCTCTTTCCTTTCCTTCCTTCCTCCCTTCTCCCTCTATCACTGGCCTTGTCTGCAGGGGTAAATAATTGATGCTCCTCTTCTCGCATTGTGTGAAATTTATGAATAGAAGGAGCAGAGGGATGGTTGTATTTTTCTCCCTAACTTCTCAGTAGCCCTTCTCGGACTTATCTGTGTATCCACACCAAGGTCAAAATAAGTGTATATTTTATAAAGATGGATCACTCTAGCAAAACTCTCGTATTCAGACCTGGCCAGCACTCTCCATGCCAAGATGCTTGCTGGCCTTACCCAGCCCCGGGACACCCATTTCTCACTGTGCATATGTGTGTTTGTGAGTGTGCAGACATGCCTTTGACTACAAAATATGGATCATCAACACCTGATATATGCTCTAAGCCTACCAAATCAACATTTCTTACCCGAGTACTAAGAGGGTGTATGGGTATAAATACAAATACATCCACCTGACCAATAGCATTGGGCTTTCTAATCCACTACAATGTCAGCATGAGACTCAGTACTGTCTTGAAAAGAGTGTACACTTTTGTTTCTGCAGTGTACAGTTGTGAGGAGCTCAAAGTTCTGTCCAATTATTGTGAAGTACAGTGAAATAAGACAGAAAAATAAGTTCTCACAGTATCTTCTAAAATATATTTTTAAAGAAGGCCTCCATGAACTGTACTGTGGCACGGTCTTCAATCACACTTAGCGACAGACGGGGAATTATAGATATCCCCCACTCCTATCTGCTTATATCTGTCAGCTCATGGGTGTATTTTAGGCTAGCTGTACAAAGTCAAGTCAACTCCAGCTCAGAGAAAAAAGTCTCCCGCAGAAATATCCCCAGTGAGACTCAAAATAGAGAGACCCTGAGCTACTTTTAATCCCAGTGATTCACGGATCATTTCTGTTGTTCAGAAATTAATTTTCGAGTGTGTAATTTACTTTCTAGTTGCAGGTTTTTCTTTTGAAGAGCTGTGTATATAGGTGGACTTTTGAATAGCGATGGAAATTAATTTAACTCAAAGTAAAAATTATGAATAAATTCCAGCAGCAGAGAGTCTTTCACTGTGTTGCATAAGAGTGAACCACAGCTAGAGAAGTGTAAAGTCAAGTTGATTTATTAAAAAAACAACAACAATGTTGACCAAAACACTCTACAGAGAAATTAAAAATACAATTGGATTAAAATGTATAAACACAATGAAAATGAATCTTCTTGACTACGTGGTCGCTATAACCATGTATTTAAGATAATGATTGTGGACAGTCAAAGACCCCATGTACAGTGTCTCATATTTGGAACCAAATCCAGATGAGATTTTATAAACACTACCACAGCTCGATGTTCCCTAAGTATGATCGCATGTCTTGAAATTGCTGCAGCCATTTTTTTCCTGTCGCTGTAATGACACGGAACGATTGGCTTTTTGCTGTGTAATTCTGTTGTAACTTTAGCTGCCATTATCACAGGGGACAGACGCTATTCCCACAGACAGCCCACTGACTTGGTTCCAGTGAGATTGTGTGTTAGAGAGACACAAGAAGTTTGTATTCACATTTTATTTTCCATTGCATCTCAGACCAACTCTCAAGGTAGTTTGAACAATCGGATTTCAATTCTCAGAAGCATTCAACACTTGTACAGGCTGAAGGCTGACGTTTTTATGTCTCGCTTTCCACCTCAGCGTACAAATCGAGTTAATTTTCTAGCTTTTAATGACAGTTAAAGGCTCAAATGGCTCTACTATTGCCCATGTGAAGGAAACACTCAATGATAAATAAATCAAGACATCAGGAAAGTGAACAGGATTTTCATTCAGAATATAAATTAGCCATGATGATATACAGTAGGGCTGCAACTACACATCATTTATATCATCAGCTCAAGGTGATACCTTCAGATTGTTTGTGTTGCACAACCAGCAGTTCAAAACCCCAAAGTATTACATTTATAATGATGCAAGAGAAAGACAACAACTCCTCACATTTGAGAGGCTGAACCAGACCAGGTGAGTGGCATTTTTCATTAATTTCAATGATTAATCACTAATCAAAACAGACGGCTTTTTTGCATTTATCGGCTAATCAATTGATCAACTGATCTCTTTAGCACTAATATACAGTAAAGAGTAAAATGCAGTGGCAACTAAGGCAAACTGGATTGACTGTCAGAATTAATTAAATGTGTAATGTGAGAAAGAGACAAAAAGCTAATTTCCCTCTCATCCCCATTTCTTCCTCTCTTTTTCTCCTGCTAAAGATTGAAATTAAACCCATCAGCAGCCTCATTTACTTGACTTTTAAAAAATGTTCCACTTTTTTTTCTCCACATCACACCACGAAACAGTATTAGATTTCTTTTTTGTCAACACAAATTAATTAAAGAGGCGGCTCTTCTTCACAAGCCCTCCACATGTTCTTCACCCACTTCCTCCCTCTCTTGTCATCCACAACTAATTCACCTGGCAGCCAAGTGTCAGGGGCCCTAAGTTGTATATTGGTTAATGAAGCATGTAACCTGCATTTCTCCTGCCTCCACTTCCTGCCCTGGGTGACATGTGCTGCTCTTCTGTGCTCTTCACTCCACACAGCATCAAGGGCAGGAGCACTGGGAGGCAGCTTAGTGCTCTCTGCCTGTCTCAACCATTCTTTTCAAGCCCTGCCAAAATACTCCCTGGGTACTGTATGCAACACTGCTCACTGGCCAAACACAGTTTATGGAGGGCACATTCATACTAACATACTGTCTGTCAGCACAACTCAACTTTGTCATGCAGTTACAGTATTTCTGAAATAGTGATTGGTCAATTCACAGCTCAAACATTTTTTGGATAAATATTTTAGAGTGAACATACTGAACCACTGGAAAATGGGCGTTAATCTAAATTGGCTCAGTGTCTGTGAGCAGACATCCCACTGAGCTTTCAAACATATAAAAAAAAAAACCCACTAGGGACAACAACAAAAAAAAAAAAACATTGTCTGCATGTCTTGGAATTGCCTTCAGTGCTTGTTGATACAGGGGGACTTTATCAACCACAGTCCCAAGTCTAAAACTACAATAAATAAATAAATAAAAAGAAAACTTGTGTCAGACATTTTTTGTGATGAAATGTATACATTGAGGTGTTAAACCTGTCAACCAGAGCACATAATTAATCACTGTGAATTCCACTGCAAACAAATGGATTTCATGTTGTTTGAGCTGTAAACAGACACACACACTCACTCACACACACACACACACACACACACACACACACACACACACACACACACACACACACACACACACTCACAAACTTAATAATTTAGGTCATGTAAAAACACAGAAATGACTAAAGCAAGCTCTTTACAATCACTAATTTCCATGGAAGCAGACAAATACTATACATACATTATAGACATTATATACATATACACCTATCTATACATGAATACTATATAGATAAATGTGTCCAAGTAAAAGGTATGTTTTTTTGGAAGGTAACATTCACTAAAATTTTACAAGTGTGCAAAACTTTGTAAATGTATTCATGTTTTTCTCTATCCCTCCTCTCCTCACTATGTTATGGCTCAGCACTCGCTTTTATTGACTTGTTTACTGTGTTGAAGTCTGCGCCTGTTTGCTAAAAGGTCAGCGCGCTTTAATGGTGCGTTCTGTTGGCATGAAATTCTGTTTCACCATCAGTGGCAACTCCGGTCATCACTCAAGCGTCATCCTCATTCGAGATTAGATCCAACAGCTGTCACATCCATTGTTTCTACTATCCTAGCAAAAACATCCAGTCTTGTCATATATATAGTGTCTGTTTCCACAAAAATGAGGATCCCATATGAACAGTTCCGTCTTAAATGCGTTCTGTGAGCCTCCAGCAACAGCTCAGGTCAGAGCAGTAAAGTGCTTCCTAGAATTAGACCACCATAAAGAATGTGCTTTGTCTGAGTGTGTTTAGCGTTAGCTGATCACACATATTGTAAGGCTCTGTTGACTCAGGTAGCTGTTTCCCCTAAAGCATGACCCACTGACTGCTTGATCCATTTCTAGAGCTGAAAGTAAAATTCAATTACTGTTTTTATGTTTTATTTTCAACATTAGAAGTCAAAGTCAGGCCTAGTCATTTCAATTAAACTCTGGCTTATTGAACTATAACTGCATTCTATTAACTTTATCTTAATTACTTCTCAGTGTCCGCTGTAACCTTGGGGGTGGCAATGCAGTCCCATGGCTATTACGTGTTAAAGGTATAGGTTTACAAGAAATCCTAAATGTGTTAAAATCCAGAAAAATCTATTTTCTCTTTAAGAGCAATGGAGTAATCAAATTAATACTTTCTGATGCAGGTCCCCCTAGGGGATATTGGTCAGTATATGGACGTTTCCTGGCTGCATTGCGTGCAGGGGAATGGTTTTGAAGTCAAGGCCGAGCAGTTACAGTGGAGCTGAGGTGAAATATACACACTGCATGGAGCTTATTGATCTCAAGGCAGCAGACATCAACAGTGTAGCTTCTTTTGCGCTGCTGATGAGCAGGCCATGAACTTGTGACCTTTTGCTGTGTCAGGCTTTCTGGGTTTTGTGAATCTTACCGGGTCATGGAATGATGCTGGATTAGCAATTTCAGCGTCACAGAACAGTACTTTATTATGACTATTTTTAGCCTTAATGCATAGGGTTTATAATACAATAATATGTTTTCTTTTAGGCTGTAAGCAACGGATCCCGAAATAAAGATTATTCAGCTATTTGCACTGTGAAATAGCAAGCTATTCTAAATGAATTTTCAGCTATCTTTCCTGACTGCTTGATTAGTCTTGAGATGTCCAAATTCTCTATGCCGTCTTCTGCGACTTTTACTTTATGCTGCCCTTTGTTTTTTCTCTGTTTCTGTTTATTGAATTACTGAATTATTCATTTAGTAGATTTGTATTGCACATTGAATAATGCTATTTAAAAAAAGATGGGGTCAGGGTTCACATCAACTATATTGAAAGATTAACATTCATATTATAATGGCTGAAATATTGTTTTCACCTGTTTAGATGTGGGCTCTATGCTCCAATTTCCTGAATTTTGATTACTCTTTTGGAGAAGTTTGGGTCATCAATTATTCATCCTCTCACTCTTTTTCTATCTTTCTCTGTATGTCTCTGTCTCTCTCTCTCCATACCCCTCATGCGTGAATATCCTTCCACCTGAGTAAGCACGCTGTCATTCATAACACACCCAGTCTGGGCAGAGATAAATAAATATACCAAGCACATATATGCCTCATTTCATATGCCATTTCCATTTTCTTATCCATCACTTTCCTGCCTCTTTGGTGGACTATCATTCAATTAAACACTATTATCTGCTAGTATGCCTGGGGAATTTTGCACACCTAAACTGCCCCATATGGATCAACCTTTAATCTAAATCAAAAAGGCAATTAATCATGGAATCAGTATTATGGAAAACAAACCAGGAAGGAATGGACTTTATCACATTTTCTTTAATTAAACGAATTACTTCAAGGGAATGTGATGTAATTTGCAATTTACAAAAACAGTATTGAGGTACAGAGAGGGAAGGCTTTGAAACATCACTGAGAGGTGTTAAGCAACAGGATTTAGCCTGGAGTGTTTGGAGTAGGCTTTCATTTAAAAGAGATCAGATGACATGTTTGCTCAACTGCTTTTTATCCCACAGGGCTTATAAAGAAATCAATGCAACTCTGCATCATAACTCTTTTTTAATGTATTCATTAATTGAAGTAATGATGTGAAGAAAGCATGTCAATTCTGTAATGCTCAAAGTATTTGATCTGAGTTTATAATGATGTGTTTAATTGACTTTCCAGCAATATTTCTTGTAGATTTGGCAATAAAGGTACAAATCCAGCCGCCTTACATAATGTGTTGTCTACATGTTGTTAGCAGACACATGTCCATCTTCTTCCGAATCATGTTGCCTTTAGTGTTTTCCCCCTGTGGCTTCATCTCCATCTTACAGCATCCCTGGAAGCATTTCATCTCAGAAAGTGATTGAGTGCGATTATCTTACCAGTCAGACTCCTGCTTCTGCTGGTAGGAATTAGTTGTTACTCCTGAACTGCTTTGCAAAACAATAATTTACTTGCAGTTGTTTGACAATTTTTTAATTGTTCACTGAAAGGTGGCTACAAATTAAAAACATAATTGGAATTGGGCTTCCTGAAACTTAGCACAACATAATTGTTGACCAAAATAATTGTCAAAGCGAGATCAGTGAGGGAAGATCAACTCCAAATATCAAATTATTTATTTATTTTTAAAATATGCTTTGGGGTTTTTTATTCCCTTGGCTTTTAACTGGTAGTGGCAGGAAATGATGAGAGAGAGAGAGAAATGAAGACACACAGCAAAGGGCTGCAGGTTGGATTCAAACCCTGCAGCAGGGACTCAGCCTTGGTACATGGGTCACTAATCTGGGCACCCAATTCCAAAGATATTGCAGTAACAATAACTGCATTGCAATGCACAACATATTAACACAAGGACTATTTCTAATTCATGGTAATGTTGATCGTGAGTTAATGTGAAAATGCATTTTTTAATGTACTGAAATTTTTATCACATACTGTACCACTCAAGGTTTGAACTAGAGGTCTAAAGCAAAGCTACTGAAGGAATTACCCCTGCAGTGATTTAGGGTGGGTATGTATGCAGTAATACTGCCATTTTTGTTGTTTTTGCAAATTACTTTGTGAGAGGTATAGCGGAATAATATTTCACCTGCACTCTCCTCTCACCCTCCTCTTGCCTCCTGGGTCTGTGACCCTGTAAACTGGAAAATTTCAGCTGAATAAAGTCATCAGTTCAATTCAATTCAGTTCAATTCAATTAAATTTTATTTGTATAGCTCCAATTTATTAACACAATTTATCTCAAGACAAATAAAGCAGGTCCAGACTATACTCCTTATAAAATTATTTACAGAGACACAACAGTTACCACCATGAGCAAGCACTTGGCGACGGAGGCAAGGAAAAACTTCCTTTTAAGAGGCAGAAAACTCAGCCAGTTGGGGTGAGAGAGAGAGAGAGAGAGAGAGAGAGAGAGAGAGAGAGAGAGAGAGAGAGAGAAAGAAAGGCACACAGCAAAGTGCTTCAGGTTGGATTCAATTCAGTTAGCAGGGTCACTCATTAAACAAAAACACTGGCAAGCCTTGGGATGCAAACCCCACAGTTCTGGCAAATTGGGATAATTAGCTGACCAGTCTGCGTTTTCTACCACAAGACTGCTGGTGATACCAGTTGGAAATCTTTTTTCCAGAGCCAGTGAAGTGGAGGCTACGCAACTTTTTCTTGTGTGGTACACTGCATTTCATAAAACTCTCTTTCCTGTCTTAAAAAACAAATACTGAACATGACGTGATGATGAGACATCACGTTGTGGCTGTGGCTTATTTCTCCCCACTCATGCCTATGAAGGAACTACTGGCCACTGCATATACAGTACATGTGCAGCCGTTGCCATGGCAATATATGAGTTATATATCTGGGTGGTATCAGCAGTGCTACTGTATTTAACTGGCAAAATTAAACAGGTACAGTGTAATTGCAATATTGCCCATGCACTTTCCAGTCTTGTGAAAGGTCAATGTCATTTTCTTTATAATAGATGTCATAGGCTATATTATATTAGAAAGAACGTATGTATTTGTTTTTTGTGTTCATTTTGTGGTTTAGTCTGCTAAACTTTGTTTAAGCATCTTATGCAGCTAAGCGGCAACTGCCTCAGGCTGCGGGATAAATGTTGTAATATTGAGGGGCAGAAAAGGGAAACTGTGAATGTTAAGCCTCAGTAGAAGCCAACCAAATAACTAGAGCAGTAGCTTGGATGCCAGTAATTTTTTATTATATTGCTTTTTCTGCAGCTGCATTGCTTTATACTGCATTAGCTATGTTGTTTTATTGAAGTCTGTATTGCTCCACGATCCTTGCTGGTATGCACGTGCATGTGTGGGTGTGTTGCTCCTATATGTACATTTACTTGATAGACCTTTAGGATTTCATTGTCTTGGTAATGTTGTGTAGCTTTGATTAGGACCCAGCCCCTTCCAGGTAGAGTGCATTCAGTGCACTATGTCTGATCTAGAAATAATGTGCACGTTTTTTTTTTTTTCCCACATCAACCAATGATTGGTTGGATACTAAGATTTTCTTGGGTTGACTACAGCCCTATTTGAAGCAGAAGTTTTGGTCTGTAAGCCTGCAAAATCACAAACTCCCTTCACAATGCTGAATCATAAGGAACAGTTTAAAATGCAAAAAGCCCAATCAGTTTGGCAGCAGTTTGATCTGAGAATTGATTTAACAAAGGATATTTGACTGCAGGTTTTTTGTTGGACAGATATCAGAATGAGTTTGATTTCTTCTTGTGGAGGACAAGTAATTGTAGGGGTCATTCACTGCTGCAGTGATCGGAAATTTCAAAGAAAGTAACTTATGCGCCAAATAAGAGAGAAAAACGTTTAGATAACCTTTGGTTATATAATATTTAACCTTATGGGTTTAACATCCTATATTAATTAGTGATTTTGTTATGAAGGGTTATCTGGCATTCTACCTGACATTGTACCTCATTTAAACTAAAGGATGGGGGATTAAATATTACCTTGCTCTTATGACACACAAAAGGCCTACACTGCACCATTCATGTGCCCTCAATTGAGCTGCCTCCATCAATCAATTAATGTTGCTTTTGAGATAAGACTTTGGGATTTCACTGTCAAAAACTGTCAGAAAGTCCTGGTGGATAGCTTGTGTCTCATCTCGTTGTCCTCGGTCATGCATATTTGAATGCAACTCCACCAGAAAATACATATATTTATATCCAGGTAGTTTTGAAACGTGGCCATCAAACCCATGTTTCTGTCAAAATTATTTATTGTTTTGTGAAATGATTTAACATTTACTAATGAATATAGCATCAGGCTTTTGATTAAGGAAATACTTGAGGTGAGTCAAAAGAAAGACTTTTTAATGTGCAAATGCATATAACTTTTCCAACTTGACTGTGAAAAGATGTTGAGTTTGTTACCTGATGTGTGAGATTTCCTGATCACTGCACCACAAACAACTGATACATAAAGGTCAGAGCCACTGTGCCCAGTTTTAACTGAAACAGTAATGAGACCCAAAGGGAAAGTGGGTCATCATCCTAGCACAGAATAGGATAAAGATAACAATCAGAAAAATAGTGGTTACATATTTGGAAAAAAAGATAAAGCAGATTTATCTCAGGTTGGGGCCATGGAATAATAATATAAGAGAGAATGCTCAGAAAAACAGCTCGATAAAAGGGATTTTATTTGTCCACAATTGAAAGTCAGTAGGAGATATGGAGGTGACATGACTTGAAAATGTGAGTTTTCAGTCTAAATTCACACAATTAGAATGTGTAACAGTTCAATTAAGTCCTTTTTAGATGGTAAAATTCTTGAATAACCAGCATTTGCATGCAGAGTTTATGTCTTGAACGATTTATTAATCAACAAATGACTGCATTATTGAATTATTATTACATTCATATCATAACTCTTTTATACTGTAGATGCACATACAACATGGGCATTGGACCTGTTAACAAAATACAGTTCTCACGTTGATTGTCAAAATTTGGAGTGTCTGCAGAAAATAAAGGTAGTGTTAAGTGTCATCACCATAGCAATGTTTGAAACATCTAAACAAGGTATCTAACTAAGGCATTTTTTATTAATGAGTACCACATTATTATACCTCTTATATCTCAATAAATGGGGAGAAAATCACAAAAAACACAGATCCCTAGGTCTAAAGGGACGGTGAGAAATGGCTTGTACCAGAGGGTCAAAGCAAAATTGGCAAAACATTACATTTTATAGCTCAGGATTTAGTGAAAGAAGCAGTAGCAAAAGACACTGACTGTCTGCTGCCAAAAGAACAACCCCTACCTTTCACTACATACTGTTGCTGCTCACCCTCTTACTTCTTTCTATTTCTTACTTTTTCCCTTCACTGTTGACCTCTCTCTTCCATGTGAATGGCTAACAAGATGAGCAGCAGAGAGCAGCTGTATTGTAACATTTAACTGAATGCCATCTGCCATTAAGCAACATAGAAGGCAAAAATGGGAGGCAACACAGGTTTTCTTTTGCAATAATTGGCAGCAGACTATGTGCAATTCATTATAAACTACAGCAAATGAAAAGACCAGTCAAACAGGTTGATTTCTCTGAGAATAGGAGTCATATGGATCATGGCAAGTGGCTGGTCTGCAGTTAGCAAGATTTAGGACTGAATTTGTGAAGAGAAGAGAGTGACATTAAGGCATGTGTCACAGGGCCTACAAGAGGAAGCAATCACCCTCAAACTTAGTTTGAGGGTTAGAGGGTAGCTAGGAGAATGAACCTTGGGTGTAATCAATCTTTTTCTTTTTCTTGGAAAAGGGGATCTAGTGGTATGGAAAAGTTTCTGGGAGTTTAAAGGAGTACCATAATATGTTGATTTAGTTGAACAAGTCAGACCAATCCTTTGTGTCTCAGCTGCTTGGGGTTTTAGTAAAGTCTTGGTGCTTCCATAGATGGCAACAAATTCAGAAATATAAAAAAAATAGTAATAGTAATTGTCGTGGTAGACGCATTACTTGGTACATTTTACTTAAGTAAAAACTATAATATTCACTCAATAACAGGAAAATCAGCAAACTCTGTCCCTATGTAGGTGGAAAACACTTGAAGAGCAACCCCAAGCCTGCTTGTAAGGCTCTGGAGACTGCAGTGACTAATAACAATAGGATCTAGTGCTGCACAATAAAAAAAACTAAAAAACCCAGAACAAATTATTTGAAATCTACAATAGCAACACTTCTAATCCAGCTCCTTTTCCTTTTCCTTTTTAGAGCGTTCTACCCTTCTTGCATGCTAGCATTGCCCTTTGTGGCATCACCCATTGCTGCAAGGCAAGTTTGAATAAATTATTGAATACACCTCAGGAAATGTGTTGATTGACTAAGAAGTGCCCAGACAACATAGAAATGAAAGGCAGTTTAAGAATAATGCCACTTACACTTACTTCCTTAGTGAAGAGAGAGAATAATTACAGATTTACTGTAAAAGACGTTGTGGTTGACTGTTTTTTTTTATTTTGAAAACATTAAGACGTTTCCATGCTTAAGTTGCTCACACAAGAACAGAACTTCTGGGGAAAATTTTTTGTCAATATCTAGAAGAAACAGATAATATTAAGAAGAACTCTAGAGGATAGAAACCCAACACAGTACAGAACAAGCAATTAATGAACAATCCCAAATGATTATCAGTCATCATCAGACAGTATTTTATTGTCATATAGGAAAACAGAATTCTGCATTACTCCAGCTAAAATCTCCCACCGTGCCACCCCCTCATTTTCTCTCCCCTTAACTGTTTCCTCTTCCTTTTTTATGTGTGTATGAGATGCAATATACCAGACAACAGATGCTATACTGTGCTAAAAATTAGCATCTGTGCTAAAGCTCTGCCAGTAATTGCTATCAGAAGTAAGAAGGATTGAACTGAAAGGCATTCAGCATTATCCAGTGAATACATCCCTGTGTAACATTCATTATCAGACGTTAATCCTCATAAGTCTAAGCCGTAGTTTGTCTTTCTCAATTATTCTCAGCTGTATTTGGAGCTTAATATAGCCGTACTGATACTGGATTTTTGTGATATGGTACTTAAAATAAATATACATTTAAAAAAATTATAAACCCATAACACAATGGACATTTTTGATATGGGTCCAGAAATTAGTTGAACTGGACATTTTTGCATTGAAAAATAAACTTTGAATTGCTCTGTTGGACACTTAGCCTAACTATATAATGGGTTTACTGTTTCCAAATGTCCTTCTGTACTGCAGTATCAGACAGACATATACACAATATACCGTTGATAAGTGAATATCAGCCAATATATCAAATATATTTGTCTAGCTAACATGTGGTGGTCTTCAGTTGTTGAGGTTTGTTGTCATGAATTAAATGTGTGGTCGAGACTTGCTGATGGCACTAGATGAAAAGTCAGGAGATCACTGACATTGCCATCTGCACCCTTAAAGTGGCTAAAAATAGTTAGAATTAAAAATGTTGAGTTGGATAACTTTCAGGTTCGGAAAATCAAAACAAACAGACAAAAATCTTGCCAGTTACTGTATTTGAAAGTCTGCTCAGTTTGACACTGCCAACACATTTTTTCTCTTCCATGTCTCCAAAGAGACCCATGGCTAAACCAGCAGCCATTTCATTTATCATAGTGTTTGGAAATGAAACTTAGTTTTACTGTTTTATCATCAAATAGTGAGTCGCAGGCAAGTGTTTATACAATTTAAAAGTCTGAGGCATTCATTTCAAGTATCTGAGATAATTACTGTTTTATCTTTTTTTCATACCTATGCTTTAGAATTCTTGTATCTCAACACCCTGCACTGTGAAAAGAGAAGGTGTTATCACATACACAGAGGATTTCAAACCTTTAGAGTTATCAGTTTGACTGCACAAAGTGTTTTGGGGAACTGCCCCTTCTAAGCTCCTCTGATCCCATTTAAATTGCTAAGTGGGTTGTCAGACTGTTCCATAGACAGATTCAAACTGCTGTGTAGCTGTCCTTATCCATTTACTCGGATAAACATTTTTTAAATGACTGGAAAACAAATACATATTCATCACATTGCCAAGGTTAAACTATACTAGATATATAGCTCTAAAGTATGTACAAAAGTATTTGTTGAGTGTATGTTTTAACTTTGCATTGCTTGTTGAAGTATTGTTTGGTAAGTCACGATGTGGTGAGGAAATGTGGGTTTTCTCACTGTCACCAGTCTTTGACGTACAGGTAATTAGTCAATAAAAATATATTGTAAAAAATATATACTGCTAATGAGAAAGGAAAAACACAATGAGAAGAAATGACTCAGCAAGTTTAAGAGAGAGATGCATGCAACATCTAAGAGTGAATGAATGGGTTGATAGATTAGACATGAGATGAAAGATCGGGGAAGGAACAACAGAGAGATGAAAAGTACTAAGAGTATATGGGGAGAGTGACGAGGAGCTGTGTGGATTTTAGGCATTTGCACTTGGCTCAGCCTTGGTTAAGAAACTAATACCTCAATTCAGCACCTGCAGCCCAGTATAACACTCCCTTTTCACATATTCATCTCTGACATACAGAAAACCCTGAAGGAGAGAGAGAGAGAGAGAGAGAGAGAGAGAGAGAGAGAGAGAGAGAGAAGAGAGAGGTGTATGCTCACCAGCCGAGTTTTATTTTAGCCCCCATGAGGCACTGCAGAATTTGTCATATGGAGAAGCTGAATTTTTGACAGCTTCCAGAAAGCTGTGAAGTTGGATTTTACACTCCTGTATTCAAGCTTTTTAGCCCGTGGTTATCTGTTTGTGAGTTCTCCTGTGAGACAACATCAGACATCAAAGTGAATGAGAGCAGTGGTTTAAAAAGGTGAGCCAGTGTTTAGGAATAACTTTCAGAACTGTATGTTTATCTGTAAATGTAAAGGCACGTTGCACGATTTCTTGGAATTTCTTCAGTTTTTTTAGTTGGCATTTTCCCACCAAAAAAACCTGAGCAGGAGGTAGGTAGAGATGGTTGCCCACTAATCAAAAAGTAGGTGGTTCGATCCCTGGCTCCCTCCCTCTGCATGTCGGAGTGTCATTGGGCAAGGTACTGAACTCCAATATGCTCCTCTGTGTAATTGCTATTAGCGCGTTTCTGATGAACAGTTGCATGACAGCATGAATGTGACATGTACTGTAGTGTGAAAAGCTTTAAGTGGTCAGAAGACTAGAAAGGCACTAAGTGCAGTCCATTCACCATAATGAGGTATGATTTAATTTCAGATTTTGTGTTATTTTATTGGGCACATGGAGTCATCACAAACCTGGTCCGAATGAGTATGCTTGTAAGACATACAATGCAGACTGCAGTTAGATGTTGTGCAATGCTCTCTTTCTTCCTCTCTCTCTCTCTCTCTCTCTCTCTCTCTCTCTCTCTCTCTCTCTCTCTCCCTGTTCCTTTCTCTGTCCAAATATCCTCTGATTCCCCTTTTAAGGCAACAATAGTCTCCTGGCGGCTTATTCATTATAAACATTTATGGTATGCAGCAGTTTTAGAAAGGGCCAATGAGGTCCAAACTCAGTAAGATTGCACTTTCAGGGGTAGTTGACAATTTTTTTCAACTCAGCTGCTTCAGTTAAGAGCACAGAGTTGTCATCTTTTTCACTAAGAAATGTATGTAAATTAGGTTGGGTAGGTGACTTGAGACTTTATGATTCACTTCTCCCTGCTCCATCCACAGACCTGGAGAAGGAAAAGTTTCTGGTAATAGATCCACTGCTGCCTTGTATACCGGCAAACTCTTTATATAACTCACAATGTAGTCTCTGACTTTGTCATTTTTTAATTTAACACACACCAACACACGCAGGGACACACATAATATATTCACTCAACACTCGCCAAACACACCCTCTACCCCACATACATACATCACACACTAAATGCGTCATAGGGCTCTCAGAGGAGGCTCAATGGATATACTATATAAATGCTAATGATGCAGGACCTTCTCTCCTTGATCCTCAGAGAGATGGAAAAGCAAGACAAACTGCACTCATTGGTGTAAACTGATCAGTTTCTAATTCTCCTAGAACGCATCCAACGTTTGTGTTTCTATCTTGTGTCTGTGCATGTCCACTGTGTCTGGTGCACAAAGAGAGAAGAAGAGAGAGGGGGAGCCGATACACTCGCAAGTCATTACAGCAGTCAGGCACTAACATATGACACCCTGTGTCATTTCTGAAAGGTCACTCCAAGATGGAGCTGCTGCTGGAGAATTAAAGATTCAAGTAGTGTGCCCATAATGGTGTTTCATGGAGGAATACTTCTACTGTTGTATGACAAGCTCAGATCAAAAGCATGCAGAGGTAACACCCAAACATAAAGATGTTGCACCATCTTTAACTTGTTAATGGGAGGTAGCCTTAAATATCCGCTTTTAGAAGGAAGCTAGTCAAAGTGTATTTTTGAAAAGTACATATCAGTAACAATTCTTTACTAACTGCACTGTAACTGTACATGGAGCAACTACTCCTTATCACCCATCACCCATTTAATATTAACATCAACAATTATCCATAAAACTGACAAATGGCCATGTTAACAACATAACAACAACTATTAATGTACATAAATGCAACATAATGACTGAAAAGACACTGTTTTCAGACAGTTTCTTCCTAGTATACAAATGAATGAATGAATGTTTGAAGGGTAGAGATGAAACAGTACAAACATTTAATATCCCAATTAAAGTGACAATGAACAATGAAAATTATCACAGTTCTTTATTATTTCCAGGCTATCGAATGCCATGTTACAGAACATTGTTAAAATCTATTTGGAAAAGCATGTTGCTTCATGCAATGATGTGACCTGTTTCTTTGGCAATCTGAGGAAGCCTAAGAAGAAAGTGCGGGCCTGGGGAGCAATAAACCGCTCTTACCATGACCAAAAGAGAATTTAATGATCCGAGAGAGAAATGGAAGGAACGTCGGGTTATCTCCTGCTCTCTATGCTTGACAGGGTGCCACAAATGAGATTTATACCCATCAAGCCATTCAGTCTACTACTTAAAACAATCACAGAAAGCCTTTATTTGACAAGCACTCTTGCCAACGTACATATCCCACTGTCCCTGTATGATCAGTTATTCTATACCACTATCAGCTAGGTGAATCATGAAGGATGTTCTTTGGCCAACCATCCATGAATTTAACTCCACTTGCAATAAAAACTCTATTTTATGAAGTTCACACTACGGACATGTGCACTAGCATGTATCTGAGTTCAATTTCAGCTGGATTGTGGTCTTGACTGGAGTGATATAATAGGCCTGGAGCCAGAGGGGTGTGAAAAAGACATCACAACTTTAAGCTCTGGATGAGACTTAGATCAACATATAAAACAGAAAAAGAAAAATCATTTTCTTATTGATTGAAAACTGGATTTTTACAGAGATAGCAAATCATGTATGCACTATGCATGCAATAGTTAAATGATATACATGCACACTTTTACATGGATCATGCTGCTCTCGCAGCGCCAGCTCTTATTTTTAGCAGTGCTATTCTATAGAGGCCTAGATTACATTGTGGGTTTCCAAATTGAGGGATGTAACATGGCAACAGTTAGCAGCAGATGGACAGGACAGGACTCAGGACGACAAAAGACCTCTTGGCTGAAGAATTAGAGGATGCTTGAATGTTTCAGTCTCAAGAGAAACACATAAGTCAATACCTCCTGTGTTAAAGTCTACCAACAAATAATTGAAAATTTCTACCAAAGGATAGACAGAAGGTCTGGTCCAGTGTTTGGTAACTACCTGTGACTTCAAAGCTAAATCTTACGTCTGCCAAAAACCTAAAACATTTTGCTTTGTTGGCAACAATAGGATATAACTTGTGATGTCTGGTTGTCCAGGGCTCTTATCAACAGTCACGGTCATTCAGCGGCATTCCCCTAGTGGTATGTCGCATGGACCAACTGCAGTATTTTGTAATAAGGTTCCCACAGGGAATACAAAAGCTTTTGAATTATGGAACAAAGGGCACCTTAAGTGCAAGCCATGCTGTCTCAGTCTACATGAAGTCATTTCCGCCGCTCATTTATGTTCTGTAATTATAAAGTTGTTTTAATGCAGTTAATAATCTCATTCAAAGGTTTGCAGGAGAAATGCAAAACAATTACATAACCAGTTCACATATTTAAAAAAAACAAAGCTTTGCTACAACCTGATGAACATCTGGCACTGAATACATTTTCCTTTTCTTTGTAAATCTTAACATGTCTGACAAGGCTTACTGACTTGTCAGAAAATCATCTGTTTATTTTTCTATTGAATAGCAAACATGGAGTTTCTTTACCAACTTGTTAATTTCAATACAGTCATACAGGACCTGGATCCTTCTATTGGTTTTATTCATTTGCTCTGTACATTTATATCATATTGCTTATCGCTAAGGATTGAGCGTTGTGATGAACCACTAAGTCTGTCTCCAGGGAACATGAACACTTAGACTCAGGTTTGAAGGATGATCCTGCTAGATACTGATTCCCATCATCTAAATTAACCAAAAGCACACATTTTCCATTTGTATGAATACATTTACATGCAGTAACTCAAAGAAGAGAGGTTCTATGACTGGACTAGACCTTTAAAAACACCCACTTCACTAAGTTGACTGATTATCTGAAATGGAGTGTTACGAGTTGATAATTAATTCCTTTTACACAGCCTCATCATGTTTGGCTTTTACGCAACACGGGAAAATCCTTGTTTGACCCTTTAACTTAGCAATGCCTCCACAGTCACAATACCACATATATGCTGCTGTTAATGTGTGTCTTTCTGTGGATGTGTTTTTCTCCAGTACAACGTTCACTAATTATTGCATATTCTCTATGATACAGGCTATAAATAGCCAGTAGCTCAGTTACAATCAAGTGACAACAAATGCATTTAGTCACTTTAAATTACATAAAACTAAGATGCAATTTACCATTTTAATTTTTTATAACATATTTGTCTTTTTCTAAAGAAGCAAATCCTCACATAGCCTTTTTTTAAATTAAAGAACTTTATCGATTATTTATTTTTCATCTTTACAGTAAATCACAGGATTTTATGACCGTGTTTCAAAAGGGCTATGCTTAAAATTGATCTTTAAAATTGAATCTGAATAGAACTGGGAAGTAATGCTTGATCAGGGTGATGAAAGGGGGATTTGACTTTAACATGTCCCATTTCATGAGGAAGAAAAGCTGGTGTTTGAAATGCCAACGCCATACTGCAGTTAGTGGGGTGGTAACACAGCCTTCACAGTGTACAGTATCAACACAGTCCACTTTCTCTCTCTTACATTTACATGGTGGAGTCTTCTCCTCATTTACACATCAGTTACTGTTTGATCTGCATCAGCCATGCAAGTTAAAAGTGGCAGCCTTGCTTTTGGGCCAGGGATGAAGAGACATGGATGTTTTAAGCACATGCAGGCATACATCATTATCATTTCCCCTTCCTTCTAATTAGTTAATTGAAAGGACATCTGTGTAACATCTACAACACATTAGTGTTTCCCCATGGATTTGCTCTGGTACGAGTGCCACGTCAGTTTATTGTAGCATCTTTGCATCTTTTGAACAATTACTGCAAATTCTGCTTCATCTTTGCCTTCAGTTTGATGGAACATGTTCACAATACTCAGCTCCATCTATGAATATTAACTAAAAAATATATTTTCAGGCATATAATAAGATGTGCCACAGCATCTGTTTTCATGGGGGGAATGCACTGGGGAAATACACAATTAGACAACCAGTAAAGCAGCTATATCTAAAAGATTCTTTTATTTTCTCATCCTACACCAGGTCATTGAATTCCTTTTCCCTTGCTCTCCTTTTAATACCTCAATGTATTTCACATAGATTTTGTCATAAGCCCCAATCAATACCTCCATGTGAGATTTGTGTTTGCTACTAAAGCCAAGCAATAGGCTAAGCAAGTAAAAAGAGCAAGGCCTGCAGGTCTGCTGTGACGAATGACTAACATTTAGCATGTTAAATCTTTCAGAAATTTTCAGCCAAAAAACTAACCCTTAGGCAGATGCTGTTATTCTGAATAAGCCATAATTACATATTCTTGATATTGTTTTCTATCAAAATGAATGAATGAAATGTACAACATGAGTGTGTATGTAAGGTAATATCTCATACCCTAAAAACATATCAAAGAAAACATTGTGCATCTCATGATTGAAGTGTCACTTCCTTTGTCCTCTTTTGTCCATCTCTATTCTTCTATCCATGCTTCTTTTTCATTGTACTGGCAGAGGGTGCTACACAAACAAACAGCAAAAAGGTGTGATAGCAGGAAATGCATTCTGGGACACAATGACACCCCAATTACCTGCTGGCAACGGCAGGGTTAGCTCCTTGTAGTGTCCTTGGGTTGTGACATTTTCCCTTTCAGCTCCACCTCAGATTTACTGGAATGAGCGGGGTTGCTGAGCAGGGCACTTTATAAATACATCTCCTCTCGATTACTGTGACCAGCGGCCCTGGGCAGCTGAGTGTAGCTGGGATGGCTTCATCCCTTGAGATCCGATGCCGTAGATCAAGGCCCCAAATGGCCGTCCTAACTCAGCTATCAATCTCTGTTATTGCCTGCCACTGACGCCAGCGCAAGGGACACACACAATGTGCTGCCATCTAATCAGTGTGGTGCAGATCACCGGACGGTAAACATGAAACAATAGCTCTTGTGTCCCTCGCTACAGGTTGTGTACAGACAGAAGGGTGTCATTAGTGATCACTGATGAATATTGTTCTAGGTTTACTGCACACTGTATGTAAAAGGCTCAAACAAATCCATCCTGTCATCACACACACATCACACATTGTATTCCTGACATGATTTACATTCAAATCTACGCTATTTTAATGTCATTGCACTGTTATGTAAATGGGACAAGAGAAAGTCAAACTGTAACTGCACTGAAGTTGAACAAGTTACTGTTTGTTCACTCGCCTAGCACAATTAAGCAGAGATCAATAGGTATTTAGTAGTTTATTCACTTTTAAAGATAAACGCCATAAAATGTGCACGGCATAGATCAAAGAGCGATGTGATTAGTGCAATGATCTGCAGGGACAACAGTACAGTGAGGCATTATTATGTAGGTGATATGCAGTACATTAAGACCATATTTTCAGTGTCTGTGATTAAATACTGAGAACATTTATGAGTCCATTACTTTTAATAAGTCTCCCCTTAACCTTGAGAAACTCTCCTTTACTGGAATATACAGTGTTTGCTTTTAGTTAAAGACCCTGCACTCTCAGTGTTCAGTTACTCTGACTGATGAGAGCTCCTTTAAGGTTGAAGTTTACTAGAACTATGCAGGGCCTAAGTTCCCTAATGTCTGTTTACTTGAATAGTAATGGAATTTCACACACACTCATATGCCAATGGCACACCATCAGCAGCTATCTGGGGTTCAGTATCTTGCACAAGGACTCTTTGATATGCAGTGGGAAAAGCTGGGGATCAAACCACCAACCTTCTGATAGGACAACCCTCTCTACCTCCTGAGCCACAGCCGCCCAATGTGTAAGTTGTCCAGACATAAAAGGTGCAGAACAAATCAGAGTACTGTCATGCCCATTTCTACATGTCTAATCTGTCAGTAAGTGAAAACACCTTTGCGGCTGCACTGTACCATGGACTCATGGGATTTGAACAAATATTTCATTTTTTATTTGACAACACTGCATAGGGAAGTAAAACAAATAAAATTTGAACTATGCTGCACCACTATGTCAAAAATTGAACTCTACCTTGTATCTCATGCAATTTATGTCCTTCCAACTCTCATGCTTTTTCTTCCTTTTAAGTTTGTCTGAAAAGTGGTTCAAGCTCCAGGGACATTCGGAGGTTCTGAGCTGATAATTGCTCTTGTAAACACAAGTTTTGCTGCTACTGCACCTATGCATTATTTACACAGCTAACTCCCGGCAATAGAATGTTAAACACTGGTTAAGTCTGCTTTGGCCTCCAGGCTTTTTAAAATCGCAATGGGAAAAGGTGCATTCTGTCAGCAGCATATTCAGGGTGTGTTTTGGCTACAAAGATGAAAGGAAAGAAGTCTGCAGATTATGAATTTAACACAACAAATAAGGTTATTTCTTGTCTTTGACATGTTGTTTGAATTTTAGTTTAGTTTTAGTTTCCAGCAATATATGCCCCCAAAACTCACATGCACAAATCCTCCCTCACTTCACAAACAGCTAAAGATATGCATATACCAACTGTATCAAATTACTGTATCAGAAAACTGTAAGTCCTTAAAATGTAACTTCAATTGCATATCAATTGCATATAAAGTAGGCACTTTTGTGCCTATGCTATGCTTGGAACAGTATGTGACCAATTTAGCATTGCATTCATGTAACATTGTCAGGCACATGATAGACAGTTAAAATTTATTTATTTTTTTCATGTATTCTCTGTCCTTATCAAAACCAGGCACCTGCATTATGCTACATTCACATGGATTATGGCAAACGCCAGATGGACAGAACCTTCCACACAGCATGGGAAAAAAACATTTGCATATATTATTTTATGTGATTTATTAATTATTAGCGTCATGTTCTCCTTGTGAGAGGGAGCTATGTAACATCCAGTTTTATCACAGAGGACTGCAAAAAGGCGCCGGTATTCTCTGTCAGCCTCACCTAATTTTACCAGTTATCCGGTTTGCTGTCTACTGTTTGCTTGAATTTATGTGAATGCTGAATTTCTTTTACAAGCCATAACTCAATTTGTCTAGTAACACCTGTGAAGAAGAATATTTACCATCCCATAGGGTTCTTATGCAATTGAAACATTGTTCACTACTGAAGTAAATCAGATACGACTTGGCAGTTTCTGTTTCTAGTCCACTCATCTCATAAAACCCCTTAGCTAGGCTCAGCTATGAGTCAGAGATTTACCATTTTTTTCCCTTCCATACCTACACTTTTACACGTAAAGCTCTTTTTCTTGTCTAACTCCATTCAACCAAAGCTTGTGATTAAACTTAATCACAATTTGCCTCAGAGCACTCAGAGTTGTGACAAAGTCATCTGATTTCATTTCTTGTGTTGTTTTCATTGGGAAAATATCTTTCACATTTTAGGTTCCATTTTTCACAATGGATAATGCTTTGTATTTTCCATTCAAGAAGCCAACATAACTTTTAATTTATCAGAACCAAGGTGGAATATGACTGCATGCTTAATATGTTGGAGGTAACCTCTTTCCTCTATAGGCACTGTGCAGGCACTAAGGATGCCATGTCATTAACATACAATGCTACCCTAGTCCCAGTTCACCGAGCTAGTCCAATTTAAATTTATCTCAGACCTTCATATGGTGTGACCCGAATGTGATACCAAATTGGCTCCACCTTTGAGACGAGACACCCGTGGTGTTCAGATAGCTCAGGTTATCTTGTTTACAGTGTCACGTAACAATCAATACAACGCAATTGCTCTATTTTTAGCTATGCAGGGAATGTGGCTCAAGAGATGGCAGTGTTGGTCCTTCCATCTGTTGGTCTGCTGGTCTAGCAGTTTGGTTCACATTGAATGCCATTTAATAAAAACAGATTTTCATGGACCCAAACAAATGAATTTTAATGACTTTTGACTAGTGCTGTCAAACGATTAAAATATTTAATCGCGATTAATCACACATTTTTATCTATTCTAAATGTCCCTTGATTTCTTTTCATCCCATTATTTTTTCTCATTTTAATGTTCTTATCAACATGGAAAAGTGGATCGGCTTGCCTTGTGCAAATGTTGTTTTTATTGTAAAATCAGCCATTGTCACCTGGCTTTGACGAGGGGGTGGAGAATTTGCATCAGCTGTGTGCTTGGCCATCAAGTGGTATTTCAGACTGGACGTGCTGCGATGATAGCTCGGTTCACAACGACAAAACACACAGATCACTTTGGTCTTGTCAATGGAACCATTTGGCAACTTTTTAAAAGTAAACTTTCCATTCAGAATATTATTGGCATCCATTTTGGCGTCTCGCGCTCGCCATCCACTCAAAACGTAACGTCTACTTTTGTTTCCGGTCTAGCTAGATCCGGTGTGGTGTTGTAGTTTTTCCAACGTTACTAGTTGTTGCAACAGCATGTGAAAAAAACTACAAAGTTAAACAAACCTTAATCTTGCGATAAAAAAATTGACGCTGTTAAAATGGGTTCGCGTTAACACCGTTAATAAAGCGTTTAACTGACAGCACTACTTTTGACCCTGGACTTTTTATCTAGCTCTACTAATAGGACAACTTTTTTAGTTGTTCAACACTTCCATTCCAAATGTTTTTAATCCATATCGCCTGTTCATGGTTGCGGGGGCTGGAGCGTATCCAAGCACACACTGGGTGATAGCGAGGGTATATGGACAGATCACCAGTCTATCACAGAGCTAACACATATAGACAGACAAAAACCTCATGTCTTTAGAATGCGGAAGGCACTAAAGCTCCTGGAAAAGATGCAAACTCCCTGCAGAAAGGCCAGTTCATTCCCATGACCTTGTTACTGTGAGGTTACTGTGAGGCAACAGAACTAAGCACTGAGCCAACATATCACCCGTGTTTCATTCATCCCTCTGACAACTTTTTTTCTGGTGTGTTATAAGCATTACAGCCTCATGGACCACTAGCTTGACTACAGACTTTTAATCTTATAACAGCTTTTGAGACAAGGCTGCTTGCAGTCTATCAGCAAACACTTATTGAACAGCCATACTCATAGAAATAGTGTCTCTGTAACTGTCCACAAAGGCTTTCTGGAATTAATTCTGACTGAAAAGACTTGATATTTTTATACCATCTGCCACACTGCATGCTGGCCAATATAAGTGCTGTATACATCAGTACAGGCATTTTTAATACAAACTGGTTTGACATTTTGTTCCAATACCATCTTAAAGTTCATATTTAAACCCTGATGGCAAAGATTATTAAACTGAGCCATCAGACTATCATCCATTGGCCATAAATTGTAACCTTGACGAAGATGTAAACACAATGAAAAATGTAAAGGATGTAATAAATAAGTTTTCATTTTTTCAATAAATCTGAGCATGGCTGAATTTATACAGTGGTAGCATGAAGAACATAAGATTAGACAAGATTTACTGCATATAGCCTAGTCCTTAATATGCAATTTGCAGTAAACAGTCACTGAGAAGAATTATATTTACCCCAGGATACGATCCTAACTATATGTCATAGGACATAACACACAGAAAAAAGAAATAACCCCAGACACACTCACTGGAATACTTTCCACGTACATAGTCATGTACAATGCAGCAGTGTGGCCAAAGCCATGAAATGTAAATTTGCTCAACCCTATTGCATTTTTGTGTTACCTTGCTTACCCAGAGGCTCTTTTAATAGAGCAATCACTCTATCACCTAATGTGCTTGTAATATCTTTATGCAATATAGCACCAGTATCTTAAACAGGTCTCCTTACACAAGAAAAGTATTTTTTTCCTATTACCCTTTGCAAAGAAAAACCACTATTCAGAGGTAATAGGAAAGGGGAAATTACAACAATTAGAATCAGCCTGGCAATGATGAACTTGTGTTTTTCTTTAGACCTTCCCTTTGGCTGTTTAGGTTGTTAAAAAGTCTCTCTGTGAATAAAGCAGTACTCATGATTCCTTTTGCATTTTTCTCACAGAAAACCACCTAAAATCCTACAGGACTTCTTAGGGATGGCAAAACTCAGCTGAACTGAACTAACCAGTAAGTGAATGATCATAGAGTTGGGCTTCTGTACAGTCCCACTTCATATATGGATTTTCTAAGCACTCTTTTTAGAGCAGGGTCTATAGTGTCAATCACCAGCACAATTTCAGTGCAGCTTTTCCTTAAGTAAAGAAAGTAATGTCAAAGCCTAAAACTTCAATAAACTGAGGAGAAGAAGTAGTGAAGTTATGGCGTTAAAGTTTCTAAAATACTATTTTATTTTACTATTATTTCTTTTAAATTATATATTATTTTTAAAAATTTATTTTTTTGTCTTATTTGCCAATTAAAATAACTAAATGTACAGTTTGAAATCCAAATTTGAAAAAAGGTAGCCCTGTTGCAAAATGGCAATTCCACTTTGCAGTAATTTCAACACAAGACTGACATAAGTCTTTGTAAAGGCATCATTTGTACAGAAAGGACATAAAAGTAGACACACTGTATTTCTTGGTCACCGTGGACCCTCACGGCCTTGGCTTGTGGACAACATGATGTGTGTTATTGTTCAGTGTGTGGGACGAGGCTCCTGATCTATTCCTGCTTTCACATGGGTGGAGAGTAGAATAACAGCCGGATAGCATTGTAAACAACCTGTTAGGGCCTTCACATGAAGCCTGTTTTAAATTAAGGAGGAGATTTAGCAATGTGAAAGTGTACAGAGGAAAAAGCACAAATGGGTATAGTAATGATGTTACAGTGAACGCTATTGTTTCTGTGAAGTTAACTCCTTCCCTCTAAAGGCTCCTTGCAAAGGGCATTGCATTTGCAAGCAGAAAGCTTGGTAAGGGAGGGATGAGCCAGAGCATCATATCCAGGAGCATGAGTCATTTCCTTACTGAACTATAGCAACCAAGCAGCATTTGTGATTCAGCCTGTTACATTAGCATCACATGGAGTCACAGATGGAGGATAATGATTAACCCATAGCTTCCTTGTAAATTCATAATGTACATTTATGGAGCCAGGATTCAAGTTTCAAAATGGGTTCTATACATATACATGTAATAATATATATATAATAATAAATAGGTTGAAAATACCAAATAATAAACTAGCGCCTATTGTCATATATTGATTATTATAGCTTAAGTGGAGCTTTACAGTCAAAAGTCAAATATGACTCAAAAAAATGAAACTCCAAGGGAGAAAATGATCATTCACCAGAAAAAAAACAAAAAAACATCGTATTTTAAAGACAGAGTGTGTTTTGACCAAGAACTTGAATGAGTGGAGACAGTGCATCCAATAAAAAAGGCTATTGCACTGTTCAGAAGCTGTATCAGCAAAGGCTCAGACCTTGAGTGCTGAACCGCCAGCTGGTGTCCAATAACAAAGTACACAAAACACTGAAGGTTGTACGATGTGGAAGGGTGAATGGGTCTCATATATAAGCAAAATTAATGTTTGAAGAAATTTAAACTAAAAATACCAACACAGAAATCTGATCTTACTCGTTTGTTGTACGTGTTAACGGTGGTATTCAGGAACAGATCTCAGTGGAAATACACGCCAATACATCGCTGGAATGTGGTTTTGCTGGCTAGCCACTTCTCCAGCATACTTGGTCGATCCTGCCAGGTCTCGTCAGTGGTATCAACACATCATGTATTTTCTCAAATTGCCAGTGCTTTGAAAAATAAACCAGCTCTATTGACAAAACTGGAAGTCACCAACATATACTACAAACAGTATGCTTGATTCATTATTTTCAGATGTTACTGAAACCTGTTGGTGGCATGACTGGCCTTTTGCTTTTTATTTTGCAACTCGAAATATTTGCCTTGTCCAAACAACACAGCTCGAAACTGACAGATCCCTGAATATGTTTTCCAATCTGCTTGGTGCAAAGAGCACAACAGAGAGGAGGCTGGAGCAGCAGCTGAACAGAGAGGGGATATATCAGGCTCATCAGGTGATAAATGCCTGGACCAGGACCTTTTAATGTCAAACACTGGCTCAGTTCAGCAGGCCAGAGACAACAGCTTACTGGCTTCATGCCATCAGAAACCCGTCATTAACAAGTCCTGTTTTAGAACACGCTGCTGGGAGTGAACGTTAGGATTTTATTTGTCTATTTATGTATCCACTATTGGTTTACAGGACTGATATAAACATTTTCTTACAAATCTGCCAGTTTCTAATTATCTTCCCACTTTCAAAACATCTGCCAGTGTATCCACATGATTTATGTAATCGCCCTGCACTGTTGCAGCAAAGCTTTATTTTATATCTGATTGAAATCCTTGTGTGGCTTCTTGTGTTTTGTTTTTTTTTCCACACCACTGTTGATCATTTCTGTTACCCTGGGGATAAGCGGTGAAAAGTATAGTATAGTGACTGTTGTGTATATTTCCCTCATCATCTCTGAATGACACAGAGCCAAGGACTTCCCCAGTAAGCATTTAGAACGGCAGAACAGCACAAACCTCAAAATGAGATTTTATGGATGCATTTGTCAGGATTTATTGAATGTAAGAGATCAACCAACAGATTCAGTAAAAGAAAAAAAAGTGCATGTTTTGCAATAATGCAGGTCAGCAAGGCAACGACAGAGCAGCAGTTCTTGTTTTTCTTTTCACCCAACCAAATTGGAATAAATGAGAATATAATCAGCCAGTGGTCAAGCTCGCATTAGAAGAAAATGTAACCTTCTCAGAAATAGGACATTTTCCATTAATCTCATATTTCACATCTACCACAAATAAAGTGTTATTGATTTTCCTCGGCTGTGCTGAGGCCGCTTTATACTGACTGCTGTTGCTCTGTCTGTGCCAGCACATTGAGATTGACAGAGGCTTTATGTGGCCAGGCAGGCAACTACGGGACAGGATATTAGTCATTTTATTGCCCAAAGAAGAGGGGTCAGAAAATAGAGAAAATTAAACTAGAAGATCCAAGTAAAGCATTGTAAACCACTAAGCTTGTTAAAGTTTTGACAGCTCACCTGGCGGGTGCCAGAGGCCCCAAATCCATTCAATAAGATGAACAGGAACACTTCAAGTTGTTTGTCTTTCACAGAGAATCCATTAAAAAGTTCCCTCTCCCCTGGTTTACAGTGCATTCTACTTGTACCCAATAAATCATGCCTCTGTCTTGGGCTTCTGCCTCCTGTGTTCTCCCATTTGTACTCCGCAATATGTCTGGTACAGAGTTATCATTGCCCAGGATAATGATGGTAAACATCAATCAAAACCAAAAAACAACAACTTAAAAATATGTAATTTGTTAGTGTTTTCTGACATTTTGATGCAAGTGAACCTGCAGTGCTCTCTGGTGTGTGGATGCCAGCATCTAAAATGTGTTGACATGTGAAAAATGCTGCTCATTAACCAAAACTATATCAGATGCAGATCTCATAATTTTTACCCTTTTCTGAATGTGGAAAAAATGTGCAGTCCTACACTCGCTTGAAATGCAAAGGTGTCCAGAAAAGGATTCTGTGGCTATTTTTCTCCTGCAGTTATCCATTTTCCATTTATAAACTGTTTTTCTTTTTTTTCTGCATGCATTACAGGGTCCCAAAATAACAGCTGTGTAAAAGTAGTCAGTCAGAATGCGCTCAGTTATAACTTGCTGCAAACTAACTTGCATAATCAGAACTTGTATTTCAATTATAATCAGTGTCTGTAGCAAGTGCAGAGACAAACCAGTTATGTACAGCCATAGCTGAGTTATTAGTGATTGATTTCAAGTTTTTTTTTCTTATGTTTGTAGTATTTTTGTTGACTAGAAACTAGTGGCAATGTAAATTGTATCTATGTTGGAAGTACATTATATATATATATATATATATATATATATATATATATATATATATATAGTATGTAATGCAAATGTCTTCCAAACTTTAGATTTTTAAATTCGATGGTGCACTGTAAATTGTGTGGGTGTTGTTTGACATTTTTGTCATTTTGGAGAAGCTTTGCATAGGTTTGGGTCACAAAGAGATGCTTAGGTAAACTGCTTACTCATTGCCTCATTAAACTGTAATGCTATTGCACATCCATCTGAAATTTGGTACATTTATGTAAGTGTGGGAGCCAGGAAATATATGATTTAAATAGTTTTATAATTCATTATTGCGGGTTCATTGCAAAACAAAAATATTCAAAGATATTTTTTTAAGTGAATTCGAAATCCTATCTTTTCATGGAGATTAATAAAGTAATTATTGGTACAAGCTTCCTCTTCAGTTTAAGGTTCTATGATTACTGACTACATTAGTAGTATAAAACTACTAGAACTAAAAGAACTAAGCCCAAAACAGCTGCTGTATAATGGAGTTAAAGAGGTCATATGAGCAATTTCAGGTTTATATTTGTATTTGGGGGTCTACTATAATAGGTTTACATGCTTCATTGTTACATTATTACATTAAAAATACATTATTTTTCTCAGGCTAGCCATTACAAGCACTTGTTTTCTTTAAGGGCCCCCTCCTGAGAAGCCCATTCTGCTCTGATTGGTTTGCTCCCATTAGTCAAAGCAGGCACCACCCACTGTCACTTAGCCTAGTGGTACCTAAGTGGTACCTGTTACAATGTGAATATTGTAATATTGTAGCAGAACAGAAGTGGGTTACAGTAAACTCACTTTCAATTTTTCATTTTCAAACTTGTAATCTTCAGCTCCCACTGCCAATTTTTAGATTTTGCATTGCTTTCTCTGGAGCCAGCAAAGGCTTTAAAAAACCTTTTTCACATATACAGTACTTCTCCCCAAGACCTGTAAGCAGACTTTGATGTGTGAAATTGGTGATGTTCCTCTTTAAAGGTCAAATAGTTTACATTTCCCAATTATCCCTCCAAACTACACCAGATATCCAAATACTTTAATGCTGGTCGATGGACCACAGCTTCTCTCTGGATTTGGAGTAAACAAATGCATGTACATGAACATTTAAGGTTTTATCTCTGATAATGTTGTTAAAAATGTAAACTTTAGAATGTATAAAAGTGATACCCCAAGATGCTGTTCTTGAGAATGATATTTTTTGAATCTGCTGCTGTATAAATATAAAACAAAGACAAGCCAAACAATAGGAGGTTAATGTTTCAGTCATTTAGAACGTTGTAATACAGAAGCTGTTACTGTGCGTCTTAAGGTGTTGAAATTACTGGAATGAGATATTAATGTTCAAAGGTGGGTCCCAAAGCAACATGGCTTTAATTGAAGGAACATGATTATAATTTCACACCTGTATTGCAGATCATGTGAGAATACTAATTTACAGCTGAGGGAGAAAGACACAAAGTGGATGTGAATGTTATTGAACAAGAGAGTGTAGGGGGAGATTCTACTAGGCCAATAAAATTTCTGATTCGCTCAATCAGCTTTTCCAGCAGCCTCCTCACCCCTGCTCTCTCTCTCTTTCACACACACACACACACACAATAAAAAATAAAAAGTAAAATAAGTATAACTGAAACCAAATGCTATATTTTGTTAGACAATGTCAGCGTTGCAACATCTCTTACAATTAACAACTGAAGAACACCTTGCAAGAACATTTCTCTCCCTGTCAAATTCTGCTGTCAGGGTGCAAAGTTTCCTGTGCCTTATTCACCTTTCAGAAGAGACATGACTTTAGAAGGAAAAAATGGAGCCCTAGCTCAACTCCATTCTGACATTCTAATGAGGACAGTGAATTTGGATGAGTAAGTATCCAATTTCAGAATCACCAGCAATCCACCATCTCACTGATTACAGTGGCATCAGTTTTCTGCCTAACACACTTTGCACCCGCAGGGCAGAGATTAAATGTGAAATTATTGGACATCTGTCATATTAAAGAAAGTTGAAATGTCCCTGGGTCTTTTAAGACTGCGAGAAATGAAATTACAATGACATGACAAAATGAAAGCAGGTGAGACAGCCATGGATTCTGTCAGTGCTGCAGTATCAGAAGTATTAAATCAGATGTTTTACAGCAAATTCCCCCTTTCTCTCTTTTTGTCTCTACGTCTCAGTCTTTCCGTCTTGCTTTGTCTCACTCAAATACACAATATACTTCTTTCTCTGTCCTTTGTCTCTCTTTGTCTGCCTTGTTAATTCTGTCATAAATCATCCTGTGACAGTGACTGAATTGCTTTTGATTGTGATCTTGCAGCTTCCTTGTTTGATAGTGTTCGTTCCTTGATTTAGCCCTTTTTAGCGAACATACATCAAGCCTTCCTTCTCAGAAAATGCTGAATAAGGGGTTTTGAAGGAACCTTGGTTAAAAGTTCTCTTTGATTAGAGAAGGAGCTATGTGGGTTTTAACAAACATCTACTTCCATTCCCAGACTTTCTTTTCAATTCCTTCCTCATCTACTTAGAGCTGTTTGGAGTCTGGTACACTCTGATGTGGAGGTGCTGCGTGGAGGATCTGCAAGCTGATTAATTATATCTCTAACAGGGTCTACCTTGGGGGGTACTGGAGTCTTCTCAGGATGGGCTTGATTTAAGCTCTAGCAGCATTTTACCCATGATGCCAAGAGGAAGGTCAATGCAAGGGAGTCTGCAGAGGAGGGGAGCAGGAGAACAAGGGACTTAACACCAGATGATGGATGCAGGTGGTAATTCAACAATATTCCCTGAAGGACAAGGAGCTTGGCCTTAAAGTTAAAGGAAATAAGTAAATACACATCACCTAATGAGACAGACACATCAGACCAACAACTTTGAACTTTGTTGGCAGTAAAGCTCTAAAGTAGTGACATGTATTACCTTGAAGTGCAGACAGGTAGTTCCCAGAGTGTTGCTCAGAAAACATATTGGGCCATCGATAAAATCTCCTAAAAAAGTTAAAGACCAGGTATTTCCTCTGATTTTGTCTTTACCAAAACAGTTTACGTGTTAAGAGAACAGCAGCCATGTGCAATGAGTGACGGTGAAGTATTTTCATCTGTCGATTGTTGTTTTTATTTACAGGCTTATGGCATTGAAGAGTAGCACCGAGCCAATGGGACCTGCGGGGCAGCTAGCCATATGTGAATATCATTTACATTTGCTGCTGAATTTATTAAAGGTGGAATGAGTAACTCTGAGCACTTGTTCTCAATTCGTCTTCCCCCTTGGCAGTATAACAATTCTGGTCCTTTGACAAGCATGGTTTCTCCGCTCTGGCAAGGATTAGCTCATTCTGGTTTAGTAGTTCATTTCAGCCAGGGAGGCAAGCAGACAAAACAAAAAAAATTGGAACAATGGGCAACCCTGCTTCACGGAAACTATATTTATATACAACTGAATGTCTTTCCGTATATTTAGTAGGAAACATATTAAGGAACTGCTGCATTGAATACGGAAGTTTGAATATATTTTTTGTACCACACAGAAGTTGGAGACTGGAGAGGTGCGGCCCTGTATCCTCATTGTGTTTGCTTTTAGGCTGTGTACAAAAACACTTTAAATACTTAAAGTTAGGTTAGGTTACAGCACATTACTTCCTCATTAAAAGCTTATTGAAAGCCAGCGATGGCCACAGAAACAATCATAATGTGATAACTGCTGTAAATAAGTGGCTGCTAAGCTTGTGACTGTTCTCTTTCTTAAAACTAATCAGCTAGCCTGCTCATCAAACAGCCATAAACCAAGCTGTATTATTACATAAGCTACACACTGAAAGAGAACAAGGATTTTAAAGGCTCTGACAAAAAGTCCAGACTCTGTGCAATGCGTATTTGTGTGACCTTTAAAAGAAGTTTGTTGTAGTGAATGACATTGAAATAGTATTTAGTACTATGCCATCCAGTTTGCAAGGAGACTGTGAGTCTGCATCTCTAATCTGTTTCCTTTCTTTTGCATTGAGCAGAGAGATTGTTCTGAGAGGACCCTTTAAACTCACAAGGGCTCATTGTGTTATACACCTCGATAAGAAATGATTTATTTGAATGCATACACAACCTACACGTTTCAAATAGCTTCTGAACACATAAGATAGTAGAGTTTACATCTGCTAAAGGGAAGCAATGCACAGATAATTCATCATTATTCTGACACAGAAAGAAGAAAATAGAGTGGGGAGAGGCCCTTATGAAATAAAGTTTTTAGATTTTAAGCTTTGCTTTTATTCATGTAAATTAGAGGTATATTTGTACAGCCTAGTTGTTATTGAAATATAACAACAGCCAAGACTATTACTTTGTTTCTACAAAGCATAGAGAACATTTTAATTACTTCCCTCACACATCTTCCTAGGGGTTCAGAAACCAATCAGTCTCCTACTTCACCTGCCCCAGGGATCAGCTCCATCACCCACCCTCCTCTCACTTCTCAGTATGTTTAATGGCAATCAGGAAAAATTTGTTTTTGAAAATTATAAGTATGATTGCAGAATGAAACAGCATCCCCTGCTTCGACTTGTACCTACTTTTAATAGATTTCCACTAGATTTTTTTAAAATACAGTTACTTCAGTAATGCTGATGATGTTGCCCTGGCCGTGGCTAACGGAAGCTTTTGCACCTTAACCATTAAAACATAACAAGGGTTCAGGGAGGTTTTAATGACATTACTAAGGTCATATTAGGTAGATTGTTACACATTCTTTGAGTATTATGTGAGAAAAGAAGAAACAAATTGTTGAGAGGAAAAAAATAATAATACGCTGCAGCACTCTAAAACACATGGCTTTTATATTTGCAAAAAACTGGTCTCTGAAGGAAAAATTAGCCCCTGTATTACCTGCTGATTGCATCAAGTGCCAGCATTTTTTTACCCCATTGAATCCTTCCAGAGGTTTAATAGGAAATTCACAGGGAGAATTGCATGGGTGATTTGAGTAATTTTTCTTCAATAAATAAATAAATTAATAAATAAATTAGATTTTCTGCTTCGCTGATGTGAAAGAGAATGAGTAAATTTCTCCAGTGTGGCATACCATCCGTTCTTTGATTCAGAAGATAGACACAGTGGGTGGATGTGTGCCAGTGGAAACCCATGAATATTCTCTGGATCTGAGTTTAGCCCTGGAATTTAAACGGCTATTGTAAACTGCTCTCTGAACAGAACAGAACTGCACTTGTGGCACTATATTTAACCATTATGCTTATTTTTTATTTGTGTTACAACAAAAGCAAAGAGTTGTTATTTCCGCAGAACAAAGATCATTAGTTGGATAATTAGCACTTGTGTACTGTATGCTGGGGTCATGGGAGACAAAGTATCTCTGCAGTACAATGTCATTAAGATCTTATCGAGGATTAAGCGCCTCCTGCTCACTGTGAGTTCATTCTCTCACTCACTGCTGTCACTCCCAATTTCTAGAGAGAGTTTTTTTTTTTTTTACCATGCTTTCATTGCGCAATTAAAAAGGTTGTTAGCATTTTCATTTTGTCCCTCTTGACATATTTGCACCACCACCCACAAAGGAGACACTCTAATATAAATATTAGATAATCTACAGCAAAGCAACTGCAAAATGTCCCATCCGTCAGTTTACATGGAGCATGTTTGTAATTTAAAACCTCTCAAAGACCTCCAAATCCCTCAGTCTCAAATTATATTCAAAGCCTACTTTGCTTTAAATAGTTCCTTAAAAATGTATTATATCAAAGAGATGGGAGGGAGAGAGTTGAGAAACACTGCAGAGACACATGCATAGACTCACACACTGTGGTGCAGTTTTCCACCAGCTTGAAGTCAGACGTCAGTCAGTTTAGGCCAAGTTTATTTACCTTACAGTGTCTTCTCCATAGGAGCTATAGCTAACGCTGCAGAAACACATTGGGGGGGACAGCCAGGCTGCCGCTTCACCAACAAATACAGTGAGTGGTAAAGCTTCCCCGCTGGCTCCATGTAACTCCAGCTGCTGTGGGGGTCCCTAGAGCAAGACAGGCCTCTTTCAAGCCATCTGGGCTGAGCTGATGGGTGAAGTGGGCTTGCAGGGTGAGTCAGGGAAGAGCCTGGAATCTTTGAGTAAAAACCACCAACAGAGGAGTTGGGAAATCATTTATTTGTATAGCCTTCTACTACAGGGAAGTCACACATGACTTCACAGAGAAAACACAGCAAGCGAGAAATGAGACAAGAGTAATAGGAAAAGAAAAACCGAGATGTTATGAATCACACAACCACAGGTCAAACCAAACAAACAGACCTACAGTATTTTGCTGAAGCACCCAGCACCACCAATCAGATATAGGGTAAATGAAAAACCACTGGGTTATGTGTGTGATGCCCCTGTTGCACCCTAACAAGCAGGTTGAGAACTAGTGACTTAAGGTGCTTCACCTAACCTGCTTGGTTCAGTTCAGTCAATCTCTGGTGTGTTTGCCCGTTTAGTTTGGTTCGTCATGGACTCAAAAGGAGGTTATTGGTCTGGTCTGGAACCACTGGATTTTCTGATAGTTGATATGGGATTTAACATAAATTAAAAAGCTAAACTACTGATGAATCTATCCGCTGATCATGAATTGTTGAAAGCAATCTAACGATCTGCCGGTGATGTTTAGCCTATATTTTGCTGCAAGATCATTTAGTAACCATGGTAACATGTAGTCTGTGCAGCAACCATACAGTTAAATATTGCTGTAATATTACAGTACAAAATGTCTCTTTCTTGTCTTGTTTTGATCTATTCATCAACATTTATATATAATGTGATTCATAAGGTCCAGTTACTGTCCTAAATATTAATTATTATCTTCTTTTTTTGTTTTGAGTGATTCCTGACCACCAGAAAAGATCAGCTGTTCGGCTGAAGTATCTTTTCAGCAAGGCTATGCCACCATGTGCACAATGTCGAGTAGCCCCGATCACTATAGGCTGTCTCAGGACGCTTTTCATATAGAGCAAGTCTAGACCGTACTCCTTGATAATCAATAAAGATGATGAAAAACTGTTCCAATATGCATATTATCATATACCCAAAGGTAAGCTAGGACTCAGTTTTAATTTTGTAATCATTTTTATTATGAAAATTATTAATAAGGATGAAAGGCCATAAGTTTCATGGTTATTTAATACATTCAGCCAATTAGCAAATAAACAGTTTTAAATATAGTTATCTATTGAAGCCTTTTTTAATGAATGCGGTTTTAATATGCTATATGCAGTTAGTTAAAAGGTGTGTGTTTACATTTACGTTTACAGGCTGGCCTTCATTATTTGTGCATATACATGGTCTGAGGCACTGTGTGTATATTTATGGTCTCTATGTTACAAAGACCTAGCAAAAAATAACAGATTATAATAATTATTAGTCCTATTAGGCTGCAGATTAACCATATGTAATGAATGACAAACAGGTAGAGACAGGATGAAAAAGAGGGTATTACGAGGATACTGTATAGTGTGCACTTTTGAATGGACTGCAAACATACAACACAACACACTGCAGTTTAGCTGCCTTTGTCTGATTAATCAGGGATAGGTATTCATAATTTGAATATGCACCTCTCTTCATACAGATCACTTATTATAAGATCACCTCCTGAAAAGGTTATAATCAGCACATGGATTTAATAGTAGCTCATAGTGGCAGTTTCAGCCTGGTTGTCTAATACACTCCAGAGTTTGATTGACAGCATTCACACCAGCCAAAACGGGCCACACTAAATGCACAAATGCATCAGAGTGTGTTTCACCTGAAACCCACAGCTAAGGTATAAAAGCACCCTAAGAGACAAGAGAAATGGACTGTTTGCCTTGGTTTTAGAATGTGAAAATATATCATGTATAATTGTTTACAGCAGGTTGGAATCAGTGTTTGTTGTCCCAGCAGGAAACAAAAATAAAAGGAAGCATTCCACTTGCTGTCTGTTTATGACTTTCTTTATCTTTATTGTTTTTTCATTATTTTTAACAGTATGAGTTGTGCAATTACCATTACCGGCATACAAACACTTAACCGGGTATAGGATGTGGAACTACAAGAAAGCAAGTTCCCTTTGAAGTTTTTCTCTCGCTTCTCTGTTTTAATATCCACTTTAATTTCGCCTATTCATTGGGATGTGAAATTTTGCACTGCAGCAACAAATAAGTTGATAAAAACAAGAACAGAAGAATAGGAGCACCAGAATATACATAAATATAATATATGCAGTTGTATGCGAGGCAATTATTTGCAGAAAGTTTGGTCACATTATATTTATGTACTCCTGTTTATGTGCACAGAATTCATCTTCATTACCTTAACTATTGGGAACATTTTACCAACAGTATTGATGCTGGGTAATTCATGTAGTTTATTCTTCAAGGTGATCATTTGCTCATTCAATTGAAAAATATTATCATTATTTAATGAGATTTTTCACAGATTTCATGCAAAATTTATTAAATTAATTAATAGTATTGTTAACAGTTTTGAAAGAGTGAGTGCAAAGTGAAAGCCTTATGTGTTAGTCTGCAGTTTTCTGAGATACGATTGAATAATTCACAACCTTTGCCAAGTGCATTTTTTGTAAAGGTTATGCTTGTACTGAACAGATTGTACACAAAAGCCGCAGGGGAGCAGAATTTAAATGAACGCAAGAAGAACAACATTGTCTGGATTTAAAGTTCCTCAGCATGGTCGGCAGAGTCATTCCTTTGTTCAGTGTCAGACGCAGTGTCACAGTTTCATTTACATCCATAAATCCGACGGGGATTTATGTATAATACCTCTATACAAACGGACAACACATAATACGATGAATATCTTTAGGCTTTTGATGGTAAAAATTGTTATGCAAACTCCAATCATCCTCCAGGCAAATTTTCCTAACAGCAACCTTTCAGAGGCTAATTTACTGCTCCTGCTCTGTTCTCTCACCTGAAAAATCTGTTGGAAGTAACACAGCAACTTGAAATTATTGTCAAACACACAAACAACAAGACAAAGGAGGGACAAAAATAGAAACATCTATCTGTCTCCCCTGCAAGCAGCCCCATATTGTCAGAGATCTCCTCATACTCTGTCTCATCCCTCTCACTCCCTTGGGGTGACCCAGGAACAATTTGTCAAGCTATTTTTCCACGTCATAGCCTCCAAGAGCTATAATTTGCCCTGACAGTGGAGCAGCACACTGATGGGCGAGTATATCCACGTGTTGAGATTTGCTGTTGGGCCAGGCCAGAACTGAAATGCTTGTTCATGCAGTACAGTGGGTATTGGGCCTGGAGAAATTGGCTGGTAAATTCCACCCAAAGCTCCAGCAACAGACCGGCGGGGCTCATTCAGTGTAAGAACAGCTGTGACAACAGCTCACAGATGATATGTTCAGGAAGCTTACTAAATACTTCTGAGCTTGTTGTCATGGGGTAACCTAAGACTGTTTAAACCTTAAAAAGCCATGATCTTGTATCAGTATCAAAGTTTTTTCACTTTACTTTTTATATATAATTTATTACTAGAAATACTAAAGGGAGCATTTCAACAATTGTTTTACATGGCTCTTATTTTCCTTCCTTTTTAACTTTAGCCACCTTCTTCAGTTAGGAGTGTAAGTAAGTAAGTAAGTAAGTAAAACTTTATTTATATAGCACCTTTTTGACACAGAGATCCAAAGTGCTTTCCAAACAACAAATAAATAAAACATTACACACACAAACACACACATAGAGAGCATGTAAAAATAAAGAAAGGAAGATAAAACGAAAGGGAGGGATAAATTTAAAAGAGACACGACAGAAGAGAAAACAAACAGGGAGAGTGTAGCTTACTGTACCTAAAATGCACATGTAATGCCACTTTTCAGAGCCAGCAAAGTCAGCTCCCAAAATGTATGTATGTAATTCTTCACACCTGCAATCAAAGCTTAGAATAATGTCATAAAATCTGATGCTCAATCTATACTAAACAGAACATAAAGTGGTACATGTGCAGTGCCTTCTGGGCCACCCATACTGCTTACATGTTAACACGTAAATAATTTAAGATGGAAAGGGATAATTCTTCAGAATGAGCACTTCTTAATTCTTAATCGTAGACTGTATGATTAAAAATGGACGTAGTCTCCGTGATGCCACCCATAGCGTGGAGCGTGGGTGGAGCTGAGGTCTGGTTACTGAAATCAGCTGCCTGTGATGGATGCATAACTTTAAGCCTTGATATAATTTAAATGGACGTGTTCTATAAAACTTCACCGTTAAGTTGTTATGAATGTAGAATTAAGCTATAGAGATCAAAACCGTTTTTGGTACAGACTGTAAACATCGTTGTTTCTGCCATAAATTTAGGAATTTTAAATGGAGGCTTATGGAGATCGACAGGCTTCTGTAGCCAGCCTCAAGTGGTTGTTCGAGGAACTGCAGTTTTTGTTACTTCCACGTTAACTTCATTTGCCAGCCGTCGGGGTTGCCATTTGTTTTATAATTCTTTTTACAGTTAACATGCACTTAAAATTCATAAGACAGATAACATAAGATTCATGTCATATTTCTGAATCAAGACCTCATTTTGCAGGTTTATAAATGTAAATAAAAAGGTTTTTAATATAAAAAATAATTAATCTATACACAGAAATGCTAATAACACATTAGCGAAAAATAAGTGATGAGTATTTGAAGACAATCATAACAATGGAAAATTTGAAAAATAAAGTCTAATGGAAAATAACGTCAGGACTATTTCTTACCTCCTCCTCATATTACAATCCTTTCTACATTATTCATGTCATTCTTTTCTCTCTGTGAATCAAAATGTACTGCATTGTATTTGGTAAATTTGGTTAGAAAATATGTTTTGTATTTGTAGGTGAGTGGATGGAATTTTAAAAGTAAAGATTCTCAGCACAGAGAGAAATTACACTGTTCAGGCGCCGTAGGCTAGCTTTCAGTTACACTATATCAATGACACAGCTAGTCAAAACATACATCAGCGATTCCTCTAAGCTTCCCATAGATACCATGCACAGTCAGCGACAGCCACCGATTTCCTCAAGCATCCAATTGGCAACATCACAGGCCCATTGCTCTTAGCCTGCCTGCCATCTCGCTGCTCCTCTACAAGCCTTTGCCAGTGTGTGTGCGCTGGTTGTCGTTTGTTTCTACTTGTCCTGTCTGCGGATATGATGGCGGGTCGTGCATGTGAAGTCTCAGCAGAGATCTCGGCTGTTGGGGGAGTGTCGCTTAACAACATCCGCAGTTGTGTCCGGCGTTCTGGTTCTGGAGGGTCCGCGGGGGGGGGAATTGCTCCGCGGCCCGCTGCGGTCCCGGCCCAGCTCCAGCTCCAGCTCCAGCTCCGGTCCCGGCCCGGCGCGCCTCCTGCCTTTCGGGGCGCGGGCCACGCGCGCCGGCCCACCTGTCTTGCTTTCAGCCGTCCAACATCCGGTTTCGCTCCGTCATGGGTCAAGGGTCCAGGGTGGTTTGGCACGCGGCCGGCAGCTCCCCGCATTGTTCCCCTTCGCTCGCAGGTGAGCGCATGGTCCCACAGGTGCAGCGCTACGCGCCAGCACTGTTGACGGCGCCATTCCCCCGGGTGCGGGTGCAGTCCCAACACCATAGGAGAACGTGCCCTCCAAAAAGGGCAGAGAAAAACCTCAACCCCAGTAAACGTCCCTGAGCTGGGAGGCAAAAGCATCTGTTATAGGGCTGGTCATGGTTCTAGCGAGCGACTGGTTATAAAACCACAATCTGTTTGAAAGAGCGAGTAGTCGATGCTTACGAAGAATAACAAAGTCATATTGGTCCATTCATAAACGCCTCCAACAAGCATAAGGTAAGCACCAGGGATATTCAAAAAAAAAAAAAAAAAAAACAATATTAATGACCCTCAAGCAAAACAACATAAGTAACCCCCAACCCGTGTCCATACAATGGACGCACTGACAGGGCTTCTACTTTGCAACATTAACAACAAAATAGAGTGTGGTATTAGTGTTGCCCGTGTCCATAAATGGACAAAAAATAACAATAAAGGGTTTGATTAATAAAAAAAAAACTTTATGTCCATTCGGTCATAAAGTCATTATTATATTTTCACACTGGAACATAAGGCGGTCGAAGGGGCACATCCTCGGCACTTTTCCTTATTTATGCTATAATCACAATGCCATCAGTGATAAGGAGCATGTAGGGCGCATGGCTAGCCAGGCAGATGTCACAGATGCATTTAAGTCATGGATTCTTTAATAACCAACTGCTGCCCACCGAGACATTTTCGTTAGTGACTATCAATTCAAAATCAGACCATGCATTTTGCTCTAAATATACCTTTAAAACATTAGGTCTCTGCTATCCAAGGAAACATCAGGCCCGAAGGCTAGAGTTCAGGCTCACGAGTGTACGATCAAACGCATCAGAAGAAGAAAGCAGCAGGCAGTAGACTTCAAAGACAGCCCCTGCTAGACATCTTAAATTGGCATGTGTATTCCCCGGGAAGTCCCATATCCAGGCTCGGACCCCCGATTAAGAGACCCAGAAGGTGAGCTGAAGGGCGCAGATCCGAGCCCCAGTCCGATCTCCGTGTGAATGGTATGGCATCCCTTCTTTACAAGAGCACAAACATCATTCCATTAATTATAAAGACCACATATAGTACATATAAAACAACACGTCCAGTCACCCGGAGCTTAGTCAACACAAGGTCTAATAGTGTGACTCAGCACAGACACAGCAGCCAGCTAAACGGCCGGTTGGAGAGTCCCAGTGTCAAAAAGGATAAAACAAACAACGAGCACACCACCCGGGTGGATTAAAGGGCCGCGGCAGCAAAACTCACCCCAGCACCCCACCTTTATATGAACAATCATTTTTTCAACAATGAGGCAACTGCCAACATCATTTACAAGGGCGTTCTTCAGTTCCATTCATTAATAGATTTGTAAGGCGCCTCACTTGGTTATCTATGTTGGGTAAATTCATTATTAGAGCAGCTCATATTCCAGGCTTGGATACCAATTGCTGATTTTGTCCCGTTTGAATCGCAGAATTTCGCCAGCTGTGCCCGGGGGCAGCCCACCAGCCTGACTTGCCCCCATTTTCCAAACCGTGTTAGAGTAAACACAACCATGCAATATACAGGCTATCTACTGCCAGTATATGCATCTGGCTTAGCTAATCTACATTAAAATAACTCATTCAATTCCATAAATGCAGCATCCGTAGCTCCTGTCCGACGCAGGCTATGGGTAAATGTCTTATCTGCTTACAACGATACCCCTCCAGGCCAAGCAAATCTGATCTCAAAAGCAATAGTGCCTGTATTTCCAGCTAAATTCATTAATGTAAGCAAATTTCGGGGATATCTCTAGTATACTTAGCCTGTACTCAACTAGTGTCTGCTAGACGTTTGGTTTATAGTCCTGCTGGCTCCTCTTACTGGCACTTCCATGTAGCTCATGGAGGGAGGTTGCCTGGTGTGGTTCTTTGGGGGTCTCTGCTGCCGCTCTCCTTGTCTTAAACCTTCCATGTATGCACATGGAAGGTTTCCACGTAGGCACGTGGAAGGACAAGGAGGTCCCACGACCACACCCCAAATATTTTTTTTTTTTTTTTTTTTTTTTTTTTTTTTTTTTTTTTTTTTTTTTTTTTTTTTTTTTTTTTTTTTTTTTTTTTTTTTTTTTTTTTTTTATTTATTTTTTTTTTTTTTTTTTTTTTTTTTTTTTTTTTTTTTTTTTTTTTTATAATTTTTTTTTTTTTTTCTTTTTTTCCCCCTTCTTTTTTTTTTTTTTTTGGGGGGGGGTGGTTGTTTTTTTTTTTTTTTTGGTTTTTTGTGGTCCCCCTTTTTTTTTTTTTTTTTTTTTATTTTTTTTGAGGGGGGGGGGGGGGGTTTTTTTTTCTTTTTTTTTTTTTTTTATGGGGGGGGGGGGGGGGAAGGAAGAGGGAGAACAAAAAAAAAACCACCCCAAAAATTATTTTTTTTTTAAAAAAAATTTTTTTTAAAAAGGGGTTGTTATTGAAATTAGTTAAAATTTTTGTTAGGGAGGGGGAGGAAGTCAGGCTTAGCTTTCAGTTACAGCAATCAAGATCACAGCTAGTCATAAACATACATCAGCGATTCCTCTAAGCTTCCCATTAGATACCATCACAGTCAGCGACACTCACCTGATTTCCTCAAGCATCCAATTGGCTAACATCACATGGCGCCTTATTTAAGCTGCTTTAGCCTGCCTGCCATCTCTGCTCTCCTCTACAAGCCTTTTCCCCACCCCAGCTCCTCCTTTTTATATTTCTAATTAATCAATGTCATTTTCTGATTGCCATTGATGCTTGCTCTGTTCTGTACCCTGGGGGTCTCTGCTGCCGCTCTCCTTGTCTTAAACTTTCCATGTATGCACATGGAAGGGCAGGGAGGTGTGCTCTCCTGCCTTAAGGTTTTCCACGTAGGCACGCGGAGGACAAGGAGGTCCCAGAACAGAGCCATACCGCCAAATGTAATCTGCTGGAATATAAGATATTTGACAAAGTGGTCCTGACTGAAGTTGCAATAATCAACAGCCCCGCTTTAGATTTCTGATTTAAATTGAAAGTGAATCATAAAGATAACTGTGTCCTTTATTTGATTTTTCAAGTTGCATTCAGTTCAGAACAGTTTGCTCATCCCCACTCAAGTAACTTTTCTTTGCAGATTACTGTGCTGCAGACATCTCATCTCTCCGCTGTGTATTTGGAAGAGAACAACAAGCTTCAGCAGAAGCTGTGTGTCCCCTGAGGTGTTTCTGTATTTCAGCATTGTTCTTCTCCAACCACTGCAGACTTCTCCATCAGGATTTTTCTCCCTTTGTATTTGATACAATATAGTTGTGCTAGTGGAGAAAACCAGTAAATTCGCACCCTGAATATGAATATATCTATCCATTGACAGAATAAGCTGTTCCATAGTATATAATATCATAACCTGCACCATGGGTTTATGATACATGTGCATTTAAATAACCAGTAGTTATAAGCAGCTATAAAAAGGACAGATATATAAATCAGGGCACACATTATATCACTCTTCTTACATCTACTGTATATGTTTAATGGAAGTGAAAAAAAGCCTAATTTGCCAAAGGCTGATCCCTGAATGGTAAACAGAACTATCGGCCCTGCGAGCTCCTTTATGGATTATGAGCTTTGCCTTATCAGTAGATTGGAGCACCTGGAGCGTCAGAATTATAATGCAGCTGGGAGTGTGTGGGTAGAGAAATGCATCATAGCTCAGGGCTCGCACCAAATAGATCTGTCGGGTGGAGCATGCACATACATGCACACCCACAGACACACACAATCACACACATGCGCACGAGTACAAACATACATGGAAGTAAAAACTGATGTGAATTAAAACAAAACTAATATTCATGGTTTTATACAGTTGAAAATAAAGAAAATAAAAGTAAAAGTACTGATCTCAAATTTAGACACTTTGTACACATGCACACAGGTCGCAGGTAAAGCACTTTAGCCAAACATTAAGCTGTATTGGGCTAAAAGCCACAGGAGGGTTTCTCCACTCAGCATCACAGTGGATGTCAGATACATGGCACAGGTCCATAACATTCAGTGTATTTGACGTGTACAAAGGTGAAACCCTGACTCTGCTCTTTTCCCCTGCTCCTGCTTAATATTTCAAATGCCGCAATCTCACGTCGTCGGACAGAGGGCAGGCCTTCCAGCAGAGTGCAGGACCCTAAGCTTTACTTGAGCAATGACTGACACCCCAGAGCTGCCTGCTGCAGCGTGCCATGGCAGCCCCAAGCAGATCGATCAGCTTTAGCTACAGCACTGGCATGGCACTTTTACAAATACCAGTGAAGAGAGATGGATACTTCCCCTATGTTCACTATTTCCATGATGAATAGTTTCCTGGCAGCATTTTTCTCCACATTCTTTATTTTGGCATTTAAAAAAAAATATTCAGTGCAGCTGAACACCTGTGTGAGTGCGTTGAGAAAGACGATGAACAGGGAATCTGTCTAACCAGTATTTTATCGTAGCAATTCAGATAAATGCCTCAAAAGATTTGTGAAATCTTCCGCAGCCACGGGTTCAGTAGTATGCAAGAATGAGACACATAAACAGTATATATAAACCTCGGAAGGATTTTCTGCTCCAACAAACTCAATGATTGAAATGAACCATAAAATAATCTACTGTAGAACAGATTGATGTTTGCAAATCACAAAGGACACAACGAGACTGAGGCAACTTTCTTCTTCATTGAATCCTATATAGTATACACGACTAGTACTGTTTCTATTGTCCTGTGGTTTAACAAAAATATGTTTTTCTGCACAGCGGCACAGTGGTTAGCATTGTCTTCTCACAACGTTATGGGTTAGTTTGGATCTCAACCCTGGCCCTTCTGTGTGGAGTGAGCATTTTCTCTCTCTGTTTGCAACAGTTTCCTTCGGGTCAAGACAGGTTCCCACAGTTTAAACATATGAAGATGAGGTGATGAGGACATGTTTTTGTCTGGGTAAGCTCTGTGATACACGGGAAACCTATGCATACTCAAGCCCTGCTGTGACGTCAACAGGAATAAGGAGGTCATCCAAGCAGAACATGAATGGATGAATGGATGCAAAGATGGGTGGATGGATAAATAGTGTCATTTGCTTAAAAAATTACTGCAATAAGCACTTGTTTCTGCTAAAACTGCTAACAAATTGATCTTGACTTGAACCTAAAGTGGCCCCCAGAATATCTTAACACTTCTTCCAGCTGTTTTGGAGGAATGCATTTATTTTCATTGGAAGGCTTGTGTAGGTGTAGGGTTTATATTCTGCATATCAAGGTGCATTGTAACACACAGTCTTTTCACACACTACAGCAGTAGTCTGAAATTCTTATCCTTCAACATGATTTTTTTTTAAGGGAGTTTAGATCCATGTTTTATTTGTGACATTTCTAAAAAAAAATTATATAGCATTTTTTTGCATGCTATACTACTTTTTAATGTTTAAAGTTCTTTACAATGCTTATTATTTGGAGAAATTAATAACGCACAGCGTCCCATGACTTATTATTGCCCACTGTGAGCATTAATGGAAACAATGGGTGCCCTTCAGTCAACACCCAGAGAATAAGGCCCTCCTTAGACTGAAGGAAATTTGAAAATATAAAAACCAAAGTTGTAATGTGAAAATTGAATATACAGTGCAGCCAGAAGTTAAGCAAGTAAATAGTTAAAACATTTGCATTCATTTTAATTTGCGCCTCACTGATTCAAACTTGAAATCTGTTTATTCAGCATATCTCTCATTTTAAGTTCAGCAATTTAGTATGAGTTTGACAAGTTAATATTACTGCTGTTTAAAGACAGTCCCTGCTGGCACTAATCTCTTTTCATAGTTGCTGTCTGTGCAGGTTGTTTTCACACGTTTCTATATTGATAAGGGCATGGATGAGTGTTTTAACTGCATTTATTCAGAGCTGCAGCACTACATTATTTTAGTGGTGGTACTGTGTTTTCTCCAAGGATTAAAAGTTGTTGCATTTCCTTATATATTGGACATCAGACTGCTGATTCATCAAGCCACTATGCTCCTGATGGAAAAAAAAAATTGTTCTTCAATAAGCTGAAGTGCATTTTGCCTCACTGTCATCCTGGTATAAAGAAATAGATAGACAAAGTTGAGATTAGATGTTGTATCACATTAATACACATTCACTTTGACAGAATCCCAATATTTAGTCTGCCATGAAATTACATCTTGTGAAGATACATTTAGGGCCTTCTCTTAAAGTTTGAGATTAAAACATAAATACAGAAAACTCTGTGCCCCATCAGCCAACTAAGGAACCATTCCTCTTGTCTTTCAGCAAGCTAAGGTTAGCCAGCCAGATGCAACCCAGCCATGCTGAATAACGTTATCCGGCACCGGCAGTCCTGCAATTCATGAAGACCATAAGATAGAATCCAAGGTCAGCGAGTACAGAGCTGAGCAGCTTTTAACAAACTTTTTAAAGTTGATTTGAAAGTGCTCATGTGGCTGCAGCTCTTCACATTGTCAAGCAGGGTGTTCCACTGATTTGTGTTTTTTACAGAAAAAGCTGATTCGCCCAAATTAACTCAAATAAAATTAAACAGTTAAACACATTTTTACAGCATGCTATTACATCCAGCTATCTAAACAAAGGCCAAGTGATTCTTAATGGTCCCTGCAGTGATGCGTGCTATAATGTACTGCACCATAACAACGTTGACCCTTGATGCTAGTTTTCACAGCTGAAGGCAACTCCCTGCTGTGCAAAATTCATTCTGCTTCTGATTTATCGACAGACCTGCATGTTATATTGTAAGTTAGATCATAGCCCACACAGCAGCGCAGTCCACACCTGCAGCTTTCAAGGTTAAAGGTCAGAAGAGTAGTGCTGTCAGATCAATATCTGATCTCCCAGTGGGGGTTGAGATCATCCTGTCACACTTAATTTAGCTGAGCCAGACCTGTAGAGATGAGTAATGAGTGATTTGAATTAAAATGCTCTTGTATCAAAACGTTGTATGCTTAAACACAAATACGTTAAACGTTAAAGCTCTAAACAAAGTGTCTCTGCGTTTGAGTTAAACAAATCTTGGTCTGCAGCAGTTCACTGCCACATAAAATAAATGTTTTTAGTCAAGATTCAGATTTAGTAAATGTGAATAGTTAAATATATAACCCCCATAAAAATCTACAATATGTTTTCCTATTTTTAGTATTCAGAGCAGAGCAGGGTAAGAGAAGAAGACTCCTCTGGCTAACAAGGGCAGACTCTAAACTTAAAGCAGCTCCATTGAACACTTTACAACCAAAGCCTCCAAACTACAGTATGTCTCAAACACCCACCAAAGGAAAGAAAAACAAAACAACTACACCCTTGGGCAAGAAGTCATGCATACACAAGTGTATAATAAATTATGCACTATTCATGAATAATTAAACAAAAAAACTGAATTGAAGGTGAAGCGAATAGTTTAAGAATAATAAGGAAGTAGATGAAGTAGTCTGTCTCAGCTATAGGCCAGCAATCTACGGCTAACCTAAATTAACCTCAAATGATTCCGAGCCTCAGTCAACCACTGGCATTGTGCAGTCAACCACTGGCATTGTGCTCATCAGCTACAGTTTGTTGTTTCCATGGTTGCACACAAACACACACACACACACACACACACACACACACACACACACACACACACACACACACACACACACACACACACACAGGGAAACACATTTTCTCGTGTACTCATGAAGAAAATGGCAAATGGAAACAAATCGCCACCAGTCCCGGGGGCCAATTCCATTCGAAAATTATGAAATTAACCCTTAATTGAGGAGATAAATCAAATGATTTTACTTCTAAGTGAAACACAATAACAGTCAAAATGAAATTATGCACAATGGTAATGAAAATGCTGTCCTTAGAAACTTTTTTCCAATTATTATTCTAAGCTCATTCAAATATTGATTGTTGCTACCCAAATGGAGGTCGAATTTACTTTTTTTTGTTTCTATAATTCATCAGTTTATAAACAACTTTTTCTTTCTCCCTGTAATATGTTCAACTTTTTTCAGTAACACTTTACATTAGCCTCCTCTATTTAATAGAATTTACATTATATAAAGGTTATATAAGGGTTTAACAAATTGTAGCAGTAGTTGTAATCAAATATAAGGACATTATAAGTGTTTGTTAATGTACAGTATTTGTCAACAATTCTACAATTCTGTTGTATCTATAATCTTTTATGACTAGTAGTGCATCTGAAAGCGTTGTGTGTTTATGAGTGCAGTTAAAGCATTATAAATGCAATGTAATTCAGTATGAATGTGGGCTTCATAAAAAAATGTTACCATAATTTCTACTATGAAGACATTTTATATTTTAACTGTGTGTTACTATATTGTCATTAATTAACTGTGCACAATAAGAGTTATAGTTGTTTAAAAATACACGATAAACACTTAACACTGAATTAAATGATAATACTTTTTTTTTTATTTAGACTGAATTGGGGTTTCACATTCAGCTAGCTGATGGATTGCAATAGTATTTAACTCAGGAAATGTAAAGGCATAGAAATGAAAGAGCAAGTTGTGCAAAAACTTGAGAACAATGAGTCCCTGGTGGGGGGCTGAAGGGGTTTGCTGGCCTGTGTTCAAATGTCTCTCTTCTCTATCTTTTCCCAACTGATTTTTCAGCCCAGGCAGAGTCCATCTTGATTAGACACATTGGTGCAGAAAGAATTAATCTCTTCAGAAAATACTTAGAATGATAATTACAGGTTGTCACTATTCACCCCGTTCATTCGAGTGACTGGTGTAATTGGTTGGAGGGAATCCAACCGCATAACACCTACTCAGTGTGTGCAGACAGTATAAGACATCGAGGCTTACTGTCAAGAGGAGATCGAAGCTTAAGTAAGTGTTGAACAGCTTCTGACAAAAACCTGCCGATTAAACTCTTCATGTTTGAAAGGAACGAATGTGTTCAGGCTGAAAATGTTCAGGTCAATATGGTAATAGTACTATGTGTGCTACGTTTCTCAAAATGGTCCACTGAATTACAATGATAAATAAAAATATCATAATCTCAATAAGGTTACCTGATTAAATAAAGGTTAATACTCATTCCTAGAAAAGGAAAAAAAGGAGATAGAACAAGCTATCAGGAAACAAAAGGTCCTGGGTTGGATTTGAACCTAGGTCATGCCCCATGGTTTGGTATTGAGTTTTATCTGCTTGGAGCCTGATTGAATAGGATTTATGCAAACAAGGCTGAAAAACAAAACTGTGAAGCAGAAATTGTGCCTCAGAGGTGCAGCTTCTTACTACTGTCTTGTATCATTACCATGAAGCTGTGCCGATTAAGGCTTGATCCGTTTAGGTTTTGGTCATAGATGGTTAATCAAAAGTTATAAATTAAGACATTTAACAAAGATTTTGTGGATTGGGGTCTAAGGGTAGGGTTGGAGATGTGGCAGCGCCTGAAAAACTGCCAAACCTTAAGAAAAAGCAAGGAGCCGTGTTGGAAGGGGCTTCACGTGTGATCCAGGAAGGATGGATTGAGTGACAAATCCATGAGTTTGAAGGCGTATAGATACTGCACAGTGGTTTATGAAAGTTATTTTGGTGACAATCATTTTATCCTCTGACACAAGGATTGCAACATCTACAGTAGAAATACAGCCAACCCTTACAAAGTAATTCACTAGGAGTATGTTTGTTTGTTTGGCCTTTCTGGATGATGTGGCATTGCTTTGAGCAAAAATTTGAGCCAGGTTCTTTTTACTGGACAATCAAGCATTCCCCCCCCCCCCCCCCCACTGCTGTGTCAATGCAGTGTCCTCACTGAAATGAATGAGGGCGAATGATTTGTTTGTAGCCCTTAAAAATTGGCTGTCTGAAAGGCTAATCTCCGGGCAAAGAAAATTTAATATTATCTTTCTTCTGATTCTTACAAAAAAAGTCAAGTTATTGAAAGCAAACGTAAGCTGTGTGTATGTGTGTGTATGTGTGTGTTTGTGTGTGTGTGTGTGTCTCATCTTTCAACAACTGAAATTTTTTTTTTTTTTTTTTTTAATTTAATTTTAAAATTTTTATTATAAAACATTTTATTTCTTTAAAAAAATATCTACACCTTATCTAAAAATAAGCATTAAAAATAGTATTAAAGGCTCAATCTCGGGCAAAGAAAATTTAATATTATCTTTCTTCTGATTCTTACAAAAAAAGTCAAGTTATTGAAAGCAAACGTAAGCTGTGTGTATGTGTGTGTATGTGTGTGTTTGTGTGTGTGTGTGTGTCTCAGTGCTTGTCAACAGACTGAAAACTTTTTCCATTACAAGTTTAAGGTTAGCAGAAATGGAACAGAAGTTGAATTACTAGAGCACTGCATTAACTGAGACATTGCCATTAGAACCACATCAGTTGAACTATATCATTTATCTGTCAACACACCCTGAAAGCCAACGAGGTAAGACACTTTTGCTAAGGTTTATATATACCTTGACAACTCCATAACAAAAACAGCTGTCAGCAGGGATGATGCTGCAAGCGCTTGCATAGAAGAAAAATGAAAGCACTGTCAATGTCAATGTCAAACCGTCCTCCTGTCCACTGTGTCTCCGTGTCTAAATGATTTGGTCAAGTATAGCTGCTCTGTTTTATATTGCTTTGTGAAAGGGTACTCAGTATGTGTCCTGTGAGTGATGGCTGCTCTCTCTCCCTCTCTCTTTCTCTCTGTTTCCCTTGTCTTTTTAGACCAGTGGGCCTCTTAGGCAATCTCTCTCGAAAGATGATGTGTGTGAAATTATACATGGGGACTGATTACCCTGCAGGACTCTGGTACATTCAGTGCCTCTGTGGCCTATAATGATGGACTAGCCAATCTCCGCTGGTTATCCCCGTGTCTGCTATAAGCTGCATCAGTTGTTGTTGCTAGACTTGAAAATGTCACTCTGAGAAGTGATGGATTTTGGGGATCTGTTTGAAGCTTGATGATATTGTGCGGCCAAGCATAGAGAAGAAGCACAAATGTCATAAGTCAATAGTCTTCAATGTGAATTGCCCCCATCTAGACAGGAGGTTATTGACTGAGGGAGTATGCCATTTAGTGTGTGGTACCGGATGCTTTGTGAGGTTAAATGGTCAATAAATCTATTAATTATAGTTTATGGATGCTTGACTTTTTTCTCATGAAATTTGTTCACAGTTCAGTATCCATATGATATTAATTCATTTCAAATAAGCATTTTCTTATAGCAATAGTATTGAAATAGCAAATTATATGCTGTATATACAGGCTTTCTACTGAGACTTATTGATTCCAGGCAGACACATTTATCATTGGTATTCATGCCTAAGATATTGATGAAGTTTTCCCTCTACTGCAGAAGTGATTTGCATTTAAAATCTCATTTCTATGAAGGTCAGGATAATTTATTTTTAGAGGCATAGACACTCTTTACGTATTTGTTTAATGGAATATGAATCACTTCACACCTGAGAAATGAATAGATGCAGTGGTGACATTTCCAAGATCTGTTTTTGTGGTAATAGCATAATTTGGGATTGATAAATGGCCCGTACTTTTAATGGAGTAGAAATAAGCTCAAAAAAAACTTGAGCATCATTAACTATTTTCACTGTTTAATTGTCACATATGGTTTTCTAAATGATTAATGATTAAGTGTCACTCAGTTTTTTGCTTAGTGTGGAAAAGCACACAGTCTTGCAGAATATCAAGTCACTAATTAATCGTGTATTATACAAAATAATGGTGCATTAAAATAAGGATATTAAAATGTTAGTGCAATGTTAGGGAATCATTTCAATGCCACGCTATCTTAAGTACGCAGAGAGACATTTAACATGCCTCCATCTTGATGTCCATGGATTTCCATGGAAAAAATAGATGATAAAGAAAACAAAAAACAAAAAACTGTTAATATATGATATAATTAGGCCACAATCTAAATGCTAATCAATAATTACTTCCCTTTCTTTAATTTGTACAATTAATAATATTAATTAGATCAAAGACGTACAGCCCATTAACCTGCATCTCCCACTTTTCATTTTTATTACTTCGATTTAGTGCATTTGGCAAGTTGCAACTCACTCTCCTTTCAAGAAAAATGAAACACTGCTATCTCAAATAAAAACAAGTTATGGGTTCAACTATATTTTCCCCCTCAGAATGAGTCAGTCACCGCTCCAAGATAAAAGAGGATTACTCCCTGCCCATAAATAATATAAAGCACTAGAGTGTCATGATGCTGATGAACTCTCTTGCAGTTTGACCTCTTCTGTTCACAGTGTGTTTGACACACCAAAACATTAACGTAAAATGCCAGAAATATGTTATTATGATAATTACAAAATTTGAATACTTACAAAGTAATTTCAACAATACTCACAAATCATCACGCTCACCAAACTGATCTGATAGGACCTTTCTTTTTCAACAAAATATAAAATGTTTTATTTTACTTCCCTGCCAGCGCAGCAATAGGCTATAAAATACATTCATCAGGGAAAGAAGAAAAGAGTTGGGGAGCGGATATTAGACTTATGGAGTGGGGGAAATAAAACAATAACAATGTCACTTTTCCAGCGTAGTGGGCTGGACTTCATTAAAAGAAGATGAAGTGATAAAGGGTAAAAGTCTTTATTGTACGGCACTGAGAGTAAATCAAAGATCTGCCACGGTAAAGGATCTTGTCTGACAGAGTGCCTGATGAAATTAATTTATACAGTTTAATCAGTCCACGTTCTGCACTTCTGTCTGACCGTAGATTTAAAAAGTTCTCTGTTTCCATAAAAAGATATGAACAACTGTGAAGTTTGCAGTGTTACTTTTCCTCCTTGACATTTCTGTCAAAATAGCAATAAAGATATAGCAACATTAATACAAGGGAAGATGCAGTAATAAAATTATAATTATTTTCTTTTTTTCTTCATAGAAACATACATGTAATGTATTCCACTGCATTAGAGACAGACAATTACATTTCATAAAACAGAATAATCTGTAGGCCAATGAAATTAAATGGGATTGTAGCGGATTATGCAGGAAATAAAGAAGGGAGTAAAATGCATTATGTGCAGATTACAGTAAACCTCATAATCTGTTTGTCCTAAATGGGCTTTGTTCATTGGAAGCCACAATCCATCTGCCCCTCTGGGACATTGTTTCAGTGATGCCATCTCCATCTGTTAGTCTTTCTGCAAATTTAACATTATGTATTTTCATTGTACCAGCTCACTATACTACACAGTGTAAAACCCATATGCTGTGGTCATCCACAGGTAGCCTGGAACACACAGAAGGCTCAAAGCCCTTTAGCATGTGGGTTGAAAATACTCACTGCCAGTCCACTGTTCAAAACACAGACCTGCAGCTGGAAAAAAAAAACCTGTATTTGTGCTGTTGGTTTGACCATTCATCAATATCACATGTCGTCCTATCTTTCAAATAAATAAATCACATGAATTAGGAAATGCAGCACTTACATGCGGCGCTATAAGTCATGACCTGGGCATAGAAAATTGGGAAATTCTGCATGTTGCACTCATACATCCCTGCTCACAACCATTAAGGAACATATTTTTGTGTTGAACTGATGTTTAAGTGACCTCAGCAATAACTGTGGTTTGGAAAATAAAATTATTTTCTGGGATTTTACAAGGAACATGTGGGGAAAAAAGGGTTGTATGGTTTCAAGCTGTTGTCTGAATAAAGAGGAATGTGGGAATACATTTGAATTTGAATAGACCAAGAGAAAAAAGTTACTAAAAAACCCAAGAAAGCTCTTCAGTGTAGAAATCTCATAAAAAATAACACACAAATTAACTATTGAATATTTCTGAATTCTCATCAGACATTCCTATCTTAATTAATAGGAGGGATTTATTAATTTATTCACAAATCTGAATGTAAATGAGCCAATGCCATGATGCAGATTTAACATACTGCAACCTCTATGCTTGCTTTAATTAACAAAAAATTTCCCTCAGCCATATTAGTTATCTGTTCTCATTCTCTCACACATCGGCCCCCTCAGTTTTCTTCCTTCGCTCACTAAAGATCGCTGTGAGCGAAGTGAATTGCCAGTACAATTGGAATGCAGGTTGACAAGAGAATACAGAAGTTTTAACACAGAGACTGTACATACCTGCATGAAGCTGAATCTGTCCTTTTCTAGAAAGCAGATCAAAAACGGATTTTATTCAGCGTAGGGGGAATCTGGACAAATATGTAGAGCAAATTCCACGAGAGGTGTGGAGGGAACAATATTTAGGCATGCAGTAGCCATTGTAACAGCACTATGGTAGTCTGGAAAAAAAACAAGAATGATAATATGGAAACACTGCCCCTCACAACTCTTAAGGGGGTTGTTCATATTTTTCTCGTACAGTGGTATGAGTGACTCACTGATAGTGGCAGTAATTAGCAACATTAGCTTAGTGCAAGGATCCTAGAGGTAGATATTCCCGTAAGCTTGATAAATGAGAAAATAACTCTGTCATATCATATGACATAGCATGTTTTCACCTCCAGGCTGGTGTAGCTTCTCCCTGACATGTTAGATCTTATCACCTCACTCTTGTTATTAAGCTCATTAATAATTGAGAGGTGGAGGGTGATAAATGTCCTAAATATGACCATTGGTTTAAATGTTTCCCATAATCTTTTATAGCGTAAGCATATGCTACTCTCCATGGCATAATTGCTATTATTTGCTGATAGATATAATCTTAAATATATAAATATATTCTTTTATGTGGAGCGGTCAGGGTCGAAGTACTGAAGCATATTTTGGAAATACGGTACAATGAATGCCCTTCAGCTTATATATAAGACAAGCAACAGCTACCATACTCATTCTGCTGCTCCAGCTTTCCAGCCAGCCATTTTTGTAGCAGTATTTTTTAATACATTGGTCATTCCAAATGTGATCACCTATTAATGGTAGAGAAGCTTGTGGTTGTGCAGATATCCCCACACTTTTGTGTGAGATAAGAGGCTGAGCTTTGCTCTGAGGCATTGACACCCAATCTGCCACCTATTAATCAAACAAAGAAATGTATGACTCAGTGTTGTGATGTGCAAGATATTCACACTTCTTACACACCAGTGCTGTGTAATGCCTGAACATGACTGCTATTACACAAAAAGGTACATTGCCTCGATTTACTAAGACAAGACTTGCAGAAGAGCTGAGTGAGTTAGTTAGTCACAGCATAAATATGCTTTCTGTCTGCTTGGTAGTACCCATGAATGAAAAATAAAAATGTGAAATGGACAGGCAATGGGTTGCTTTACTTTGTTAAACATACCAGACCTAGGTTGCATCCTGTGAAATTATGAACATGCCCACAGCCAGAAGACATTCACTTTATAGACAACGTACAGAGCATAACGTGTGTCACACGCATGAATGGAACAGGAATAGTCAGAATTGTGTTTATTAGATACAAATTGTTGGAAAATGTTATGTGCAAATAAACCACAAGTGACAAGTGCTTTACTATTATTATTTATTTCAGGAGGAAAAAAAAAAAATTGGTACCAAAAATTAATATATTTTAGAATTTCTCAACCGAGGCTTTCTGGGGAGCTCATGTCTCTTTCAGGGGAGCCGAATTAGCTTCCCTGTATTTTGAACCCTCATATTAAGCACTCTTGAGCAAGGCACTGAAACAATAGAAATGCTCACAGGGCATTGCAAAGTGGCTACTCCTACACTGATTACATTTACATGTATAGGAAGAGATTTTAACGCTGTTTAAAATAAAGATGGACAAGAAAAAGCTGGTGAACATAATGACACACTGCACAGATCACAGTAAAGTGCACTGCAAAACAAGAGTGCTTTAATAGGCAGGAGTGAGAGTGATACCTCACTGCACTGTATGCAGACAACAGCTCTCTGTAGAAAAACACCATTAGCAGTTGGCTGCTCTTCAGCAGGGTTGTGGGTTCAAGGAGATGCAGGGCAGTGCCAACAGGCTGATGGGTAATCTAACATGACAATATTATCGCGTAGGAGGGCACAGTTGGCACTTTCCCCTGCCATCTCTGCTCCACTCAACTCTGCTCCATTAGCGCACACAACACAAGACTGTTCTCTTTGTGAATGTTCCTATCAAGAAGGCATGGATGGAGAGAAGCACATGAAAGTCAGGGGCAGTGAAGAGAGAGAGAGAGAAACAGACTGAGAAACATAACGGAGAAAGAGCAACAGAGAGTAAGAATTAACAGGAAGAGAACTTGGTCTAATGGACTTTCACTAATGCATTTGTTTCCTCTTAAGTTAGTTTAGCACAGCATGCAGTTAATCTATTTTCATCCAGCGTTCTAACCTACGAGCCACTCTCTTGAGTTACTGTTTATTTTCTTTATTGTATTCTGCTGACTTCAGTTATTGCACACAATGCAAACTGCAACTTTATCAGTCATTTTTACATACCAGTAATTATAATGCATATTTTTGAATTTTTAGAGTGACTAAATCCTGCTTGTCCTGTGGCTGTTAATTAATTTCTTGTGGATTGTTTAAATCCTGCACATTTTTTGCAGTTTGCTTGCTCTTGTTGTCCGCTTTCCATGACATGAGCTTGGACAGCTCCTGATTCAAAATACTTCTGATCACAAGAGCAAGGGCCAAAGCTACTATGTTAATTAAAATTTTGGAAGAGACGTTTGGATTTTACCCAACACCAACTGACAGTTTACTGCCATTTCAGTTCAAGTCACTTTCCAGTGGATGCTATTAAAAGGGCATGGTAAAGAATACTAAGAAGGAGGTTGAATAATAAAAAAAGCAAAAATTATTAAAAAGGCGAAACATACTTGTCTTGTGTTAAGATTAATGCAATGATATAAGGAGAGTAAAATCACTCATTTAAATAACCTTGCTTAAAATAGTGGAGAGCTTCATTAATCTTCATGTCATTCTTCAAGGATAAATGGGAGAAGTAATTAGCGCTAATAGGAATTTCATTTTCCCCTCTATTTTGTGGAGTTATTATTCAGTATCTGTCTGTAATGGAAAAAAGAATTGCCGGATTGCATAGAAATAGTTAGTACTTTAGTGGATTATATGATAGAATGAGGTTCTTATTGATTTTCATTTCTGTTTTTTAACCTTAACTGGAAACTTTAGTCTTTTTCACCCCCAGTAAGTATAGTACTATATGCGCAAAGAACATATGCCACACATACTACTAGGATTATTGCAGTAAACTACTAGGATTGTTGCAGTAAATGTATTATTTTATATTTAGGCGTGGTTCTCCAAGGGTTCAAAAGCATGCATTCCACCCTCAGTTTAATATTTTGCACCTTTTGAAGGATAAATGCCAAGCGCAAGGTGATAGGTCTTTTTGGCTCGTGGGCTGTGTGGGCGTCTCCATGCACACCTTCTATTTTGGTCCATGTATGTTCAGCAACTCAACCTGTCAAAGGTCTGGGTAAAGATGAATATAGATCATAGGTTAATAGGTGTGCTGACTATTATATACTCTAAATACTCCATACCAAAATACAGACATTTGATTTGAAACCACTTAAATCATTATAACCTATTGGACTGATGCTCTTTTAGTAATTATTTTAATGTATGTCAAATCTCATATGGTCACATAGTTTAGTAAATGATGTTACACAACAGCTTTTGCACTGCAATGTGTTTGACATGATATATTACTTTTATCAAAAAGAAAGTTGGAAACGGCTATGAAGAGTCCTGGTAACACAATGTTTCCTTCATAAAACAGTATCGAATTAAAACCGACCAGTTCAATGTGTAATGACACTGTGCTCTGGCATAGCACTTACAACAACTTATTAGTCCATTCCTTCAGATCCTGCAGGGATTTCATGAGCTGAAGGAGAAGCTTTTCATACAATATAAAGCACTTGTGAACAGCAGAGTGTATCACCCACATTCATTCACAGACCAATGCCTGATTTACTGACTTTCCTGCTTTAACCCCATTAAACCTTTAGCTGCTTCTAATGCATTGTGTTTAGCCAATATTCAGTATTTCAGAATGATTTCTTCATTACTTAGGATTGCTGCTAATATATTCTGTGCATGCTTAGTAACATCCTTACAGAAATAATATTAAGCCTATACCTCGAAACACAAGATGGCGCTGTGCCTTGACTTCTTGAGATTTCATTCCATGTATTCATACCTTCCTTTTATATATTACAAGTTTCATTCCATATATTCAAATGTTCATTTCATATAAAATGATCTCAGTGATTCAAGTTGCAGACTTTGCAAACCACCATGGAACAGCATAACAGTTTTTTCCAAATTGCACCATTTACTAAATATAGCACTTATCTTTTTTAGTTACTATTTAAATAAAGTATATCTCTTGTAGTATTTTTCATTCTCAATGACACTTTAGAATGATTGTATTTCTTATAGTCTGTGATATTTGAAGTGAAAAAAACCAGCTGTAAAAAGGCGATGTGATTATTCAAGAAAACAGGCTGGTCTCTTACCTTTTACATATTGTCCAACCATGTAATGGTTTATATACGTGTATATATACACCGATTAGCCGATTATCTGGTTTTTAAGGAACCTGTCAGTGGGTGGGATGTATATATACCGGCAGCAAGTGAACATTTTGTCCTTAGAAGCAACAAAAATGGGCAGCTTAAGGATTTGAGCGACTTTGACAAAGGCCAAATTGTGATGGCTTGGCTTGACGAATGGGTCAGAGCATCCTCAAAACTGCAGCTCTTGTGGGTTGTTCCTGGTCTGCAGTGGTCAGTACCTATCAAAAGTGGTCCAAGGAAGGAAAAGCTATTAACCGGCAACAGGGTCATGGGTGGCCAAAGCTCATTGAGGCACGTGGGGAGCGAAGGTAGTCCGATCCAACAGACGAGCTACTGTAGCTATAGTAAATTGCTGAAAAAATTCATGTTGGTTCTGATAGAAAAGTGTGAGAACACAAAGTGCATCACAGTTTGTTGCATTTGGAGCTGCACAGACCAGTGAGGGTGCCCATGCTGACCCCTGTCCACTACTGAAAGCTCCTACAATGGCCATGGGAACATCAGAACTGGACCACGGAGCAATGGAAGAAGTTGGCCTGGTATGATGAATCACATTTTCTTTTTCATCTTGTGCCAGTTGCGTGTGCGTCGCTTAACTGGGGAACATATGGCACCAGTGTGCACTATAGGAAGAAGGCAAACCAGCGGGGGCAGTGTGATGCTTTGGGCAATGTTCTGCTGGGAAATCTTGGGTTATGCTATTCATGTGCATGTTACTTTGACACGTACCACCTACCTTGGCATTATTGGAGGCCATGTACAGTCTTTCATGGAAACGGTATTCCCTGATGGCAGTGACCTCTTCAGCAGGATAATGCACCGTGCCACAAAGCAACAAAGGTTCAGGAATGGTTTGAGAAACACAACAACGAGTTCAAGGCGTTGACTTGGCCTCCAAATTCCCCAGATCTCAATCTGATCGAGCATCTGTGGCATGTGTTGGACAAACAAGTCTGAACCAAGGAGGCCCCACCGCACAACTTACAGGACTTGAAGGATCTGCTGTTAAAGTGTTGGGGCAAGATACCATAGCACACCTTCAGAGGTCTAGTGGAGTCAATGCCTCGATGGGTTAGGGCTGTTTTGGCAGCAAAAAGGGGGACCTACACAATATTAATTAATAATTAATGTTATGTCTGCTCAATGTACATCTATCACATACATATCAACTCAAAATGGATGGTGGATGAGGGAATGATATTTAAACCTGCAACATTTCAAGTTTAAATATACGGTCTCAGTTAACATCACAGAGGACAATAAACAGATGTATGACCAAATAGGTTAAAAACACTTAACATTGTCAAGAGAATGACATTTCAACACTCAACAACCATTTAAATGATTGTTTTGTTGATTTTTGATCTTGGAAACTAAAGAAGTCACGCTCTCTCCTGGCTCACCAGCTACCCCAGAGATGCCCTTGAGCAGCACACTTAACCTCCAGCTTCTGAAGTAGAGCTGCTCAGTGGCCAACTGCATAAGCCCTGCAGTTATACTGGGCTGCTTCCAGGTGTCATTAAACATTACTGTGTGAATGTTAAAGCAGGCGGTGCTGAAACCAGCTTGCTTTCTTCAGACACCTTGGATCAGCAGTTGACAAGCATTTGGACTCAATGTATTTGTTAAATTGTAATTCTTTGAAGGACATTCAACCTAAAATGTCAAGTAGTGACATGCAGTATAATTGTTATTGCATTAACATGAGGAAATTGCATGCATGATTTTGATTAACATAAAATTAGATGAAATAATAATGCAGTGAATGTGCACTGACCTGATTATTATTGAAGCACAACTCAATTTTACTCTGGGAAACTGGGTTTCTCACTGGGTCCTTTGTCTACTCAGTGGTTAGATTGAAAAGGTTTAAACTGTGATTTGTCAGTTCATACTATGTTCAGCTTATATTATGTGATATGTATATGAGTGTACTAACTGCAGACTAACCTTCTATTTCTTTTAAAAAGTTTTAAAAAGCTTTGCTAAAGCAAGACACCTGTTAATTTCAGTTTGTTTTAGACAGTGCACTTAACACTAAAACAGGAACCTGCTTATCCTGTTTAAATCTGCACCAATTGTGATGCTAAGCTTATAATTTATTTTACCAATGACTGGTGATTTTTTATATTCGTATTGATCTGTTACTCAGAGGTATCTGTGTCTGCTCTTCCAGCCTGGTTGAGTCATTGTACAATATTTTGTTGTCCATGTACAACATTTTTTTAAAAACTTTTTTGCAAACCCTTAATAAAAAGTAACACTATTTGTAAAGAGGTCTTTCTACAGCCTAAAAGCATGAAAGACCATTCAAAAATAGTAATAGTCTTGTCAGCCATCTGACTGTACTGAATCAAGCTTTTGTGGCAGGAGATTCTAAACTTATATAAATACGTGCACACATCATACTGTATACCTACTTTTTGCTGAGAAATACGTCAGGGAGATTTTGTTGAAGCTGCTACACCATGATGGATTATAATCATCAAAATGTCACACAATGGTTGTGTCTAAGTTATGTGGGTGTCAAATGCCAAAGAAATGCCAAATGTAGGCTAGTTTTAATCAGCAGCAAGCTGCATATCTATCATCAGCAAATCAACAAAAGCAAGTTTACTGTGCTGCTCCAAAAAGAAATTATCTTTGACAAATGACACCACTTTGGAAAAAAAACAGAATCCAAAATCCGCAAGCCTCTGCCCCCCTGAAATCTTTATTTCAATTACGTCAAATTTTATATTGTGTCTAAAACAACAATTATAATTTCATAATGAATACTAATGGTGGCTAATGATACCTACAGACAGTGCAACACACAAATCACCAACCACATATGTAAGATATCTTGTATAATGTTTATGATGTGTTTGTTAAGAACAATGGCTTAGATGCACAATTAATAATTTATTAAAGACACTATACTGCAAAAAAATTTAGCATACCAAAGTAAGATTTCATAAAATATTATAAGGATTGTTATTATCATTATTATTAGGATGTTAACTTTAGCTCAATTCACTGAAAATCTAAACAAACTCTTTCTTTTATGAATAACTGAAGTCGACCAGGTTTGGTACAGACAGAAAGCATTGTGGAAGACTTCTGACACCACCGCAAACCTCACACTTTTAATTGCACTGAGAGAAGTTTGCAAATTACACATTTTTGTGGAGTTAATTAAGTTTTATAATTAAAAAGGATCATTCACCTAAGAGCTTAAAGATGAGGAATTGAAGGAGTTCTGTCACACTAATGAGCATAGATAATAGAAATGAAGTACACAACCCTCCAAATAACCAGGAAAAAGTTATGCACCCAAGGTATTTGGGTGCATTCCATATATAAAGTCATCCTGTCTGAGACTGTCTTCTTCTTCTGTTTACATGCCTTTGGAGAAAAAAAAAGTGATTTTTGACATGCTCTGGGGAGAAAGGAAGGATTATGAGCAGTGGTCCATTTCTCACAAGAATTGGTTAAACTCACATTTCCTAACATGCAACGACTCCCAAAGCACCGTAGTTTAACTCTGGGGGCCACAATGCCCATCCATCACCAGAATCGAAAAGATTATATACAAGGGCTCCATAAGACCTCCAGGAATTCTACCAATGATAAATGAACTGGGAAAAGATCCTTTCTTCATCCCACAAGGATACCACACTAAAGGCCTTTATTCCATAAGGTCGTGTATTATTTCACTTTCAAGACTCTGGTTAAAAAAAAAAGAAAATAGATCATGCTAGCTTTATTAAAAAGAAAAAAAATATATACATATGGATGGCAGCCTTGTATACTAAATAGTTTATGGCGTAGAATGTAAGGACAGCATAATACAGACATCCACCAACATAAAAGTGCATCAATGTAACAATTCATCACATACTGAAGCTCCAGAAATAAGTCATCCATTTGGGGATTTTTTTCTTCTTCTCTTTTTCCAGTGGTGAAAGATCATGAGCAATTTCGGGGCCGGGTGGCCTGGAACACACGTTTTGCCTGAGGGGATTGAGTAATGGTGTAGTAGTAGTACATCTACGGTAAGTAAATGCTTCGAAAGGGTGTGTACAAGAGAGAGAGTGGGAGTTGTTGCTGGGGGGATCGAACACCCCTGGTATGACAAACACTAACTCATACATAACTAATGTAGTGTCATCAATCTCAGTTTTATCATGCGATCTTCAGCTGGAATATGTTTCAAGTTTAATAGTCATTGCAGGACTGGGCGTGCACTGTAGTTTACCCCATGCTGTGCTTATTGCATTTTCTTATGATCTGACATTGTAATAGATCCATGAGAGTTACAAAATAGCTTTGAAAGAAGATGCAGAACAAATGTTTTGGTGTTGGGTTACCACTGAGCACCTTAATGCTGATGTTAACCAGTGTTCAGCGACAAGCATTCTGTCCCACTGTAAAAGTATTTTTGCTAACCTTAAATGTGCATAAGCTTCTTTGAGCTGTCCCTGCATCTGTACAGCAGCACTGGGGAATCATTCCCTGTCACCACATCTAAGCCACTTTGCTCACCTCAGCAGGGAGGGAGAGAGAGTGAGAAAGAAGGAGGCACTCTGGGATGATAACCGCTGTTAAGAATTTTCACCAAAGAAAGAGATTAGGCTGCACTCAGCTACAATGGGGAGAGGACTATAGGGAAATACTTTCTTTAGAATCCAAAGCAACATTGTAAGAAGTGTACCAAAAACGTAATATCCTTTTAAAAAGTGTCGGGAACATTTGTGCAATAAATCTATCTGGTAATGCCGATTATACACTGAGTTCATATTGGGGTTTTTTAACAATGCAGCAACAGGCCACTCAAGGCAAGACACCACTGAAACCAGTTGTTATAGATTTTCCACATCTCCTTATGTGGCAGTGAGTGTCTTGCATCTTGCTTCCTGTTATGCATTTAGACTGCCTTGTTACATAACTATATCAAGTAAACATGACCGCACTAGCCTGAAAAAGCATGAACAATAGCTTGCCTTAATGATGGTACATATTTGTGTGTGTGTGTGTGTGTGTGTGTGTGTGTGTGTGTGTGTGTGTGTGTGTGTCTATGTGCGTGCGTGCGTGTGTTTTTGAATATAAGCCACCCCAGACAGCTTCACAGTTGATGGGATTCTTTTTAGCACACTCAGCAATATGTTGATGCATTTTTTTCCCCTACTCTGTTCCCTCAACTACACATTTAGTTTGTATTCTATAGCTGACTTAGGGGTGTTTGAAATGCATGGTTCTGCAGCACTATGATCAACACCATCCCAGTTAGACCACTGAGGGAATCTACATCAGGGTTCACTCGAGGGCGGACAGCATTCGTCACTGAAGTGCTCTGAGTTATGAGCCACTGTAGCTGTCATTATGGGTCAAAAACCTCCTGACAGTATTGGAGTACAAAGTTGCTTTGGCCACAGGAGACATAAAACAATAGCGTCACTATAGCAGTTCTTTGTTGTGTGATAGTGAGGCAGCAAAGCGACCAAAACTATTGAGGAAGTCCATTATGAAACTTGAAATTGGTTCTGTCTGGCTGCTTGACCGTTTGACTTTCCTTTCCATTTTCAGAATGTCCCAGACAGTGCAGACAGGGAGGCTTTGCTTTATTTTTCTAATGTGGTTACTATGTATGCCTCTACAATCTTCTTGTTACTGTGAGTACTTTGGATTTCATTAGAAATGAACTCGATAGAAATGAACACAATCTCTGTCATGGAGGTTATGTCTTTTGTCCTGTTTGTTAGTTAGTACAATATCCACGGATGAGGCCATGGATCAATAACGGAGTATTCATTTGTTTTTTGGATTTTTCATAGCTGGTTGCTAAAGTTTTGTGTCTTCTCCCTTTCATCTTCTTCTCCCCTTCATGACTTAAGACAAAATCAATACTTGATCGATGTTTAACTGGATCATCTTGTAATATTTTGGGCCTCTGGAATAGTTTTTTTGAAAAAAGAAAATCATTCAGGTGTCTAGACAGAGGGATTATATTGTGGTAATCTGATAACAAACAATCCACCTTCATTACAACCATCTTCCCATCTCTGTTTTACTTTTTAATCGTTGCACCCATCTAGAATTCATCTTCACGACTGAAGCATTTACCTGCTCAGTCAGTTAAAAGAAAAGCTCAGAGATTCTATGATTTATAAGTGATCTGGTGAGTGGTAAGTATGTCTGAATAGTCTATTTGTTTTATAGAATAAATTGTCCAGTAAACCGTCAAGATGTTTGGAGACACATCCACAGTTTCAGGTGACATCGCTTCTTAGTCAAAAATCAGGGTGGAAATGAAGTTTTTCTTTTTTTGATATGGATTAAAGTAGAGCAGCCCCCAGAAAATGGGAATCCTGATGTTTTCTCTTTATACAGTAAGCAGACGGGATGTTATCAATTCATTTCATTTGCAGCGCACGTATTATGCATGTTATGCTCTGAAAACTAGGACAAATACAAAACTTTCTCTTTTATTGGAAGTTCAGGGCATATTAGTTCCTCTGTCAGTAGCATGATATATGTTTCACCGTGTTCTATTTGCTTATTCAGAGATAGCTGTGTTTGAGTTAATCATTACACATATGGCTGCATTGGATAGCTTAATAGATAATGTACTTATCTTACTGGATCTGTTAGCTTTATAACGCTTTTATCTTTGTGTGAACAGGGTTCTTTTTTTTCTCTGTTACTGAGAAAAACTATGATTTGTTTTTGTTACATTTTCTTACTTTTTTCCTACCAATTTGGGATGGCTATTTGCCCAAGCCCCGACCAGCCATGACCAGCTTCCCAGGAGGGAACAGTGCCAACCTTGTTTGTTAGAGCCATGGAGTGAAGTATTTTGTCTTCTGCGCCATTGGGGGCACCTACTGAAAATTTACAGTTAAAACAAAAACTAAAAAAAGAGCACTGTTAGCGTCAGGTTGTCATGCGTCAGGCTCATGTAACAATAATAATAATAAAGAATGTATTGTCTCAGGAACTTAGACCTCAAGACAAAATCATGTTTCATACAGTGACTGTGAGAAAGCATTGTTCCTCTGTTCTAATTAACGCTATCACAGCTATGCCAAAAATAAACTCAAGGACTGATTTGTTTTAGGCATGAGGAGATGGGGAAAAAAAGATCTTCAGATAGAACACCCAAGTCTGTGGGGAGAGAGACCCTGAAAACCTGCATAAATTACAACAGCATATTGTACACAGAAATCTCTCATTTCTCTGTGTAACGTGACCTAATTTCTTACACCTGGGGGACCCGGCAGCATCTTTAACTCCCCCTCCCTCTCATATTCTAACATTCATGCAGAGGGAAAGCACTGCAGCAGAGTACAGAACATGGAGAACGGGGAATTTGACAACCTGAGGTAAAACAGGTCAACGCAGGTCAAACTATCTGCTAATCCGTGTGGTAAAGATGTGGTTTCATTAGTCAGTGATGGCTAAAACTTAGTGATTACCTGTGTGGATGATGTGGCTTGTATGTGTTTGTTTGAATGGAAGAGATGTCATTGAGATATCGAGAGACCAAAGAAATTGCATGTTAAAATGTAGTGCACACTGTTCTTAACACTTTGAAATCTTCCATATAAACCTGAACTGGAGCCCTAGTTTGCCATACACTACTATACACACTACACTACACTATACTGTACATTGTAATAGCACATTATTATACTGTGATTACACAACAGTATTTCTTACTGCACTTAAGGGTTTAATTTGCCTTCTATTGATGGTTTGGAAATTTCCACAAAGGCTATTGCTGGCCATGGTTTGTCATGGGCGATAAAATGCTACTTTAAAGCTGCACTTATGATATGTTTTATATTAACAATGGATCACATAACCAAGCAGAATGTGAATGGTGTGGCTCATAATGACACACTGAGAAAGAATGTTCACCTTATTCTGCAGTTCCCACCAGCTCGATTGAGTGTTTTAGCATATTTCAGCAAATTGTTTTAGTCTTTCGGACTGCAGTTTCATTGTTTTGGTTCAGTCTCACAGCTTCCATAAGCCCCATTCGTATATGCAGCAGGCAGCTGTTTTCAGCAAAAGAAAGTCTCTAATAAACCTACTGTATGCTACGTAACCAGCATCAAATGGCAGACAAAGTTAGCAGGTAGTTAATTAACATAATGGAGCATTTAACTTGTGACATACTTCCCTCAGGATGTGTTGACACCAAAACAGAGCTAAAAAGGAAGTCAATATTAAACTCACATTCGCCAGAAACACGACTCTAAATTAATCCTAATGTTGTGAATAAATATACATAACTTTTGCTAACACATTTGCCATGACAACTTTAATGTTAATGTAGCTGGTCAATCCCCAGTCGGCCAAAAAAAACAATTAATGCAGTTCTAAACTGAAGCACCTTTTTTTATTTTAAAGTCAGACCCTTTTTAAGGTTCTAAAAGTGGTGTAATTAGAGCAAGAATGTGCAGGCAGTATGTGAGAAGATCAATAGTGCATAATGAGAAGCTCAGGGTTTCAGCAGAACAATTGTCGCTCTCAGAGCAGGGATAGTTCCACTTAACGTGTGCCTAACAATCCAACAACTTCAAACCAAACAGAAGGAGGGTGTATGGACTAAGAGCTTGATATGCAGACAGGCATGGCAGGGCAACATCAAGCAATAAACATGCTAATTTAGGGGAGTGTAACAGTCACTTATCTGGAGCCAAAAAAGTCACATCAAAAATGGCTCATAGCATTCTCTACACCTCTGCAGCTAACAGAGGCAGGAGTTAGCAGTCACAGCAGGCATTACGGCATGAGGTTGAGTGGTAAAGCTGCAGTTTGTTTTCTGCCTTCCACCCACAACTTATAAAATATTAAAGGGCTATTTTGATTAGAATAACATAATCATCACTTCTGGCATTTACATATAAAGTGTATGCTTTCAATGGAATAATGCTTCTGCTCAAGGACAGGATAATATTGTTTACGGAAAAAGTCTAGAGCCTTTTATTTCTCTAGGCCTTCAATGTTGTTGTGAATGTGGGTGCGTGTGTTTGTGTGTTTAGAGTGTGTGTTTTAGAGACTCATTAGAATATGTTTATGCTTCCTTAAAGAATAAAGAGAATCTGTAAAACAAGAACAAGAAAAGTACATATATATATATATATATCCAATTAAGCATATAAACAGTAAAATATGTCCGATTCATTTATGATTACCTTTGAGATTATCACATCAACTAAATGTATCTTAATACGTGTGTCTGCTAATGCTTACTTTTGTGGTTTTGTCTTATATAGTCTATTGCTTTAGCTGCTGTTTTTTTTTGTTCATTTAATTTAGTTATGAACAAAAGTAAAACTTCTGTGGTTGGTATTTATAAGGAGATTGCTGCCCATATTTTCCTTACAATAGCATTTTATTATATTGCTATGGTACGTGCAAGGAAAGCCATTATAATGGAAACACTTTTTTTTCCCCCCGTAAGTAAAAGCCTCTGGTGGTTCCGCACTGTTATATAATGCAATGCTTTCGCTCCATGATGAATTTCTGTCTTGATGGGAAGGCTGTTTTCCAGGATGACAATGTCCCTTTTCACCCGGTGATTTGAAAAGCATGACATAGATGTCTCATCAATAAGCAGAAATAATGTCAGAGGAATTGTGTGCGATTCTGAAAAAGCATTAGAGATGATGGAGTGCCACTATGATCGCTCAGTATCATTTTGTGTGTTGTTCCTTCCTTTGGTGTTGCCCTTGAAGAAATAAATGGGCCCAGTGCATAAGACACTAGAAATCAAGCTATAGATTTCTTTTTGGACAGCACTTTCAATCTACACTTCTCTGATGGAGCTTACGGAGCATTGCCTGAAGACCACTGGTTCCTGATTAATATAATTAAAAACGTGTTTAATTCTCTAAGTTCTTACTCAGAAAATCAATGCAGTCTAAATGTCTCTGGTGTGAATTTAAGAGTTTGAGCACAGACTTCTCTCACAGCAGAGAAAATTGTGTAATTGTGACCTTGCATTTTTTCTTGATTGTATTGCCTTTCTTATAAGTTCTGTTCACTTCTTGCCTTCGAATGACTAAAAATCATACACTTAAAAAAAGTCCTCAATTCAATAGTGTTGCATTATCAGCAGTCCTTGTCCAATCGACAATCTCACTATGGACTGCTTGGGTGTAAATTGAATTTTATTTTAATCTAGGGCTGAGGTATCTTTATATACTTAGAATATGCTGTGGCTAAACTATGCTGAAGAGGTCTGGCATGTCAAACAATTGGATTTTATTTTGGTTATATCTGCACTACCACTATAGGTGTATCCATTAGCCATTTATTGTCCCATTATCTGATTGTAATCTGTACACAATGTATGGCAGAACCTCACAGCACATTGCTCACTCCACACATTTCTTCTTTAATGCCAGTAAATTTAACCTCCAGACTACTAAAGTCTTAAAAAACAATGTTAAATATAAAGTACTGAGCATTAATGATTAACCTACATATTTAGGCTCTTGTGGTGGACTGTCTTTCTCTTTCTTTTTGTCTTTATTTCACTGTTTTGGTTCCATCTAATGCAAAGTCTAGTCTAGTCCTTTTTGCTTATGAGTGTTTTTTCTCCTGATATTAGCTTTGCTTTCTACCCCTGTGTCACTGCAGCTCCCTGTCTCTATGCCCATCTGCCCATCTATCATCATCTCTTATTTCCAGCCAAGTGTTGAGCCATGGGAATCTATGAGGTCATCCCAAATCTAACTTCTGTAGCAGCTGCCAGCCACACCGTCTATTTGATAAGCACTTCGATTTCCAGCTAAGATCCTTTCATCAAAAATCTCCGGGGGAGTAAACTCAATTTCCATTTTAAAGCATTTCAGGTGTTTTGCAATAAACAGGGCCAGTAGCCAATGTAATGTTAGGTCCATCTCTACATGTGGTGCATTTATGTTGATTGTCTGTTTAGTTTATGATCACCCCATAAACTCTAATGATACTCATTTGAACCCCTGTGGCAAAGGTGGGACAAAGGGCACGAGGAAACATGAACTTTAAAAGAGAAGTTCCTTATGATGCTAAATTATATGTACAAAAAACTTTTTCATTATCTCCCCCAGGACGAGGGTTGAAGCAGAGGGGTGGAGGGAGGGACGTGAGGCAAAGATACTGCGTGAGGTAAAAGTGACAGGTGCATGCATGTGTTCAACATCTGGAAATTACTGGCCCAATGATTTGGCTCGCTCACCAACACTGTCAACAGTTGCCGCAGTAGCAGTGGCTGAGACACACAGCTCAGAGAGGCAATTAAGCTACCTTAGATTCTTTTAACGCCTGTTAGCTGCAATTTGCATCAAAACCTGTACTCTTTCTCAGTTAAATCTGAACACACATGGTATACGCTACACATATTTTCAGATTCAGCGTGACTTAGATTTTACGGGGATATCATTATATCCATCGTAAATAAACATCCATAACTCCAGTTGACAATCAAAGATTAAAAAGAGACCCCCCTTATACTCCAGACCTTGCCTGAGAATGATCAGACAAGTAATCTAGTGATAGTTGTCCATACTTCCACGGGTACATTGCAACCAGGAACTGATATAGTTAAAAGTGTAAACTAGGTTGATGTGGCTCTGATGATTTTATGGTGGAATATTTGTATTTTATTTTATAACATTTCTAATGTTATGCTGCCATGTTATCACTTGTGTGAGTGTATTGTAATATAATGTGGAATGCATCGTTTATGTAATCTTCATCTGTGAGAAATATTCATTAAGCTTAAAGATCTCACATTTACAGTATGAAATGTGTCCCATTGTTGTAAATTTTAATCATTTAAGTATATGGTGCAGTTATTCATAATGAAAGAATTATATACAACATAAAATAATAAATAAAAACGTATCTTATTGTACGCTAAACAAAAAAAGCTCAACAAGATGAGTTCAGGTCATTAATGTGTTGGCATGTAACTAGTTTTTAATTTTACAGTATTTTAGGCTAGCTATGTCTGGTATAATACATGCCTGCCTTTCTAGTATTACAAATATTATAAATGTGAGATTGTCTGCAGCTCCATGACACATGACAAATAGGGCGCTGTAAAAGTGCAGCATGCAATATTAATGGCAGTTCTGAGTGGAAAGAAGCCTTTAGCTTGGGATAATGATTCATGGTGATATGATCAGTCTTGTACTTTTAGGCAAGCATGTGCAAGTCAAATAACATAGCGTAATATTTTTGTATTGTTTTGTTTGCATACACTTCACTGACTTTGGGTGTGCTCTATCCACTGATTATTTAGTGAGTCACAAATATTCTCAAATGAGCTCAGTTTATTCTAGCATTTAATAAAAATAATTTATTTCGATTTTTGCTCATACATTGTGGTTGGATTATTTTTTTCTCAAATATACTTTATCTTCTCTCCTAGATAAATATATACACCATATATATCTACTAGTATTTGGATATATTAAATAGTTTTTTTATGATCAATGTGTGCACATTTATTCACTTAATTAAGGTTGAGTCAGTTTGGCTGGGGTAGTGTAGTCTGTAGTGTTGAATTACTGTAAAATTATGTAAGTTGCACTGGTGAAACAATAAAATGTGTGTTTAGGCACAGATTTATGACATTTATCATGTCTAAACAGTTTTGTCTGTTTAGACATGATAAGCATGTTTTCCCTCACACTGCTGCTGCTTGAGCCAATCATCATTCAATCATACAGTGTTTGGCAGCATACCAAACCATTGGTGACTCGATTTCCACTTAAAATTTGTTACAAAAAAATACTTTCGAGACTAACAGATGGCAGTTCATTGAGCCACAAACACAGCAGTACAAATCTGCATGGCAGGAGTTGTGTAGTGTGCGGTGAGAGTTTTGCAATGCCAAAACGAAATTTAATTTGTCAGGAAGATTAGTTGCATGTTTAAAACCTGTTGCACGTCTGTTAACATTGTTATACATGCTATAATTTTCATCTGCCATTGTTTCTTCCTCCATTTGAAATGCAAATATGCTAATTCAATTGAGTAACTGCCCCATACCTGCGAATACTGTAATTACATTCTTGCATAAATACATGTCTTAACATAGCATCCATGTGGGGTTTTTTTTACATTATTTTCATTATGTAGTGCCACAGACAGGATACATTTGCCATGCAGATTCTTTTTAATCATCAATCTGAATTTTTAAATTTCTGATAACTGAGATTTGTGTGGATAATGTTCAGCTTTAATACACGTAATTGAAATACAGAAAGCAACGTGGGTCAGAAAAGGTAAATCATGCCCCTATTAAATCTTTTCCATCTATTTTGAAGAAAAGTGTATTTGGCATTGAATCCGTAATGAAATATAAACTAAAGAATGTTCATGCATTATGCACATCGCAGTGCTACTGTATCCTATGTTTAACATAGAATATTCTGCAGTCAACAGAATAGTAGCTGTGCCTGTGTATGTTATATGTAGTGCAGTGATTGTGTGTGAATGTGTGCATCAACATTTGTGGTATCTTCCTCACAGAGGTAGATAATAAATGAACAGTCTGTTTGGTTCTTCAATTTTACCTGTTGACTGACAGACATCCTCTTGTGCCTAGAGATAGTCAAAGCAAAATGCCTTTGGCATGTTAAGCCAGAGGGAGAAAATGAATAAATCATAAATAAGAAAACATCCACACATCATAGACATCTTCAATTTTCCACAAAATTGATGTGTCAGATGTTTCTACAGTCAATCTCTGCTATAGCTACATATCCATTTTTTTCTCTCTCTTTCTATTTATGCACAAAGGTTGTTGAACACTGAGATAAAGTTTTACTTGATTTACCGGTAGCAGTCTGTGTGAGGTGGTCATGATAAATCTGCTCAGATCTTAATAAGAGATGGAGACTTGCATATCGCTTCATCAGTGAAGGAGAAAGGAATTTTCAAAGGTTTAGTGCTTTATTTTTCTCTGTACTCCTCTTACTATTACACAGCAATCACATTGAGAAAAAAATACAGGCCCTTTGACAAGATGGCCTCCTGGAAATGATGTGTGACTGTTTTCCTGCCAGGTACTACATAGTGAGCTTATTCCAAGGCAGTGAACTCACTCACTTACTTTCCACGCCAAATTATTTTAGTACTGTAGACTGCTAAGATGCTCTCATCACTCAGAACCATAAAAAAGCTCTCACTTTCTCTATTTCAATGTCTTATTCCTTTGTTTCTCTATTTGCATCACACCATTTGGCCAGAGCTACATCTTCAATATAAAAAAACATATGTGTTGTAAGAATCTCTGACATTACTTTGGTTTGAATTTCAACCAAATAAGACAGAATTTTCTAAATAAAAACACCAGCATTCAGAATACCAGAATTAATTTGACTACATTGCAAAATACAATTTGACTATATTGCAATGGTACATGTACCATGCATACATGCATAAAACATTTACAAGTATTCCTTTTTCCCATCCTGGGTATCTGTCAGTTTTATGAACTTGGCTCATTTCCACATCTGGACTCTTTTAATCCTGACTGTACAACATCTTACAGTTAATCAAAGTCTTTACTCAGTTTCAACACTGCCCACGCCAGATAAATTTACTCTCATATCCTGAGGAATTTTCACAGTCCGTGTTGGGTTGTGAGTTCCCGTAAAAGTCCCTTTAGGAATTGTCCATGTTTTTTTTATAGTTTACAGTCGCCTCAGTCAACTACCTCAGTGGAGAGAGAGCTGTGTGATTCTGGATGGACACTGGCTCCCAAGAGTGATGTTGGTTGTTGCTCTGAACACTGTCTGACGCTGTCTCTCTTTGGGTTTGATCAGGGTCAGCCAAGTTATGTTATTAATAAAACGCATGTGCTTGAGAGTCATACTGGAAGTAACTGAACAGCTGAGAAAAAAACCCACACAACCTTGAGGGTGGACATAAAAGTAAACTGATGAGTGGTTGCATTCAAATAGTCGTTAAAGTGGTCTGGCCTGTTTGCTGCTAAATTGTATTGGTGTTTTAATGCATATGTCTATATGAAAAAATGTATTTGTTATTTTTAACTCTATTGTTCAGCCTTTGATTTCTTCAGGCACTCTTTGCTTCTAATCTGAAGGAATGCTAAGTGTACTTATTATGATCATTCATTCAGCACTGCTTCAAGAACTACCCAATCTGCGTAAATGCCAAAGCGATGGAAAGAGTCTGTCCTTTCATACAAATAAAAGAACTCTGAGAGAAGAACTGTTTTAAATGTAAGACATTAATGATTCAGCCATATCAGAGTACCATATATTGGGTTCATATTGCAGTTCCCTTTGATAGAACAACTGCCTACATCAATTGGAAAGCTAATTCCCGCTCTAACATGCACTCGCAAACCAAACCCCCAGAAACCCCTTTCATATCAACCTCCCTCTCTTCTGTATCCAAGACATGGAGAGTCCTCCCATGTGATATCTGACTGGGGACCAAGCAACGCACCAAAGACAAAGTCATTTACATATCCCACATCTCCTGTTTACACGGCTCCCATTTATCATCAAAGACAACTTTATGGATAGGTCTTTCAATGGGCGAGAAATATTAATCAAGCACAGATCCAACAGGAAACAGAGAAATCAGATGCCAGAGGCCAGCATCTTCTTGTCTGTGTGGTGAAGGCCCGTATCTTGGGTAAATATTGTATGCAGATAAAGTGTAGGAGTAAGCAGAAAAGGCAAAGGGAGGCAGCGAAGTTTGCAGAAGGCAGGTTTCTTGTGCTCAGCATTTTGGCTTCGCCTGATGTGCTGGATTATACAGTACACTGGTGTTTTTGAGGGACACAGTGATATGTTTGCAAGAGGCAATGTTAGATTTCATTTTATGGTACAGGGCACTGATAACATCAACACTACAAAAAAAAAAAAAAAAAAAAACATAGCGTGCTAGACGAGTAGCAGTATAGACATGCTCCATAAAGGCAGCTTTGATCCGTCATTGCTGCTAAGCCTAAAGCCCCATGATGTATATCATGGAGAAAAAGGAAAAAAACAAATATTAAAGTGGTTTACAGTAGGTGCAGCAGTGGTGATATGAGCTAAAATACTAACACAACCCAGTCTCAATGGAAACATTAAATGGACTGTGATAAAATACCCAGCAGCGGGGGCCTCTCGCTGTAGAGATCCAGCCTTCCTCAGGTCTTAAGGTTCATGGTGGCAAGTTTGCAAGGCTGTTAAAGAGCATCTCCACACTAAATCTGCTGTGGAGAAAAAGCATTGCTCCCCTGACCTCTACAGGTTAAAAGGTTTAGCTCTGTTACACCCAATAACACAGTTGGGTGTTATCATCTGGTACCACAATACCACTTGAAAGTCACTGGTGAAATCTACCCAATCACAAATCACACTTACACAACACAGCTGCTGCTTTTATCTGTGGTCAGTGACCATGTTATAAGAGGGATGAGAGATTTTTTTTCAAAGATATGTCATTCTCCTTTTCAAATTTCTATATATATTTATATAATTATGTACAATTGTATCAATCAATTTTCTTCCAGGCAGCTAATCAGTTAATCAGCTTTTTCCAGCTCAATTCAAATGTGTCCTAAAATAAAATAAAGTAACAATAAAAAGGAATATATTAAAATGGCAAAAATAAAATCAGGCCAGAATTAAAAGTACATATTTGACTCAGGAGCTTTCACAAAAGCACGTACAGACACAGAAAATAAGCATCTATGGTAACCTCTGCACACACAGTCATGGTTAGCCATACACACACGTTGTAATTAACAGACAGAAAGACACACTCCTGCACAGCAGATGCACCAACACAGTAACACACACACACAATTTCTTCACGCTTTGTCTCACTCTACATATCACTGATATAAACAGCAAAGACACACACGAACACACGCACACAGGGACACAGCACACATCACCAGCGACAGCTCTCCTGACACCCACTCCCAGTTTGTTGTGTTGTTCACATGCTGTCCCTGGAGTGAGAAGCTATGAGCGGGGAGTGAGAATAGAGAACAAAGACAAAACACAGCGTTCGGAGATAGGAGAATTGCATTACGCAGAAAAGAGGTGTCCAGAAACAGCACCATGTTTGTGTCTTCAAGGTGTAAATGGACTGCACTTATATGTAACATATGAAAATAACAAAAATATAATTGCCTTTTATATCCATACAACACAATGCCATTTATCTTTCAACAAGTTATACCATGCCATGGTCAGTAATGGGAAAACACCATTTGCAAGATTTACACATGAACTCAGAGTATCTTTTCTGCACTATTTCAATATTATTGGCCATAACACTGTGTAATATCCAATATAGTGCTTTACCTTTTATTTACCACCACATATTAATTACAGTATATGTTCTTAGCATGTGACTTTGGCTTGTACCCATGGGCTCCAGGCTTCTGGAAGGTTCAGTTATTTTCCTCCTACATGCTGTAATTACATGCAAGTAACACAGAGACTGCAGGGGCACAGATAAGTTTAATATTTTAAATGAGGTTGAAACAATTTGCAACCCAGACTTGAAGCAGAAAAGTTAAATGTAAACGGTGTAGTAATGTAAACAACAGACAATGTAGTTTACAGATGAATTAACATAGTAATAGTAACATATATAATAGTAACATAAACAACAGTGTAAGGTATAAGACATTATTGTCACAGACATTTGTAGAAAAATAGATGAAAATATTCCACAGTTAAATCGTGTTTTCATTTCTGTTAGGAACAGCCTCTTAATATAACAAATTAAGATGACAATGTGGTGTTCACAATTAGAAAATTGAAAGGAATAATTTTATATTTTGGAAAAGACACTTGTTTTTTCAGAGGTGCAGGTTGGCAGATTGTTTCACCTCGGTGTCCAGGCGCTAAGCTAATCAGCTGCTGAGCGTGGTCTCAACCTTTTCATCAAAATCTTGGCACGAAAGCAATCATATTTCCCAATTAATTCAAATCTATCCTAAAGAAAAGTCAATACTTGAAATTATAAAAATCAATTTATACTACTGTATATCTCCGGAAACTCCAGTGCTTTACTGTGTTTAAGCTTCATTTGTAATCCGACTAATCTGACTGGGACATGATTGGGCATGTAAATGTTGTAAAGTCAGCAGGAAATAGGGTACAAGTTTCAATAATTCAAATTTTCAGAACAGTGGTGAGGTGTAAAATTTGTGCTGGTCTGCAACACCCACAATTGTGCTGTGGCAAAGTCTTGCATCTCTCTCCATGGGATAACAATAGCTCAAAATGCAAAGTGATTCTACTGTAATCATGTATAGGCAGCCTAACTTGCACAGAGCATTGCAAATAATCCCCCAAAGCCCAACACAGAGCCAAACCATATGTCCAGTTAGTTTGTGTTCAGCCTTCCTGGTTGCAGCACAATCATGATTACCCATTCTTCCAAAGTGAATTGTACTGCTTGTAACCATAGTATTCCTGCAGAGGAGGTATCAAGTTTCCTTAAGAGACACAGAGCGTTCCCTCTTGTTCTGTCACCAACCCCCACAGATGTATGCAAAACAGTATCCTGGAGCATACAAAATATTCTGCCTGTAGAGATAAACCAGTATGGCCAGAGAACCCACTGCTTCCTGGGTATCATGATCAGTGGCTTCTGAAATTACTGCACATCCTTGAACACAATGTGGATCACCTTAGATGGTAGCATATTTAAATTTGTTTAAGCCTACAATTTTCCTATACTACACCATCTTCATCACATCATTCTGAGAGCAGAATTTAAAAAATAAAATTCACATTCTGCTTTTTGCTTTATGTTCTGCAGAAAAGTTGATGTAGTTGTAGATCATGAGATGACCTTGAATAACTGAATTACTTACTACATGATAGTCAGAACTGAAATCCAGAGATATAAAAGATGTTCAACCAAGCAAAAAATAAATGATGCATTCTTTCTCCATCTTAAAACAAATATACATATTTAGTCTTTTCCTGTTCCAACAACTAACAACCATAAAAAGTTCTCCTTTCTTCCCCATCCTTATGCATGGAATTGTTTAAACCCTAGTTAGGTTAACAGTAAGTGGTTTTGTTAATCTGGTGTCTACTGCTCAAGGAAGTGTTGTGCCCTGAGTTAAGCCTCTAAGGTAAGACTTCCTCTCAAGACTGTCTAGTTCCCCCAACAAGTTCACAGCATGAGACTAAGTGTAGTCTGAGAATTTTAATGTAGGCTAAGAACGTCCCTTTAATGCATGCACTGCTGTAGCCACAAAGCCCCAAAAGGCATGACTGGCACCTGGTGAGATAAAAATGCAATTAAAAAAACTTTTTGCACAGTGCATTAACTTTGAAAGAACTAAATATTGATAAGGGTAGGAGGTACTAAACCAGCCTGGTTCCAGACCCTGAATTGTCTGGCCACTTTTCAAATTTGTCTGTCGATTCGAGGGTCTGGTGTTACACCCCTTTTAACAGCTTGAGCCAGGAGGCACCCATGCGAATGTGACCAGAGCTGGTGACTTGTCAATCTGTGTCAGAGACAGAAAATGGGAGCTCAATATTTCAACAAGCTCAGTGGTGATGTGACATTATGCATGCAGGCCCCCTGGAAATAAGCCACCTATACTGAGGATGAAGTGGGCAGGAAAACACCCGTTTCCAGGGTTTGAAGTGGCACTCAGTCACGAGTGCCACTTCATTCCCTTGACGAGCCTTCTTGAAGCGGTATGCAGACTGTGCTGCCAGATTCGACAGTGGGTTTGGATTGAAGTAGATGCATGAATGTATTATATGTCTGAGGTACTTAAACATGGCTGCTCATTCTTTCCAATGAAAACTGCTCACAGGGAGCAAAAAGTTTCTCCTGTTTCCTAAAATATGTGAACCAGTGTCTTTGTCTGGCTGAGCCAAGCTGAGAGAAATGATGTCTGGATACAACTTTAGATGGATCTTAAATATGTTGTACCTAATGGTTGAAATAGCAGAATAACATCTCTATTATTTTTTATGTGTGTCCTCAGTTATTTTTTTGTGATATTTGAATTGCTGCTTCCTGTATATTGTATTGTATTGTGTATTGTGGATGGCTTATTTCTGGGCTGAGGATGAGCAAGCCAAACTGCATAAAAAGCAATAGGTAGGCATATAATGTTCAAAGCACACAACACCACACAGTGTTATTTTAAGTTTTAAAATGTCCTATTTGTTGGCTTATTGGCAAAAAGGCAATTATAGCCAAATGAATATGTCTTAATGGAACAATAAGGCATCATTGAAGGAAACTTAAAAGACAACTCCACCGACTAAATTATATAAAAGATCAAAATTGATGCCGCAAAACCAGATATACATATTCTTCATTCCACACATTGTCCTTCCTTGTCAACACCTAGTATCTACATTTCCCACAATGCAGCTCAGCCAGCGACAGTTTGGTCAGAGATTTGGTTGTGTTGTGCTAGTCATGGCTAATGTAGTCTCAAACTGCTAGACTACGTAGGTCACACACTAACCCCACACCTCCAGATTTGTTTTCACTTTTCACTTTCAAACTTGTAGTCTGCTCCGACCAACGTTGGATTTCCCTTTTCCTCCATTTGATCTTTATGTTTAATTTCCAACCACAGAAATAACTCTGGTCAAGTTATTACCCGCCTTGAAGTTTATCCTGCAGGCATCCTTGATGTTTACCAGCAGGAGGCAAAAATATGAGTGTGATAATTATAATAATAATATGTAATGCAGTAACATGTACTCTGTTTTCTAACCTTAGGTAAGAAATCACTTGCAAGATTACCTGTGCACTGCAGACTTTTGATGACAGCCTGCAAATACTTCCAGAGAAAATGTTAACATTACAACAGAACACATAAAACAAATACAAAATAATCACACTATCACAAAAGTAAAGCATGGCTATAACAAATTGTCATTACCGCGATGATTTCAACAATTACTTCTAAAAAATATATGCTAAGTAGACTCATATAATAACGTTTGAGTTCATTTTTCATTATTCTTATTATTTTGACACAATTCTTGAAAGCCGAGTTGATACTCCAGGTGGGAATAACCCAAACTGCAGCTAGAGCCATTCATTATTCATACTTTCTTTTCAATGCCGTAGGGAAAACATCAGTCAAACTAAAGAAAGCAAGTGAACTGTAGACAGTCTCTTTCAAGGCATCTATTCATTTTCACCTCAGATGAACTTTATCTTTTGCCCTAAGTAGTTTTATAGATTATACAGAATTACAGCGTGACCCTGTGGTCTGGTGAGTGGATGATACCTGACACAACTCTTTTTTTAAGTGCTACATGTTCCCATTGTAATGGTAAATTCAATTTCTTTGTTTCAGCCACGACAGATGCCCAACCTCCCCCTTCCTAACACAAGATGCCAGGTCCTTTTGTGTTTTGTAGATTGTGATGTCTGGACTCGGCTTTGCACCTGAATGCAAGAACCTGCAGGACACCTCAGAGTTGGAACACACCAGCGGGGGGTCTGCCACGATGCCTGCAGTGGGCAGAGGGGTGTGAAAGCACTTCCTGGAGGGCCAGACCCCTACAGCAGACAAAGGGGTGTGAAAGAGGTGGTCCTCAGGTATAAATGTTTAGATCTCCCCATATTTGGGGCCTTTCTTCATCTTTGACCGCTTGCGTGCTGATTGATCTTTTCTTTGTAAAGAAAATAAAACCTTGTCGGCCGGCAGAAGTTCTCTATTTCATTCTTCACCAGCAGCAGAGAGATTTCCACAACACCATGCAGTCTGACCTACGACAGATGCAGGGATGTCTCTCCTGGGTGACAATTCTTTGGAAAAAAGACTTAAAAGAGAGACCTTGACAGACGCACTGACAGGAAACGAGAGAGAGGGCTCCATCGCCTTCAGTGTCAGACATGTTTATATGTTGGTACTGTGTTTGTGAGGGAAGCATGAGAGACAGAAGAGCAGGCAAACAGAAATCTAATGAGAAGGTAGGATCCCATAAACAAGAATCAGACTTATTGGCTAGTCTTTAAAAATTTGCTTTATTTTAGATAAAACACTGAGTGTTCAGAGGAGAGGTTCAGAGGTGACAGGTAAACAGAACAGTTACTCATCTGCTGTGTTGACAGTGAGATGTTGTGTGTCAACAGGGAAATTATTTTCTCTAAAAAAGAAAAGCTTTGGGGATTTAGACCGCTATATCTCTGGGTATCTGATGTTCTCACAGTAGTGTTTTGCTGTCCAAATTGTTGTCATCAAAACTGCCTTTTATCCCATTAATAGTTTTGTTCTCAAATTTCTATTCCAATTATAAAACCTCATAGGTACTTGTGCAATATCGTCAGTGCCCCTTCCTTTGCATCCACATTGTGTGTGTACCATATTTGGGAAAAAAGAAATGGATACCTTTGATATTCCTCCTATGAGTTTTCTGTTGCTATGCCACGACTATTTATCTTCTTTTCCTTATCTTAAAAGTGTATTATTATGCACTTAAACACACACACATTCACACACTCACATGTCAACACCACGTCTGAAAACAAAAACCGTGTACATTTCCCAAAAGCAAGTAGATATCACACTCAAATGAAAAGAAGTTGCAGTCCCTCAGATAGAACAAAAACACAAAGTGTAACTCCCCAAAGTCTTGTGCTCACTAGCGCTGCCAACTTTTCATGAGAAAACAAGAGAGAGAGTCAAACACATGGAGCCTGCATAGTTTTGTTGCATGCAAACTTTGCTTCGTCTCAGGTCAGTGGTTCCTATTGTGTGGGTCACTATACAGTGCTTCCACACACAGTGCACCCCAATTTTCTATTCTGTCCATTCAGTTTGTTTTTGTTCTAGTTCAGCTGAACATGTGATTAATGAGGTTAACTTTTTTCTAGCTCACCCCCAAAGGAGAACAACCAGCAAGGGCACTAAGTGGAATGAAATGCTTTTTATATTTGTTTTTCATTTCCTGGCATCATTAAAAGCAGAACAAATGGTAAAATTCCATATTGTGGCTCTATAACATTTCATGTCCATAGCAGATGTATGTTGAGTATAACCAATGTGAAATATAAACAATCAATCAACAACAACAAAACCAAAGAAACAAAGAGAAAAAAAGCTCATGTGAGCCCTTCCTGGCCTTTAACGGCTCATTTTTTTGTGGAATACATGACCAGCCAGAGGAATCTCTTTGGGAAGGGAGCGGGAGTACATAGTATACTTACTGCAATTAGGCAAGGAGCTGAACTGAACTGAATCTGGACCTGTGTTTGGATTGTAGATTGTATTTCGTTTTTGGCGTGAAAAATGTGAGCGGATTTTCAAAATATAGTCAAATCTATTCCATGCTTTCCTTGAATCCAGTGGATCTACTTTACATTGAGGTTATTCACAGTCAACTTGTTCCCCTAATGGACAAGAAGAAAATCACATCTTCTGTGTTCTTGTGGTTTCTGATCTGGGTATGTTATACTGTACAAAATGTATGTTGCAATGAAAAATAATCCAAGAAGAGAAAAAGAGAAGGCACTCGACAATAATGCGTAAAATTGTGCTTTGTTTCTTTGTAGGGTTTCCATTTAATTAAACATTGAGTGTTGAACCATTCACGGTTTATAACTGTGTTTATTGTCTAGGCTGTGGTAGAACAGACACTCTCTTGCCAAGTACTGGCGTCAGATTCAGATCAAAGCACCTTATTTGTGCTCCTGATTACATGTTGACCTAGAACTGACATTCGAAAAGATTCAGTCCCTGTATACAGTACTTGTGTCTCTGTGTGTCTGTGTTCACACCTTTCTAACTGAAATATGTAAATGAGTGTAAATATCAACCCACTGTAATGTAACCCATGAGTGTAATTTACTGTGGTAAAGATGCAGAACAATATGCATTTGTCTGTTTATCTCCTACATGCCCCCTGAGATACTTGTTTTCTATGTAGACCTATGTGGGTGGTGGTAGTGGGGACTCAGGAGAGACCTTTTACCCGTTCAGGTTCTGCTATACTTATGGGCCCGCTTTGATTCAGAGTAGTTGATGTGGGTGGCCCTGCAAAATGATCATTCGAAGCCCTTGTTTTAAATGCAGCAGTTGCTGGTAGGACGTGCCTGAGTGCAGGTTTTGTTTGTTGAGTCTTAACTCTGTCAAAGATTAAAGAACTTATTTTTAATGTGTTTCTATGTGAGTGTTGGCAAGTTATTTTCTAATTTACATGTGGCCAGACTTTTCAAATTAATTTATTCAAGTCAAAATAGTGTCATATATACTATCTGTTAATTACATAATTAGATTTTTTAGTGTTTGCTGGAACATGTTTGCTGATAATTACAACATGGTGTAAATGACAGTTTATATTTATGATGAGATTGTACAATTACAATTTTAAAACAGCCGTGACAAAAAGAAAACCATTATTTTCTGGTGCATTAAACCTTATACTGTACATTTGTAAGGAAAGTTTGTCTCCATTTTTTTTAACCACTTTACTGCAGTGCTAGGCTGATGCTAATTGAACTGTATCCAAATTCATTAGAAATAATTGTCCTTGTATTGTCAGTTAGCATTTTCACATCTTGTGAAAGGCTAAAATCTCCTTATTGATGGGGAAAAGCGGATTTCGTATAGCCAGCTTCGCTTCCACCAGCAGTGAGCTAATTACCCCATAGTGTGCTCGGCTCCCACAGCTGTTTTCCAGATCTCTAAGGGAAAAAGAAACAAAATTTGGAAGGCTTACGCTGCTCAAAGATGGCTCTTGAATTGGAATGGAAAAATGTCAAGTGTACTGCTTGGTAAAAAGGGGGGGAGGATGAGAAAATTGAAAATCCTCTTTCGCCTAGCAAAGAGTTTCTCCCTGTCTGACAGAGGCACAGCCAAGACAATCCCTTGTGTAACCTCTGAATTATTTACATATTCCAGTGGGGTGCATAAACATTACTTTTATATGCTTGGCTGGGTGAGAATGGACACAAACATTCCTTGACAGCTATCATCTTACAGTGTTCAGCCTCATGTGATGGTGGAAGAATCCATAGAGAAAATGGGGACAGTATCCGCAAGCAGGGTCAATATATTGATCGTCACCCAGGGACCAATGGTACTGTCATGTCAATGGCCATCCTAGGTCCGCTTAACTTATTGATCATTTAATAGTTTTTGCCAAGGCACTCAATGCTGATGCAGGAATTAATCCTTCTACCTTCCCACTGTCTCTACAAATACGCCTACAGAGTGAAAAATGTCAGGCCATTGAACTTTTGATTGGTTTCAACTTAAAGTGTTTTATTTTTTTTTATCTTATTAAGATTGAAAACCAAAATAAGTTCTGCTCTGGATGATTACCTACCATGAAAAGACAGCTTTTAAAGGATTCTGGTCTCCAGGGCACTGTTCTCTATCAATACCAGTTAAAGCAATGTCTCTGTAGCATACTAATACAAGGGCATTGGATTGTCGAACATACCCATATGCTTGTTTCCATTATAAATGAGGTCCTTAGTTTGGGATGCACATCAAAAGAGAAAATAACCTTGGGTTGTTCTCAGCTCCTTTCTTTTTCCTGTCTGTTTTATTTTTCAAAACACTTGTCAACTTAACTTTCTTTGTCAGTTATTGACCCGTTAAATATACTCTTTGCTTACGCATTCAATAATATAGTTTGCACTCGTTGAGTTTCGTAAATGTTTGCAAGTAAAAGTTCATCTGATCTGACCATCCTCCCACAAATAATGGAACAATACAATTAAAATAAGAGCAGAACTGACATTTAGCATTCTGCGACATTTGCCATTATAGTTTGTCACCACCTTCCTCAAGTTAATCAATAATTCAACTTAGGAAAAAAAAAAAGTTTTCACACACGTGACTGAGTAAACACTGTGATGCTGTTTGTTGTTTACTCTCTATAAATGGAAGCTTGATGTAAAGTGTCACCGCTTGTTTCTCTCTTTCATCTCCTCCTTTTCCACCCACATAGTGACTGCATCTGCTTTGGCGTAAGATGTATCATCATCATCGTGCCCAGGCTGTGAGAAAAACAGCTTTATGAGTGCTCAGAGGCACAGAAACATTTACTCATACTTTGAGTCCAAAGTTTAAAATATTTGAAATGAACTATTTTCAAGAGAAAAGAGCCACCAGACAGCCAGCTCATTACCTCCGACTACAGTTCCTTCTCAGTGTTGTGGCTTTGGAATCCGTCCGAAACCTTTGAGAAAAGATTAGATTAGATTAGATTTCTGGGTTAATGTCTAAAACAATGTGTACACTACAAAATAAGATACTTTTGGTTGGTTTTATATTTATTTAATGATAAAGGAATCACTGTCTGTACACTAAACGGCTAGCATGGTTCTTTAGAAAAGAAATAAAATCTCCCTACTAGCATCTCTAAGATCACTAATTGACACAATTGAAAACAGGCATTTAATCAAAAAGTGTGAAAATGACGGTTTGTTGGTTTACATGAACATTTTTGGATGGAACACAGAGCAGATTGCACTGGCAGGAAGTCAGACGCAGAAACGGCATAGAGAATCCGGTTAATTTCCAAAATAAAATACCAACAGTTGCTCAACAGTTTCACATACATCAACATTGTGGCACCAGACCAGAAGTCAGAGCATCAGAGGCAGGTTAGATTATATTTTAAGCAAATAATCACACTATTTTGTATCCTTTTTAAATACAAAATACAAAAGTAAACAACATATGGCAGACAACACGCACTGAAGCAGACGCAACAGTATAGAGCCGTGCCCGGTGGAATTTCGGGGTTAGTCTGAATCAGTTGCCAGGTAATCAGACTCCAGGAAGTTACTGGTCCTGGCCAAGCAATAGTCCAGCACACAACCTCCCATATAATGGTGAATGGTGCTGGAAGGCAGATTTTGTTGGACAAAGCCAGGCCCCTTGTTTGCAATCTTTAGCTTAGTTTGTCAGCTGCTGGTGTACCCTTCATGTTTAGCACACAGACATGAGAGTGGTATCAATCTTTTCATCTAATGAAAATGAACAACCACATTGCCCAAAACATGAAACTTTCCCCTGAATTTCTCATCTCTGACATTATGCTCAACCATATTTCAGACAAGGTGTCTATATGAGATTATAAAATGGCATTTACAGTGTAATGCACTTTACATAGACAGTTCATCATATTGGTGAAATGGTCAGTTTAGGCAGCCATTGCAGTATTTAACATTCTTTAGCATTATTTTAGGCATACCATAAAACAGGATGTTTTGTTGTCTATGTGGCCTTTTTATGACACTTTAAATAGTACACACACGGTCACAAGCAAATAATCCACGTGCACGCCTACGCAACAAGCAATAAACACACAAATACACATTAATGCGATTCAGAAATTCCTTTTGTGTGCAGCTTAATAATATGTGAGACCCTCCGGGTGTCAGTAAATACTTTCTATGGTTCCACTGGAACACACGCCTTGAGTAGCCTCAGTAAATGGTTTTATAAGCAGTTCACTGAAGCATGATGTCTCCTTACCTGAAACCCCTTACCATTATCCCTCACATATTACCACTGATACAATTTATTTTCAGGCAATTGTGGCACAGGCCAATGATCCCCTTGATTGATTCTATTGCTTTGGCTAAAAATGTGCTCTCACTCTTCAAAGAGAGTGAGTCACCCATGTGTCTATGTCCAAGGCATGGACTTCTCAGCAAACCTCTGCGAACTCTCACATTAGGAAAAGCCCAAGTTCTTTGTGACTCAAGTTTTCTCCAGATATTTTTGGTTTTGGCTGAATAGACTTTAAGAGGTTTGTCTAGACTGAGGTTAGTGCAGAGGGCAAACAAGGGACCAGCTCTTATTGCTTATTGCTGAAAAGCAAACTTCAAACAAGATTTATTATTACTGCTGACACTGAAAAAGTATTGCCTTTAATCACTCTTGTCAGAGAGAGTATTCATGAGGAATACCTACATTTGTGTTCCTGTTTCATAACAAAGCACACAGTTATATCGTTTTCAAACTCACTAAAGAAGACCACAGGTATCAAATAAATACATTACTACTATATTAAATGTCTTTCACTCCCCCCATCTCAGATTGCCTGCATGTATTTATGTTTACAGCTCAAAAGATGCAAAGCAGAGCAGAGCCAACTACCTCAGATTACTGTGGCAGTTGATTTGATCATACTGCCAGCAATGGAACAGTTGATTGATTAAAATGCTGATCAAATAAAAACAAATAAGCTGTAATTAACTTAATTCACCCAAGATCCCTACAAAACAAGGTTGCACTTTTAATCAGCAAAGACTCCTTCCTTTTAGTGGACATTTAGCTGATTGCCGATTCTAATAGTTAACAACTACAGATTAGCGATGGGAGGGAAGAGGTGGTGCATATGTTTGCTCATATTTTTGATGATCAGGGTGGAGGAGGTGGAGGATGGGAGGACTTCCTCATAACTTACATTGTTACATTATAAATCCTGCTGTCTCACGCAGGTGAGCTGTGTATTGATCTTTACAGAAGAAATATAGTCCTTCGAAGCCATTTGCCTTTGTTGATATGTGGCATTGTAGTGTGGAAAATGAGTTGCAGGGACTCACAGACTTAAAGAACCACTTCTCAGCATAACCGTGCTTTTCCATTTTCACTATAGTCTGTTTTTTATGTTTGTATCAAAAATAATAGTTGTGTTTGTCATGATTGCAGTGCGTGCTTACGCAGGCATTGAAGTTAAGTCCTCAGTAAAGGGTTGAGTGCCTTCTCTACAAATTGTTCTTCAGTCCCAAGCCTCAGCCAGTGAAGAAAATATTTGCTCAATGTAAGAAAAATAACTGTTAAATCTTAAACTTGCAGGTAAAAGTCGATCCTTGAGCTCAGCAGTTATATAACACAAACAAAATCTGAACGTGTCAATACTCAAGGCTAGATACCTTTAAGCAAACTATAATCAAAATGGAATCCTGAAAATCTGGATAAATGAAGCTGTCTGTAATTGAAAGCTGCATTAAGCCCAACAAAAAAATTTAGTCTGTTAAAATAACACCCTGCTAAGTCTTCTTGATTCTAGGAATCTGTGGAGTTAAGTTAAAAGGAGCCTTGCTGAGCTAGACAAAGAATATTTGATTGTTTGAAACATTTGTTTTTGCATCCTAAATTTGATGATTATTGCTGTCTTCAGCTGTTGCAGTGATGCCTCTCTGAAATTAAGTTATTTTCAGACACACACTGATACTGTACAGAATTAAAGACTAAAGAAAGAGTGAATGACTGCCATTGATGCAGATGTATGTATATAATTACTTGCACACTACTCATTAAGTCAGATCTGTTAGCTGTTATATCACAACATGTAGATCTTAACAGTACTTAAAGGCTAAATTCCTAATAATTAAAAAATGAGAATAATCTATAAGAAGCAAAATTAAGACTAGTTTAAAAGCTCATGTCATTCATTCAGTAGAACCTGATATATATCACTCTATTATGCATTCAGCACAAACTGACAAAAACGCCGTAGAGTGGAACGTCAGTGGAGCATAGCTGACTACTCAGCAAATACAGCTGCCCGATATTATAATTCTCCAATCGTAGTTTAAATAAGAAATGCGGGGCTCTGAATGTGGAGGCTCAGGCCAGTGTTTCAGGCAACCACCAGATTGCTGCTTTGGACCTAAACGTAGTGGAAACAGATGGGATGGGGTGCACAGTAGCAGATCATCGTTATTATGGTCACACAGTGGGGGCGAGCTATGGAAAATGTTCCTTGTGATGCAATGCATCATGGTTCATTCACCCTAGAAAACTAAAAAGAAGTGGATGACATTGTGAAAGTACAACAAATTGATATACTTTGGATGTGAATGCAATATCTTGACAGCTGTTTCTGTTCATTTTTATTATTTAGAGATGAAATACCCTGTGCTATTATAGCAGTTGTGCAATTTGTCTGATTTTCAATGACAACATGCCCAAATGCTCAAAGTAGTTTTATTTTAAACATCACAATCATAGCTCAATCAAAACCTCATTTTCGGTGCATTTGTAATGTTAGCACTCAGCCTGTTTGCTGCAGAAAAAGTATAATAATGCAGCAGAATGACAAAGAGAGGGAAAGCATGGGCTGATGCCAGTGGTATCAACGGCCTGGGACTAACAGAAGAGGAGAGAAATAGAGGAGCCTGCTGGGGGAACACATAACTCCGCTCTATGTCCCAATGCTGAGAGAAGAAGGGAAAAGAAGATACAATGCAATATTCTCTTTGGAATTAATTCACTGTCTCTTCTCCAAGAGCATCTAATTTAGTGTTGCTTGCCTTTCTTACTGTCTCAATCTGCCCCTCGCTCTCTCTGTCTCTCCCACTTTCTTCATCCATCTCCTTTACTATCTCGTTGTTTCCATCCTGCTCTGCGCCGCCCGCCCCACCACCACCGCCATCACCACCCTTCTAACCACCACCACCACTCCTCTTCCTTTACTGTCTCTCGTGCTCTCTTTCTCTGCCTTAGGCCTTTGTTAGACTGTCTTTGTGGCGAGTGCAGAGAGAAAGAGGGAGGCCTTGAACACGACTCAAGCAGTCTGATTGGGAGGGAGAGCCCGAGAACCTGGAGACATGGGAGATGAGAGAGGGAGCGAGTGGATATGAAAAACCTCTTCTCCCCCTGTGAGAAACAGAGGGAATGGGAAAGGAAAGGGAGCGTACAGATAGAAACACAGACAGGCAAGGAAGAAAAAAGTGGTTATCCCCTTATCCAGTGTTTTTAAAGAAGTTAACCTCATTAAAATTGTGGTTATGAAAATGCTGAGGGCACGGTAGATAATAAAGCCTCATGCCAATAGTACATTCTCAGTCTGAATTCATAGATTCTTCACCAATGAAGTTTCAATTTGAGATTATGTCTGCATCCTTAAGGTGCTTTAGCCCCCCTCCCCACCATCCATTTGGATGAAAGGATAACATCTCTGTGCCCTTCAAGGTGTGGATTATTGCTGGAGGAGAAAAAGTGGCCACTCCTCTCCAACTCTGTAACTTTTGCTAGAAATAAAAACATGGCGCCAGTTTCTAGTGGCTGAAATAAAAACAGCAGTAAATGAGTCAAATATGAGAAGGTCACTGTGTTTTCCAGCCCGTTGCTCATCCTAAATGGGTCCCCGTGGCCTAAATGAGGATGGATGTGAGCCGAAGAGGAATCACTGGTCTGAGCTGCAGCCTCTCGACAAGCCAAGGGAAAAACAAGGGCAAAGGGGATGAGAAGAGTCAAGTTTGTAGACTGGACTGGCTGTGGTGAGGTTTAGATGCACCAGTGGTGGTGGATTTACAGAATACAGTTGTAGGAGCAGTTCAGTGTGTGGGCTGGCAGCGAAGACTAGGAGGAGGTCAAGGGGCCTGTACTTGTGTACAGATTTACCAGCACGCCTCTGTGTTGGTGACCAATCCTCTCTGATCTGTTGTTTGATTTTTTTCTCACTCTCTGGCACAGATGAAACTGAAGCCTAATGAGGCGTTTTGTGTCTGTTTTATGATTGTAAATGAAAAAAGGGTATTATATTTATCTAATTTAAGAAGTTAATTTTTAATCCAACTGCAAACAAAAGGTAAATACCAGTAAAATAACACCATTTTATTGATGTCTTGATATGCAGGATTAGCATAAGATATTCTCAGTGGAACTTGTACTCAAAGATTGTAACCAGTTGTTGTTTTATTCTCATTAATAATCCTCCTTAGTGATAATACGTTGTAAAGAGATCACATTTCCACTAAGGATGATCTGCTATGGAGACAGAAACCCGAAACAAGGGGAGGTGCTGTGATCATAGGAATAGAGGGTGGTGTCTCATTAAGATGATAGGAGACTTTACTGTGGGCACTGCGGATGATTTATAGGTCTTGACCAAGTGCATACACTTATAGGTCTCTATCTGCATTAAACCATAAGACACTTGATATCTTCCATGATTCATTATTAGGAGCCTGAAAACACCTCAAGGTCAGACTGATAGCTACGGGATGTTGGATGATGACATCAGCTTAAAGTCTGAGCTTTGCCCTGCTCTTACTTACTTACTCTTACAATTTTGGAACATTCTCACTAAAATAGAAACCGAGATCACAAGTATTAAATGGTGTTCCTTAAAAATGATGCATTCTCCCTATCGACCAAGTACTGGCCGGATGACACCTGAGGAGGACATCAAATCTAGAATTGCATGTCCTTGCAAGAGGAGACCATTGTTCTAACCAACATCTTAACAATTTCAAAACAAAAAATAGTTCCTCATTTGTTCCGTCATTGTAGTCCCCAGCATGGGTTAATTACTTTTACTTTGAAATCTCCAAAGTGCAATTGTCAGATTAATTTAACCCCCAAGTTCAAAATCCAATCAGTGGTGGCTGAAATATCACACATGGCACATCAACAATCAGTGTGAGGCCACCCTTGTGGAAATAATCTAATTTTGAAAATGCCAGCGCTCAGGGAGAAACCTACAGCAGTTTACATTCTGGCTTCATCAGTGCCTTGTCAGTGGTGTCTGAATGGATGGATGGATGAAATCCCAAGCTGGTCATCAGGATCAACCTTTCAGTAAGATCATGTTTCATTTCTCTAAGGAGCTGAAGTGACTTTTAAAAAGAAGTTTATGGTGGTGCAGGCCATGAAATTGTCTCCATTGGTTCTCCTGGCATTCATGGAATCATAATAAGCATGTCACAGCGTGGGCACACATTTTACTGTTTATATCTTTGAAATCAAAGTTGTTATCACACTGTGTTTTAGTGACCATAACAGCACGCCTGTATATTTCAGAAACAACAGATAATATGTTGTTCTTATGTTGTTCATAAGTGACTTTTCTTACACTGTATTAACATACCCTATTGACATTACAGAATCTCCTACTTTAATCATTTGGGTTGGAATTCTGGTTCAAGATCTGCACTTTAAAACTCAACAAGGCTTTCCAGAGAAAAGGAACCTGAACTGCTATCCAACTTCCTCGGGCTTGAAACGGAAGCCATGGGGAGTAAAAAAAAAAAAAAAAAGAGGTTAAGGAAAGGCTGAAGAGGCTGATTATACGCAATTTAAAGTCCCGAGCCGGCAGGGGTTTTTGGAAGTGCTCTTCAGGAGGAGGGGGAGGAGGAGGTGAAGGGAGGAGGAGGAAGAGCAGTCTCCACCAGCGTGACAGCGCCCCAGTCGGTTTACTGTGACCGACCGTGAAGCGCACATCCTCCAGCGAGCCAAACGGACTGTCCTTGAAGCTGCGTCAGTGTGCACCGCCTAGCCGGGATGTCAGATGATTGTACCTTCAAAACAAAAACGTACCCACGCCCCCCTTCTTTTTCTACTTTGAAGAAAAAAAAAAAGAAATACGCATGGATTTATATATGTCATTACATTTTAAAAAGTGCATTATAGGTTATTAGTGAAATTTGCAGAAGCCCTCGCAGCTCTTTTGATGCACTGACAAAACATTTGAAATAAAATACTACCCGTAAAACACAATACAATAACCCTTTTTTTTGCATGATTTTGAATCAAATGCAGCCTATTTCAAATAAATAAAATAAAAAAAAAAAAATAAAAAAAACCAAATGTTTTATTTTGGAAGTCATAGCCGGAAGTGGTGATTCACCTCACTCACGCAGGGTTGACAGTAGCTGTCCGGGAGCGTTGAGCGCACACGTCGCTCTCTCCACTACATCGCACCACTGCGGTAGGAGCGCGGAAGGCAGCAGCGGAGGGGGACCCTGCAGGCGCACTTCACTTGCTCCTGCACGAAGAAAAAAGGCAAACAAACATCCAGGAGGCGAGTGTATCTCTCTGCCGACTTTATCACAGAGGAGGACTTTACCTGTCAGGACATATAATAACACCTCCCAGGGCAAATCCTACAGCCTAGAGAGAGCGCAGGAGGGAGAACTTTTGGCTATTGCTCCGCGATTATTAACCACCGTCTCCGTAACCTTGGAAGTCAGACCTGTTCATCGTGAGAGAGGATGGGACCGCTACTCCTTTCCATCGCTCTGTGTTTGAGCGCCGCTGTCCCGCAGCGTGTGAAAGGTGAGTGGAAAAGTGACTGGCTGTCATTATCGCTGTCAAAACATTTCTAACACGACCAGCCCTTTAGCGTGGGAGTACCACAAACTGATCAATCCAGCATCTTTCGCCTGTGACCAAGTGAATTGATTTTTTTTTTTTTTTTTTTTAACGGGGGAGCCCACATGAATAGCAGAGCAAAATGTAATGTGCGTCTATGGAGAGCCTGTGTTGTTTGCGGAAAAAGCCTGGCAGCACGGTTTGGTAATAGAAAACTACGTCTTAATGAGTGCACGGCTGGTTCACTTGTGTTTAAAGGCCACTTGTTTGAGTGAAAGAAACAGATCATTCTTGTTTTTTATTTTTTTTATCCGTGCGTAATTTCTCTGTGATAAGGGCCAAATCAGTCCGTGCATCAGGCGCGCACATTTAAGGGAGAAATGTGCACTGCTCCAGTGTTTTGTGCGCCCTCACAGTGATAATCTTCTCCTCTGTGATGCTTCCACAGGATACAAAGAAGCCGTGCGTCCAGATCGATTAAGACATAAAGGACGTCACTTTCCCTTCTTTAACAAACTGGATTAGGAATAAAAGATAAGGATATGGAAAGATTTCAGGCATGTGGGCTTCAGACAGACCTAGATGCTATCACTTAGAGGAGATCTGTTAGAGAGCCTCCTGTATTGGTTGCATTTCGGTACCATTATTGACTAGGATGTCACAGGGGGAAGGTCAATTGCAACTCTAATGTAGTCTTACCAAAAAAGACTGCCTTATGTAGCCAGGAGATTGTTGAAAGCTTCACCTGACCCACTGGATCTGCGTTCAAATTATTTCACACCCTCCTCGTTCTCCTCTTTTTCCTCTGCCCGTCCAGTTTTCTGGCGATGGGAATATTTAAGCTTTTGCCTGCTGTATTTTTTTCCCCCCATGAACAGTGCAGAGCAGTATGGGATTTGTGTAAAGAAAGCAATAAAGCCCTTATGGAAGTGGGTCACTTCATCCTCCCTGTCTGTATTCATTTAGCAACATGCTTGCCTCAGGAGTCACACATGTCAGACAGACCTCTGTCTCTACACCAGGAGAGTGCCTTAAGCAGACTTTCTAAGGCTACTTAAGCCTCGCAGTGTCAACTCAGAGTCAGCCGTTACAAGATGTAATACTCCCTGGTAGACTGGCATAATGAATGCAGAGAAGAAGCAGGGAGCCGTGGTGCCTGTGGGTCGACTTGTTTCAAGGCTCAGTGAGTTAAAAATACACCCTGAACTTGTCCCTCAATTAATCATATCCCAGTTAAATTTGTGGTATTGTAAAGGGATTTTTGTCCATCTGTTTCCAAAACGGTGTACAGCTGTAACCTCATCCTCAGTGAGGACCTGGTTTTAGGAGCAGATGGAGGTGGATAGAGGGTGTTAACAATATCTGATCTGTGAGTGAGCATTCTTAGAGCTACAGTGGTCACCCTGGTAGCTATTTTAGCAACGTAACTGCTATGGGATGTTTTTTCTTTTTTCCAAAGAGTCCCAGAGTCAGCCTAAAAAAGGGGGTCCAAAGCTCCAACAGCATTCAAACTCCCGACCACAAAGAAAGAGATAGAAGGATTGCATTGTGATGATTAGAAATATTTTTGTAATTGTACAAAAGGCACATTATTCTTAACGTTTCCTCGTTACTCAAAGGTAGCAGGTGTCTTCAGGGACAGCAAACAAACACTCTATTGAGGATGTCACAGGGTCCCTCTGTCCACTGAAACAAATTGATGGGGTAGAGGCATTCGCCTTCAGGTAAAACAGTCTGCATTGTTCCAAGTCAGTGTGCAATACATCACTTCCTCTGGTTGGTTACTGGTGCTGACTCTCACACATTGTTTGGAATTCTGCCCGTCTGCCTGGACAAAAGCACATGACCGCACCATTGGGCCCCTCTGTATGGAAATGTAAGATGCTATTGTCCTTGTTTAGAGAGTCAGTTTTAATGAATTTTATGCATCTTAATTTTAGTCTCAGACTTGTTATAATGGCTGCGCAATTAAAGCATTTTAGGCAAATGGACAGCCATCTGGAGAGGCGATGTGATTGTCTGCTATTGGTGAATCATGATTTGTGTTAATATTGTTGGTCACTGTTCATTTCACTCAAAGATTTTACTCACCCAGCACAGTTGAGGAAGCTTGTCATTTCTAGAGTGATTTTGGGTTTAGATCGGTTCGATCAGTTGCTCATCACGCTCACAGACTGTGGATTCGTTGGTTTAACACTTGAGGCAAAGACTGACAGAAAGCTATTTTCTTGCTAGCAGCATCTGGTGCATTTGAATAAACAATCGACCTGGCTGGAAATGAGAGGGATGGGAATGTTGGCTGGATGTAACTTAAAACTGCTTGGGATATCATGGGACCGTGAAACACAGTGCAGACTAATTCACTTACATTTTCCTACAGTATATGCACTGTGGTCTATAATTGTCATGAGTTATTGATCACTGCAGATATATGATCTCACATCTGTAAACAAATGACTGCTGCAGTACAGTATTGGCTAGAGCTGTAGCGATTAGGTGATTAATTGATAAGTCAAATGACAAAATAGGACACAGCTAAACTTTGATCATTAATTTATCGTTGTTTGTCAGTTTTTAAAGTAAAAATTTGAAACATTTGCTGGTTAAATAAACTAATATGTGAGGATTTGGTGCTTTTCTTTGTCATAACTGATTGTAAACTGAATATTCTGGGGGGGTTGCACTGTTGGTCAAAGAAAACAAGCCATTTGAATTCATCACCTTAAGCTTCGGGAAGTTATAGCCCACACTTCTCTGTTTTCATTTTAAAGAAAAAACTATGAATTGAGAAACTAATTGTCAGATGAATCAATAATGGAACTTATCATTAGTTTTGTATTGGCCTTTTCTACAAAGATCTAAAAAGACCCTTTATACCCGTGGAGACACTATATATGACTAATTCAATTGATGAATTGTCCTTGGTTTACTGTAATGAAGTTATTCCAAGTCACCTGGTATCAACTATGCTGAATAGAAAAAAACTAGAGCTTTTTTTTGCAAAGAGTTTGGGGATATTAGATGTTACATGAATGCAGATGATAGCAATCTATTTAAAAGCTCATTACATTCAAGGGCCACTGAAGGTTATGGTTGATGTACAGGTGACTTTTAATAACAATGACTTGCAACCTACCTCTACAGTGCCCTTCACTCTGGTTTTAAATGGCATAGTCTTCAATCAGTCGAGAGAGGTCAGACCTCTGTCAGATCAGCAGCCATGATAACCAAAGGAATCAAAGCAACTCATTGGACGACAACCCATACATAAGGAAATGAAAAATGGTATATCAGAACATAGGAATCAGTCTTTCTATTAAAGCCTTCCCCCACTGCTGCAGTGACATTGGCTGCTGTCTTTATTTTTCTCATGTTTGTGGAACTTGATTGGGCTATTTATTGTCAGTGCAGATGTTCTTTAATCCCATTAATAATTGAAGGAGAGTTCATTTGTCTCTGATGCTGACAAGTTAATGGATACAGTGCCATTTGTCTTCGCTGTTGTCTGGCCTCTGTTGTCCTGCCTACATTTCATGCTTGACTTATTGGGAGGGCACTAGAGGGACGGTTATGGAGGTTGCAAGGACACACACTGAGCAAGTGCTTACCAAAGAACTTGAATATGACCCTGAGATGAGAACAGGCAGCATGGTGGTAAAATAAGTTGTTTGAGCCAACACACTATAATAAGCTTTCACATAGAGACAAAATGATTGTGTCACTGTTGTTTTATGTCTTTGTTTCCAATTTTCTCCCTTGTAATTGAGTGATCACCTGACTAGTCATAAGTGTCTTGCTCAACCAAAATATTGCTGTTGTGATGTACTATGCTTTAGCTCCAGTCGTAGATATTAAAGCTGACTTCAGGCTTATCAACTCTACATTCGTACATCAGAGAGTGAAAAGAAGCCGTGTTTAAGCACTTCACACAGAAAAAGACTAACACAAAGACTGATCAGCAGTAAAAATAGCCACTTTTCACACGTTTTTTCCCCCCTAATCTTTAAATCGATGTCTGATGTTTCTCTTCACAAAACTCTGGAAACATTGATTCCACATTTTCCCAGACATGTTAAAGGTCTAACGTTTACTAAAAGCAGCATGTAACATTATGACGGCTGGCTTAAGCAGCGATCTTCTTAGCATTCTATTAATGCCAGTGTCAAAATTCAGGCCGCGACTGTGTCAGGAAGAGAAAAAAAGCGGAAAGAGTGCTCTGAAACAGTAAAAAGATTATATGACTGTTTCGTTTGTAGTGTCATTTCATATTGAGTATACTTCACTTTTTCCAGCTAAGAACATGCAGCAGCCCCCTTTCATAGTTTGAGCATTCATAAGACCACATGCTGGTTTTAAGTAATCCCACTCGGTCACGATTAATGACTCAACTTCTGGAGGCATGGAGAGGCCCACAGTGCGGGCCCTGAGTGTGTGTGCAGCAAAAAAAAAGATAATGAAGTTTTATGATATCGTGTTTAAAGTACATGTACTATAACAACTGTAATATACAATATTTTGGGGGATTTTTCACAGGATGCAGGCTCACTACTTTCTTTTCTTAGGTCTTATAAAAAGAAATAAAATATGAAAAGATGTCCAAAGCCATCCAGACACAACACATTTTCACACTATTCAACATTACTGCACAATGGACAGTGACATTTGGCAGAACAGTGATCTAATGACTAGGGCTGGTACCAATATGTCACCAGTTTCTATTACTGCTGTCAAACGATTAAAATATTTCATCGCGATTAATCGCATTAATGTCTTTAATCTCTTATCAACATGGAAAAGTGGATCGGCTTGCTTTGTGCAAATGTTGTTTTTATTGAAAACAACATTGGCATATACTGTAGTGTTCAATTTCACACTAACATTCACACTTGGAGCAAATAATCTCTCACACAATGTAACACTGTCCATCAATAAAAGGATGTAAAAAATACTTTGTCACACAAACAGCCCCTTCAACAGCCCTTTCTAAGAGATCAAAACAGGGCGATACAAAATAAAATTACAAAGTGCACATGTAAGGTAAACTAGGACTCAGCCTATAGCGCAGTTAAACCATGGCTTAATACTTCTCAAGTTTGCTTTGAGCATAGCAGTCAGGCTACTGCTCTTTATTCACCAGAGGCTCATCAACCCAGCCTCTTATTTCAGAAAGAATGAACAGTAACGGTTACCAATAAAAGGTTTGTTCTTAGTTGTGGTATCCATGTGCTTCTGTCTGAAATCATCCATTGTTGCCTGGCTTTGACGAGGGGGCGGAGAATTGGCATCAGCTGTGCGCTTGGCCATCAAGTGGTATTTCAGACTGGACGTGCTGCGATGATAGCTCAGTTCGCAACGACAAAACACACAGATCACTTTGGTCTTGTCAATGGAACCATTTGGTTGCTAACGTTACTAGTTGTTGCAACAGCATGTGAAAAAAACTACAAAGTGTACTAGGCCAAAAAGAACGCTAATCTCGCAATTAAAAAAAATTACGCCGTTAAAATGGGTTTGCGTTAACGCCGTTAATAACGCGTTTAACTGACAGCACTAGTTTCTATATGACTGGTGTCTACAGGACCAAATCATAACCTAGTTGTCGGTGTCTCATTCCGGTGCTTGAGCCGTCTATTGACATAGTTGCCCTCTGATGCGGACATGACAACAGAGGTAACATCGCCCTTGACACGGCAATACGCCCATGACTCTGGCAGCAGGTAACCTCTCGCTAGGTTAGCTAGGAGCTACCTTAATATGGTTAATATGGTAACAGTCTAAAGCGTGCCTTTATTATCGCTCGAAGGGATTCCACCACCGTGCAGGACATCCAAGCATCTGATGCACCATGCTCGACTGCTTGTGTGACCCCATGTCAAGCACATCAGCCGGCAGTGTTGGCATCCCTGGCCCCAGTGATCGGGTGCATAGGTATAAAACACCAGATGCAATGTGTCATAATGATTTGTTCTTCTACTTTAGCTAACATTACGAGATAGGTCAATTGTAACACCGGTGTCCATGGCAAAATTAACATAATTCATAATAAGTCCAAACATCACTGTAGAAACAAATGCAGAACGTATGTAAGAAATAAGAATCAGGGATGAGATTTTTCCGGATTAACACAGAATTCCCGATTTTCGACCTGTGCAAACCTGTATCATAGAAGACTGGAATATTTGTCCTGGTGGTCTTCAGTGCTGTCCGAGTGCCCCTTCTAGTTCATTTCCGGGGTCCACTTATGAGTGTCCAGTGTTACAGTTAAAACATACATTTAACATTTATTAACAAATCCTTAAGCAAAAGACTGTGCTAATAATTACATTGTCGTTTGTTAGCCAATTAATAAATGTTTACATGGTGTTACAAAAGTTGAATTGGGGGGTTGAAGTGTTTACCCACACAAGCTCATTAACTGGGCCACCATAACAAGATAGGTTTAGCAGACCGAGTGTTATAGATCCAACACAGACATCCTGCAGATGCAGCATTTGTTGATGTGATGGAATGTGTCTGGACTTTAATGTGCTGTTGAAATAAAGTTTTTGATTCTTGGTATTGAGCAGCATTCTTTGAAATTCATGTTGATGCCAGAATCATTACACAGTTACTCAACTAGGACTGTAAACTGTGTAGAAGATGAACAGCACATTTTTATTTACTCACATAAATTTGCTTCTGGCTGCACCTGGGTAATATGGATGAATTATTTTTCAGATTATTACAACTTTTTCATATTGCTATGTTATATAATTCTGTACATTTATCACAGTGTGTGCTATGGCTTAATATGACTCATTAGACTCAATAAGTTCACATACAAAAACAAACATAGGTTTATGTTCAATTCTCAAAAATAATATTTGAGGTGGTAAAGGTGCATTGTGTGATAATTGCATTAGAAAACATTAGTTTACACGTCTCTATCATCTACACAGTAGCCTAACATTATTGAACATGGCATACATTTTAAAATCAACTCAAAAAACATTGGAGCTCCTAATCTGAGAAATGCAGTCCAAAGAATGTTGTATTGGCCTCTGAACCTGCATTCCTTATCCTCACTCCACTTCTCTTACTTTTACATGGGAATGGGAAAGCACAGATTTCATCATTCTCTGTTCTTGTTAAATAATACAGTATGATTGCATCCATCCACTCGTCTGTTATTTGTAAATACATACAGGCCACATGTCAGCTCGCTATGTGCGTGCCAACTGTACTGTATTTCCCAAGCAAGGGTCCAACTTAGACAGCTGTATGAACTAAATAGCTGTTCACTGCAAACAAAAAAACACTTCAAGTCTGCACCAACAATAGCACCATGCAATTACTGTATAAATGAATCCCTTTCGGTTTTTTAATTCTTTTGTTTTTCAAACACCTGCCTCAACACACAAAAAGGGATTCAGAGTGTCAAGATATTGTTAGATGGCTAGTATATGTTTGTGTGTGTGTGTGTGTGTGTGTGTGTGTGTGTGTGTGTGTGTGTGTGTGTGTTGTGTGTGTGTGTAGGAAGGGAGTTGTTGGGCAGGAATGCAAAGCTCACTGACAAGCATCAGGGTGGATTTTCATTGCATTCCTTATGCGAGCCAAGCAAAATTTCTGTATAGTAGTATGAGTGGATACTGAGGGCCTTGGACCCACCTTTTTGTTAGGGAGGTGTCTGGACAGCATCAACCATTCATTATCAGTGCTGGCCATGAGTGAAAGAGTCCACCTTTCCCCAGCAGATCAATGAACAGAATAAATTATTTTGGATTAAGTGTGGAACTGTAGCAGCCTGTAAACCTTAGGAGGTGTGAGCAGTTTCAGCCTATTAAAGCTTTACTGTGAGACCAAAGCTTTAAGACTCTGAGATTCAAATTGACATGTTGAGTTTGAAGCTTGTACATAGACACAATGACTCATAGACCTTGGAATGTTTGAATGTTTTATCTTTACACAAAATGCCAGCTCCTGACACATTTTTGCGATGTAATATCTTCTGTGTATGAGGATATACACCTCTTTTATGTGAAGTGAATGAGCATCCGCTGGTAATTTAAACACTTTTTATTTCACATCTTTCAAAGACTCTTTCCAATGTGTGAGTGATACTTTAAGTTTTATTGCATTGTCAGGTGTGGAGACCATCCAGTCTCATACTAAGCCGGTAATGGGAGCAGATTTTGTTGGTAAGTTTTCAAGAAATCTCAAAGCTTGCAACTTTTATGCTTGTATTTATGGGCCAAGCATACTCCATGCATGCTTTAGTTGCTGCTGACTGAACTTAAGCCTGCTTTATTCAAAATAAGATTTTGGAGTTGAAGCGATGAGCTTTGCTTTGGTCTGGTAATGTCTCTCCATTGGGCTCTGGACTGCATTTTCAGTAAGTCCAGTCTACTTATTTGAGATGATGATCAGATGGGTGCCGGTTGCTTAAGGTCTTACTTATTTCTATTCTAGAGACATATTTAAATCATGAGGCCCCATGTAACAGTCTACACATCAGGATAAAAAAAGTAACACGTCCCTTTTCTTCTTGCATGAATGTACAGTAAACACACGATGGAGGCTGCTAACCCTGTTCTTCTCTCTCTCTTTGTCTGTGGCATTCAGAAGCCTGGTTGAAGGCATGTTATCATTTAACGTAACAGCTTGGTACAACAACTTGAGTTTAAAGAGCAAAAACAACTCCAATATTGTTATCATTGCAGGGAAGATGACTGGCAAGTCACAAAAACAGCTTTCCAATATATTTGACGGTGCTGCACACAAGCTGTGAAGGCTAAACATATAACTGCAGATACCTCACTCAATACACTGTCGAGTTTGAGCTGCTATCGCCTCATCAATTCAGGTTCCCAAGGACCAGCCGGAACATATACAAGAAGTCTTTCACTCTCTATGTCATACAGGCATTGAACATGACTGTTTTAGGGTTATTTTGTAAGATTTGCTCTCTTGTACTTTTCATACAATCTATTGACCAATTTGCACATTGTCTCTCTGTTTGTCTAAATGATGCCACAGAAGCTAAGAAAAAGAGATACACATTCATCTAAATAAATTAAAAAGTCATTAGCCATTGGTTTACTATAATGCTCAAATCTCAAACTTTATTGTGCCATCCATCTTTTATTATTCTCTTTCTACCCATCTGTCGTTCTGATTATATCTATGCTCTTTCACTCAGATAATGAGATAGCGTAGTAGATACAGGCCTTTTTTGAGGATTTGTTTGTTCATTTCATCTCATTCCCAGACTCATCAACTCTGTGGTTTATAGCATTTTTACTTATATTTGATAATGTCAATACCTGTTGATGATGCTGTGTTTCTTGCTGTGTGTGTGTGTGTGTGTGTGTGTGTGTGTGTGTGTGTGTGTGTGTGTGTGTGTATGTGCAGTTGTGTGCACAGAGGTAACCCAGAAATGTCATCACACAAAGTCTAGGCAGCAATTCTTGCTTTTCTGCACAGTTGATGTGCATCCATGCTTCACTCGTTTTTCCAAATAACAAAGACAACATCCCTTTATTTATCATGTCAGCCAGTCTGCTTTTGTACTAAATTGTGCTGAATGCCATCAAGGGTTTTTTTGGTGGGTGATTGAAGGAGCAAGAAGGAATGTCTGTTAAAGGCAAATCGTAAAATATGTTTTTGCTATGTTTTTTAACAATCTGTATATGCCAAATTTTAACTAAAAGCGTCAAATATGAACAAACCGCCTTGGACTAGTGCCAAATACTTTTGAGTAGGCTTATTTGAGGTAATGGCATAAAATATATGCTACTGTATCCATTGAGAAGTGAACCAGGCAGGGGAGAGAAAGAGAGAGCTGAGAGTCAGGCTGAAATTCCCCTTTAAAGTGAATTTCAATGAACAGCAACCACTCACCTTCAAACTTCAAAGTAAGCCCATTAGAAAACTGCAAAAAAAGATCATCTTCTCCACTTTGTAATGACAGTCCATTGGCACCTATAAAAAGGGCAAGGGTTGCACCATTTGGGTAATTGTTAAGCACAGGTCTAAAACTGATGATTAAATTACTTTCTCCTTCAGATTCCTCCATTTAGGGGCGTATGAGGCAAACTGAATCCCTAATAAACTGAAACGCGCAATCGAACTCCTCTGACTCTGAGGCAGCAACAACAAGGCAACCCTGAGTCACTAGTTTCAGATGAGGGAGTGACAAAGAGCAGTGGGATTGCTGGTCTCCCTGACTTGGTGACAGGAAGAAGTTGAATTTAACTTGTGCTTTAGCAATAGACAGTATTCAGCTTTTTATTCAGCTTTATTTTTCCAGTTAAAACATAGGGTGGGGGTTTTGAGGTTGAAAAGGACCACCTAAGGGGAACCATGAACTGCACAGCTGTATGGACCTTATTGACCATTTCTTTCAAAGTTTATTTAAAGAGATATTGCTCATGTTCTGTTTTGTTTTCGTGTTGTTTCATCCAAGCTAATTCTGGCATCATTCACCATGCTGAACGTTGTTGTTCCTCTTCTATTTTTGCTCCTAAAGCAGGTAGTTCAGTACAGTATGATCGTTGTATTATTCACCACTGTTTGGGGTATATGAAATATTTACTAGTATGATCTTTCTAACCTGCCTCAGTTGTTCTGAAGGTAGGTGTGCTCCACTGCAGATGGAAGCAAAATCATACTGAAGTACATCGAGAACATTATACTTGTAAATCTTGCATCGTATCTAGCGTCGAAGCTGTGGAGAGCCTGACAAGTTAAATTAGCAGCTGAAGAAGTTCAAAAGTTTAAATCTCAGAACATATTTTTAACCAGGTTCTCTGCCTTGAAGAGGAGTCTTTGTGGGATAGCTCACCTTCTCTTTCTCACTCTCTCTCTCTTTTTCTGTCTCCCCCCTTTCACACAAACTCTCGAAGTTATAATTATAACACATCAAACCACGGTTCTTAGGTGGCTGCTGCAGCTGGGCGAGGATTTGGTTTGATGTCATGAATAAAAGTATCAGACAGGTTCGCACCGTGTATTGGAATTGAAGAGAATATGCTTCTTGTGCAGATTAATGCTCGCCTGTTTGTGTCTGATGCTTGTTTCTTTAATGTTGTCATTATCCATTCATTTCCTATGTGTTCTGCTCAAAGTTGCTCCTACAACTGAAATGAGCTGAGCTTTTTTTTCAAAGACACCAAGAATAATCACTGATAAGTAGCTACAGTATAATATTTTGATGTTCAATCATCACCCGTGACTGTACATTATCACTCAAAAAGCTACTCGAGCCTTGTCTTGCTCAACACAGAGGCTCTTAGAGTAAGCAGCGCCTGCTACATGAAATTCACTGACCAAGTGGTAAGCAGGATGAAAAAATTCAATTTGTCAAGGCCTGCCCTTTTCAGCACACACAATGCACAGCTTAGCCCGGCTAGTGTGAAGTATGAGTGGAACAAGGATCAGAAGATATTTTGTAACTACTTCTTCATGTACTTAGAGCAACATCACATTCAGCTTCCCCTTAACATTTTTCACTGTTTAAATGACCTTAACCAAAAAAATATGAAAGACCTGCAATGCAGTGTGACAGTGAGAAGTTTGTTTGCAGTGTAGGAGACCACATGACCCATATGTTCAAAATTAAAATCAACGTGTCTTAAATGAACTGTGATGAAGCATATTTAAGGATTGTGTGTTATGTATGCGACAACGTTTTAGAGATTTTAAAGGAACAGTTTACAGACGCTTACACTTACGACAAGATCGATACCATTCTTATATCTGTCTTTTCAATATGTATGTCTTATATCGGTTTAATCCGTACAAAAACCAAAGTCTAAAAATGTTTTTATGTTTTACAGGGAGTTATGGCCAGGATTATTTCATTAAGTCCTGTTGTCACTTTGTTCTGTGCCAGGCAACCAGTGGGGATGCCAGAGAGTCACAACTCCTAGCCAAGAAATACTTTGGCACCTAACTCTCCACAAAATGAAAAAGTTGTTTGCCATTATTTTGTTTTTTTGACGAATTAAACAAACAAGATATAATATAACAATAGGTGAGCTTAAGAGGCGCTGGCAGGTATATCTTGGTTCCTTTGGACAGAGTCAGGCTTGGTGTTTTTGCTCTTGTTTCCAGCCTTTATGCTAAGCTAAGCTAAGCTAGCTACTGGCTCCAGCTACATGTTGATCAGAAAGACATAAACTTTCTCATCTAACTTTTGTCAATAAGCGTGTTTCACAAAACGTTTCCTTTAATGCAAAGAAACATGTAACAAAAAAATATTAACATTCACTTAAATTCTTTTCCTGGATTTATCAAACTTATTGATTGGTTTTTTGAAGCTATCTGTATCTCCCTGTCTCTTACACACACACCAAAAAAACATCGAAAAAAAGACTAAACATTTTAATTTGCCGTACTACTGCATCCTTTGTGAATTTTGAATCAGAGCGTTGCTCAGTCACAGAGTGTATTTGTGTGGCATAATTTCCCTTTCATCCAAAATGCCACATGGAAAACATCATAACAACAAGAGAGCTAATGAGGTAAACATTTAACGAACAGGGTCACAGAGATGCCTTCATGTGCTGTTGAATATGCATTAATCCTGTGAATTAGTGACACAGTTTTAAAATGCATTTTCCCCTCATCCCTTTTTCTTTCCTCGGCTGTTAATCTGCACTGGCACTTTCCTTCACAGACACCTTCCTCTTCAGCGGTTACTGTGAAGATTCAGATGAGATGTGAGCTCCGCTTCTTTATACATGTTTGATGAATCTTTTTATGCCGCTTCTGGGATACAAGCATGAATGTGGGAGATCTTGTCTGGAAAAAAGGTACAAAAGATGGGAGGTTTCCAAGTTTGTAATGAGGCTAGCAAGGCTCTCCTGGCTCACGAGCAAACTAGGGCATCTGTAATGAGCGTGCAGAGAAACGAGGTGGTGGGGGCAGGAGAGGAGGGAGAGGAGCATGTTGCAAACCCGATGTGAGCCACAAGCTGTAATGTCAGCTGTCCAGTCAGTCCGACTAAAGCTCCCACTCAACAGGACATACTGAATGAATTTGATAATTACCACTCCCCTCAGACCTGAAGTGTGTGTCTTAGCAGAAGTTTGCAGCTTGATTTTTAACTGGGTGTATACAATTTAACAAGCATGTTGAGACAGTATTTTTGAATTAATCTCCGACAATCAAGAGGGTAATGATTTAAAAAGCCTTTACTATCTCATGGCTATTTACTCATAGTAACAGTTAAAAAAATATGACTATGCATTTTAGCCATTCAGTCCTTTATCAGGGCAAGTAGTCACATGTATAGTACAGAAATTCAGTAAGTTCTCACGTTATTAGTATTTTCACATGCTCAACAGATGTTTTGTATAATTTTTCCTAATGTTGTGTGTGACACAGTTTTGCACTGGCATGCAAAACCTCTGAATGTTATGTAAGCAGCAATAGTAATGCACAAAACTGTTCAAAACATCATAGCCGTGATCTGCTAACTGCAACTAAATTGAATGTCACCACATTTCAAAGGTGACATTACTCTCTCCATGTAATGCAATTATTAAAAATAATATGGTGAATTCAGTAAAATGTTTACTAATCCATATAGCTGACTCTTAATTAGCAAGAACCTGAAAGAGCATGGACAACTATTATGTTAATTAACACAATCCATCATAGGGCCTTGATGTTATGTTTCTCTGCTAATTTACAACAGACAGTGATTCAGACATAACAACAATTCATTTTGGTGAGTGTCTGGAGCCTAGTAGTAGTTGAAGAGAATTGTTACAAATGAGAATTTAAAGGCATGTTTTAAACTTTCCTTCCTTTTATATATAACTAATGTCGATTTCTCCTGAAATATTTTAAATCCTGGTTCCTGGTTCCTGGTTAAGCACTTTGTCACTTTGTGTTGTATAAATTTTGTTTATTATTATTATTATTTCATGGCTATCCTTTCTTTTCCCTCAATGTCAGAGATTAGAGGAGTCACATTTGCCAACTCAGTGTTCCTGCCAAATCTTATAACGCATAAACAGCCATATAACAATGTTAGCAGTGCCATAATCATCATTAATTATCCCTTAAAGAAATGCTGTCCCAGCAGTTAACTTGCATCCGCAGTTTTGATCAGTTACTTTCCCATCACATAAAATAAATCACTTCACAATGTAAGACCAGCTCAGAGGTTAGCTAACTTATAACTCAACTTGGTTTTGTGGTCGGAGTATTTATATTTTATTGAGCCTGCATTGTCATGGGAGGAAGCTATATCTAAAATAAAAAAGGCGTAAGTGTATTCTGCAGGGTTGGACCAGCTTTGCCCCGTGGAAGTTGCTTGCCAAAGGTTGCCAAATCCAATTTTTAACAGAATTAGGCATTTATGAAGGGGGCAGGATGGAGGGAGTGAATAAGTAACCCTGTAACATTTATATTACGTGGTTCTAATGCATCAGATCTTGCTATTCATAATGGCAGCATGCTGTAATAAAGTCTTAAAATCTTTGCATCTAAAATACCACCATAGTTCTGGAAACATTGCACATTTTTATTCTATAGTGACTTCATGGTCCCTGGTCCCAGGTTGCTGCAAAATCCTGTGAACCCTCCAGACCCTGTGTTGAGTGCATTATCGCTGCCCCTGGCCCATGATGAGGACAGGTATCGATCTTATCCTCAGACAAAAGCCCTCTGTGCACCTCTGCAGGGCTTAGAGTTGGCTGAGGCAGGATACACAGTAATGAGAGCAATAGAGGGCAGAATAAGGGGCCAGCTTATTCCTAACAAGGATGGAGACCTTTACACTAAAGAAAAGAAAGAAGCTAGGTGGGCTTTCTTTTGTTTGTTTTATTTATTTCTTTTTTCTGTTGAACCCCTCCCTTCAAGCTGTTCTGTTCTTTCTTTCTCCGAGCACAGTTTAGGTCTTAACCACACCATGCACTATAGCCCTGATAGTCTTATCTGGAATTTAGGACTCCTGTGGGAATATATCTCAGCACAGACTGTCTGAAAAGTAAATTTGGTTCACTCCCGCTATGAAGTTAGAGGAGCAGCGGAGGTGGTCTTAAACGATTAAAAGCATTTCTCAGGGACAGTGGTTTGAGTTTACCCAGACCTAAGAAGGTATCCCTCTGGCTGGGAAGAAAGATCCCCACTGCTTTGAGTGCTATGGTTGGAGGCTTTTGTGGCAACAGAAGTTGTTTTTATGACAAGGACTCCAAAGAGAAGACTTTGTGTGTGCAAGTCTTTGAGGTGATGATTTTGCTGGGTGAAGCCTCTAACCTCACAGTGACCAAAGCTCAACCACACCATGCTTATTATGGCTGCTGATTCTGGGCCATGACTGCTGTAGGTTTTGGTTAGTCTTGCCCAGAGATTACATCATTATGGAGCTGAAACAAATCTTTGTTTCATGCCCAACCACAATTCACTTTTTTTTTTAAAACAAGTAACATTACACATCTATTCCCTACTGGTCATGTCCATCTGAGTTAGTGCCTATTCGAACCAGAAAGTGGCAAAATCTATTCTGTATCCTGGCAAAATAGACGGTGCTGGAAGCTTAATCACATAGGGACTCTACAGAGAATTATCCAGTCTCAGTTGCTAACTGTAAATAAGTTAAAGAAATAGTTTGAAATTTCAGAAAATTCGCTTTACCTGCTGCTGAGAGTTAGATAAGAAGATTGGTATCACTCTCGTGTCTGTAAGACAAATATGGAGCTGCCGCTAGCAGCTGGTTAGCCTAGATTAGCATAAAGACTGGAAACCAGAAGAAACAGCTAGCCTTGCTCTGTTCAAAGATAACAAAGATCTGCCTACCATTACCTAAACTCACTAATACACATGTAGGTCTTGTTTGTGTAATCTGTATAAATTTGCATGTTCACCAAAGCTCCTCACAGACTGATTCTATTGCAGTGAAATGAAGTCATAAATGCTGGTCTGACTGATCCCTCAGATTCTGACCTGTTTGAAATGAGAAAATCACTGGTTGGACCGCTCTAAATACTCATACCAGCCCATTCTGCCTCAGTTCCACTAGCTGTACAAATCAGTTGAACTCAATGAGGGGGAAAGTTTAAAGGACTGCCCTCAGCAACTCACTGACTTGACAGGAGCACCTAAGGTTTCCGTCATCTTCAAAATGTTCCTGCAATGAAGACCCAGATCTCTTGTGTACTGGGTTCCCCCCAAAAGCTTTCACAGAGTTAGCAGCCAGCAGGCTTTCTGTTATCAATACCCATTTCATGTGTATGATTTGCTGCTTTGAACAATCTCTCTCTCTCTTCGTTTTCTCTTCTCTCTGGCGCATTTTATTTCCGGTCCACATTCCCGCGTGTTCTTTTTTTTCTCCTTTGTGCGCCATCTCTACAGAGCTCTTTCTGAGCAGTAGGCTGTGTCCTGTATGTGTTCAGTTTACTAGGACCACACTGTCTGTCTTTCTACTCTCCCATGGATGTTTAGCATTTTCAGCCCTCTCTAAACATTGCCTCTCTCTTCTCGCTTTCCCCTCCCCAAGGCCAAAGCAAGCTTATTCCCTCTAGCTATTACATCCAATTAGTAGGAGTGAGAGTTTCAGCCCTCCTCCCTTTCTACACTAACAATGTGGAATACAGTGGAATGAGTCAGGGTTTTCTCTTCTCTTCTTTGATGTGAACAAATTACACTTCAGATGCACACTTGGCAAGGAAACAAAGATCCAGTTTACTCTTTCAAGTTTGGATTCTTTGTCATTTGGTGAACAAGAGGATACACAATGGAAGAAGAGATCACTTGGTGTGGATTGATGGCTTCTTTTATTTCAGCTATTCTCTTTCAACTGGCAAAAATCTTGCTTAAAATTGGATTTGAATAACAACAGTATAAATATGTAGGGCGTTTCCTTTCCTTGAGCACTGTCAGCTGCTCTCATACAGTTCATGTCAGTTATGCTGACTACAGTGATGTGATTCCTCTTTGCACAGAACATGTCTACAGTATAAAGACAAATCTCTGCCTGGACAATTCTTCTACCTTCAGAGGCCCTTCAGCTGACTTTAAGGTGTGGCTGTATATGGGAGTATTCAAGATGACCTTTAAACACATCTTTCTTTTGCAAAATCCATGGCCTCCAACAATTTAAAGAGCAAAAACTATGTGACCCATATCAGTACATCTTTATAGCTACAGTGTTTTCCACTGGTAACTCGAAAAATCCAATTTTAAAAATCACTGCGATCAATCATCAGATTCACTTCCTCTGCACATAGTGTACGTGGCCGGTTTCACTTAACAACATGTTTGTTACTCTACCTGTGAAGACCGATTTCGCGATTAGTGTGATCTCATATGTTACCTTTCCAGACCTCTGGTTTTAGGCTGTTTTAATTAACTTTAAACTGACTTATAGCTGGGAACAAACATTTCACAGTCCAGACCAATTCTGTAAAGAATGCAGCAAGATGCAGTACCGTTACATGAACAGGGACCTCTGTGACAGCAAACACAATATACTGCCTTTTAGTACTATCATACTGCAACGTGTGCTTATCTAGACACTTTATGGCCGACTAAAGTAACATAACCACCTGTAATAGCATGCACTTTTCTCTGGCTGCCGCAATGTGCTGGTACCTCTCTCACCCACCGGGAGCGACTCAGATTGCCCCCAGAGCCAACCTCTCGTTCCAGAGGAAACAACCAAGCTAGTGTTTTTGGAAGAAATGGAATGAGAACGTAGTTTTGTTTAGTCGTTTTTACATATTGAGCATGATACTGTAGGTGTCAAGTACTTAGTGAGAACTAAAGCCTCTAAAACAGATGGTAGCTCTGGTAGGTGTAAGTGCATCCAAATCCCATGACAGCAGCCTTCCGTGACACGAATGATAAAGCTGGAACATGAGCAGTTTGATATAAAATCATATTCTACAAAACAAATTTTTTTAAAAAGAAGAACCTCACCATATAGCGCTCTTTTCAAAGACAATAGGACCTAACCTTTATAGTTCCATTTCAGATAATTGAAGTAAACATTGGTTTGGGATCCAAAAGGGGTGGAAAATTACCATAACATTTCTGGAAACAACTTGAGCAACATAATGGGGTCAGTTTACTCTAACACTCAGGAAGCTCATTTGTATTTGTTTTTTTGTTCATACACTCTTTGGTGGAATTGCATACATTAGGGTGAAGGTAAGGATGACAATATCAATGTTGGTGCGAACTGTTCCTTTAAGATGGTGGCGAACTGCCTCATATGAAGGCTTTTGCTCCTTGGCTTGTATTGCTGTAGTCTGCTGTTTCTGCTTCATTCCCTTTTTCCTTCTCTTGGCACTGTGCAGTTATAATCCGTACTTACATTAATCATTTTGGTATACAGATCAAATAAATATACATTTGTCCTGGTAAGGGGAATCTTCTCTTTGTATAGTCACTTGCTTGTTTTATTTGCTGTCTTAAAAGCCACAAAAAGTTAAATCAGAGAAGCTGGGTTTTTGATCTGACCACATCTGTTCATATATATTATGTTTTTAATAGCAGGAGCAATATTGGTCCTCATACTGTTTATGTGGGGTTCCTTTTTTCAGAATACATAAGGAAACACAGTACATTTAATGCAGGTATAGTTTTAATGCAGCTCTACTTGTATAATATTTAACCTGACATATTCAAAGCCCCACCAACCCATCCATCAGAGTTTAGTTAAAAATCATCATATGACATCTACCATAAATCTTTTGGTTATAAGATTATTTTTTTCTGCACATTAGTACACACAACAAGATACAAAAATATGCCCTAGAAACAACATCTCTGCTGAAAAGGAACAGTTTGCCATGCATATCTGCGCTGCCATGTATATCAGCCTCTGTGCCAAGGCATCTGGTCATTGCTCATTAAACAGTGAACAGTGTAACAACCGTTATTCACTTGGAATTATTTCTGGAAGAATAACAATTAAAAATAATTAATCTGTAAATGAATAGTTTTGTTATCAGATGGGATTGGCATGCAACATGTCTTCAGTTTCCAGAGGAATCTATCAAATCTCAGAATTTGAACGCAATTGTCAGGAAGAAATGTCACTTTTGTCTACTTCTGTATTCTTGACGTAGCCTTCTATAGGGTATGGACAATCAATACTGACCATGGCACTATAGAAAATATATATTATTTTCTGTCTTTTTGCACACTGACACTTAGGAGCAGACTTTAAAAAACATATTGATTGTGTGTCAAAAACACAGTATGAATCAGGCCTTGGACATGTCTGCACTCTGTATTGACCACATTACAAAAACACTTTCCTGTACAGAGTCTGATCCAATGGGGTTTTCTCTATGTTATGCTTGGAACAGCAATTTGATGCTCTATTTGACTGAACATCCCCTCCACAAGCAATCACATACAGTATACAGTCAGTGATACTATGGATTTTAAACAGTTTTATGGTTTCTTTCAGTTGACTCTGGCACATTTGTCAAAGGAAAATTAGTCTTAGATCACTGCTTTGTTTTAGACAAGATCAATATGTTAAATTCAGATTGATATCTTGACTTAACACAGTATGACCATTCCAAAGGCTTATTTTTGTATTGTCTTAAATATGTTACCATTTGTTTAATGGCTAACAAAAACTCAGAGTTTGAGTCTCCCTATGCAATTATATTATAAATATACCTGCTAGTGAAACTATCACTTAAAGAAGTACAGTTAAAAGGCCATAACAAAGATAACTGTTGTGGTTTCATATATTTCAAATGTTACAGTTGACAAATTTGCTGTTTACAACATTTCCGAAAGTGAAATGGTTTGGGAATATTTAACATTTCCTCCTGAACAGACTGCACTTCGACTTTTCTAAAACCAATTTAGAAATTTAATAAAATAATATTAAAATTTTGAAACACATATCATCCGCCACTGCTTTATTGAGCAGAGTGCGTATTCCCATAACAAACTGTTTTGGCAGTGGTTTCACCACTACATTAGGAAAAACAGCTCTAAAGCAAAAATATTATACATTGTAAATCATACTACAGTCACAGTATCTGTCAGAAAAATTGCAATACCATTTTTTCTTTTCATACTGTGCAGGCCGGTTTTTCACAATATTCCTACTTTCATGCAATATTACTTACTTAAAGGAGGTTGAATGCCATGTAGAACAGCCATAGAAGCCAGATGAGTTGTAAGGAAAAAGAAATCCCTGATCTCATCTTGGAGTGTGGAGTATTTTCATTTATTTTTTTCCTTTCCTGAACCACATGTCAAAGAGGCACTCGTTAATGGAGGACTTCACCCTACACTACTGCTCCGCTGACAAAAAAGTTAAATGAGGATGGATGGGTTATTTACTTAGAGATAGTGTTTACCACTCCACTTGATATAAAGGGGTATGCTACTGCACTTCCTTGTCATTAGTAGGAAGAACGTCAACAATGCCTCCCTAATTATTGTCGGTATTGTGTCTGTGAGTCATTTCACAGTTAGCCACCCACTCCATAGCAAGACAATTTAATGTTAATAAGCACTGCTATGATGGAACAAACACTTTTAAGGGTGATGTTATGTGGGAGATAGATGTGCAGTGAGCATCTGCTGGAGTTTGGAGAGTGTGAGCATGTGTGTGTATGTGTGTGTGTGGGTAGGGGGTACAAGGAAAGGTGATATCTGTAGTGCTAATTTAGCACATGTACACAGATTGCCATATGTGCCACAGTGCAGCTAACTAAATCCTCATTTGCGACAAACCACTGTAGACATTGTTTTTAGTGTTTGTTTTTCTGTCAGAAAAAGCGAAAATGAATACGATATAAATTCTGACTGTTTATTGCCAGCTGGACTGAGTTCTGAGCTGTAACTGTCTTTAAACAAGCAAACAAAATGTCTTAGCTGTGTTCACACTGTGGCACCAGTGCTCCTTTTTTTTTATTCTGATGATGTTATCTGAGTGACATTAAAACTTAGTGAGTGTAAATGCTGATTTGCTGAATTGTGTCACTTATATAAATTATAAATTATAACTCTTACCTATTATCATTTCAGCTAGTCTATAACAATTTATGTCATTCTTATTCTGCAGCTGCCTGGCAAGTTGATTGTGATAATTAATACCGCTCATTTATGGCTGAAAACACATGGAACATTTTAAACTGTGATTTGAGTCATGCTGTAATTAAATGCATGCCTGTAGCAAATTAAACTGGTTTGTGTGATAATTTTATGGATATTCTCTTTTTCAAACTACCGTATCATGATTAAAAAAGCCCATATCTCCTACTCACTGCCAAATGCTCGAAAGAAACATGAAAACAAAAGTTTTGCTGCTTGAGATTCATAACAGGAGACACTTGACAGACGCAAACAGGATTTGTCAGCCCCAGTGAGTGGTGTCTGGGCTGCCAGCATTAGCAGTGACAGCTGACTGTCACTCTTGATGCCACGCTACTAAATGGGAATACAATCTATTACCCCGATTGTTTTTGACTTTGTCTTGGGCCGACTGGCCATGAAGGTAAGAGTGATAAGCTTTACAGAGCCATCATGTCAGATAGAGCTCAATTTCACTATCCCGCAATCCTTCTTGGGGTTTTCAGTTGTTGCATCCTAGCTAATCAGTAATGTGTGGCAACATTATCAATACAAAGAAGTTTACTCCATCAACAATTGCCATTTACAATATATGGTCAATACTTTGAATTATATTTTATTAGGATGTAATGTGTGCAGACAATTTCACATGTTAATAAAAAAAAGATTATCATGATATATGTATGATTATTGTCTGTGATAGTAATCTTCATTATTCCTGAACTAAAATCCCTCAAACTATCATAAATTATTTTACTGATAACCCTTGTTACTGCAAATGCCTAAAGTGCAGTAACTCTAGCAGTCACAGTATAACCTGCAGTGTTGAACCAATCTTGTCAATAAGGTCATTCCATCTTAAAACAATCACATCAATACATTTAATGCATTACTGTTCCTAAATTCAGTAATCATATTGCACTTACTAATCAAACAATTATGTTGTTACTCACTTTACATAAGGTCTTTGATTATCTGCATAAAAAAGAATCTAACCTGATTTTTCATCCACATTTATAAAATCACTTGACTGATTTAATTGCTTTTGGTGAGAAGGATACACCTTCCTCTAATTCCAACTCTAAAGTCATTACATAGTTGAAGTCAGGGTTGGAGATGGAGATAAGGAGGAAATAAGCTGCACTAGTCTAAAGTTTGGGGAGCAAGTAATTCGATTGAATTTGTTTTCAGGGATTTGTTGAATACCAAGAATAAAAACTCAAAATCTTTTTTGCTGTTATTAGTACTGCAACTACCGTTTAGTGTTAAATTGTTGTAGTTGGGTTAGGTTTTATATGTTATGTAAATTTGTTATGTACATTTAATGGGTGTTTTGTATTTATTTATATGAACATATTTAAGTATTATTAAAACCATTAATTATTCCATTTCAAGTTAAAATTTTCCTTAGCAATAAAAAAAAAAGTTAATATCAATCGTCTTTTTTTACTTTAAAGTATTGGTTCTGACACTGTTTAGGCACCGGTACCATTTTAAAAGTATTGTTTTAGCACCATTATCAAAAAACAAAACAAAAGGATACCCAACCCTATACAATATATAACACTGGCCATCAAGCCAGCTCTGCATGGAGTTTGTGCATGACCTTTCCAGAGTACAAAACATCCACGAGGTCAATGCCATCAAACTCAATATCATGAAACAGTCACTGGCTCCCACAAGTGTGCAATAGATGGTTATCATAATTACAGTATTTGCAATCATTGTTTTGACCTCTTACCCAGACAAATGTGGATACATCAAAACAATACATTCATCTTTATTATGAACGCCTTACAGGGTTATGGGGTTAATGTTAATACTACGGAAACAACACTGAAAAAGGACATCAATTATTTCATGCTACATCGTCCCACTCAAAAGGATCCAAATGTATTTACTTCATCACATTCATACACATTGTCCTAATGGACAATTATTTCTTAAAATTTACATATTTTCCTCTTTAATGAAAATTGACAGATTAAGCAGAATGTTAATATCACACCTACATACACTTCATTTAACCTTTACAATACTAACTTCTCAGTTTTCACACTATGTACTATATTCTATCTCTCAGCCTACGACTATTACTATTGACATTTTAGGCAGGCGACAAGTATTCTATCAAATGTTTCTACTCCAAACCTTTTGTCATCTTGATAAGTGACGTTGAGAGAAATGTAGGCATTTTGTTGTCTGTAGTCACTGGCGTCAAAATCTCTTACATTATTTGCTACAGCACTCACAGCTGTCAACAATTTAAGTGGGGCTAAGCTTTCACTTGTTTAAATTTGAAGTGGCCACATTAAAGAGACAAAACTGAACACAACCACAGACCAGATGTAACACTTCACTGTGAATATCTCCCTGAATGTCTCTAATGTAAGACAAAAAAATGCTGTTCTTCTATAGTTGCTTTTGTCGTTTCAACCAATTCCTGATTTTACCAATGTGACCAATGTGCCACATATCGTACTGAAAGTCATAATTCTAGCAGTTTAAGTGATTAACTAATAGGATGACAGCACTGTAGGTGTTGGAGTTTTTTTTTTCCTCTCACCTCCTCTGATTCCACTTCTAGGTGTCTGTCAGCTTGTGATACTGTGATCACATGGTTTGTCAGAGGTGATCCAAATGCATTTTACACATTCCACTCTCCTCTTTGCGCCTCATACAAGTAAATCACATCCGCCATCTACCCTGTGAATCTCCAAATCATTGGCCACCTTATATCGCAGAAACAACAACACTGATGATCTTATTAGAGGGATAGAGCATTGATGCACTTTTACCATCAATTCTGATATCTGACCACTTCCTAATAATTTCTGCTCTTGGAAGCACCACTTGCTTCGACAAGCTACTTAACAAATTTTTATTTACTTGTCATACCACAACTGCGACCAGCAAACAATGTACCATCTCACATCCACTGTGACTGATAAAAACAGATCAGCTTTCTCCACATTTGTTTTTTGAAATTGATTTTTGACAGATGGAGCCCAAGGTCACTATTGGGGAAGAAATGGAGATTAAAATATGCTATTTGTTTTAAAATGTACTGTTGATCCATATTGTGTTATTGATTTCATGTAATTTATACTAAATCATTGGATGTGAGTGTGTGCATGTAAAACAGGTCATTGCTGTTAAAGGGCATGCTGCGAAGGTACATCAGTTGTTTCTGTTCTGGATGCATTGGTTTCCATCATTTTTCCAAACATAGCGACGTCAAAACTGCTGTAAATGGCGAATGAAGGGAAAGATTACATGAACACATTTCCCCCAACCCCAACCCAAACCTGTCATCCATGCGAACACCTTAATTTGAGTCTTTTAATATATGCATGTGTATCCTCCTCCTTATATATGTATTTGTGTTTTGTACGGGATTTGTATTTGTCTAACCTGTGCACCGGCCCCTCTATCTCTACTGAACACCTTGAGGTCATATCGGCCCTATGCTGGACAGGCTGGCTGGTTCCCATTTAGATTATGGATGGTTATTACTGCCTCCCGGCTGTCAGTCAGATTAAACCAATATGTCCCAGGATGGAGGCTCATCGTGCAACATAGAGGACCTTCTGCTGGGGAGGAGGAGGGGCAATTCAAATAAGTCATCTCCAGAACCTTCCATGTTTTACAAATGTATTAGTGCACTCTCCAGATGTATCCATGTGTCAAGTATTTGGTGTACCAAATGTCCACTATGTAAGGTAATGTCTAGCCTGTCTGCCTGTCTCTCTATATCCATAACCACAAGAATAACATTATCTTACACTCTTGGCACTTGCAGTTAAGTACATGTAAGAAAGACATAAGAAAACAAACACACATATCTGCAGTATTCCCTTGTAACACATTCAACTGATTAAATAATTTGTTGGTTTTTGGTTAGCAGAATAGTGTGGTTCCTAATAATAGAGAACATTAGCGTAAGTTGTTTGATGTTATGTCTGCCCACAGCTCTAATATGCAGATGCGGTTTGGTTTTCACCACTTTGAAAGACATGATAGACATTAAACTGAAATGTTCTTGTTTATATCACCACATTTTTTGAGATACAGTATGTAGCAAGCACACTTAAGTGGTTAATCGTGATTGTTTCAAGATTCATTATATATCTGTTTATAGCCCCACTGCTGAGGGAAATCTGGTTTTGCTTTGATGACAACTTTTATGGGGAGGGAAATTGAAAGATGTTAGATTTGCAGGATTTTATGAACAAACATTTCAATGCTTTCAATTACTGAGTGTAAGTACCAGTATAGTCCCACTTTCCCGACTATTCTACCAATATGTTATTTGATGCCATTTTATTTTTTCTTCTGTGGCTTTGTAATACAGTATTAGAAGTATTTCCACCAGAATGTTTGTAGCAGTAGTTCCAACAGCAGTGCAAGACAGACAAGCAATTGTTTTAAAGCAGTCTATTAAGCCATGTGTTGATTTACTGAATAGCATCCTTTCTGAAAGGCTTGGTATAATAATATTGGCATGACTAAATAGAATAATAAGCTATAAAATAAATGAAACCTAAGTTGTTACATGAAAACTCCTTTAGAATACCCACTTTTAAAGTCAACTTTGACTGCCACAAAACTTAAAAAAATCTGCGGCATGCTAACACCTCTGATTTGCCTCCTATACATCACATGGTGTATGTGAGATTAAGTCAGTGTTGTCTGCATCTGTGTACTACAGAGGCATTTACCCCATACGGGGGACGAACTGAGTAGTAAGAATTGTGCTGTTTCACTATTTCAGCAGAGACAAACACTCTTCTCATTTTCTAATCTATTTATTAAATGGAGAGTACGTTTTCTCTCGGCAGACAATAATAGATAAATAGTGATGTTCACTTTCATGGGAAATAAGCCATGTGATGCTATTCGCATGGGGTGTTTTGACTTATTTATATGTAACACCAACAACTGCAGACAAGAATTTGCCAGCCCAGTGTATTGTACAAATAACAGTCAGTATTTTGTGTACTCTTATGATTCACCATTTCAACACTTGTGTGGACCAAAAACTATTCCTTTTATGTATCTCTATCTTCTCAGCATGTGTATTTATGTGTGGGTGTGAATAGTTGTCTGCACTCAGAGGCGTATGTTGTTTTTTCCCCTTCTTTTTATTTTTTCTTTGTGGGTGTGTAATTGTGTGTGTGTACACAGAGACACAGTATGTCTCTGTGGGCTTGCATGTGTGTGTTTTGACCCTGATGGTAAGAGAGGAGAGGAAATGGCAGAAGGAAAACCGCACTACAGTAAGTGAAGTGTGGAATGTGCTTAGTTTTGGGATCACATTGGCCCATGTGCATGGGAAAACACAAAGAATAGCATCTACTGCCAGACAGATGAGAGGTTGGGAAAGTGCTTGGCTTTGGCTCACTGTGACTTCAATTTAAGCTTTCTCTCATATTTAAAACAATGTTAAAGGCTGCGGATCACTCTTTAATTCAGCTGTTTATCACTATGGTGTCTAAGTAAATCATTTTCCCCTTCAGTTTGCAGCTGCGGAGAAAGGATTCATGTATGCTGTCTGAGTTGAAATCATTTGTTCCAGGGGTGTCCTAAGTTTGTCAAAACAGTCAGCTCAGCTTGTCTTCCTAGACATTTAGTGGAAACACTGAATGCAAACACCCCTGAAATAAAGTACCACATTAAATTAGCCGGCAATATAAAAGTTTTTAAAACCCTCTGAGAGCACTTTGTGAAGTGATTTTATTTTCACATCCAAAACACCATAGGGGATTCAGGCTGACAGAGCACTGATGTTTGGTTTGTGAATAGGAAAAAAAAACTCTACGGGACTCTGTGCATGTTTCTCTGCATTATGATTGGAATTGAGACTTGATTAGTCTTCTAAAATGGTTTTAGATGCATTTGCAGCAGCATGAAATGCTTGCATCTATAACTGTCTCACTCACTATCAGCCTCATGATCTATGTGGCCTTAATCCTTCCCATATGTTAATGCATAATTAGTATGCAATGCTGTGGAAGAAAACATGTAGATGACATTTAATCATACTTTAATTAAGCCAGCTCAGTGACAGCCAGTATCATTAGCTATTGAGAAATAACACGTGCAGAATTAATATTGTCTTTAGAGTAACAAATCCCAATATGTTCATGTTTGTCCAGCCGCCCATCCATCCATCCAATGAAGCCTTCCAAAGGGAATTGTTTCAACATAACACATTTCTGATCATCCCTAACAGTAATGACAATTTTCTTCATCATTCTATGCATCTGATGCCCTTGGTCTTTTGCCTCCGCAGCGGTGTCCAGCTTCTGGGCACATTTTCAGAGCAATTTTATAAGTGATGATGGAGATAGAGGGTTGTGGTAATGATGGTAGACAGGCCAAGTCTCAGCCATGGAGCTGGACTGGGATTTAGGAGCCAGGGATGCAGCAAACAAGTATGTATGCCACAGGGGCTAATCCTACACTGGTCCAGAATGATGAACACATATTAGTCAAAGGCCACCGACCAGGACATAGCATAGTAAGAGTGTATAAATGGGGGATGGGCTGTGACACAGTGCCAGGTTACGCTCAGTGGTCGCAGTGTGGAGTATTACTGCTGGCAGGATGTTGTGCCTACAGGTAGCAGGTGTGTCTGGCGTTACATTTTGTATGCTCTCTTGGATTACATGTCAAATGTTACTGCACATATGGTAGTGCACAGTGCGATTAATGCTATAGTTGAATCAGCAGAGCTACATGCAGCTGCAGCACTGAATACTGTGACATAGTTTTGACAAAGCTAATATAATTTTTCTCTCTTCCCCTCCTCCCTCTTTTCTTCCTCTGTGTCTCAACAGCAGCAGATGGTGAGGAACCAACTTCAGCAGGTGGGAAATTTTTATGCTTGGTAACATGATTTCCCTTTCATTTGTGTATGTCTGTGTGTGTGTGTGTGTGTGATAGAGAGAGAGAGCAAGAGGGTGCTTTCAGTCTCTAAGTCTTGGCCAAGCCTCTTCCTTCCTTCATTATCACATACTCTAATTCCTTTATCGAACCACTGATCATGTCTGGTCAGCAACACTCGTGATTATATAATTTGCTAGTTCAGTTTATAAGGCAGTCCTATTTAAACCTCCTCTAATGGTGTGACTCAAGAGAACTATCTTGTCTTGGTCTGGTACAGAGTTTTGAGATTGTTTTCAGAATCTCACAGTCCAATTCAGTCCGGTGATTGCTTTAGCTTGATTGCTTTTCATCGAGTGAAATTTTCAGAATACCAGAGTATTTAGCATAATTTCAAGAATGTTTTTGAAAACCATTCCTAGTCTGTCTGAGCAAGGATGTTTAAATCCATTACCTTCAGAATAGCTTTAATATACAACAATTTCAATATCTTACTGTCTTTTATGTAAAGTACAATGCATTCCATCTTAAAATGCATGCCATTAGCATTAGTCTGAATGTAAAGTGTATCCAGTCCCTAAGGGGTGCACTGAGTTGTGCTGCTCTTAGTGTTTGCATTTAATAGGTAATAAAGTCAGATCTGTGAATTATCATACAGAGACTTCCTTTGAAAATCCTCTTCCTTCGAGATCATATTTGTTATTCAAAAGTACTGCTTCTCATTATTGAAAGAACTAATGTAACGAGAGTTTCATTACAAAAGCAAGACCACAGAGGACAACAGTAAACAAGAACCTGATTTATCTTCATCAGTGATATAATTAAAATGTCACTTCACATCCTGGGGAAGCACTGCAACTGAATACAAACTTCCTAGTTCTAAGTGCATCCTCAGCATCTAATTGTCTTTGTCTATGTTTCTTTCATTAATATTAATAGTGGAATGTTTATTTGAGATCAAATGGGTTAAAACAAGACTGATTTATTTAGATAAGACATAATACCCTACAAATCAAAGCAGTTTGTTGTCAGTCAAGACAGAAACACAAACAAACGTACGTACGTATATGCATACGTACATGCATACATACATCTACATATACATAATACATATATAAATACGTAAATACAACTGAATATACATTTGCTGCAGTATAAAAAAAATATAAATATAAACCTACTCAAAAAAGTGAATATTGGAAAGTGAATTTCACACAAAAAGTACTAAATAATTAAAATGCTCATTTAAATATCTATATCCAAATCTCGTATTTTTTAACCAAAGTCACGAGGCACAATTCAGATTGAATTGCCCAGTGGCAGTTGTCACACATAGGGCTCTCACGAGAACCGATACCAAGTCTATACCAAAGTTCTTCTAGTTTTTTTGCAGCACTGTAGGTACCATAAGTACCAGGGATACAGGGGGTGGCATACACACCAACAAGTATTCTAGTCTCCTGTTAAGTGCATAGTAAGAACAGCTCATATAAGAACAGTAACATGTTGAAGATGGGGGGGACAGCAAGCAATAGCTCAACCTCAACTCTGAGAAAAGAAATAAAGGAAAACTTTTTTAACTCTGAGGGGTCTCTCCTTGCAGAGCATTCAGGAGGAGAAGAGGTGCTCACCTGAAATGGTTTGCTGAGTCTCAAAATGACCCATAGTCACACTATGACTATAGAACTACTTTTATTATATTGTTAGAACAATATGGAAGCCAAGTGTGAACATACTGTAAATTAACATTAATATAAACATTTATTTATAATATATAGCAGTTCAGTCTAAATATACTCCGGTTAATTGCTTGCAAGAATAAATCATGTTGGCAAAGCTTTTTTTTGTGTACTGTACACATTTCAGATAACAGAGAGAATGTGGCAAACAGCACGAGAAATAATTATCAGATCTGAAAATGACCCGAATTAGGTGTGACTTGTGACCACTGACCTGGAACTGGACTTCGAGAGAAAATAGGACAGGGTGATGTGGAAGGCCAAATTACTCATGACAGGTTTGAAGAATTTAGCATATCAGCTGCTATTTCTCAGCCTTCATATCTTTAATCTACATATTCACACCCTTTGTCTGCACACATAAAGGGGACTAGTCCTCAGCACATTTGGCCGGTATTTCTTTAGGGTCTATGTATATCTCTGCATGTGTCGTGCTACTGTTTTGCAAGGTTGACGTTGATAAAGAAAATCTGCTTAGTGTGATAACATGACAAAATATTGGATTTAATTTTGTCCTCTGCCCCAATAAAATAATGAAATGAGGAAATTGGCTACATTTTATCTACATAGGGTGGGATTCTTTCTTTATATCTAGGAAAGTCTGTTCCTACTGTAAGAAATGGAAAATTTCTGATTACATTAAGAATACAAAGGACAATGACTAACTGTACCTTCATCTTTTTGCTGTGAAGCCGCAAAAAATCCCACCGAGAAACAGCAATGACTGAACTGAATCACATTAATAAATGTAGTGAGCATACAGTGTGTCACCTTTTTTATTGTGTTTTAGGATGTAGTGGGAGACTGTAATTTCAATGTTGCATATTAAGTAGTTACATTATTACTACTTTGATTAATTTGTAAATGTCTTGAACGTCAATGTGTTAAATATGCAGCTTTTTCAATTGAGTCAGTCACACACACACACACACACACACACACAGACAAATCTGCTCAGTAAGTAAGCAAAGCACATTTGAATCTTTTTTCTTTTTTTATAATAAGGAAGTAGTTTTAATGGGCACAGGTCTTTCATTATATACCAAGAGATACTAAAATATCCATATTAAGAAACATGTTCCTCTTAAACATCCATCCTATCAGATCATGGTCAAAACTCTTCACTGGCTTTCAGAATGTGCTCATCATGTGCATTAGTCTTAAGTACAAAATTCATTTCTTCACATTTATATCATTATAGATAAAAGAGAGAGAGAGAGAGAGAGAGAGAGAGAGAGAGAGAGAGAGAGAGAGTGCACTAATAGGTTTCATTCATTCAGTCATCCACTTGCTTATGCATCAGAGAGAGGAAGATTGTGTCTTCCTGTCCATCTTATTCAGTATTAGCTTAATGTGTTTTTTTGATGTATAGTTATTGTACATTATGAAACATTTTAATTTATGCATATATTACATATTGGTAAATGGTAATTTGACTGCATTTAGCCTTTATAGTCTTCTAACTACTTAAAGTGTTTTACACTACAGGTCAACATTCACCCATTCACACACACATTCATACACAGATGACAATGGCTGACATGCAGTCATCAGAAACAGAAAGTAACGCCCATTCTTACACGCATACACACACGCACCGAGAAAACACACACGCACACACAGACTGATGGCGCAGCCTTAGGGAGCATGTTTATAGGAGCAGGTCATAAGGTCTGAAGAATCTTCCGATTAGTGGACGACCCGCTATACCTCTAAGCCAGACTTCCCCCATTATATATTAATTATGATACACTTAACTTTCTGTTAGTATCTAATTTAGGGAGAATGAGCACCTAAACTAATTGTCCAATTGTAACTCTTTCTGTGAGTCTTCCTTTGTGTGAAATGTGCCTCGTAGACTTAAGAATCTTACTTTTCATTGAATGTAAGGCCTACCATGAATCCTTTAGAGCTACAATGACCCTGGTATTGATAACGCAAACCTAATTGTATGCTTACAGTGGCCTCTGTGATATGCAAGTTGCAGTTCTCTGAGAAAGCTCCATGAGGCGCAGGCTCTGGCTTCCACGCACAAATTTTGCAAAGCCCATTGCAGGGGCAGCCCCAATCACATATTTGCAGTGTCATTTCACTGCAAAAACTTGTAGATGATGTAACCTAAAATTAATTCATATATCATAACACTGCAGGTGCCCCCACAAATTCTATAAATGCTTAAGCCCCATGGTTGAAGCATGTGGACTCCACAGGCAAATAGCACAGATGCCACTGAGACCTCAAGAAGCATAATTGAGTTTTAGGTTAAGTGGATAAATAACAGTCTCTTTGCAGAACACAGAACAGTGGTTGTCCTCCACTGAACAGGTTGGTGCCAGCTTCTCTCTAATTTTCTTAAATCTTATTAGGTTACAGCTAATTTCTTTTACGATATACTATATATTTGGCATTGCTCACAAACATTAGAATCAGGACAATGCCTTTGTTACCGAAGACCCTTTGGAGGCAGGCCCAATGCTCTGACATTTTCATGGCATTTAGTATCTGACAAGACAACCTCCATTTATGCCTTTCTCTGGATCTTCCAAGAATGATGCTGCTCTTCAGTGTGACCTCTCCATTCGGATATTTAGTTGACATATTCCAAACCATTTTGTTTCTGCCTGATTCTTACTACTTTCAATTCTAAGTGCATTTGTCTGACATTGTCAAATGCTGATGGGCTGAAATGGCAGTGTGGCAAGGGCACAGGAGAATAGAATTCACTAAAAGCACGAACGTACGGCAGCTCATGCTGAGAGCCCTGATGTAATATTGGTGGTACAGTGCCAACTTTCATCAGTCGAGGTGAAGGATGGGTGCAGTGACCATGAGCCTGTGAACCAGTGAAGCCATCATAGAAAAAGAGGCTGGGTTAAAATAGATTTGACACAATTAGGCCATGTCAGATTTCTCTGTGATGTGGCTGGGTGCACATTCAGAGCTGAACTTCAATGTAAATTTCACTCTCTTGAGGCAGGTAAAATGTGCATTTCTTAAAATATTTTAATAAAAGGTTAACAAGGTGGTTGATGGGCCGGCTTTTCACTGTTAACTCAGTACTGTGTAAGATGGAGAAATTGGAACTGAAATTCAGTTGACAGTTTCATTTTCAGGGGACTTTTTCATCGACAGTCATTTCACTTGTGTCATTTAATTATCTACGGAATCTCTCTAAAATAAAGGTTTTCCAATAAAGGTAGTGGGTGTGACTTTGATGGTTGGTGTTTCAGTGCAGCTGTCAATGGAGATATTTCCCCTATCCTTGCATTTGATTTATCAGAGAAAAAGCTATAATACTGTAAATTGTTCACATTTTCATAGAGGAGTGTTGTCTCTGAGTCTTTGTAATAGGAAAACAGAGTGAACAAGAGGCTCAGTACTTAATTATATCCCACTTATGAAATTAAGTGAGTCTTAATACCTAAAGCCTCTCAGCTTCAATGGTGCATTGTAAAATTTAGCATTGTAAACTATATCATTTATAAGGGGCTAAGTTATAGGTTTAGTATAATGAAATTAGTATTTGCTTGTACATTTAGAACAAGCTAATGTTTATGACAGCTGTCAGCTAAGATGTAAGAGCGCATATGTAGTCTTAACCCTGAAAATGTCAGGCCTTCATGATTGATTTTCAAGGAAACAAAGGATGCTTTCCTGTGTTTAACCATTGGTCAGGTTTTCACAGTTGATTGATTGAACTCTCTTTGCAGCCAGAAAAGAAATCACAGCGCTCGTGCCGGACACAGCACAGGCTCACATCAATCACAGAGCTAGCGTTGGCTTGTACAGCAGAGCAGCAGCTGACGTTCACACAAGAAAGCTGCCAATGTTTCCTCCAGACACGCATCACACAACTTACGAAGAGAGCATCCACTGACAGCCTGATGAGACATCCTCACATGACACCCAATGTCCACCTCCTCACCTTTTCTGGAAAAGTTGCTTGTTTTTTCTTAGATGTGTCTTGATCTCCAGTTTTGTATCTACAAATATATCATTTATATTTTCTTGTTTGGAAGTTAGAAACTTGTTAGTCCAGCAGCCACAATGAGCACTTTTTCAATAAGTTTTTAAAAGAGTTTTATAAATCTCAACCCACTATGACAGTGTGCTAATGTAACTGTTGTAGTCCATCAGGTTTTGATGTTTTTTAACACATCAGGGTGTAAAGGTATGCAGTGTCTCCCTCAACTTGAAGTGTTCTAGGTTTAGAATTGTCATCCAGCTCCATAACAACAGTATCAGTAAATCAGTATTTTTGAAATATTGCTTTGTAATGTTTTGGAGCCTTTTATATCTAAAAAAATAACTCAAACATAGCTGTCACACAGTACACACTCCCTCTGTATCTGTCTCACACACTCACTTTGACTCTCTCTCTCTCTCTTACTCCCACCGCCTCTTTCCCTCCCTGCTTTTTTCAGCTTTATGCGCTCTCCATTAGGGAGGCTGTCAGTACGCCTTGGTGCGACTATAGATCGTCACGTCAAAACAGCCCTGAAACCTGTCACCCCCCTCTCCCTCAGAGAGCAGGGCCTCTGTGAAAGCTATTATACGTTTCTCTGTTCAGCTGATTAGCCACCGCTCTCATTATTACTGATACAGGTCCTGGCTTTGAAATGGCATGGCTTCGATAGGATTAACTCCTTTGTAATTCATATCCAGAGGCCTACTAATTTCAACGAGAGAACAATAATAAGATTGCTACTGGTGTTTATTTATCTATTTCCATTCCTGAGTTCATTTTCAGCTTATACATTTTCTGGGTTGGGGCTAGCTCTAAATGGTTGAGCAGATGATGTAGTATACAATTCAAGGCCGCGCCTGTTTACTTGACATTGTTGAATTTTCTGCTCATGGCTGTTCATTTGTCAAATTGACTTAAGAGGGCATGATAGTCTCACCCTTGAGACTTCTTCTTGTTGCTTATCACTTAAAATGAAATAAGAGTCCTGTCAAAGCACAGTTTACCTGTCAACGGTAAGATATGACTGCAAAAAGACTAGAATAGAAATTGCATCAAGAGACAGGAAGCCTAAAGAGAGGGTTCATGGAAGCAAATTTGTTTAGCTTTTTCTGTTTTTTCTGTTGACAGACAACAAGCTTGAGACTGACCATAAATTGTCACAGAAAACATCAGGCATTCGTTACACATCGGCCTTTTAACATTCAACACGTGCTGAGCTTCAACCAAGTTTGCATTAACATCGATGCGAGACTCCTAAAGTTTTTCCCATCCAATCTCAATCCACAAAGTTTTGACAGCCTCGGTGCAGTTGTACAACTCAATGTTTAAAAGATGAGACAGCTATTGGCAGGCCCTTGAGTTATGAAACCAATAACCCTGCGTCAAGGCCTTGTCATTTACATTTGGCCCCATGCTGCAGGTTAGTCCGAGAAAGGTTTTAGATGGCTATAATATGGCATCATGTTGTAGGCATTGCCAATGAATTAATATATTGCTGTCATATATATTTGCTTGTAATAACTGATCCAAGGCTGCGGGTATTGTCATTGGTCCCAGAGAGCAAAATTATGAGGAAAATAAATTATAAAAACACTTAAACACTTATAGAAGAAAAAATACTCAAACTGAGTTATTAATCATTACCAGCATAACTTTGAGGGTGTTTTTTTTGTTTTGTTTTTGGTGATTGAAATTCTTTCTTTTGTTTGCTAAATCCCCAAAGAATCCCCATGAATTCACCAGCGATTGCAAAGCCTCCCAGTGCTCACTACACCCAAATATTAAAGAGATAACAATGGTAATGATGAATGGGGCACTGCAAACACAGCAAGAATACATGTGCTTAGTGGCAATGAATACAAATTCCCTTGCAAATTAATGTTTGGCACATGCAGGACTTTTCTGCACTGTACTGACCCTTGCACAGGGTAACAGCATAAGCACCCTTTGATTTTCAGTAGGAATGTTGAACTGTTGTAATGTGTGTGGTGTGGAATAGCAACATGTGGAAACGTTTAGAAGTAGGCCATATTGAAAGTGATCAGGGGCATTGAGTACACTTAACAACAAAGAAAGCAACAAAGTCATCAGCAAATACAGTACGTATCAATTCATACAAACTATGCAAAAACTGATACATATGCTCATACATGGATGCAAACAATCCTTGCAATGAAGGGCAAGTTCTTTTGGTAAAATAAACGTATTTTCAATATTCAGAATTCGTATATTTTGCTACTTTATGAAGTGCCTCATGAAATTTAATGAGAAGTAACTCTATCCTCATGATGATTTTTTGTGTTGAGAGCACTAAGAAAGGCAAGAGATCCATGTGTCTTTTGTAGAGTTCAGTTACACATATGTAACACATTCCACATATGTTAGCAATAAAGACAATCTCACTGTAACCAAGCTTATATAGATTTTTTATTTATTTATTTTCATTTAAAACTAACTTTTTTTTTTTTTATTATTTATTTAGACTGATGTAAGTGTCCAAGGCACTGGTCTCTATACTGCACCTTCTGTTATTTAAAGAATAAATAACTGCATAAATGGCAGAAGGTCAGTTATTAATTATCCAGCAAGCCTACCCAGCAGTGCAGGAAACATCTTTGCAGTCACTCAAGCAGACATTGTTTTGCGCTGTGGAATGTAAGTACAGTACACAATTGATAATTGGATGCAAAGGCCAAAAATGAGCTGTTTGGCCCGTTTAACGTTCATTATAATGTTTCATTTCAAAGGTAACTCACTTCTGTTGTAACAAATACCTTACTAATCGTCTGTTCTGTGTTTTGGCATCGTTGGTATCATGATTTTTCTGTCTCAATTTCAAGTTTTTCCACTCCAGCAACCTAAATCTGGTAGAGCAATTCACTCTTCTCTGCACTCTTGTGTGTGCCAGTGTGTTTGTGTATTAGCATGCAGTTAGTCTGTACTTTCCTCTTAGCACTGTGAGGATGAAGTGTTGCTTTCCTGCAGGGGACATATTCAATGATTTTAGACGGTGCCTTGGGCTGCCCTCCAGACCACAGAGACCAGCAGCAGTCACTGAAAGCCAGCCTCTCTCTGCTCTCCTGTCATCCTCAGTTTTGCCTGTCAAACTGTTTTACTTATACACTGTCTCACAAGATCCAGCTCCATTTAAACTTTGTCGCTGTAAATTTTTTCAAATGCACAGGCAATATGCATGTTTGATTAAATTAAATCCTTGGCTAAGGTTGTAAGAATGTTTTTTGTCAGCGTTGGCATGGCAATATTCATTTTATTCATGCACACTCTGAAAAACAGCGTGCTACACTAGAATGATCCAATTACCTAGAACATTGTGTACTTGTATGCACAGCAAATGAGAAAGTAAAAGATGCAGCCCATTATCAGTTTCTCACCGTCTTAACATAACATCTTGTTTTAATAGTGGCACAAAACTGACTTCTTAACAGTGATTTCCTCTTTTTTCCATGCAGGCCCTTGCCATCCAAACCCTTGCCACAACAGAGGAACATGTGAGATCAGTGAGACCTACAGGGGTGACACCTTCATCGGTTACGTCTGCAAGTGTCCACCAGGCTTCAGTGGAGTTCACTGCCAGCACAGTAAGTTGGACCACTCTCGTCCTTGTTTCTCTAAAAACCTAAAAAAAAAAACCTTGACACACTTAAATTTTTATAAAATAGAATATTAAATCAAAGAGTTTGTAAGGCTTTCGTAAAACCTCTCCGTCTCCTTTTACCCATTTCCGTGAAGTGTGATTTGTCTGTTTGATCTGAAAGATTTTCAACACAAATAATGACCTTGAGCAGTGAATAAATGTTGAACAGCTGACAGAAAGTAAATCGCTGTTGAAAGGACGAGTTCAGCAAAACGATAGTGAAAAGAAATGCTGAACTTGCTTTCTTTTGTTGAGCATGCTCTTAATAAAGGTTGGAGTCAGAAGGTTTTTGCTGCCTATGAGATACGTTAGACCATGAGCATTGTTCTGAACCCCAGTACAATTTATGCTCTATCTTTAAACAGACTTTCTGAACTTTTAAGCCTCTTATGCCCTGAAACTGGGCACAAGGCAACTTGAGGTGCAAGCGCATGTGAGTGTGACCAACACCAGCAATTGTAAAAACATGAAAATGTACAAATGTACAAATGGGTCATTGCAACTCTGTAAGTGCACTACTGGCTGTGCTGTGTATTTTGATGTTGTTGAAGACAGTTACAAAGAAATAAAGCAAAGTAATGGAAAATCAGCAACATTGCTTTTCTTAAAACAACAGAAACTTCCTTTTATTGTAAGCTTTCTCCAGCCTTTCTCTCAAAAATTCCACAACAAATAACTGAGCTGTTTGATAACTGTTCACGGAAACAACAAGGAGCAGCAGGAGTAAGCTGTTTTGACATTTCAAAAAGTAAAGTTACTTTTCTTTCTTTTTTTCTGTTTCACTTAAATATTCTCAACAGTAGTCACTGTTCTCAACCAATTTCACAGAAAAGATTAAATAGTGGCTTTCTTGTGTCAGTATTACTCGCAGCACGACTTATTAGGAAATATGTTATTTAATGTCAGGAAGTGAAACCTAGTTTATGTGTATTTAAAAAAGAAAATGTCATATAAGAGATGCAATCAAAATCAGCTAGCCGGCTGTAGAAAAAGTATAGCATCCAACCTACTGATATCTTGACTTAAAACTTTTGCATTTTGAATACATCCCAGGATTTGGAGACAGCAAGTAGCTTTTGTCTGTAAGTGCTAAATCTAGCTAAATCCTGCAGAATGATATATAGGCCAAGTCCTGAGGCTGTCTGTGTGTGTGTGCCTGGCAGAGCATTGCGTTAGCCCACACAACACAGTTGTCCTTCATCGCAGGTGTGCTTGTAAGTAATGGATTTAATGTATCACGGTGCAAACTGTGTCGTGAGACGGCCCATTATTGGTCTGAGAGAGACAGAAGGATTGACACAGAAAGAAAGAGAGATGATAGCCAATACTTACATTTATATCTGCCTGATAATCCTACCACACCAAGGTCAAACAAAGACAGCACTTCAGAGGTAAACTGAAAAGAAGAAATGGGCTCTCATTTTGGGACAGTTGGTGTCAGTCATTTGTTTTCATATCATTTTCTTTTTTCTATTTTATGAAAATGCACAAAACATAAAAGGAAATGGAGCGAGTCACTATATCAACGGTGTTTCATTGTGTTTGTTTCCAGCCAGAGTCGTGAGCAATTGGCTAGCATTCATGTCATAATTCAGTTATTGTTTCCTATTAAGCCCTTAGGGTGGTGAGAAACTGATTTGATATGGGCTGAATACACATTAATGTCTGCCAATTTCCCTCACGGTCATTACAGTTGAATGGAAGAGAGTGGGTGACAGTGAGAGAGGGGGAAAGAGAGAAACAGTTTTGTATCTGAAGACATTTATAATCAAATCTAGCGTCTGAATAATTCCTGCAATTAAATGATAAAGGCATATAAATAATTGTCCCTTTAGAATGACAGCTTAGCGGGCTTTGTTATGGTATGGCGTTGGCTTTTAATGGATGACAAGCTTAATGAAAAGGATAAAAATTAGAAAAAAGATGTTGGCTGGGAGTTCTGTAGGATACAAGAAACAACACAAAAACATGGGGCGTTTTAATCTTGCTGAACAACCTGTCTTAATGTGTGTGTTATTTTAATGAATATCAACCACTTTAATGGGTAGATATTGATGTGCCCCCTTTCACTGCTGATGACACTTCAAGCTAGTATTTGTCGATACTATGAATTCATCAATACATTCATTAGTCTCCTTGTTAAAAAGCTGGCAGCTGTTGCAACAGAATGGATACCTGCTGCTTTATTGTGAAATATTAAACCAAATCAGACTAAGATCAGACAAACTCAGGATGTACAGTATTTCCGGATGGGTTTTTTAAAGATTGCTTCAGGATTGTAGGATTACCTTTTTACCTCGTGCTATCTAGTAATCCAGTGTTTTAAATCAGTATTGGCCCGGATCAGTGTTTGGATTTCTATATACTGTGCATTATACAGATGTAACATAATATAAATGTGTAGGCCAGCCCTAGATTTTTACTGTTGCTCTTACTATCTCCTTGCTCCGTTGGAGCAAAATCCAATTTCACACCTTTGAACGTTATCCTAAATACATGCGCTACATATCCTGCTTGTTAGACCAGTTTTATGAAGCACAGCCAGCAATGATGTCACACATGGGGAGCTAGGATAAGTACAAGCTATTTCAGACTTTTTTGATGGGCAGACACCGTACTGTATGTACTCGATGCTGTTGTTATTTTTTTTTACAGCCATCAGTGAGTCAACCTGAGGTGTTGAGATTTCCATATTCAGAGCAGACGTCAGACAATCACAGCTGAATGTGATGGCAGTGTGAAGTCACAGCAGGCGTCAAAGAGAAAGTTTCATAAGTTTGATTTCAGTCAGCCACTTTTATGCAACTCAATCTAATAGTATCTTGTTTATGGATTTTAGTAGATTAAGTCTTTTAGGGCTGCCCCCGAAAACTCAAAACTCAACTCATAAGTTTGTCAGTCAAATTAATTTGAGTTTTGAGTTTTGATCCCGTAGAACTGATTTAAGGTTTAGCTTTTGAAATGGTAGTCAGGCAAAACAGTTGGAAATCAGCTTTACCAAGTCTAAAGTCTCAACCACCAGAGAAAAAAACAGGGTTAATTTGAGGTTAGTGTCACTGCTTTTGTTCTGAAAGCCCTTATTACCACTAAGTCATTCATCTTTCGATAGTGTGGCGTCATGTCCCTGAGAGAATGAGTGCCATGTGATTGGGCAAGAAGCCAAACATTGTAATGAACTGTCACAGTGTGGAGATTGGGACTGATTGCCTCAGCTCATTTTTAGGGCATGCATTCTCAGTCTATCAAGGACAAATGAGCTATAAACTGTTCGGATTTCTACTGAAGTGTTTATTTTTCTGCAGAGATATTTGCCATAATGTCTCCCCACAAACGGTCTTGTGTAACAAGCACACCTCCTGGTGAGGTTATAATTGACGCAGTAATACTAAGTCATAGCTTGGAAAGTAGGCAGATCAGAGGAAGAATGTCACACTCTTCTTTGTGTGTAGTGAAACTTGATCACATTCCTGATTCCTGTGGCTCCTTTTCCTTAACTCTCTTTGAAAGATGTTGGTTTTGTCTTATTTCTTTATACTTACTCACTGATACTGTATGTGGAGGTCACTCAAATATATTAAAATAAGTGGTTTGAAGGTCTGAAAGGTCAGGCCAGTGCAGGAGCGCCTTAAACCTGCATTCGTTCTAATCCAAAAAATGGACTCCACTGGTTGCAAAAAGAAGTCTGATTGTATGCAAACTTGAAAACATGGCCCAATTTCACTTGATTTATTTTATCAGTAAATAGTTTTCTAATGGGTTTATAGTCACAATCACTAGTTTTAAATCTTTAAAATCAGCATGATATTCATTTTGTATATTACGTTCCCAATTAGAGTAAAGCAGAGTAGCCTATACTTTAGGATGTGGCTACCTTGTGATTGACAAGTCACTACCATGGCGACCACCCCTCACTCGTCCCTAGCTCTACAATCTCATCCGAATATGGTCACTTCTGGCTCCAAAAACCAAGATGGCAATGGCCAATATGGCATACAAGAGGTTTATTCCATGAAACAGTGAGTGACATCATGGTGGCTCTGTCGACTATTTATTATAATGTCTATGAGCTCACTGCAAATCACAGACAAAATTAAAGCTAAGAGAGAAACTGTTTCCTAAAAATATGAGTCGATGTGTTCGGGCTGGTTTTTATTCTTGCAGAAACATATATACAGGCACTATAAAAAACAACAACTACCAAGTTAATTTGGCTATATTGTTTCTTAAATGACTGTTGTTGTTCAAGTTCTATCTCTATCTGTCTCTTTCCATCCTTCTGAGTCCTGCAGATCCTTTGAGCAGATTCCATCTTGCTCTTTGATCAATACACATCTTTGCCTTTCTCTCTGAAACACAAGCAGGGCAGGATTGATTGGAGCTAAATGTAGGATGTGTGAGATTTTATGTTTGGCCCTGTGTTAGCTCATGTATTGACAGTTGCTATCATGCTGTATTAGCCCTGCTGCCTCCACAGCTTCTTGCCACAGAATAATCAGCCAGTGTTTATGGCTGCAGCCCGATGTAAGGCCGCAAGGAGCCATTACTGTTAGTCAATTCACCTGGGACAGATCACAAACTGCCTTTCATCAGCTCAAGAGAAAAAAAGAGACTCCATAAGGACATGGTCGGTGCTTACTCTTTGGTACTACTACTGCATTACTACCCTATTGTGTGTGTTTTGCAGTTTGTAAGGAGATATCCAGTGGTGCTTATATTTCTTTTTTATTATTTTTTTCCCCCTCTCTAATGTTTCACCGGGCCCTCTGACTCCACGCCTTCACATGGATTTTTATGGATAGTGAGCAAGAGAAATAGAGATCGGACTTATTTTCTGTCTTCATCTCTTTGTTGTGTTCAATTTACTGCTTAAGAGCAAGATGATAGCATAGACAATAGCACCACAGCCTGAGGCAACATGAGTAGTATCAAAAGGAAAGTGGTTATGTACATCTTAACCTGTAAACATTTGACTACAGCAATAGACTCTATTTGTCAGGCACAAGGTAGAGGTAGGCAGTTTCTCCCAGCACCCCCTTCTCCCCTGTGAACACCCACCACTTCACTTTACTAGCACACCTCCGAGTGGTTACCAGCATCTCTTCAAGCGAAAAATGACTTGCCCTTCTCAAACCTGCCACTGCCTCACAGGAGGTGTTAGTCGGCATTTCTTCCTCTCCTCCCATGGAGGCCACTGAGAGAGGACAGCGGGTGGGGTGGAGAGAGATAGGTGGGCTTGTGGTTTTTCTCCTCCCTCTCAACATGATTGAGGCAGTTGTTATCTCCTTCTAACTGTGAGGCTGCACTGTTAAAGTCACTCCAGCAAATATCACGATGAAGCATGGAAATTTCCTTCTTCTTTTCCTAAAAGCTAAAGGCATCTCACCAGGCCTTAAAATCCCATGCTCTTTCATTTAGCAATAGGAATTTTAACAAATTATAGATAATAAAATAAAGAGCAGTATGCATACATGCTTTAAACATGGATATACTGATATCAATAAAATCAAAGCTATTAAATGGTTAAATATCTTTGAGCATGTATTGTATACAGATCAGTTTTTTGCCAGACCTATAAATATGTTTCCACCTCATCAGTGTTTGCACCATCACTCCTGGAGCCACTCCTCTGACAGTACAGAGTCCCAAACATGTGGACTAAATTTGTGTTTGTTTGCCCCTTCTGTTCATTGTTATTTTGTAGAAATGATAACAGTTCTGAAGAAGAAAATGGACCCATATTTCCAACAAATGATCTTGCAAATTGCCACCGTGTCCACAAAATCAGCCTGCTATTCATCTCAGTGGTGAAGCTCTGCAAAGTGCTTGCTTTTTTGTTTATAACTCCAGGGGGAAGTTGTTCATGTGCAGAAATCCAATAACTGTCTTAGATCACATGAGCAGTATAGCTGAATTTTCTTTTAGGGCGGATTTTCACTTTGAATTTTAAAAGAATTACTTTTTCGGGGCAGGCTTAGCTAACTGGATTAAGATTGATTTAAGTACAACTTTAAGTTAGTGGAAAAGTTTGTTAAAGAAAAACTTTCCCAATGGTAAACAGGCGGAAGGAGCACTTTGTCCACAGAAAGTGAACCAATTTTCAAAATAAACAGAGACATCAGTTTAGTCATAGTGCCTGAGGTCTGTTCTTGTAGGTATAAATCTGTCTCGTCTTAACAGCCTCTGGCTTACAAGAGCTGGAAAGTTTTACTGAAATTATGCTAATCTGGACATCAGTTTTATTTTTATACGCATAAATTAGCATGAACAACTTTTAACACTAGTTTGTTTTCTCAGAATAATTTATACCTATTCTAAAATGTAGGACTTCTGCTCCTCTTTTCTTCTTCTTGGGTCACAAACACATGGCTGGTGATTGTGTTGCATTATTGCAAACAGTCTGTAGTAGCAGTATCAGTGCAGCACCATGTCATCGCCTTTATTTAGGTTATTCACGTAAGAGTGTCTAATTTATTTTTCTTTTCTCCTTTTTTTTTCTTGTCATATTTTGTGAATTTCTTCAAAAATCTCACATTGTTTATCTTGTGAATACAGATTCACTCCTACTAGAGTTTCCCAAGGTCGTCATTGTATCACAGATACAAAAAAATGTGCCCCACTACCTGAAGTGGCCTTAGAACCTTTGTGAACACTGGCTGCCTCAAGGCTCTCCCCACTGCTCCATTACTGTGATGTAGAGCTGTGTGGAGGACACAGCCATTTCCAGACACCCTCTCAACATTACATTCACAATCCCACAGCCCACCCACTGCTCTCAGTCTGTGGCTAGAAAGCAGCATTTACAGGAAGAGATGAGAGTAGAGAATCCTGGGGGAAGGGTCCATAGTCCACCAAACATCCAAAGAAGACCACAATCACGCAGCCAAACCGTCAGACGCCAATGATCAACTACTCATGGAGAGACAGAGTGTGTCCACACACTCGCTTTCTGTCTTGCAGGAGTCTCTGCAGATCAAAATGGAAAGATGAATATGCTTGTGGGCCAGAAGTCCTGTTGTTTTAGCTCACTGCGCATTTGGTCTATCCTTGTTCAAAGCACTGTGTATCACTCGAAGGGAAACAGCACAGCACCTCTTTATGTAGTGGTTCAATCATAATCTGGTCAGTAAATCAGGCCTTACAGATGACTTTTATGTTTATTTTTTTCATCTGTGTGAATAAATAGAGATCAGCATCTAAAACAGCTTTAACACCGCTCGTGTGATATTTTAACAGTAGCATTCACCTTTACTTTGTGCACACAGCGCTCATCTGTATATTTGGAAAAGAATGAATGAAGGGAAGAATGACTTGGTTGTTTTTAGCTTGTCTAGCATGAATAATTCCCCTTGTCACTGATTTTGGTGATGTCATTGTGATTTTGATCAGTCAGTCTCACACAAGAAGCGAGAAAGAATTTGTTTTGTTTACCTGCGGCATAGTGGCATCATAGGCATTGTGGTGTTGTGCCACGCTTACCAAGATATGCGTCATTGCCACTTTCTTAATGTAGCTGCAGGCAACTACTTTGGGGAGTATGTGCCTGGTGTTTTCCGACAGTAGATATTCCAGACAAGGGATGAGCATCTACCTTTTCCTGTTAGGTTGCACTGTGTAGCCTCTTCACTTAGAGTCATGCTTTGCGTCTTGCAATGTTTTCTTTCAAGTTATTTTATGCTACTTAAGGACAACACTGTTTGTGTCTCCTTGCAGTGTGTCTCAGATGGCCTCTATACCTATAGATGTATATGTAGGTGGGTGAAAAAATAGATCTTGCAGTGATACTAAGTAAACTTGCCATGACCCTTTACTGGGTCCACAGGTGCAAAGAAACAGGCCCACATTTCTAACTTATATGTCTTTTATATTTGCTCTTAATAAGAGGCATTAATAGTAAGAACACTCCCATGGTTCAATAGACTGAATGTTGCGGTTTATTAAACCATAGACCTACTTAGAACAAGCCCACCTACAATACAGTTAACAGTAAGGTAAAGTAGTGTTATAATAACATTATAAGTGTATGTTATTATTATTCATATTTCTTGTCACCTTGGCTATGTATAGTTTTTGCTTGCTTTCAGTATATGTGTGCAGCTTCTTTGTGTGTTTATGTCTACATGAATCCACAAAGCAAAGGAGACCTGGTCAAAGATCAGTGTTGTACTTCAAATGTCTATTTTCTTGGGTGTCCTGCTGCCCCATTCTCCATCCCAGGAGGAGCTGACCCTATCACGTCTCTGTCAGAGGGCATTTTGGATAACAAGCTGGGGAAACAAGCTAGAATCAAGGTGTTTAGAGACACTTTTTCTGCGCCACTGACAGAGATATTTTATTTAGCCTCCTAGATGGAGCCTTTAGCTTGACAGATCAAAACTGACCTTTTTTCCTCACCTTTATTGAATACAAAGAATGGCACCAGACACTATTTATCAGGATCTGTCTGTGCTTGGCCCTGATCTCGCCAGTGTTAGCCTTATGCATGTTCTCACACCCTCATCTGTCCGTGTTCCGACTCTCCATTGATAATATAAAAGTAAATATGTCACCTTTTCCATATTTCTCCAGTAAGCACTGGGTTCTGCAAATCCTGCCAAATAAAAACTGCTGTAGACACATATTTTTAGTAAGATGACCTTTCTTCTTTGGCAAGGTGATGCCTTGCTAGCAAAATCACAGGTGACACAGTTTTTTCCACAATGCAACTTTGCTGTTAAAACCAAATATAATGGCACATAATGCCTTCAGGAAGTTGGCACTATATAATATGGTCGGGGCCGCTGGCTTGAAGTGTAGTCTTGTTAGCAAAACATAGTATTCTAGGGAAAGGCCAGCACTTTTTAAAGAGTATGAATGTATCAAAGTGCTTCCGGAGTGGTTTTGTTTGAGGTTTTTTGAGAGCCTGGATTGTACTAGCACTGTTTGCTCAGATTAAAAGAGAAAATGGCGAGGAACAAAAGCATTACTTTGAATGTTATGAAGAAAAACAGCAAGAAAATAATGAGATGGGAATTGCCAGAAAAGAGCCTGGATGTATTTGCTCAATTTTAGTGTCCCTCCAACCCCTCCCTTTTTCCCCAGTCCCTGAGCACCCATTCACCTGGTTTATCCTTCCTGTGGAGGGGTTGTAGGGAACGAGCTGTTACCAGGGCCTAATTGTGTAAGGCCCCCTCGGACACTTGAGCTGCGCTGTCACCTCCTCGCTTCTGTAGTAAGGATGGACCTGTTGGCAGATGGCCAAAGCATAAATAGAGATGCATTTCCAAATCCCAGGTGGTGGAAAAGAGTTAGACTCAGTCCTGCCCAGGGCTTTTGGCTGGCACTGCAAGCTAAAACAGAACACTGATAAATGTTCAGCTTGACTTCACAGAGCTGCATTAATTCAGGATGGTCAGTGTGTGGCCAAATTAGTATCAGTGTTGTTTTACTACAGGCTGGGTTTGTTCAATGTGACTGAAAAAAGAGATTAAGGTTGGTGGTCATGAGAAGGTTGTAAACCATAACAAAGGAGTTTTGGTGCCTGACAGAGAGATATTAACTGATTCCACCTTTGATTTAAGATTAAATATGATATACATTATAGACAGTAGATATGTGGATAGCCATTATGGGGATCATTATACTTTTTTACCAAAGCATTCATGGATTCTCCTCTTGTGTTCATTAGATACAGGAATGAGGAGTTCAGAGAGAAGGTCAGCAAGGAAATGAATTAATAAAATTGGTGTGAAATTACGCTCTGTTGAAACCACTGAAGTATCTTAATCTGGCAGCACTATAAATATTAAAGTCTGCATAAGCCATTCAGAATCTGACCCTTATCAAAACTCTTTTTTTGATGAATACGATTTTTAACTCTTTCTTCAAATATTATATTTTAAACTAAACATATTAGATCCTTTATGTCTACAGTACTATGTCAAGCCTAGGTGTTCTTATCTTTAACATGATCTTGTTTCTTTTATTTGATTGAATATTTTTGCCAGTGTAAGTCTGTTGAACCACCGTCTCAGTATAGACTGAAATAGCTCGATGAATTTTGGATGGAAAAGTAAAAGTTAAGGAAAAAGTTAAGGAAAAGTTAAGGGATGGATTGCCATTCAAAAACTGAATGGCAATCCATCCCTTAACTTTCCTCCAGCACCACCACAATGTTGACATTTGTGGTTCAGAATGACATTTCTGACAACTATTGGAGGATTTCTGAGAACTTCACACACATTTATGTTCTTGAGAGGATGAATTGTAATAATTTGATTCAAACCTTTTATCTTGGGCCATCAACTGGTCAAAATGTCCTTTTTCTGTCATTTTTTAAGACTTCTGGACCAATGTGTAGGATTCAGTGGCAACTAGCAGTGCAACCATCTGAATACAGCTCAGCCTTCCAAGCGTAGAGAAACTACAATGGCTGCAAAAAATGTGAAAGACCCTATCTAGAGCCAGTGTTTGATTGGTCTATTCTGTGCTACTTTATAAACATGGTGGTCCAACATGACAGACAAAAAAAAATCGTCTTATTCTAAGGTAATGAAAACATACCTATTCCGTTTCTTCCGATAGTTCCTCCTAAATATTACACACTGGACATTTAATACTCGCAAAGGTAATAGCATCCTCATCACACTCAGCTGTAGTTTATGTTTAGTCCTCATTAGCAAATGCTGTTAACACATCGTATACTCAAATATTGTGGTATTGTAAGAGCCAACGTCTCTTTTTATCCTTATTATTCGTGCTTTTTGGCCATCACCTCCCTCCACTTTCTATCTGCATCTTATTTAAGTGTCTCTTAAACATTCTAGAAAGTGATCACACTGTTGTTCCGAGGTAGTTCAGTATTCCCCTCACATACCTGCTGTGGAGGCTCCATCTGTAAGCTTAAAATGACACTTAAGGCTTTCCTCCGAGTGTCATTCTGTCTCCGAGCTGAGGGCTCTTCACATTCTGTACACCCCAGCTTCGGAGGAGCCCCCCGGTCTGCATGTCTTCGAAATGATGAGTGTTTTGCTTCTCAGAACCTCTCTGCAATGCATCCTAAGATACCTTTTCAAGGGCTTCTGGAGTGCTGCTGTGAATAACTTCTCAGCGGACTAATCCCACTTCAAAAAGGGAGCCTTTGGAATGCACTATTCTTAATCCTGAATTCACAACATCATCATATCCCTTAAAACATGCAGCATGTACCACTGTAAAAAAAACCTTCATATGAGATTTCTGAAAAGTTAATCAATGAAATCAATACTCATGCTGAGCCTAGTATGACCACAGTTGAGACATATCACTGTGAAAACACATTTCAAGTATATATAAATCTCTATTCCAACTGGTTGTGTGACTTCATCAGACTCTGGATAGGAATCCTGTCTTATGTGGTGATAGTCACTTCAGTGGTATGGGTAAGGCAAGGATAGATTGACAGGATAGATTGACAGTGGAGACAGGCACTTCCATGTTCCATCCTCTATCTCTGACTCAACCTGGAGAGACAGGCCTTGTCTTGGCCTTTGTGTAGTGTGGACTAGACACATTTCACTGCACCAGGACCTGTCAAACACAACATCCAAGGCTGATCGCCCATATACAAAGATGCAGCTCTGAGGACATGTCAGTATCTCTTGAAGTACAGTAGCATTATAGAACTGTCCAGACTAGAACTCACATAGGCAAGCAATAAGCTATTTCATAGAGATACTTAGAGATATGTACTATATGTATGTATGTATCTGTATTGCATCTACAGTGTATGGTGGAAAAACATTGCACGTATTTGACTTTTACTGATAATAAAGCTCTTACTCTGTGCATACAGCCTACTGAGGTGTCCTCTTTCCTGCTGAGATGTGAGCAGGTGGCTCTTTTATCTCCACCTCTTTCGAGCGGGTGCTGTGTTACATCAGAACTGACAAAAATGAGTGCGGGAAAAGTAATATTCACAAAAGAAATAAATAACCGTAAGGATTGCATCACATAATAGATGAGCACAGTAATCACAGAGGGAATAGAAGACAGGACAGCACAAGACACGCTGCTCTTATCAGAACTGCAACTCTATTACTGGCTGAACATGTGTTTATATTGTTCCCATAGTGTTAACACTGTATTGTCATGTTCAACATGTCATGGGCAGCAGAAGATACTGTGCTGTTTTCATGCTATTTTAAAGCATGAAAAACATTCATATGTCATGTTATTCTCCCTTAGATGTGTCATGGTGGTCTGGGTGGAATAAAACCATGTGTTGTTGAATAAGTACTATACGCCTATAACACATGTATAAGCCTAAAGCTAGTGTTGTGTATTATGTCCTTGAGGTGGACCCCCACATAAATATATCAAAATGATCTTTATCCTCAGATGTGAAATTCTCATAAATCTTTGTTCTCATAACTTCCTTAATAAAGTGCTTTTTCAAAGAGCTTATAAGCAAATGATATACATTCTTTCTCTACAGACTAGCATCCAATTAATGTAAATCACTGACTGTGTTTTTAATTTTTTCCCCTGATGAATTCATTCTATTTGACCTCGGATTGCAATCTTTTTTCAGTATCAAATCCAACATCTGCAGTACCACCATGAATCACAGGGCTTCAGCAGGCAGCCTGTCCTATGGGAATCCCTAACCGCTATAAAGAAGGAAAAAAAAGGATGATTACCTCCAAGGAAGTACGAGTGTTCAAGGTCAAGGGTTAATTATGTGGCAGGCATAAACAACCGGTTGTCCACTTCATTCCTGTCGATCACTGACCACAGAGGTCAAACCACTGCTTCTTGTCTCGATAGAGAGGTCAAGAGGATCAACTTGCTTTCCAAACATTTGTGGGTCCACTGGCTCGGTGACATAAAAACAGATAAGATAAGATGAAACTTCCCCAGGGGAAAATATGCATGAGGGCTAAACTGAGTCCAGATGCAGAGATGTAACACGATGAGACATCTCCACATGAAAGCAAAGTCTTGACTAACCTCCAATTGTGTGGCTTACAGTGTCTTGGCAGAGGAAAAAGAAGGCTTAACTCAGTTTTAACCAACATCTGACTGTAATTTAATGAAGGAAGTGGGTGAGATGTAGGGGCAATACTGCTGGGACATTACCTTTCATTCTGCTAATTAAGTTTTGGGGCTTTACAAGTATGAGAGGATTACAAGCTATTAGCAGGCATTTGTTTCAATCATTGGTTTGATTTATGTTGTTGTTTGGGGCCAGTTTAGACTTCCTTATGCTACAGCATATATGTTTAAGTAATGCTTATTTTAATATAAATGAGCTCTGTAAATGAAATTTCCTCTGACCTGTTTTGAGGAGCACAGCTAGCATAGATGGAGAACATGCATATAGCCAGACAAATTGTTGTTTTTTACTGAATTTGCATAAATCTGTAACCATCTTTGTTTCATCATGTGTATGATTTTGTAGCTGACTGTCAGCCAAACAGTAGACTGTGCACAATTTTTATGTAGCTGTTTTCCTAGCTGTAGTCTCTTTTTCTGCAAACATGGTCACATGTCTTGTCTTGGCTTGTTGAACAAACATCCACAACGGAAAAGTGTATGCAGACGTCATTTTGCAGGCTACATGTAACTGCCAGCTAGTCGGCTGTAGCAGTTTGAACAGTGTGAAATATTACCTGCAAATGTCAACAGCGGTCAGTTTAGATGATAAATAGTGTTGTTCTTTAGTACCACTTTAAACATCGTGGTTAACGTTGACAACTGTCTCTACCGGTCTCTTGTACAGGTCTGCCTATAAGCCACAGTTACATTGTGTCTCGTCGCCCCTGCTGGATTAGCTGTCAAACACAAACTCAACTTTGAAGGTTAAAGTGGCATTTCATGTTTTCAATGACGTTTTCTTCCCTTTAAAAGTAATATTAAAAAAATATATATTGTACATGTTTTCTGACTGCAAAAATGATCTGTTTCCTAACTTTGGTTTGTGAAATTTCTCTAACCTCTTATTTGAAGTGTCTCCTAAGACCAATTACGGCACAATTATTATCACTCAGACTGGCACAAAAGGTTTAATACACTCAATGGAATTTCATTTCATTTCATTTCATTTTTTGCCTCATCTTTATGTCACATTTACATCAGCAATAACTCTCCTTTGTACAAGATTTGACACAATCCCTTTACTGTTAAATGAACTGAAAAGCAGATGCAATGGGGTGTGTGTGTTTGTGTGGCAGTAGCAGGTGCAGGTGCTGCAGAGGTCTGTGCAGCCCAGGGGAGAGGGCACAGGTGACCCCTCCCAATACAGGCCTGTTCCTGCTCTCTGGACACACCATAGCCAATTTAGCACTCACAGCCAGTGTTAGTTCCTGACACATAGCACTGTTCATTGCTCTCATTATTGTCCGACTGAGGCCCTTTTTAGAGAGCAATAGAGGAGCAAAGCCAGGGAGCGAGACGTTCCAGTGGACCGATGAGAGCTTAGTGAGAGTCTGACCAGAGACGGAAGAAATATATTTTTGGGTTCATAGCCGTTTTAGGAGACTGTGTCTGTAAGCAAGGTTTAGGCATGATGATGTTAAAGATGATAACACAGTCTATGGTATTAATCCTTTTATTAATCTTAATGTCTTAGAAGAACAACCAATTAGTTTATAAAAATTGTAGTACTGTGCAGTGGCTGGACAAAAATACATAAACACGTTGCAGAGTATTACAGTCAATGTGATGCCACTAAATACACTCTCAGATGAATCAGCATGTTGACTCAGTTTCAACAAAAAATCAACATTATAGGCTTCACTAAAGTAGTGTTATTGGAGAGCGGTATTTTGTATTGCATTCAATTGTACGCTTGGTAGTTTTATTTTCTCCATCCGCTGTAGAAATCTTTACTCAAACTGGCTTGTTAAATCGTTATAACCAAGATAGCACTATTCCCATTAAGCTGAAGACATCAGTTGCAAAATGTTGTTTTACAATGCTTAAGGCTTTAATGACATATTTAAATGCAGAATACTAGACATTGACTATTACTAGTGAGGGAAACTCCTTGGATGTATGCCTGTAACTGTGTTGTACAAGTTGTGTAAGCAGAGTTTTATTTACCTGACCACTGGGCTATCACATATTTCCCTCTGTACATTTATTTCACCCTCTCTCCTCTCTTTCTTTCACAGTTTCTGTCCCTCCCATCCTCACCATACTTCTCCTCACCTCTCTTCTCAATTTTTTTTATCGGGTGGATTAACTGCATTCCCTGAAGTAATCCCTTTTCTCCCACCTGATTTACTGGCAATACACCGCTTTTAAGTCTCACTTTCCCTGTGCTGATCTCCCAAGGGCTAATGGCCTCTCATAAAAGGGAAGCACATTGTAAGATGGGCTAGCTGTGTTTTCCTCTCTCTATGGTATGTTGTGCTCCAGGCTGTTTGACTGGCTCGCCCATTTGGCTAACCTTTGTATTTGAACCTACAACAACAAAGAAGGATATTAACTTAAATAATAACAGCACTCATTATCTAAGTGGCGTGATTGTAGTGGAGAAATAACAATGAATTGTGTTGGTTCTATGTTTTGGTTCTATGTGCTCAGTGTCAGATAGGATTGGCCCCAACCCCTCAGGCAACCCTTAAGGATAAGCAGGTATAGCTAATGCATTGATGGATGGATGTACATTCCTGTTTCCTGTTTTTTTCCTTTGACATTTGGTGTAATGCTCTCTATGGAGGGCCTTTTGTTCACTTTCCATATATTATACTTAAGAGCTTGCTCAGTTAAAATCTACAGCAATAAGATATTCACAATAATGCTACTGCATTTAGTCTCAGATGGATCTACATTCAGCTAATGCATTGAAATCATAATATCTCAATGTTCACAAGTGGCTATAAAATCACATTTCCATTTGGATGTTCCACTAAGGCAATTAGTAAACACCAAATATTCCCTGTACAAATTACTCTGCTGTGAAATGCATGAATGATGTTTCATATGGCCATGCTGTACCCTTGATTAAAAACGGTATTGGTATTTTTATTACTGTTGTTACAGTTGCTAACAATTAGTGGTTCTTGAGGATTAGAGCTATTAAAAACTGAAAAGCAGAATTGTTTAAGGAGGATTGGCAATTGTTGTTCCACACAAAGCTGGTTCTAGTTGGTATTTTTCAGGTTAACATTTTCTACACACGATAATTAAAACAGAATCGATTGCAGTAATCTCCCATAATCAGAATGCTTTGTTCTGAGAAGTTTGTTCATCTCTGTGCTATATGTGTTGCCAGTAGGAGGCTAGTTTCTTGTATTAGTCATGCTGGCTGTTTTTGGATTTGTAATTATATCAGATTGTCCTGTACTATAACTCATCAAAACACACTTGCAGCTGAGGCAGGAGCATAAGAAATATCACAGGTAAACATTGGGGATTGATTGGCTTAAAGCATATTTCTGAATCACATTTGCAACATGATAGTTCTGAAATTAGCTATGGGGACCTACAATAAGAACTGATTACTGTATACTTTGCTTTCTGATTACAGCAAGCACTTGAAATGTTGCAACGCCCCCAAAAACACCCAAATCCACCCATTAATGACAGACCCTGAGTCCTTGAGTGACTGGCTCTCTTACATAAGGTGGGAGTTAGATCATAACAAATACCTGGTCTTGAAAATTTTTCAACCAAATATATGAGAAAACATAGATTTAATGTTTTTTTTTAATTTGTAAGCTTTATATTGATTGCACATTCCATGAGGTTGTTGTTGTAAGTAAGGTCATGAATTCAGCTTCAGTTTTTAGAGCCACAGTCCATATTATCTCTCCAGTTGTCACATATCGGTTGAGTCTTCATGATGCAAACCACGTAGAATGAACTACATGGTCCCTAGCTGACTGTAGACGATGTAGATCCAAACATGATGTAATTTTGGGGAGATGGGGACTGTGAAACAACTGCACATAGGGGCTCTAATGGTTTTATTAAATGGCTTCGAAAATGTCTTGGGAAACAGATACCGAAATACATAAAGACAATCACAAACCATTTGTGCAAAGGCAAAATGGGAAACTAAGGCAACACCCATCATAATAAATGTCATATGAATGCATCTTCACAACTTGACATGCAAAATTATTGGGTAAATTGTTACAATTCTTTCTGTTATAATGTATACATTGAGCGGACCCTGCAGTTTTTATCTGATGTATCTACTTTGTGTCCAGCATAGTTGTGTGTTGATACAGTCTGTCTTTCAAAAGTAGTGTTTAGTGCCAACTGTGAAAATCTACACTTTTGTTGTGCTCTGTATGCCACGAGATGACATGCTGGCTCAAAAAATCTTTTTTCAATCTTCCCAAGAATGTTGCAGTAAAATATACAAATTGTGTCACATTGAGAGGATGAGTGTTTTGCTGTTCACTTTTTGTGCTGTACATCTGATTTATAACTCATGGTATTTCATCAAATGGCTGTAGTTGCAGAGGATGAACAAAAAGCATGGTTTCTCTATCATCAGCTATATCTTAAGCGGGATGTCGCCGTCACATTACGAGACACAGCAGGCCTTGTCTTGCATGTGCTGGCTATGTGCTTATAATGGACAAAGAAATGAAATAAAAACACAGTGATTTACTGTAAATCTATTCTATACAAATTCTACACGTCCAGACAGACACACTATCTTCTCGTGCATACCAGATAAATGAAAACAAAATAGACGTGCATAAGTTCAACCTGCATAACTTCCTGTATAGTCTTTCCGGAAAGGTTTTACAGCTCAATTTCATCAAACATCTTTTCACCCAATGTAGTTATCTCGTGGGTCCCCTGTGGATTTTTGGGTGAATCACTAAACATGTCTCATTTCTCTCTCTGTCTATCTATGCCTCTCTCTTTTATTATTATACTCTATTTATTTATTTACTTTTTAGTTTTCTGCTCTGCTGCAGATTAAAGATGCTACGGCTTCCAGTCACAGTACCTCAGTGACCGTTATGTGTGAAGACCATGACTGTATTCCTCCAGAGCATAAGACATTCACAGAAAAAAAAGATATATTTTGAGATATTACAAATGTACCCAAGTGACTATTATAGATATTATAGATACAATCTCAGAGAGATGAAGCACCATGACAGACTTACTTTAATCATGTTACACTTTCTTAAGCTTTCCAAATCTGAAATCTGGTTACATATTCATGAAGCCAAAATGTACCTATGAGTCACAGACGACTCAGGATATGTTCAGGAGGATTAAAAGTATTTTAGCAGCCATCAGCAAGTTTTGAATCATTAGAAACTTGTTCAAAATTGTTCAAAAGTTTCCCCTTTTCCTCCCTCCAATAATAAATTATTACTAAAAAACGTTTTCCCTATAGAACAGATTGCAAATGGTATGATGGTTGGGGTTGTGGGTCTGTCACTTTCTGCAATTGGTTAGATGAATCAAATTTCAGAGAGCAATTACAAACCAAAGGTGGCTGTACAGCAGATGATAATTCAGTGATTTAGCACACTGAGTCAGTCTGTTCTGCTCTTTTGCATTGCATTGACAAATGCAATTTGACTGTGTAGTACTTAAAATATAACTTGCTTGTAATATGCTAGCAAATTGTTGTTATCATTCAACATTAATTTATCCAGTCCATGTGACTACCTCACTATTGGACATAACTATATTTTATCAATCAGCTACAGTATATAATGTATATATAGCAGACAAATGATAACTGTTATGAATGTTAATGTGTTTTAAACAGTAATACTGGCACTTACTTTATGTAGCTTTGTTTAACTGAGCAGGCATGGTTTGCAGAGCAATACATTGTGTATAGCACTCACATTGAAAAGTATGATAATTATTTCTATTCCAAAGATAGCACACCAGGTAATTGTTCTTAACATTTCAAAACTTGGGCTTGTATTCCAGCATTAATGGTCTCCTGAGGAGCTATGTGATTTATTAGTTTCAAGAAACCAGTGTCTTTGTAGGAGATTCTTTTGGGCAGACAGAATCAAGTAACAGAGAAAATTCAATATATGCTCCCTACCAATGCATTGTAATGAGGATGAAGTCTTGCTAATTGCCTACATGTCTGCTTCAAATAAATGAATGCACCTTTTTTTCTCTTCCAGATATTAACGAATGCGAAAGGGACCCATGCAAAAATGGGGGCATTTGCACAGATTTGGTTGCCAACTATTCCTGCGAATGCCCGGGGGAGTACATGGGGAGGAACTGTCAATACAGTAAGTGCTCATGTTTTTTGTTTTTTTGTTTTATTGTTTTTTTGTCTTTTAACTCTTTTACAACTATCTGTTTAGTTTTAACTGCACACCTGATGCTGTATGTAATTTCAGAGTTGCCAGGTAGTATATCAGCCAAGCCCAATGATCAATCAAAGACATATTTGAAATGTGTTAATCGTAATCCACATTCTGTCTTGTGCAACTTTTGGAAGTTAATTTCTCTATGAGTTTTTAGATACTGCTGGACAAATTCCAGGACAAATGCACACAACTGAATTTCCCCTTGTATATATTGAGATTGAGATCATTGAGATCAGTTACACGTAAGCTGTCAGCTGAAAAGACTGACTAATGCGAATATGAGATCTGAGCAACATAAGATGTGCCAAAGTATGCACAGCCCATGTATTTAAATTTCATTTGAATCTTAAAGATAAATTCAAATGTCTCCTTATATTAGTTTAATAGAGTACACGGATAACAAGAAAAAATGCATGTTCAGACAAACACAATAAACCCTAAAGCATAATAATAATTAAAAAATCTAAACATTTGAAAACTGAGAAGCCACAGCCACTTTGTGCATGCAAGCCCTCATTTCATTTTTTTTGCCCAGTGGCTGTGTAGAAAGAGGGAGAGTTCCGTCTTATCAGAAGTGGCTTTTGGAGAGCTCAAAGGGGCCTTGTGTGTTTATTATGCTATTGTAGGGATTTTGTGTGCTCAATCTAGGAACACATTAGGATTAATATATCAGTGGACTCGGAGCCTTTAGCCACCCCTGTACTGCTATTCACAAATTAATTCATCAGTTTTTCTATCTTACTTCAGGTGCAGTGCAGTTGTTCAGGAACACACTAGAAGGGGGCATTGGAAAAAGAGAAATTTTGCCAGTTGCAATAGTTGTTTTTAATGACAGAAGGCAAAGGGAAATTTGTAAATTGAGCAGAGTAAAGAAACGCAGCCTGACAGATTTGGTGAAAAACTCCAGGAGAAAGATTTAGTCTTGCTGATTGAACATATGCTAAGCTTCATTATTTGTTTAATGATGCTCATTTCGATTTTCCCATATAAATTCAATATTTGTACAGCATATTATACAACCATTAATTCAGCTTCAGTTATTTTGTTATGTTTCTTCAGTTGCAGTGCAGTCTGTGAGTATTGGGATGGTTTCTATTGCTCTGTACTTCAACACATTATATTTGAAATGAAACAATGGCCATGAGGTGAAAGTGCTGACTCTCAGCTTTGATTTGATGGTGTTTACATCCACAGCAGATGAACTGTGTAAAAAATGTAGCCCTTTTTATACATATCCCCCAAGGGTGAAAAGGGCAATAAGTCCTACACTGCTCACCCAATATAGATGTGAACAACCCCAAACACCCCTCAAGCTAAAAATCGGCACTATAACCTTGTTTTTTGTTTTTATTGTGTGTGTTTGTTTTATTTGAAATCCATTGTGCTGAAGTACAGTCTTAAGTCTTAATACTTTTTGACAGAACTAATTTTTTTTTCCTGAATCTGAGACTTTTGCCAGGGAGGTAATCTATTACAAAATGTCTAAAAGAAAACCTTACAGAGATAAATATATTTGGAGACAAAATGGTAGTTGCTCATCCATCTAATATTTCTAACAATCAGAATCTCAATATACCCTCCCAGCCTGGTAAAGGCCCACATCTTGAAAACTTAACTTTTTCACTTTGCAATGCAGACTTTCAGCTAAAATTGGGCACAAGCTGAGATAATACTGAAGACATCACTGTGACATAATTTGAGTTATTTGAAAAAATCTTCTCCATAGCCTCAGTGGACATTTTTTTATTACAAGCACAAGTGGCACTCCTTGTGAAAGTGGTGGAATGCCCCTTAAAAATGAAAAAAAGAGAGATTTTGCTATTTAAATGCATTATGTGTTTAATGTGTTGCAGCCTTATCATAGGGCACAGTTGTAGGCAATGAATGTCGCATAGAAAAAGCCTGGAATGTACTTTTATGCAAGGACTCGTCATCTACCCTGACTTGTTTCTTCAACCCACATTGTGTGTGTGGGCAAGTCCTGCACACACATTGGCTGCTGTAGATTAAGCAGCTGGGCATTCTCCTGCTATATCAGAAATCACTGCGGGGATATTTTGTGAAGGCAGCAATGAGCTCTTGGCCATTGCTTGTCTGTTCAGCGATTATCCGATTTTTGCTGAAATACAGTACTTACAGTGCCTTGAATATTGATTCCCATGATCCAATGGAAAGCTAGAAGTTAGAAGAAGAATCATATCTATCACTTGCCAACATGAATCCCAGTAAAATATAGAAGAAGGCATAAAATACAATGAGATAACACTTGGCACAAGCTGCCTCAGCCTTTCTGCTGAAACAAATTTGGGATTGTTACTGCTGTAATCGTCCAGAGACATTTACACTCAGACACTAATATGGGTTAAATGGTCAGTTAAAGATCCAATATCGAGGAGAGGTGATGACTGTTCAGGGCCCTGTTTCCTTAAGGCTAAGATGATTATAGAACCATCTGCCTTGAGCAGAAGCTAAATTGATTAAAGTACACCAAGTTTGGCTTAAAACTTTTTCCACCCTGTAACATCAAATAAAACCTGTAACCCTGTATCAAATAAACTGCATAATTCCAGTTGCAGATTGTTTTATTGTCTTGTTTCTTTTTTCATTATATTTAATTTATTCATAATTCCTAATGTGGTTTGCATTAATATAGGTTATAGAACTAATTCTAACGTGTTGAAAACAACTGGTTTACTTAAATATGCCAGGTTGCTTTCAAAATTATTAAAGTGAGGTGAACATCCTGTTCAGCATCATGAGTTATGTTGAGAAGCTGTGTGCATGCACCAAAGAATCTGCTATTGGTTATGATATAATATACTCCCAGCTAATTTGCTGATAATCAGAAATGCAGCAATATCGCCTGAGTGAAGTCAAACAGAAAGAATCACGGGTGGTGAAAGGCTCAGACATGTTGTAAACAGCAGGGTTTGTTGTTTGTTTGTTTCTGTTTATTTATAGTTATATGTATTTAATAAAATATCGAGGGTTTCTATCTTGCACAATGTCAAAAGCATAACTGCACACAGGCTGACACACCCATAATAAATGCAGGTGCATTTCATTCAGTCTCATCTGTCACCTATGGAACTTCTTGTGTATATGGCTGACGTCTATTTTGTGTGTTTATTATTCTTTTCCTCATCCCCTCTCTCAGCCGTATGCTCATTAGTATTGGTGTGCTGGCATTAATTTCAGTGGGGCTCTAATTTGTTTAGGCTGTAGGTAGGGCTTGTGGGAGATGGATTCAGCTGTCACATCACGGTAGTGGTGTGTTAGTGATGTGTGCTGTCGCAGGGCTGATGTATGCTCAGGGGCCAGCAGGCCAAGGCCCGGGGGCTGGCTGGCTCTGCAGCTCTGACGGACGACTGGCAGGCAGCTCGTTAAGAGTGGCCCATCATTGCCACAAGGTGAGAAGGACCACAACTTTGCAACAGTGTCTTGCCACAACATCCACATAGAGTACCTTACAAGAGAGCTGCCCAGTAGTCAATATTTAGACAAACAAGATATTGTATTGATGCACATTGCACCTCAGCCCTAACGTTAGGTCATAATGAGGAAAAATATATCCCATATCTTTCTCAGGAGGTAAATCAGGGTGATATACCATTTGGTGCCTGTGCCAGAATAGCATGTGTAAATCCATGGGTCCCCTAACAAATTGAAAGTCAGAATTCATGAAAAATGTGAACTATTGATCTGCAGCCTCTACATCTTTACATTCAGATATATCGCCCTCAACTCAATTAACACCCTTTTAACTGCCACTTGGGTCAGTTTGAAACATGTTTTTAGCCATTGTATGAGTGGCATTGTTCTATGGATGGCAATGTTGATGTCGGTACACCATGTTGGTCCAGGGTTGGGTAGAGGAGGGAGGGTTCTCAGAGGATGAATCCTAACTCTCCCAGCATGTTCAAGTTTTCATGTATGTTTCGTATTGTCCAAACACTGTTCTGTATCCTAATTACTTTTGTGAGCTGTATTTTGTAGTATCAAATATTAGCATGATAATACTCTAAACCAAGATAGAAAACATTACATCAGTTTAACATCCGTGTGTTAGGATTGTCATTTTAGCTGGAAGTACTGTTGTACCTATGCAGTTTTAGAGAATCATTAGCATGGCTGTATGTCCTGTTTTTCTTAGCCCTATAACATTAAAACATGCATTGAGCCATTTCTAATGACTGCAACAGCTATAAGACATGTTCCCATTACTTCAGATTTGAATGGAATTGATTGTTGAACCTGCAAACATACCCTTAGGATTTGAAATATATATTGCTTGTTGTTTTCAAAGTTAAGATTATATAATGGGAGAAATTGGTTTTAATCAATTGCTCCCTGGCCCAAATTGTGTATCTTTGCTGACATATAAACCTCTTATTCGCTCTTTGTTGGCCACTAAAGATATCAATTGTCCTTATATAAGTCTAAGAATGCTGAAATGCAAGGCAGTTTCATTTATAAAGCAAGTGTCATACACTAAAGGTAGATTCAAGGTGCTGTAGTTAATATTAAAACAGTTCAAAGATAAAACAACACAATTCAAAGTTAAAAACAGCACAGTTTAAAGTGCAAGTGTGCCTTGGATTACTGTATATCTAACACAGTGGTCATTTTGGAAAGTCCTAGTCTACAATCTAATAAGAAAGGTCCCCCATTGTTCTGAGCCATGGGTTTAAATTGGATTACCATGTCTCAAAATGAAAGCTGTTTATCCTTTCTAAGACTGGTAAAAGGGCAGAATGACGTTCATCCATCAGATTTTGGAAAATCAGAAGCTTCTCGTATAGCTTCAGCAGTAGGCTACCACATCCACCTACACCATCCTCTCATCAGTCTGGAGGCGATGAGTCACACACAAGGAAGAACTAGCGAAGCAAGAGTCATTTACTATTGTGGAATATGTAAACACATCTCTGGTAGTACACACAGACACACACACACAAAAAGATATGCTCTTTGCACTCTTCCAGTCTCCAGTCGATCCCCTGGACTGTCCTCAGACATTTGTCACTGTCTCCCCAGCTCCCTGTTGCCTAGAACCCCACTGTTTTAGCAGCTGGATAAGTCGTGCTAGGGTTATTTTCATTGTTCCATTCTTCTCTGACTCTTGGCTTTCTTCTGTGGTAAAAGTCTTCTTACAGCTTTCAATGCCAGATTCATTGTCTGCTGGTATGTGTGTGTGTGTGTGTGTGTGTGTGTGTGTGTGTGATGCCTTGTCTGTATGTGTGTGCGTGTCTCAGTGCCAGCACTGTTTAAAATGTCTAGGTGTGTTTCTTAAATGGTGAAGATGGTATTACAGCCTACTGACCATTGTGCCAGGCTTCCCCTGAAGGTTCAGCTGACAAGTGAAAGCAGTGCCTCTGGCTGAACTTTGAGCTTAAGATATACCCTTATTCTCTTGGGACACTTCCAAGTTCCCTCAGCATTCCCAGCATTTGTGGTGTCTAGGCCCTTAAACACAGTCATTTAAACTGTGACTAGAGACACGTTAACAAGAAAAAACAGCTGTGTAATTTACCCACCACTGTTCACAAAAAGAATAATAATAAATTATGGGCGTCCTCTGTTTTATTGCTCAAATAATTTTTCTCCAAGTTGTCATTAGAAATAAACACCAAGAACAGAGTAGGCAGAATCTCTCCCACACCCTTTCCATCATAAACTAGATGCAACTGTGTATCAATGAAATTAAATACAGCATCAGTAATTATCTTCCCTCCTCTCTAATACTAAACCAAAAATAATATATATATATATATATATATATATATATATATATATATTGTAAATTCAAAAATAAAATTGAAGAGCAAAATAAATGTATTTGTTATACAATAAGAAAGGCAATGGCAACATCATGACTGAAAAGAAGACCACAATGGTCCACAATTGAAATATTGAGAACAATTTGAATACATTTGTTGCAGTGTTTGACTTGGTACATATATTTTTGATATTGACTTATTCAACACATTGCTTTGCCGTTAAATAGGATGTCGAAACATCCACTAAACTCTTGGTAGCACTTCTTTTCTGGCATGTGTCTTGAGCATATTTTGCAATGGTTTCCATCCTTTTTTGGATCAGACCATGAATTACTGAAATGTTATCACTTTTCCTTATACAGAGAAAAATATACTAGTTGAGAAGATGGTAGCTGCAGAAATATACAGCATTCATATAATTGCAAGTCATGTTCAATTAGGAACAATATTTCAAAACAAAAAAAAAGCTTTAAATCAGCTTTAAATCCTTGCATTTATGTCAACTATATGCTTAACTTAAAGACTAATTAAAACTTAAGCATCTGTCACAACTAACAGAGCACATCTTCAAGTTTAAGAGAACAGTGGGATAGAAGAAATGCAATAAAGCTGACTGTTTCAGACCGACTTTGTTTCACTTCTCAGCTGTTGTTTTTCCTCAAATTGCACAGCATGGGAAACACATTTCTAAACAATTTTCTACAGCAAGTGACTAAGTAGCATATTACAACTTAAGGTTTGAATGACATCCATTCAACCCCAGTTGAACTGTTTATGTTGTGTACTCGGCACATCTGAGTCTTCAATTATGATGCCTTTCCAAGGGCTAAGTTATCTTGAAATTAAAGGCAAACTATACAATTTGTATGCATATCCCATCCTAATTCAATCCACCCTGAGCTGGTGGAATCTCACAAACTCTGATGTGTTTTGATAGGAAAGCAGATGTTTTGTGTGTAAATCAACAATTAAGAAAATCTCATTTGCAGAGCACAGGCAACTTTTTAAAACTGTTATGCAATACAATTGTATATTTCAGTATGTATTTATCTAACGTACAATATGGATACATGCCCCCTCTCCATCTGTTTCTTCATTGTGTTTCATTCTCATGTGTTTTCTATTATTATTTGATTTCCCAATAGTTTTTTTTAATGGAAACACAAAGACGTACTTGTTTTGCAGCACAATAAATTCTCTAGTGGATAAACATTGCCAGAATCCCTTCACCACAGGTATGTCTATTAAAATGGACATACCAATTAGGATTAAACTGGAAAACAAGCTGCTTACATAAGAAAGGACAGTGTTTTTGATTGTAGATATTGCTGTCATGGTTTCCCACTTTAATACTGCAGCCTGTAGGATGTTATAAAGCTTGTTGACTTTGGGTATGATGCTGTCCAGAAATGGCCAGAGCTCCTTGGGTGGAAGCCTGAGGGCTCTGTTACTGATGGGAGAGATGAGGGAGCAACCTGTTAGTTCTTGCAGACAGCATGAAGGCAGAGAAGATTCCTCTCGTTGACTGCAGGGACTTTAAAGGATTTTGCCATAATGGAACATTAGACGTTTTCTTGTAGTGAATCAAAGCAACATTTATAGTAAGAGACAGGAGACAAGGTCTCAATGGAAGGCCATCACAAAGATACAACAGAGACGGAAGGGAAAGTTGCAGTTTTAATGACCATGTCTGTTACTGTACAAGCAGAGAAGACAAGATTTTTTTTATCTCTAAGACTGAGATAAGCAAGTATATTGACGCTTACATTGAGGAGAAAAATGAAGGAAGGTGTGGAGGACAAAATCACTGACATTACAAAATGTGGTCTTTGTGGTATTTTCAAAAATCTATATGCATTCCATAGACTGAATTTCACGTATTTTTGACTTCTGAAATTACATGAAGGATCATCTGTCTCTTTCTCCCTCTCTTCATTCAGAATGCTCTGGACCACTGGGCATGGAGGGCGGCATAATCTCCAACCAACAGATAACAGCCTCTTCCACCCACCGTGCTCTCTTCGGCTTGCAGAAGTGGTACCCGTACTTTGCACGCCTCAACAAGAAGGGCCTGGTCAATGCCTGGACTGCTGCCGAAAATGACAGATGGCCTTGGATCCAGGTAAAGCACAGTCACAGGACATGAGATATGCAAAGCCAGGCCAGGGCCAGACACAAATGGATTAAGAGACAGACACAGTCTTAATTATAGATAGACTTTATTGTTGTGTTTGTTGAGGTTTTAAATTGTCTTTTTTTATTTTATATTTATAAGTCCCTTGCTGTATAATGTCACATGACTGTAGTCAATGGTTAGTATTAATTGTTGAATGTTTTAATGGTAGAGTTAATTACTTATACTGTAAAATAATGGCTCACTTACTGGTAATAAAAAGAAATAAAAAGTGTAAGCTTGGGGTAGAACAGATGCACGTTTAGTCAAGTGTGAGGAGCAACCTGAAAGGGCATAATTGTTGTCAGCTAGTGGCTGTAGCATCTCACTTTATGATGATTTTGTTGCTGACAGTTACTCAACTGTGCCATCTTTGCCATTTGTAGTTGTGACAGGCACACACATATAACTACATTGGCACTTGCTGTATTTTGTGTCATAAATTGTAAAAGAAGTGCCCTTGCAACATAACTACAGTGCATAGTATTGTCATTATTCAATGCACTGAGGCTTTGTTATGTCTTATGTAAATTCTGATCTGCAAATCACTGTGCTGTCAAGAGAGAGATTTGATGTATAATTTTACACAACACTCTACAGTAATATTAACCGTAATTTTCCTGTTATTTACAAAAAAAGATTGATTTCAGCTTAACCACTCAGTGCCTCTTTTTGTCCTTTTGTGATAAGTGTTTCTATGACCACCTGGGGGCCTTCATATAAAACAGCCTTATGAATTGTAAAATGAAAAGAAACAAGATGTTTACAACAGCAGCAAAGCACTGATACATGAGTATCATCTTACTTAGGCTTTGTTAAAGTCAACCTTCATGCTGTGCCATTAGTCGGTGCTTATTGTCAAAGGGCCACATAGACAGATCGATGCGATAGATTGCCTGGTGGTCCTGAATTATTGCTGCACATCACATCCCAAACTTCTGTCCTCACCAATCTTGCCCTGCCCAGATCCCATTGCTTTTACTTTTTGGGCCTGTTTAAATGCAGAAATAATTCCTAGTGTGTACTCTTACAGAATGTAACTCCAGGAACCCTGTATGTCTGTGTTGAAGATTTCATTGCATAAGGCTGCTGCAGCTCCTCTACCTCAAATGATATCCCTCCAGTATATGAACACAAGACCTTCAGTATGTAGAACTGGTTATCTGGATTTATGTTGAGCAAATAGTCATATATCATGGCCCTGTGCTGAAACAGCTGTGGCATATAAAACTACTGTCAGATGATGCATAGCTATGGTATATAAATCCCTAACCAACTCCAGTCTGAAGGCTTGGTCCAGTCCTTTTTATGACAGTTTCATCTCATAAATTGCACAGTATTTCAGATAGAAAGATAAAAAGTAAAAGTAATTAATTGTTTATCAAATTAATTAACCAATTAATGTATAAATAATGTTTTTTCACCTTCAGTGCATTTCTCTTACTTTCAAGTCACTCACAGAAATGCTGACAGCAACCTTTGAAGTGGGCTGTTATCAGATACATGATACACAGTCAGTGAACCGGGAACAAAATATAATAGAAAAACATATTCTACGGCATGACAGCGTGATGGAGAAAGTGAACCTGTACCTATCAACAAGAGAATAGTAAGACAGGGCAAAAATGGATTTGTAAAAAAAAATGAAGAGAAAGAGAGAGAGAGAGAGAGAGAGAGAGAGAGAGAGAGAGAGAGAGAGAGAGAGAGAGAGTCAAAGAAACAGTTGACATGAGTGAGAGAAAAGGAGCCTGACACATGAGGAGGCTGAGGAGAACGGTCCATAAAACATTCAGGCAGTTTGTTTGACTTTAATGATGCCACGTGGGATGTTGCGCAGGATGCTGTAGGCATTGTGTGTTTCTACAGAGGGCCTGGATAATTGGGACGTGAGTACAGAGGTGTACAGTCATGTCAGTGTTTTGGGATTATGCAAAGGAATCGGTGGTGTACTTTTGTAGTGCATAGTGATGTGGTGTTTGCATGTCTGTCATGTGAAACAGGTTGTACTGACAGATGACAACCCTATCAGCATAGGGATCAGATTTATCTGGCTATTTGTAAGTTTTTCTCTGGTGCAGTATGTATCTTTGTATGTCAGCCAGAGTCAGCTTTTCCCCCCATAAACCTCACCAAATGAATCAAACATAGAGCAACGTACTTTGAATAATACATCATAGGGCAGACATGGCATTCATATATGTTTGTTTGTGTTTTGTGTCAGGTTGTGAATTGTGTGTGTGTGTGTGTGTGTGTGTGTGTGTGTGTGTGTGTGTGTGTGTGTGTGTGTGTGTTCATGTGTATGAGCTTGCTATTGTTCACACATCTATGTAGTGTGAGAATATCAGTTTTCCACAGCCTCGTCACGACTAGCTCACACATAAAATTGCATTTGAACACTCAAGGGAAATATGCTGCCAGTCTGACCAATATCAGCAAAATATAGCTCCAGCCGGCTGTGTTGGAGGAATGAAACAATCCAAATTACTTGTGAAGGCTAAGAGGGTCTATGCATAATTTACGATATACAGTTAATGACATGACGTTCAGGTGCAGATCTCCATCACATGTTCACATTTTCTGATATGTACGTATATCGTCACAACCTGGCTCAAATGCGCTTAGACTCTAATTTTGTGTCTGTCTGGAGAGCTTTTCCCTTTTCATTCCAGTGTAACCTTAGTTATTAAAACATTCAACTCTACAGTCTGTTATGTGGTTCACATGTGACCCTGACAAACGCATTTCTGTCACGGTTTACTTCATGATCACAGCATGACTGCAATCATTAGTAATTGAATAACGCCTTTGGATACACATGCTGTGATACAAAAACACATTGTTGGACTCCTATCAAATTTCCTACCAAAATTTATTTTCAGATACAAATGAGTCAGGGTTCTTGGGCCTAAACTTAATGCAACTCCTTTAGCACTGAGAGCTATAAACAGATGTCTATGAGTAATTCATCAGTCTCTAACAGTGGTCTTACAGTTGAGACCACCTCTTTTAAGTTAGTACTGGTTCAAATGAATGTGAAGGGGCTGCCTATTCCTTGTCCTGCCACAACATCTCAGTTGTGGTAAATCTGGGCTTTTTGTTTATGCCATTTCAAATCTTTTAAACGTTTGCAATGCCCCCATGAACGAGCACAATGATAACATGATTGCACATCACTGGCTATTACTGTGAGGTTGTGACACACACTGTGGATTATTTTTACACTCGGAGGACTTGGACACTTGGAGGATTTTTGGTTAAATGGCCACTCTTACAATGAGTCACTATCTGAGACTTTCACTTACGTGTAACTGTGGTCAGGCTTTGATTACCGCCAAGTACCATGGTCATCAACCAAAAAGAAGAGGAAAACTAAACGCTGATGCAATTTGAGGGTGGAATTGAGTGGCTACATGTTTGTGTTATAGAAAAAGAGAGCACAATGAGATAGATATGGCTGTTCAAATGTGTGTATGTGTTTGTGAGTGTGTGTACGCATTCACATGCTTTTTTTTCCCCACAACAGTGCCACAGGGCTCTTTGCTAGTTTCAAGGACACAGGGCAGTTTAATTGTTACAGTACTGTTGCAATTCCCTCAACAGTTTTCATCTCAGTGTGTAATCAACAGAGGATGTTTTTTCACTCATGACCTTTGTATGTGTGTGTGTGTGTGTGTGTGAGGTCTTACTTGTAGGTATGATTATATTTGGTAATAGTTAGTGGTCTTGGCAATATAAAGGACTGGAAGATAACCACTCTGTAGTGAGTTCCATTTTCACCCAAAGGCTGTAGCTGTAAATAAATGTGTTTTTGCCTCTTTACTTCAGGCTTAATGAGCTCTGGAGAGAATTTAATGGAAAGTATAAAAAAGTTATATCATGTTGTTCATTGTTCAGCAGAGGGCTTTCAGGTTCTCATATAATATGACATAAGATAGGGAGCCAGTTCCTTACAGCAGCACTAGAACAAAGCAAGCATTTGAGATGAATAATTTAAGTTTTAGTTATAATTAGACTGCAAACAATTGGTTATTTTCATTATTGATCATGCTATTGATCTTTTTTTTTTATTAATCAATAAACTGTGTTGTCCCTAAGATGTCAGAAAATAAAGGAAAATGCTAGCCATAGCTACCCACAAACGCATAATTCTTGACTAATAATAATATAAATTATACCTGTGATCTCATGAGGGCCAATGGCAAATCAAAGTGTGTGTGTCCGAACTTGCAGTAATTGCTTTTTATTTCAGGGATGCTTCAGAAAACTGCCTCAGTTTCTTGAAGGTAGAGTGAGTGAATTACAGTTCAGGACAGATTTAGCTCCAGGATTTTGCTGGTGGTTACATGCTGAACATTTTCTCACAGTAGTGAACGTTTTTCAGAGAGAGACCCAGTTATATCAAACCATGCCAACAATTGGTATTTTCTTTGTGTTGCAAATAAAGTTAGAGAACAGAAATTATTTGATGTACAAGTTCTTTTCTTCGGCAGCTCAGACATTTTTACCCAGAGCACTTCATACACATGATACTGTGTGTTTTAGGAAAAAGGAAAGGGTGAATTGGTGAAAGGGTAAGAGTTCATTCTAAACTTCATCTTCTGGAGTCTTCCTTCTAGCTCTCGTTTGCACAAAGTCTCTACAGCAAACTCAGAGAGTGCATACACAATTCTGTAACTTATAATAGAGAAAGTTTAGACATTTTTATTCCACACATTGATAAAGATTTGCATCAAACTATGCAGACAATTATTAAAGTAAAATGCCTGAATCATGGTAGTTGGTTCCTGATGTGTCATCTAAATTTTGATTTAATTCCACGGTGCATTCAAGCTACAAACTGACAACCTTTTCAGGTCATACAAACATTATGTACTAAATTAGTTGTCGTTATTAGTAATCTGTGTTTTTCTGTGTAATCCCACCTCTCATTTTAGGTTTAATCTCCATCACAATGAGGCATTTTCCTCTGAACTGACAAATTTAAGTCTGTAGACAAAGGCCTGTTCATGGAGGATGTTTCCAGTGATGCTTCACTCAAATAAATAAATGCATCACTTTTAGTGCTAAGGTGACAGACGTGTTTCTGAATGGTCATTAAAAATGTGAAGGATCACCCCAATTACCCCAGCAGTGGCCTTTTAGTGACAGGGTTCCTAATTAGTGCGCAAAGTATCTATCTCTATGGATAAAACTGAAGAGAGTGAAGAAACGCAGCGAATGAGAAAGAGTGGGTCATTGCAGCTCTAAGGCTTTAAGAGGGGTTCTTATGTATAATTAACTTGATACGTCAGTTTAAGTATGTTGAGGAATATGCGTAATTGAGTCTTGTCTCTGCACATGGAAATTAGAGGGCAAATCCACACTGCAATAGAATTATTGTACATTACTCCATTAGTTTTTGACAGTTCGGACAAGGTTGGTGAACATAAACAGTTTTTTTCTTGTGCTGGATTTGTAAGAGCCAATACTCTAATCTCTAATGTCCTCAGGAGACACAGCTTAGAGTTTTTTCATTAACCAGAAAGGAGAGTATAACTTAGTGGGCTGAGACTTTCTGTTTGAGCTTTTTCTCTCAAATATTTTACTTGTAAATTGCCCTATATTATAGTAATGCTAACTTTTCTTCGCCGGAAAATGAGCTCAAGCCCCCGGAATACCATTCTGAAGGTGGTCACATTGTCAGTGAAGTTTATCCTGGATCAGCTTTAAGATGGTTCATGTTCCTAAATAGAAACTGATTTCAACTTCACAAACATAAACTGTAACATGTTCTTGTTTGTTTACCATATCACATAAAATGTTGTTGTCTGGAACACATATCCTTAAACATTAAATAGTAATAATAAATGCACCCTTTAGCCATAATAGTCCAATTCATAGGAGTAATTCATTAGTCTGCATTTCTTTCTTAGGTTTGGTCATTGCAGGTTAATGATCCTTTCTTTAATAATCTCTCAATACTGGCTTATTGCCACCCTCCTGTTCTGCAGTTATGCAAGACTAGGCAGCTGTGTTTTTATATTTTGTCACTGGGTGAGCTGAACGAGCCAAAGTGTCTTTTTTCCTCAAGATGAAACAGCTTGTTGTTAATGTAATGCCAAAATGATTAATGAATAATTGTCATCACCGTTTATTTACTTTATCTTATTTGTCACAGACTTTCACAAGTGTGTTACAGTATTTAAATTGCCCTGTGTTATTCTGCCCTACTTTTGTTAATCAAAAAAACTGAACAATATTAGGCATTGTGTGTGTGTGTGTGTGTGTGTGTGTGTGTGTGTGTGTGTGTGTGTGTGTGTTTGTGTGTCTGTGTGTGTCTGTGTGTGTGTGTGTGTGTGTGTGTGAGTAACCCAACACAGCACCACTCTTTAGTCACCACAGGCTTCTTCATGTTGCACTGAAGTGAGCTGTCATCAGCTGTCATCATCCATTAAGAAAAATAACTCTGGAGACATTTTTTAAACAAGTTCACCAGAATTACAGGGTGAGTGAGATACTTTTGTATTCAACCTGCAATGATAGGTTTAAGATATAGATAGAAAAACATGGATGTCACATGTGTAACATCACTCATAGGTCTCCAAGGCTTTGAGCCATAGTGTGAAAGATATAAAGTAAAGAAATAAAAGCAAACATGCAATATTAAAGCTGCATATGTGCAGCAACATTACAAATATGCTGTTGCTAATCTGTGAGAGGAAATATGTGAAACAGGTGTGATATTGCTGAAATGCACTCTATGTCCTGTCAGTGGAAAACATGTCAAAGCGAACCTTAAACTGGTGTGTAGCACGGCAATCATGCTTAGGTAATAATGATCCTGGTTTGTGCGTGCTATGCCAGATCTATGGAAACATTCATCGCCTTCCCCTTTCTTAGCTTTCTCTTTTCCTCTCGGCTCTCCAAGCCGCTTTACATTGGCACCATATTGACAGTCTGCACAGGGTTGACAGACTGGATCTGGAGCGTGAGGATTGATTAAATGTTCCATTTGATCACAGACTTTCTGAATAAGATGGATGGCCCTGACAGAAAAGATACAAGGAAGTGAATTGATTCCCCCATGACTTGCATGCACACACTGCTCATGCACACACACACAGACACAGATGCACACATTCAAACTATCTGAAAATGAAGCTATAATTTCTTAATTTTGCCTTTTCTTTGACTCCACAGATAAACCTGCAGAGGAGAATGAGGGTCACCGGCCTTATTACCCAGGGTGCAAAGCGTATCGGCAGCCCAGAGTACGTCAAGTCTTACAAAGTAGCCTACAGTGATGACGGGAAGACCTGGAGAACATACAAAGTCAAGGGCAAAGATGAGGATATGGTGAGACACACACACGTGTGTGCACAAACACAGGCATACACACTGTCCACACTACACATTGTCATCTCTCCACTCTTTCCCTTTAGCCTTTCACTCTCTAATACACAGACAAAGATACACACATGCCCACACTCACACACATGCACACATGGCGACTGGAGACTGTGCACTCAGTCAAGGGCAGGGTGGAGGACGTGATGAGATGGCTTTTTAATTAGCTAGCACACACCGGGCCCATCTTGCTGCCCCTTACCCCCCTCCACTTTTATGACTTCTAGATTGAATTTTTATACTATTTGGGGATGAACAGCCACCAAATAGGCCACACAGCATTCTATCATTCCTGACAGCAAACCACGGCTGTCCTCCATTTGGCCGAGCTCCGAATGACCCCAAACCTCCAAACTTCTTCTCAAATTTATCACACGGAACAATGAGTCTGGAGCTGACTATTCTGTGATCTCAGTTTTGTTTGTTGTCTGTCTTGAATGTTTCTTTTTTCTTGTCAGTCAAAATTAGGTTGCCAGAAAGCAAGGATGTGCATGATTGAGTGTAAATTTGTATGGAATATTTTTGGAGGTGATGAGCACACTGGGATAAATACCTGTACAGTAGCACCTGTCAGTGTGTTTGAAGCAGTTACACGGCTTGATCCTCAACTTAATATAAATTGGGGATTTTTTTTTCACACTGACCACCCAGTGACAGCTCCTATATCCTGATTTCCTGTATCGCATGAAAGTATGCTGCTCTATCTTTCTCTTGCTGTCTCTCTCTCTGTTGCCCTCTCTTTGCGCCTCACACATGGAGTACATCACTCAAATCAGAGAGTTTATGTCTGACTATCTCAGGTCATTTGGATAAAACACTCCAGAAGGTATAGTGATATAATTGGACCACTAATTTAAAACACACCACTGTTCTTATGAATTACGGGCTCAAATCGTGCGAGAAATTGTCTATTTTTCCCTGTAATTCTAGCTCATTGACCTTGAATGACAGCAATTTGTTGAGTGTGGAGTAGACACTAGAGACAGCGCCAGATAGACTGCCACATTACGGCAAAACTGATCTGCTTCACCATCCTCCCTTCCCCCATCTGCTGTTATTTCATCCCTTGCAACAGATTTTCAGAGGAAATGTCGATAACAGCGCTCCATCAGCCAACTCCTTCACCCCTCCCATTGAAGCCCAGTACGTGCGCATTTACCCCCAAGTCTGCAGGAGGCACTGTACCTTACGCATGGAGCTGCTTGGTTGTGAGCTTACAGGTGAGTGAGCTGAGCTTCATCCAGCTGTACACACAAATTAATTATACAATGATCTGAAAATTCACTACAGTGTGCCTACTGCACAGTTGTTTCATGCTGCATTTTTTATGTAGTACCAGCAGTGAAAATATGCTTTTTTTAACTTTCTTTTTGGGCGAGGGCTGTAAGTTCAGCAAGGTTAGGACAAATCTGTTTGTTTTTGTTGTTGCCAGGCTGCTCTGAACCACTGGGAATGAAGTCAGGCCATATCCAGGACTACCAGGTCACAGCCTCCAGCATCTTCAGGACTCTCAACATGGACATGTTTACTTGGGAGCCTGGAAAGGCCCGGTTGGACAAACAGGGCAAGGTCAATGCTTGGACAGCTGGACACAGTGACCAATCACAGTGGCTACAGGTAAGATGCTATCTGAGATAGAAATCTGTTGTCTACTGTAGAGATTAGATCAGTATACAGTATTAGCAGGGAAATGAACAACAGACCGTCAGGTTCTTGCATATAGCTGGTTTTCACTCTTCTCAAGGATTAGCTCTTACGTCCCTGGCATAGTAATTGATGGTGTGCAAATGGTGATGCATGCCAATGGATTCAATTATATATCATAGGAAAAGACTTCATCTATGTGAACACTGTCAGCTGTGAGGGAAGCTATATCTTGAAATCCTATCTTTGTTAGCTAGCTATCAATATCATTCTTAGAAACAGTCAGTTTTACGTAGTCATTCTAGTCACCCACGCTGCCTCTGTTGCAAGAGTTTAGCCTTGTTATCTTTGGCTACAGCCCAGGCTTTCTATCTCCATGAAAACAGCCAATCCATTTGTTTTCATTACAGTACCTGACGGCTGAAAATGTCTCCTGAAAGGGACAAGGCACGTTTCTAAGTGAACGTTTACACCCTAGTCTTTCTGCTTAACAATATGTGAGATTGATGGAGGCCTAGGTAGTTTAAGATATCAATCAGACTCAATCATGTCCAGTATGACCTCAAATATGGCCTCATATATTGGATTTTTTTTTTTGTTCTTTTAAGATAAAAGGCAGTAAATGCTCTTTACTTTCAGAGTGAAAAAAACACATCTTACTTCAAGCTGCAAAACTGATAGCATAGAAGAAATTGTGATGTGGATCATCTTCTCAGGGAATTGAAGATCAGAAGGATTTCTTTGATTTCTTGGCCTCTCTGCTGCACTCGCTCCACGCATACCACCTCCCTAGCAGTGACACAGTTAGCGCTCTGTAGTCACACTGACTTGTCTGGCTGTTATTAGATTGGTTGGGTCTTCAGTCAGATATGTTTTTTATTATGCTGAAAGCTTTTTGCCGAGGGTGAGGGTATGCCGGGCTTCGTGGCGGAGGAGACAGGTACTTAGGCAGGGCCCATCCAGGCCAGGGAGCTCGACTAAGCAAAATTGATTGCTGTGGGTAAAGGAAAACTTGTGGTCTCATATTACATGCTGTGCCGGCAGGAAAGGGGAGATGCTATACAGACGCAGTGAGAAAATCAATGGCTTCCACTGCCAAGGACCACTTCTGTGCACACAGGCATATACAATGTCTGACTTTTTGAAAAATAGACATTAAGAGTTATACACTGCAGAGTGCTGTTTCACATTTATAATGATACAGCTGATGGAACTGACCAATTTTTTTAAATTCAGTGATCGTCTTATATGCATTTGTTAAACTCCCACAGTTAGTGTCTTCTTTATATTGGTTGCCATGGTGAATAATTGATTCTCAGTGACATTACTGAATGACTTTAAACCTTACAGATTAATGGGATTAATCAGCCCTAATGACATATTAAGTATTCCTATTAATCAAGACAACTGCTCTGGTGTGCAGTTGAAGCAGTGGGAAACTCTTTACAGACACAGGATGTCAAATTGGATTTCTTCGTGCATAGGACTGGACAAGATCTCATTTCAAAAGCAAACTGTGGACTTATGACTGCTTTATTTATTATTTATTAAATAATTATTCAAGCATTTGAACAACATAATATATATATATATATATACACATATTTATTTATTTATTTATTTATTTCCAAGCTGTGAATATTTTTTTTCTAGTATACAAATATAATGTAGTTGGTGTCTGGTATCTTTAGTAGTTTTGTAGCTTTGAATAATTGAGTGTCCATGGTGACATGACATGCTACAATAGCTGGACATCTCAGTTTAACAAGACATTGTCAGTACATTATTTTTCACCATTTGAGACAAATTGACACATTGTTTCAATTAGTGGTCATTTCAATTATAGAAATATCACACAAAAAAACATTCAATGGATCATTTGAATGTAATCATTTGATTGACATGTTCAGAAAGTAGTTTTCAGCATTTCAACTACAGTTAAGAATATTCATTTTGTGCCACAAAACACTGTTAAGTCCAAACATAAATACCGAGAACTGGACACACTTGGGGACTAAGCTAAAGTTATTCTGGCCTGGCAGTAGATAAAATTACACAGGGAGAACTAGAATCTTTCAAGATGTTTTCAAGAGAGGAGCTGAAGCTGTCAGACTGAGCTGCCAAGTGTTCCAGCTGGCATAAGCTGATTAGTTAATTATGCACATTAACATGTCCACATAGCAAAGAGAAATTGCCAGAGAGACAGTAGCTACTTTTCAATTTCACAGTGTCCTCTTAATGCAACACGTTCACTGCAAATTTTCTTAAGTACTGTTCCAGGACTGTGGAGAGGGTTTTTTTTTGGTGGATTATGGTAAACATACTGCAGACAAAGAAATAAACAAGGTTGGAATGGAGTGATTGTGTCTCTTCATCCCACATCTCTTAATTGTATTGCAGTGAACAAACTACTTAGCAAGCATTCACTTTCCTGAATCATGAGCTTGAATTCTGAATCACATCTTGTAGGACTGTTCCAGGTGCTGAACTGACAGGACGTGAAGGAGAGGAAAACTTCAAATATATTTTGTGTTGTTTTTTAGTACATATTCAGACACATCTGGACTGTTTTGTCCTTGCTTACAAAACAGATTAGCACCACTGATAGGCCAGGATGGTGTAATGAAACATAATCATTCAGGCTATTTTTTATTGAAATATTTGAAATAAAACTTCAAATTCTCATGTTAAACTATACATTATTTATATTGTGAATAAGCTTAACTTGGGTCTACTCTGTAATGACATGCTGACATTGATTTGATTTCAGCTGAAGCTCTGACTGAAAAAGACATATTATATTGAGACACTGTTCACCCTTAAGAGACTGCAGAGAAGTATTGTGCAAGGACTGAATGCCTTTGGACACAGTAACCAAATGAATATTCAGACAGAAAAAACATTTTAGAATACTTTTAATTAATGTTGTAATATATAAATATATAAAGTGTATCCTTGTCACTTCAATTTATTATGTGTGGTTGAACTGAAGAGAAAATGTCTCAAATAATCTGATAATATATGTATATATGAGTTAGTGGTGTTATATCATCACTAATATATCCAGTGGTGCTTCACCTGTTAAAGCAACAAACAAGCAACAAACAAGCAGTGTTTGTGTTTGTTGAAGAGGCATAAGCACAGTAACATGAACACATGTGCCAGTACAACTCAGTAACATAAAATAGCCTTCATAATTCCATAGGGTACATTCCTTATAATGTGTCATTATCATGCACATCTGTGCAGTAAACAATTACATGGTGTAGGTTTTCTATAAATAACACATGTAATATACAGATGTTTTAACTATTAATATGTCACTTAATTTGCAACTTGTTACATTTATTTGTAGCCTGCAAAAGTTACAAAACAAGCTATGAAAGTAATTTTGTTTTGGTGGTTCATTTGTTATATCCTGTCTTCAAGGTTTTCACACCCAATTATCTCCTTAAAGTGATAAATATGTGTGGTGTGTGGCTGTGGCACCCTGATAATCACCTCTGCCTCTGATGATGCAGAATGAGCTAAAACTTGTGTGTGAAAACTTTGTGTGAACAAAATTCCCATGGTATTCATGCACATTGCACATCAGACAATTACTGTAATATTGAGTTATTTAATTTTTTTTTACCTACTGTACTTATTGTAATATTGTGTTTTTTACTATTCTATTATTGGGTAATATTGTGTTTTTTGTTACTTATTGAACTTACGTCGGTATCAGGGTGGACAGCACAGCAAAGAAAGAATTTCATTGCACAGAAAAACTTGCTTTCTTTTGTTTCATATGACAATAAACATCTTGAACTCTGAACTCTTAAAAACTTCACTAGCACCTATGCAAATGGTACATTGGTGTTAATGTGAAATTCAACATAGAGCCGTTGTCACATAGTAGTGCATACCTTGGTGTCATTATTTTCTGGTCATCATGGATAAGTTGACCATATCATATGCATATCATATATTTAATGCAGTTTTATTTGTGTTATCTGCATCTATGGAATCGGAGACAGAAGTGATGCTACTTAGACACAAATTCTGGGATTCTATGGTGGAGAACACGCTTTTAAATAAAAAACATTTTATGTTCTACTTAGGTGAACACATATGAGTGTTTATTGTGTTAGACAGATTTGGCAAAAAATTGTTGTCACTGTTTGGTTAGAATAACACTTGGACCCAAAAGAAAACACCCAGCTGTAGGCAGGATTAGAGTTTGGCAGTTTTTTGAATGAAGGCAGAGCAGTAAAATTACAGGATCCCGGGAAGTCGAGTAAATGTAGAATAACATATGCAGAGCAGAGCACACATAACAATTAAGCAAATGAGTACAGTGAAAGCAGATATTTGCATAGGCAGATGCTGAGGTAAATAGTGGAAGCTAAGCACCTAAGGCACTGCATCCACATGGAGAAAAAGCTTCTCTCTGCTGGAACACGCAGGGCCAAGGAGAAAGCACAGTGGGAAACTATAAACCCAGACAGGGTAGACAAAGACAAGTGGAGAGACATAAGTAAAGTGACCTATCACAGTCACAGCTGTATCATGCCTGTTGAGTGCTCCCACTAGTGTTATTACTCTAGCAACAGTTTAGCTACATACATTTCTTGATTGCCAGTAAAGTTCCTTTCCACTGGTGGCTGGAGAGGTGTGCAACGGAATGGAGTTTCTTATAACTAAGGAAATGGTGGTACCCTCATAGTGAATGACTCACATGATGGTCAGGGTGGATCAGTATACATATGATGCTATGATGATACTTAGCTCCACAGACATAATGCATTGGCTCAGGAGTCCAAGTGAATAATGTGAATATAGTGAAAAAAAGAAGAAAATGGTACTGCCACAAAAGTGTAGCTTCTGTGGGTAAAAGTTGGCAGTACTCAGAAAACATTGCAGCTGTATGACGGAATTGGGTTGTGGCCATTTGTTTCCTGACTTTGGTATAGTCCGTCTGTACAGTACATAGCTGCCAGAAATGATGAATCCCAGCAAGGAGGTGGTCGAGACACTGAGCTCACACTTGGATTTGACATAAAACTGATTCCCCCTCGCTGAGGGACTTTGGAGACATGTTAAGCATGGTCTTGAAGGGACCTGTAGAAAATGATAATGATGCGAAGACAAAGCATTGGAACATGTCATGAAGAACATTGTGGAGTGCTTTGAACACAGCTGGAGGGAAAGTGATCCTAGATGGCGTCAGCTGGAACTGTGTGCTTGCTATATTCCACTCATTGCCTTCATGAATGAACATGACATGATATGCATACAAAAGGAGATACAAGGCAGATGATGGTTATAGATTTGTAAACCCTGTAATCGGTGTGTTAGAACCTGTCATGAAGAACCCAGTGGTAGCAGGCCAAGTGGAAGGATGGATGAATTCTGTAGCTAGTGCCGTCTCAATGTATTTCTCCATGGGTATATTTTCACAGTCTGGGAGAAATAGTGCCTGGCTGAATGGAATGGTCTGTCATGGGCAAAAATGGTCCCTCAGTGCTTATTGAAATGACATATTTGCATACTCAAGGAACACTATGAAGGTTTGTGGGATCCCTCAAGGTCATGCAGAAGATACTACTTTAGCTTCAGACATTTAGACAGTAGAACTTGCTTTTAACCAAGAGAAACGTGTAAAAGCCCCTAAACATTGTTCATCTATGGCACTGGCTTCCACTTGAATTCCTATAAGTCAAGTGGATATACTTAATTCATGGTCCAAGGCTCTATAAATAAAGCACTCCTTGGACCCAAAGTCTTTTAGCACCAATGGGGGCGGCACTGGTTGTACCAGAGCAGACTGCCAGCAGGCTGAATGTCAGAGTATAGTCCTGTCATGTTGAGACCGGGGCACAAGCACCATTTCAGATGGATGCAACCCAACACTTTAACAGATCTCAGATGATCAGTCTTGTACTGCCCAGCTGCACTAGGTCACCTTTCCCTTCTCAGCTTCCCATTGTCTTGTGAGTGGCAGAGCCTGTTCTGTCTTATTAATAGGTAGTCGTGGCAACCTATAATTTCTCAATTTTGCCTAACAGAGTCAAGCAGATTGACGTCTTTTGGATAAGTGGCTGCCTATATATGAAACATGAAGATGTATGAAATAAGTTTGCAAACTATCACAAACAATTGCAGACTGAAATACTGCAGCATAACTAGCAGAGCAGAACAGAGCACATACTATAGATATAAATATACACGGACAGTGTAACAGTAATGAGTGGCAGTAAGAGGTGAAGCACTGAATGCACGTAGGGATATCAGTCAGTCCCTCTGTTCGTCAGATGGGAGCACACAGGACCAAAGAAAAGAAAGACAGTGAAAGATAGAGAGGCAGAAGCAGATGAGGACACACTTAGGACAGTGAAAGTCAGTGAAATTCATTCTGCGTAGAGCAAATATTAAATTAAATACATTTTGCAAAGAGCAATGTTTAATGGATTTCACTTTTAAGTGTAGCTTTCACTGTGCTTAAGGTCCAAAAGATTTGAACTGTAATAAGCTAAATAAAATGAATGTAACATTTCTGTAGTGGAGCGTACAACAGGGCTTGCAACCATTTAGTTTGTCTTTATTTTACTTAAGTACACATACATTACATAATAAATTATGTAGACTTAATCATATAAATGATTCTGAACAAAATATCAGTTATTGGAATCATAATAAAAGGTTTATAGTTATTTTTTTAAAATATTTGCTTCCCAGTTTCTTTTCAGGCACCTCTTCTATGATTCAAATGATTTTCATCATTTTCTTTTCTGCAATTGGTTTTAATTGTCTTAAAAGTGTTCATCACACTGCAAGCATTTTAATTATGTTTTATTTAATAGTGTAATTCAAAATGTTCTCGTGAATTACAATTGCAAAAATGAATATACTACAGAAGTAAATTACCACAACTGTTTGCCAATGGTTCCTAAAGCATCAATGCATGTAGACACTTCACATAGAGCATTGTCCCATGTGGAGTAGCGGCTAGAAGGAACAATAAGTAGACATAATGCAAGATTGATTCCCGCTCAGTGTCTGTGAGTGTGCATTTGTTGTAATCAAACCAGGTATTATCATTACACCAATTTTGCAGAGCACAGCTTCCTAATCAAATCGCTACCTCAAATACAGCGCCACTGACAACAAACTCTATTTCTTTTAATCAATAGAATTAGCTTGGTGCTTGTTTCATCCGTCCACAAAGGAGAATGGCTTTAATTTGTCCCATTGAAACTCTCATCTCTTCTTGAGTGTTTATGCAGCAAAGATGAAGCGTGTCCTTTCTAAAAACAGAAAAGCTGCCTCAGAGAGTAAAGGCATTGTAGCATGAAAGGATTTAAGAGGGATTTTGATCATCTGGAATAGCAATGATCATGTCTTTATTTCAAGAACAAGAGTCTGGTACTTTGTTGAAATTACTTGCATGGGAAAATGGACTGTAAGAATTTATTGGGAACTTTCAAGGGTGTGCCATCTTCTGCGTCCTTCAGTCCTTCAAGCTTGAGCCCCCCACCCCAATGGAAAACACAGTCCTTACAGCCATGAATTGCTAGGCAACAGAGGGTATCCCCTTAAATCCAGCATTTTTATTACTGTCATACTATATTGATCTGGTTGAAACAAGATAAAGGCACTTGTCCCTGCAGATCTGACTATTCAAAGTTCTAATCACATTAGATACAGCTTTTATTCTACTGGCTGCTCAGCTTTTTATCATTATTTGTCCTATACTCTGCACACAAAACGGAATCAATACGAAAAGCACCTGCAGCCAATTTTTGTTGCTGAACTAATTAAAGAAACAGAATGTTAGAGGGACAATGTCTCCAGGTGGTTTCTGTTGCAATCAGTGAGACGCACACAACCATTTAGCGACAGCTGTGATGCTGAAAAAAGTATGAAATGAATGAATACTGGCTTGAGCATACAGTCGAATCTGTCAGGCTGCATCTATACTTCTGTGCATGTAAATTTCACCTTGATCCAACCTTCAGAGGAGGTAATATGAGGACCATGTTCAAAAAAAGTCTTTTCACTTGTTTTCCTTTGGATTTTTTTTTCATAGTTTTTTTCCCTGTGTCTGAGAATCCATAAATAATATAAATCAATCAAGATAACATGATTATCCAACATTTAACGTTGGTTCACAACATTTCAAACTGAGCCAACTATTTGTTAGTGTAAATAACAAATTGCATTCGTACATCCATTATCAGATATACAGCTGAGCTAATATATTACCGGCATCATATCTTTATTTTTTCTTTGTTTTGTTTTGTTTTTTTTCACAAATTGTTGCAAGATCTGAGCTATGGCAGTACCCACTGATTCAAAGCTTGGAAGCCAGGATAACAGATGTAACCATGACTGCAAATTGCTCAGCCAGCACTTACTTTGGCAGATGTGCCAGCCCAGTTTCAGAAAAGCAAGATCAAATTTGCACCATGTAGCTGTGTACAGTGTGTGCATGATTATAAGACTTGGCAAGTTTTTTGAATATGGAAGATCATATTAAGGGGGATTGTTGTGGGTCATTATCAGACTTCTATGGTGAAGCATGTCAGATGGGACCCGTTTAATACTGAATATCCAACTGCTGGCTACCCAGTTAGAGACTCCTTCATATTAGAAAGTGTATTCTAATTTGAACAGACATAAATACAGTATGTTGATTCAAAAATGATGCCCACAGCTATTGCTAATTTAATCATCTGGAGAGCATTATCCAAGAATTCAAGAAGAATCTTAGAAGGAATCACACTTATTTTAAAACATGCCTGATGTAAATTTCATTAAGGCATCATCGTCAGAGTCTCATTTTAATCCTGTCCAATACGGCACTTTCTTTGCTCTATTTTATTCAATTTCCCTGCAGCTAGTATGCTGATTCAATTAGCTTCCAAATGAAGTTACGGAAGGGATGGTAAATCCATCTGCTTCCCTGATTCAATTGGGTGGCTTTTAGTGTCCCCTCCCTCCAACTATATCCTTAAATGTGCAGGTCTGCATGGAACCTGTGTAATGTTGCTCTTTTGTTTTCATTATCCAAGGAAGCCATCTTATCCTTCAACACCGCATCCTGATCCTCATCTCCCTCGCTCTACCTCTGTTCCTCTCCCTCCCTCTTAGCAAACGTAGGACGCATTTATCTGTTTTATCTTGGGATGAGTGATTCATGAGTCTGCAGCCGCGCCTACTGTAATCGTGGGATCTTCAGGAATTGTCAGAAGTGAAGGCACCAGAGCTTAAATCAGTGCAGCAGAGATTGGATCCAGTGTGTTTTGCATGTGTATCTTTTGGTTTCAGAGTCTCTAAGCCATTTCTTGACAAGCAGGGTATCCCCCACTCCCTTAAATCAGACATATTTATGTTATGCACCCAGGAGAGTATGGACTGCACTTAAGCAGCCCTGCTATATGCTGTATGCTACAGTATTATGATTACTTCAGAATAGTCCAAAGTTAAGTTATGGCTCTGTGGGAAACTAGGTATTGAGTAACTTCAGGTTAAGTATCATATTGCCAAGACCACTTATGTCCATAATCTATTTTGTGATTTCATGGTTTCCCTTTTTATTGCGTGTGAAGCACACCATGTTTTTCGTGCAGAGATTGTGTTATCTGCACACGTGTGAGAATTTGATATGAATATTTTATATACCATGTGAGAAGCAGGAGAGGGGAGGGAGGTATGATGAGCTGTAAGTGCTGCAGCCAGAGTTGTAAACGATTTTATTTTTAACTCACCTATTTTGTACAACCTTTAAAACAACATAATTGTTAAAAGGGGAACGCCATATCATTCAATCATTTCACATTGCTTAATATTCCAACAGTATGTAGGGGGTTTTTTTATCCTCCAGCATGAATTACAAATTTGGTTTCACACAGGGAGACAGACTACTTTAGATTTTATCAGTAAGTGTCCATCACATGTCTAGTCACTGTGAACATTAAACAGAGTATGAAATCCCACAAGTACCTTACTAGTGCAACGTCAAGGCCATTTTTTACGTATATGGATCTGAGCCCCTCACTTCACTCATGCTGACACGGTATTCTCTGGTTCTACAGATCCTATTCTCCTTGCTGCAATGGCTCTAAATGATCCAGACCACCATGGTTGATTTCCTTCCTGTTCCTTTTGCCATGGCTAATTCCCTTCATCGGTTCACGCAACCATTTAGACTTAACTTGACAAGCTAACTAAGGTTCCATCTGTTTTATGGCTGTGTGCTTTGAAAGGCCTATTAGAAATTCAGGTAGTAATGCTTGTGCTTTAATGCACTTGATGAAAGCCTGTCTTTGTTTTAGAGGGAGGAATAGGAATTAAATAATACTATAATGGTCGAAATGTGCACTATTTCTATTTTAAAGCACTTTAGTTTTTTTGTTAAATTATAGATGAAAGAAAAAGATGTCTACAGAACAAAAGGCTGACCATGCAGGTGTTTGTGTTGCAAGCTGTAAAGGAGAGGCTCATCTCTCCTCAACATAACAGTCTTAAGTCTTTGTCAAGCTCCCCCCAACAAAAGAGGAAGCTCAGGCTTGTCATATGTCTATATATATATTGATAAACAAGACTTTACAACAGTTTACAGCTGTGCTTAGGCATGCTAACATTCTCACAATGACAATGTTAGTGTGTTTATGTTTAGCAAGTATAAAGGCTAAACATCTTAGTTTAGTTAGGCCGATGGTAATGTTATTTGTTTTGCGGATATTTGGTGGTAAATTTGGTAATTTTTTTTGACATGATCATCAAAGTTATTGCAATTAATTCTGATTGGACCAAGAATGTCTCACAAAATGTTGTGCTAATCCCTCTAGTAGATACTGATATTATTTCACTGGATGAACTAAATAAATAATAAATAAAAACAATGACCTGCTTGTGGAGCTATAAGAAATCAAGGGAGCACCAAAAGCAGTATGATTCATCCTCTGGGCACTAAAGATATCCGTTCTAAATTTCATGGCAAATTAGTGGCCTAGGGCCATGCCACTACCATAACTAAAGACGTTTGACTGAACTGTGAGCCTTCTGCATAAGAAATTCATTCTGGTTTTTGAAGATTGCTTAGGGTTATCTACCTGCAGGTGTCATTCAAATGTGTTTAAGCATTTTAGGCATGCTGTGAAGATGCAAGTGTGCTGGAAGACTGAAGACTAGAGTGAAGAGGAGGAAGGGGGCGGATGTTCAATGCATAGCAATGTCCATGCCATGTAAAACTGTTTGGCTTATAATTTTGTGCGCTTGCCACCATTTTGCAGTTCAATGTGAGTGACTGCTTAGTGCTTTTCCCATATTTATATCCCAAGCATTTTGGCTGTAAGATGTGCCTTGACCAGCCAACCAGCTGACTCTCTTAATGTACTGCCAAAACAAGTCATGTTGCACTGCAACAAAGACATCTCTTCTGATGTCAGGACAGCTCATTCCACATGGAGATGTTCCTTTGGAGTGCTTTTGATTTACATTTTACATATAGCACTTTACAAAAAAAAACACTGTTCAAGTCAAATTTCAAAATTGTTTTAAAAAAGTTTAAAATCTTGCTGGGGTGTGGTCAGTACCACACATGGGTGTGTTCAGATGGGGGGGCTTTGTCATTATCCTAACCTCTTCCACTCCACACTGTCTTTCAGAGGATGTAGCTGGCTCCATTTCAAAGCTAAGAGTAATGAAACTGCTATTATATGGAAGTAAATGACATAACACATCCATAAACAGTATTGGAATTTTATAAACCGGGAATGACTGCAAAGCTGAGACACATACTTAATGCCACCCCTGCTTAAGTCAGAGCCCCACTTGTGCCACCCTTGTCAAAAATAGAATAGAAACGCCCCTGGTACCACACTCACCAGCCTGTCACAATATGAGGCAGCCATGAGGGGCCACTTTCTCTCTATGACATTGCCTTTACTATCTTCAATGATCCAAGGGAACTAAAGACTGCCTGCACACCTTTCTTTCTCTGCAGGCATTCATGCCTTCCGACATCCCACAACATCAGTCACAAAGGAAAGTCAGAAAGGAGATTCACCGTGTGCGTGTGTGTGTGTGTGTGTGTGTGTGTGTGTGTGTGTGTGTGTGTGCATCCACAGCATGTGTGTATCCTATAAAAGCTGTACAGAAATTTCAAAGAGGGCAGAACATTAATTTCAATCACAGAAATTCGAAGGTGGGCTACGACATGGAGCCAGTTAACTTGGAGACTTTGATGTAAACTCCCACACAACATGACAAACCACTGAGTGAAACAGACAGTTAGAGAAACACAAACAATGATAAATGATAAATCACACACTGCTGTAGGAGAAAAAACAACAAGAGAATAAAAAATCAAGTTGATTGAGTGTTTGTGTGTGGGTATGTGTGCATCCCTAAGATAGAACGAGAGAGAATAAGTCATAATGTAGTGATAGAGGGTGAGACCACCTCCTCTGTAAACAGACCATAAACAGAAGTATAACATCAGCCAGGTTCCAAATAGTATGGCTGCACATTTAAAAAAGCTGTATATATTCAGATTAATGTTGTTTTAAATTGTGTAATAAAGTGATAAAATCTAAGGTGACTACTAGAGTAAGTGACAGTCATATTAAAGTGTTACTATCCCAATCTTGAAAATAACAGGGAATCTATCCATCCCATTTAATTAACTTGTGGCACACACCTTGTATGGTGTTAATATACCTTTGCTTTGATTCTTTAAAAATGCAAAAAAATGTTTTTAATTTGTTGTTTGTTATTATTATTGTTATAAAGAAATAGTTTTTATCTGTAAGGTGGGACTTTGTAGATTTTCATCCTAAAACGGTTTCTTATGTTAGTGTTCACAAATATCATGCCTTATGCTACAGGCTGCCTGAAGGTGTAAAGGTATACGTGCCTTCTCAAAATATTTCCACCAGTAAGCTATAAGCGCTCATGAAACTTTTTTCTCTTTTTTTCATTTTGACCTGCAGCTATTTATAATAAGCACCCTCGATTTTACATTTTAATAAGTCATTAAGACTTCCTTGTCCAACAGGATAAGTCCATGGAGGGCTACAGGCTGTTTGTTTTCTACAGTAATAAACATAACAAACACAATTAATGAATATGAGTTTCAGTCTCATTTGTTTGGGCTGATGTTACTTCTTAATATGGCTATTAGTATGCTGCAAGCTTGTCTATCTGTTCATTTGGTCTTCCATGGTACTGGAACAATATGACTTCATACAGAAAAAGGCATACATGTCACATAACAACCTCTCAAGCTCAGTGAGACTCCATGGTTCACCTCATAGAATTGGCTCAGCCAGCTCACCTCTGTGTATTTTTAAACTCAGAGAGGTGTCATGACACAAACAGGCTTTTCTTTGCACTCAGAGAAGTGCTATACTCAGTCAACCATCTGTCTGGAAGTTGTCTGCCTTCAGCCTCATCCCTCTTTTTTTCAGTCATTTTAGGTTTGCTTTTGGCTTAAGGGGCTTTTCTAAACATAGTAGTGTCGCAGCTGAATTGTCTTCTTTGGCATGTGGCATATGATATATGTTCAGATATCATGGAGATATCATGTAAGAGTTTATGCAAATGGAAGTGAGAAACATTCAGGTCACTTCTCCTATGGCGGAAAACACACTGAGGGGCTGTGATGGATTCCACTTTTCCCTCCATGTCAACCAGTGACAGCAATAGCGTGTGAACATTCACCAAGGTTTTGGTGTCTGGTTGATTCCCTTTGTATGCTATAAATGAATCTCACAAAAATGTACTGTGACTGTAGACAATCATTTTCTGTAAACATACCAATATTAATCCAAACAGTCACAGTATTTTGTCACTGCTGTGTCACATAAAAGGTTGCGTATAACTTGTTGATTTAATGTGTTAATTAATGTTTTACCTGTTGTGACTGAAGTTTTCAGAAGTGAGTTAAGTTTATTTTATTTAACATGGCCATAGCAAAAGCACTGTAACATACAATTATGCACAAGCACCAGATGCAGTGTAATTAGTGTTTGTAGTGCAACGCTAATTTACAACACCTGTCCACAGAAGGCTAGAAGTAGAAGAATGACTGCTTCAAATGTGTCTGCTCTAAAGACCTTTGTCACAGCAGCCCTTTTGACATGAAATAGTAAGGTAAAGACAGGTCTTACTTATGATACTAATCAAAGTGTTACTGTTCCATTTACAATACCCGACCATTTCCAGTGAGCCAATATGCACTAAAGCACCACCCTGACTCTTTTTGACCTGAATGGAACTTCCGTTAGAACCTCTGTAATTAGTATTATGGTAACACCTGTGTTTACCCTTTGAATGTCAAAATGGCTGCTGTAAAGAAGGTCTATTGTGCACATTCTTGTCTGTATTATAATATATGTCCTACATTAGTAGTTTTCCATCATCATTAGGAGCTAGAATTGTTCTGGTTGCACCATAGAAAACCAACTGTTCTCAGAGCCCTGAGCACCAGGATTCAAAAACACACTTTGAAATGTCTTTTGTGTATTTACATGCAAATGTTGTGCAAGTGTGTTTGAGTCCATGTCTGACATGTAGAATAATTTCCTTCATTCTTCTTTAATAGAACTAATTTGATTTAATTATGCAACTTTTCATTTCCTTGCAAGGAACATTACATGAACTAAAAGGAGGGCTGCGATGATTTAGTATTGTACTTCAGTAATGTTAGGGGGACTCACACCAGATGGAGTCAAAAACAGAAGGTCAAAATTGAAGCAACAGAGCTCCAGAAATGATAGAGCCAGTATTTCCCATGATGTGACTCAATAGCCTTTTTCATAAGACCTTCCCTGCCTTCTAAATTCCCACTTCTTTCAAAACCCACCAGTTTATAAGGCAGACTTTCCTTGAAAAATATTGACATGGCCATGGTCTTAGGAGCCTTAACCAGAACCTGTGCTGTTACATTTTGCATGATAATGACTCTGATATGGTGGAGCCTTTTATTTAATGTTAAGCAATATCGCATGAAGTTTACATTTGAATGTTTTTTAGCACATTGTTTCAGTGTATCATGAAGAAAATGCAGTGAAACAAGTAGTTTTTCAAGCTCTCGCCAAAGCCTTACGCTTTACAGCTGCCCTGTTGTGGGACTGATGGGCCATAGTAATGTCCTCCTCATGGCTCTGTGAATTGTGTACACACAGTTCTGAATTCTACACTGTGACCTAGGAGAATATACAGAAAGTATGCATTACACACAGAAACACATACACATACACATATTTCCCACAGGCTTTGAAGATTAAATGAGTCTTCAACACATAGTTAAATTAGCACAGCTGGAGGGAGAAAGTCAGCAGGATGCTATGTATGCTTGTGCTGTATTCATAAAAAAGGAAACTGGGCCTCGTTGAGGTCCTTATAAGACTGCTGCTCACTGCATTAATCTCTTTATCCTGCACTGGCAAAGCCACTTGAAATAGGGACTCGAGATTTACACACCAACTCTTGTCTTAATGAACAAGGGAGATGAGTGTTTGTCTGGCAGAAGTGCAGAAACGTTGTCCCTTTGCATGCTGCCATCAAAGAGAAGTACAAATAAGTAATTGACCCTGTCTCCTGTTTTAATGTGCAGCTGTATTGTTGGGAAAACTAAAAGCTTAGATTAAAGTGACATAAATCTTTTTTTTTTATCTCAGATACAGCAAGCAAAATCCTACAATGGATTGTTGTGTTTTATTTCTTTGGAACATCTATGCCACGAGCATTCAGAGAACTCCTAGTATGTCTGGGTTAACAGCTCATGGAGGAGAGGATTGGGTTGAGAGTGTGATGGAAGAAAGAACAGAAGGTAGAGGCTTGAGGAGAAGCCTTGCTTTAACAAGCTTATCTCGCTCCCTAATTCAGTTTGGGCCATCAAAGTGTTGAGAGACTGAGTCGCTAGGGGCGGTTGTATTTTTTGACCGCTACCTGTGACAGCAATTACAGGTTCCCCTTCAAGCCTGCCTTTGTTTTGGTGGCAGACTTGACTGCTTGGGTACAACGAGATTACCTCAACGTTCTGCAACAGGAGCATAATCAAAGCCTCACAATGCAAGGTGTCATGCCCCTCTAAATCAACCAAGCAGCCCGTGCCACTGTTTTTTTGTGGTCCCCTTTATCCAGCAGGTTGTTGGGATATTATTGTCGTTATATCAGAGCTGTGGTTTAAAGGTTTTATACATTACAGGAAAATATTCAACACCGCTGCCACAGAGACGGAAACGAGCACTGCTTTAAACAAAAATGAAAGCAGAGGCTGAAGGAGAAACTTCATGAATAGTGTATTCAAAACAAATGAAGCATGCATACGTAGTGTGCGACATCTGCATAATTGCATACCTGTAACCACAGCACTGTGAATTTGCTGCACGCAAACTTCAATGGCTTTTGTCCTGCTTTCATTAGCTTAACATCTCAATGGAGGACTCGGGGTTTATCCACTTGGATGCCTTTTAAAGAGCCAAGAGTTGGCTTTGTAGTTGTTTTGTTCACATGTGTGTCAGGACCCAGGTCTATGCCTGCTTATGTAGACAGCAGGTGGTCTGCATTTGGGCCCCTCCAATACCGAGGGAACAGTCCTCAATCTTAAAGTAGCTAGGAGGAAAGAGAAGTGTTGGAACCTTATGAGCGATGAAAACTCTGAGTAAGCTCATTCACATCACTGCTCAAGAAAAAAACATAGTTTCAGGGTTTGTAACATATTGCAAGCAATAAAAGTGCGGTGCGATGTGCTGAGATGCACAGTGGTGTTCTGCAATGTGTCAAGACCAGGAGGTGGAATGGAACCGAGCCATAACTCATGTACTACTTCAGTTTGTTTGCTCATTTGTTTAATCTACCCAGGGCCCCATTTTGTTTTGTCAAACTAGTGTGACACAGTATATGTTGGCCTATGACCAGGCCAATTAGTGTGATGTATGGTTGTCTCGATGTTGTGTATATTCAGCAGAACAAATACATCTGCATGCTGTATGTTTCTCTCTCTTGCTGTCCTTGTGCTTCTAAATTTTGCCACTATCTTCCCATGTGACAGCAAAATGCCAAGTTGCACCCTGTTTTTCATCCTTTTTGACTGAATTGATGCTATGTATGTGATAAGTGAGAGCTTTGGAGTGACATTTAGGCTTTTAGCATTTTAATGTTGGAAAATGCTCAAAGCGGTGCTATAAATCATTAACACTGTTTGACATTATACTCTTTTAAAGAAACTCACACGTGAAATTGAGGAAATTTTACACCCATAAGTCATATTTTTGATATTTACAAGTATTACAGGTGTTCTTGTACAGAAAACAACAATAAACATTTGGCTTAATTTGCTACAGAGATGTAAAATTATTTCCCCATAGTTCCCATTATGTGGAATGAACTCTTAACATTACACAACACGTGCTGCTTTATGCTTATGAAAGATCAGTGGGGGAGTGACTTCATTTATAATACTACCATTGATGTTCCATTAAGATATGAGCTGTAATATTTTACTGCACTGTATTGCCCACATTAGAAGGCAATGTCTTCCTTTTAACTTCTACTTTAGATTGATCACATATATTATTCATTTGACATAATTAACACAGTGGAAATATCTCACTTAGAAAAAAAGCCTAACCTGTTTAAGACATGATAGTACAATATTTTCTCTGAAGCAGAGTGACCTAGGTAAACGTAATGGAGCTGTAATACTTATTCTTGTCATACATTTGGGTTCAGTTTTACTATTTTTTGAATCTGTCTACTTTAACACAACATATGCCCTTTAAATAATGAAGCATAATTGAACCCTAAAATATCAATAAAAATAACAGTTTGTGTTTACTGCCTAGCACCCATGCGCTGTAAATTTTTGCAACAAATGAGAAGCTATTAAAAATTAACCCAAATGGAGCAGTCTGGGTCTCAGAAGCTGCTGCGCCATGCGGTTTCTGTTTTGCTGAGGCGAGGTTCTGGACTTAGCCTTGTTGTTCAATACTCTGTGAATAATTGAAACTGACTTTTTGCGCCCAGTGTCTTTATACAGTAAATCCTCTGATGACATCAATAGAAAAAAAAAGATGCTGACTAGAGTGTGAAAATTTAGCATCCCTGACACTTTTCCACTTGCTGAGTTTCTTGAGAAATTAAATTAGTCATTCTACTGTCTTTCTGTCTGTTTCTTCCCTCTTTCAGGTGGACTTGCTTGTGCCAACCAAGGTCACAGGTATCATCACCCAGGGAGCTAAAGACTTTGGCCATGTCCAGTTTGTTGGCTCATACAAACTGGCGTACAGTAATGATGGAGAGCGGTGGAATGTTTATCAAGATGAGAAACAGGGGAAGGACAAGGTAAGGAACTTTTACAGACCATAATAACCATGATCAAACACAAGTCACACAGATGTAAGCCACACCAACCAACATATTAACTGAAAAACAATCATCAATCAAATATGAGACATCTTTATTGTCACACAAAGCAAACATACTGAAACAATACAGTAGAATGTAAATGCACGCCTGTGGGTACAGTGAGTACTAAAGTTTTAAATTATATATCACACTATGAAGGAAAGGGGCATTCTAGGTAAAGAGAAACAGTTAACAGAAAAATGCACAGAAAGGACAAAAACCTGAAGCCGACAACAAACAATGCAGCAAATGTCAAAAAGTTTTAAGCAAGTGAAAATGTCCATTTTGGGACCTGTCTGTTCCTCCTTTCCACTTCCCTTTAGCATCTTCTTATCTGTGGCTCAAACTGAGCTTGCCTGGTCTGTCCTACTGCATGTCTCTGGTTTGGGATCTGATAAGACCCGGCTGTCAACCTGGCCTGGCCAGTGCTATGCTTGTTTACGGCCCTTCAACAGAGTCCACGTCCATTCCAATCGCCCTCGACAGCAGAGACAGTGCAGGGCTGCATCAGCCTCTCTGCTGATATCAGGAGAGCTGCAGGCACAGGGTTACAGCTAAAGCTGAAGCCCCTTGTCTTTCAGATACTGGTGGCAAGAGAGGCAGTGTTTATTTTTCTCCCTGACTGTGTTATTGAAAGATAAGCCTTACTTCGTCTGCTTATTCGTATTTGTGATATGTTGACTAAGAAAAATCAAGAAACAGAAATCTTAGAGTCCAAGCATGTATATTGAGCGAAAAAGCTAATACTGTAGAGGAGATGGAAATCACTTTATTATACTGTACATTGTGATCAGGATGTAGCTACTGTATAATCTACTAAATAATCTCTTCTGTTATAATCTTACACTGAAATATTAATCTATGTCTTGAACATCATTTCAGAGTATTTAAAATTATATAGAGAATGCTTTAGGGTGAAATAATATATCGTTTACCTCTGGGAAGACATTTTGTTACTGTGAATATGCATAAAAGATTTAATTAAACAAAATCCAGCTGTTTGAATTCGTAGAAGTTTCACTGAACAGGAAGATTAGTTGTCAATAATATGTTGTGACCAGTTGGAAAGGATTGCACAGCTAATATATTCATACATACATTCATAACAAGAATGCGAGTGTTTTGGAGTAAGCATTTGATGAATATTTAGAAGATATATTGATTTAGATTCCACTAGATTCAATCTTTAAAACATATTGGCACACATTCATTTATTCATGCAAATTTATTTCACACATTTCAAAATAATTATCCAATATGAAATCTTTTGTGGATAGTTTTTCTAATGGCTTCAAAACCACAAGTCTTTAATTTGCCATCATAGTTGATTTTATAGTTCAACTGCAGCCGATGCCCTGCAGTCTGTGCACATATGTTTCTCTCATAAAAACTGATTCTGAGCAGTCTGCAGAGGTTACATGGTAACTTCAGCTGCCGTTTCATAATGAGATTTTCTTAAAGAAGCTTCTATTTTGTTTGGCTTGGTGTGGTAGACCTGCAGCTGAAATATGACAGCACCTTGTTAAAGCAAATAATACCCCTCAGTATATTTCATTATCCTTGCTGTAGCCAATGACCAGAAATATTTTCCATTTTTGCAGTTCAAATTCCTTGCTTGAGGAGTTTATAATTTCAACATCCCTGATGATCTTTGGATACGGGCCAGTGCATGCTCAGCATGATTTTCACTCAGTGCACTGGATGAGCATATGCTGAGATAGCAAAGGGAACGAGAAAAAAATACCTTTTATTTATTTAAACACTGATTTTCAGAAATATCTCAGTGGTGACCAGCATGTTCGTCAAGCTATGCATGGATTTAAAAATCTCTTTAAACCATATACAAGATATTTCTATAACCGTCTATAGCCTTGAATGTTTTGTTATTGCTGTATAATTCAGAGCAAAACCAAGGATAGACAGTCAATCTGAGTGTGTGTGCGCTCTGTATTAGAGGGCAGGCGTGTTCAGCAAGGCTTCTGAGAATGTCAATCAGTTTGTCCCTAGACGGAGCCAAGGGGCTGTTCAGATGTATGATTCTTCAAGGTGTTTTCCCCCTTCAGTCAGCTGAAGCAGCCATTAATGCTAGAGGACACATTTGGCTGTCGGACTCCCGAGGCTCCTCCTGCCACACCACAATGCTTGACTTGGCAGGGATATACTGTGAACGTGTGTGTGTATGTCTAGGTGTCTGGCTCGGGCACAGTGGTAGAGGCTTGTAAGTATTCTTCTCAGCTCCCCCTCCAGCTCCTGTGTGGCAGAGGCTGCAGGCAGTTAGATCTAGATTGAGAGAGGAGGCTCTGTCAGAATACAGATGTTGTCAAACAGGGCACAGTGGAAACATACACAGTATCCCTCTACAAAATCCATAGAGTGCAGTGTTTGCCTTTTCTTACACACAAATCCCAAATATCTATGTACTGCACTTGTAAGTGAGACAAGTAACAACATAGTCCATTATTTAAACGTAATTAAACTGGGATACATTCCACATCGGCTCAGCTGCATTCCCACATGTACACACTTTCCACACCTGGGTCACTACTCTGTCTAATCCTGCACCACTGCTCTTTCCTGGGTGTCAATATTTACACAGTCAGTTGATGAGGGCAATCAAGCACAAAAGTAATTGATTTATGTTTAATAGTGTTTCACTCACTTGACATGGGGTTAATTAGCCATTAGAGTCTTCAATTCCCTCCAGGTCAGAGGGTAACCGAATGTTAGATAGCTGTGACTACAATCATTTTAAAATGAACCACTAATAGTCATATTTTGTTTTTCTACAGTCTTGGAAAATATTGGCTGCTGGGTTTTATGCACTTCAGGATTAAAAAAAACAAATCACATATTGTTTTCCTTTTAGGAGAAGTAGCATTTCAGTTTGATTGAGTTTAAGTGCCTCTTCAAGGCTGGCAATCCACTCTTGACCTTTCAATGAAGCTGCGGCTGAGTTTCCCTGGTATCAACCATTGACAGTACATATAATGGACAGAGCTTCCAGCAGGGGGAGCTCCATTGACTGCAATAACACACCGATACCATTCACCCTAATGGAGAATGAGCCGACTTCTCTCTTGATTTATGAGCTCAGTAAACAGTTTCCTAGTGATGACCTAACTTTATGGTCTCAATCATTTTTTTCACGTCTTCTTCAATACATTATGATACTCATTTAGTAAATTATGGTCCAATTTAGACGAAAATAAACAACAAAACCGCGTATGCTTATGGGCGTGGCTACCTTATGGTTAACAGGTCACTGTCAGTGAGTCTGTCCAGCACAGCCCACGAAATTTAGATCAAACTGTAAAACTAGGCAGTGCTGAACAAATATGAAGCAAGATTATTTTACTGTGTTACCTATTTCTCACTTAAAATCGTTTCAGAAACATATTTTAGTGTACTGTTTAGCCGTAATACGAGATTGTATGTGACCTCCTGTTACGGACAAGTCAAAACTGCACAGCCAATGAGAGATCAACTCGCAGTACGTCTCCTCCGCTGGCTCTCTCTAACTGTCATGGCCAAAATGGTACTCCACAGACCAATGGGTGACATCACGAATGTGGCCTGTAAAGCAACTTGAGGGCAGAGAGCTAAGGAATCTGAGCAACCTGCTCCCTTGACCTGTACAGCAGGTTTAAATAATGCAGTGTGGCACTGTTGTATCTCTAGAGGCATACAAGGCCTCCTTTAGTAATGCGTACCCAAGACTATACCCTCCTGGAAAATCAATAGTTGGGAGCAGAGTTGTGGCTCCTGCATCAGTCTGGAAACACACACAGAGAAATGTGCCTTCAACGCTTGTGTCTCGATTGTTGGATAATATAATTACACTTGGGGGCAGCTAGCACAAATACTACCAATGGGCTGCACCAGTGGGCTGCACCAGCACCAGTGGGCTCCACAAGTGGGCTGCACCAGTCAGCAGCCCGTGGCTCTTCCTCTATTTTTCCGATTCTGCTGCTGTCAGGCAGTTTGACTTCTGCTGCAGCGGCTGCCTCATTTATACTGTGCTGTATCTGTAATATTATTTTCTCATTGCTATAGTTCAGAAGTTGCTTTAGCTAATGTTCATGTTGCTAACTTTGACAATGAGAATTCAAAATTTCATCCAACACATCCCTCCTCCACAAAACTGATCAGAGTAGGATAAACCAAATTTCAACCTGCTGCACAGCTGGTCCAATTCTAACAAAAAATTGGAAAGGTCATCCATCAATGCATTGTGTTAGGCCATTTGCAAATTAACAAATATATGATTAAATAAATGTATACATTTTTGAATATGATGTTTACAAATGGCATACTTCAAACTTGCAAGCCAACAAAACACAGTTCAAAATGCTATGGTAAACGTCAGAAGATTGCAGAGCATTATATAGCTTTTATAGTTCGTTATAGTAGTTAGACTAGAGGTAATGGCTTACATTCTTTACAGTAGAGTACCTCTGGCTGAGATATGTGTAATTGCCTATGAAGTACAGTATTTTTATAGTATTTTGTACTCAATTTCTTTCCGCCCCTTAATTATTGTATGCGCTTTGTTGTTGTTGTTGTTGTTGTTGTTGTTGTTGTTGTTGTTGTTGTTGTTGAGGATACTTTCCTCACCTTCCTTAACCCTTTTCCTATTTTCTTCCAAGCAGCATTTCTTCTTTTATTGTTACTCTTCAGATATCTTGCTCCAGACAGTTTTTTTAGAGACATAGCCTTTTATACTGTTCAGCTCCCCAGACAGTCTAGGGGAGATTCTTGTCATATTTCAATCAGCTACTGCTTTTATGGCCTTTTTGTCCTGCCTTTTATATTGTGCTATCATGTGCCCTGGTTGACACGTTAAAATTGAGGCAACACTCCTCAAAGTGACACATTCTTCGCTTCCCAATGTGAAATGTTGTGGTTCTAAAACACAGTAAAAACTGGGAAGAACAGTTTAGAAACTGGTCTGTGCTGGTTTTCACTCCATATTTGTAATATTATTAATATATGTAAGCAGCATGCAATTGGGGAATGCTATGAACATGTACTGAAACAGATGTGGACCAACACACACTGCTGCTGCTCTCTCAACTGATAGTGCCACTTTACCGCCATGAAATGAGAAGCCATACTGCTCTAATACATACTGCACATTCAGTTTCTAGACTAAAATTGTATTTTAGAGATGGATTAAAGTGAGTGAGTAAACAATAGCATGTTTTGAGTACTCTAGTAGTCTGGAGACTTGTAATAAAGTTATACCAGTAACTTAACACTGACTGAAATCTTTAAAAATAAAATTTGTTTGACAAAGTTTTAACAAATATTACATCATTTTTTCTTTTATAATGGCAACCTTCAAGGATAATTTTCTTGGCACGTATTAGTGGCAATACTTGGTTGGCCACTAGGGAAAACTGGTAGCATTGCAGACCCTACAACAGAGTAGCCACCTCTATTAAAACATGCTTGCACCTGTATGCTAGCTCAACAGAAAGTGCAATATGTGCACATTCAAAGTGATGTCAATATATGCCATGTTTATATAGTAGCCCAGAACTGACAAACCAAAAACTGTCTGTAGATAGGGATTTTGCAAGTTTTCCAGGTTCGTTGGGCCTGATTGGAAATCAGTTATTTTTGTTGTTCGACTGCTGTGCTATATTCATTTATGCTTAACTTATCATGCATATCAATTCAATTCAAAACACTTTATCTGTCACTCAAGGGGCATTTCAAGGTGAGCAATCCTGCAAACAGAAGTACACAATTAATTTACACATATAAAAACAATCTTAATACAAATATGACAATGTTAGAAAAACATACACATAGTGACAAGTCCATCGCTGGCCAACAATATCCAACACCACACGGGCACATATTATGTTGAATAAATGCAAAAAGTCCGTTTTTAGCACTCTATACACATAGTAAACTGACCATTTTTGTATTTAACTGAACAAGAACACAAATAGTCTTGATGTAAACAGAGAGTTCAGGAAAAGTCATAAACATAAACTCCAGTTACATTTCAGCTCATCATCTAAAAGTTTGTTAGAACACCTCGTTTCCCCTAACAAGTTACAACCGGAGGCTTCTGAAGTAACACTCAGTTTACGTTCACTCAAAACTGTATGTTGAAATGACCTCTTCACATTGCAGGAAAGTGATTATGTTTAAATATTCATCAGCATTAAAACATTTATTCATTTCAGAAACAGTGTTAAAATATATGTTAAATGGATAGTTCAGGTGTTTTTAACTGGGGTTGTATGGCTTACTTATTGTTACATGCTCCCCCTCTGCTTATCCATAGTCAGTGTATTACCTACAGTAGACAGCGCTCAGTATGCCCCCAGTTGAAGTTGAAGAAGCAGACAGGCGTACCAGCAAGCAATGTACAGCTGTGGTATCACTTTAAGTGTACACTATATTTAGAATAGTTTCACTGCTTTACAATGCTGTCAGAAAGCCCACTTCAAGAAACCTGAACTATACCTTTTAATCATAAAGTACAGGATATGGGAACCTTGAATATTTTAAGCTTTTTAGGTCTCTGCTTCTTAAGCACTAAAATGTGGATTTTTTTTATGTTTATAAAAAGAAGAAGAAAAGAAGAAACAGAGAACAGAGAAAGAGAGAGAAATGACAGGGAGGGCAGGATGCCATGTGATGTAGTGGCGTTTGCTTGTCTGCAGATGCAAACCTTATCTGACTACAGTCTAAGCTCGGTGCTACAATAGATGAGAAAGACAGGGACAGAATGAGTTTCACTGCTGTAGGAAAATGATGAAAAAGAATGTAGGATGAAAAGGTGACCTGCACTCGTTTGTATTAGACTTGTGAAATAAGGAAAGTAATGAAAGTGTACACCTGTCACATGATTTCAGCTTTAGTCTGCAGTAAGAATAACTCACAAGAGCAGCGGAAACAATAGAATACAAAATTACACGAAAGCAGTCATATACAAGCTAAGAAGAGGAGGCAGTGGTTTGGTATCGTGTCACATATTTGCATGTTGATCAGGGACAAATACATATTATATGTCCAGCTGCTAGTGGATAGCTAATACTCTCATGAGACTATCTCTTACATCTCAATACCATATGTTTAATGTCTCTCTATAGAATCTGAGCAACAAGTTATACTTATTGTGACCTATACCGGTATGTACTTTATTTAGATTAATTGTATTAAAATTTTAGAATGATGAAAGTGACATTAGGCTTGAATAAAATGCAATCAGTTATAATGTTTTAGGTTTTCACAAGCACCAACATCAAGCTAAAGTGGCCTAAAAGAAACACTCACGCAATATTTTAACATGATACATCATGAAGCTATAATTATACCTGTAAATAATTACACAATGCGCAAACATGAGTGTCAGTAGTGTTTTAATAATAATTTATTACACTGGAGAGTCAAGCAAACAGTAACATGCCCGATAAATAGTACAGCACAGCCAACACAATGGATGGATATGTAATGACAGACAAAAGAAAGTAACATTCTCTGTGGCAGCAGCCACAAAAATAAAAACAGCCTGTGTGTTTGGGTTTCATGTTCTATCTTAAGAAAGTTAACTGAAGTGTTTAGTTGAATTTTAATTGAAGGTTTAAGAAATGAAAAAGTTAACCTCCACACATTTCAATAATGTTGATTTTCCTTTACCTTTTGTACTTGATACTTGATACCATCATGTACTTGACTTAATCATATTGTTATTCTTTCTTCATGAGCTTAACTTGTAACATAAAGCCATTTGAGGTTTATGATGATGGATGAGATTGCATACTCACTCTGTGTAGATGAAATAACTGTATTAGGATTTTCTCAAATGTGGTGTAAACTAATACATGTACAGAGGACTGAATGAATATTATTCATGCAAACAAATCTATATTATGTGTATAATTATGTTTACAGTAGCCTGAAGGCATATATATGCCTTGGCGCATTTTGAAGATTTACCAGTCTTAAAAAAACGGACTACCAGAATATTCTGGTTGTCTGTGTATAAGTTTAGATTTTATTATGCTTCATTCAGTGAATAGTTAACATTACACAGCAGCAGTTGTTTAACCAGTTGAGTTAACACTACTCTGTTTCACAAGGGAAATAGGTGCATTATTTGTTGCCAGGCTGTCGCTCTTGCTTGCAGAGGATATTTGGATAAAGCTGGACCTTTTCTACATTGAGCCTTTTGAGTCTTGAGATGCAGTGGGCAGTGTGAGCATGTTTTTTGAGGTTCAGTTCACAATGAAAGGATGCCTGTTGCTTTTGCAGTGTTTAAGTCCAAGACAATAATTCAATTTGTCTGACCAATTGCAATTGTCAATTTCTATTATCCTGTTTGTAATTATGTAGTAGGTATCCAGTTGGCAGTCGACTTTAAGTGGCACTCCAACAGTAGTATCAAATATAGCAAAAAAGTTGAGCTCCTTCACAGGCTGTGGATATATATAATGTATGAATATTTTGTCCAACCACGCAAAGTGTGAACTACTTTTCTCCAAAATCCCTCATGTGTTTTTTGGTGCATGGCCATTGTTTTAGCTTGTTGAAATCCAAACTGGCTCTTGTGATTATTTGAAAGAGAATTAGTTGAAGCTTTACTCTAAAAAGGTCAACCTCTGTCTCCAGCACCTGCTTGGATTTGGCCTGCTGATTTTCCATTTCCACACAACAGTGAATCCCATCACATCCCAATTATACAGGCATAATCATGTCTGTTTAATTGAAATGATCATATCGTTCATTGAAGCAGTCCCTGTAGATACATTTCTTCCTAATATACTTCATTCTACTGTCTATTAAGCACACATCAACACAAAGCTTCTAATAATCAACAATAGAGCACCCACATGGCAATTAGCTTGTTTGTCTCTGGTTGTTAGTTAGCCCTTAAATTTTTGGTTCATGGCTTATCTAAAGGCTCTTAAATGTCATTGAATTGGTATTAAATTGGTGCATACCTGAATTTTTAGCTAGATAAAATTGCATTTTCAGTACTTGCAATGAAGAATATGCCAAAGGCTGCATAATGGCAGTTCACGTGTGTTGATCCAGAATGCACATTAGTCTGTGGCACAATATGTTGTGAGTTTTACAGAGCCAATAATGGAGAATAAGGGCTTTTCTTTTATAGCAACATTTCTGGCAGTCACCAAAGGCTTTCTGGTATTGCCAAGGTGAAAAAAAAATAAAGAAAATGTGTACAGCAAAATTGAAGGAAAACAAGACCAGCAAGCATAAGGTGCATGCTAATAACACTGCTTAGAAAGCAGGGGAAACAACAGTAGTTGTCTGTCACTAATTGTGAAGGTGGGACTTTCAGCTGTGCAGCTCTAACAATGCACAATTTTCCACAGGGGGAAACTGTTGATGTGCTCACATGTGTGGTGCATAAAAGGAAAAGAACCAAGAACAGGGCTGAGTTCAGAGAATGTACAACTGTTATTGGCAGTGTTTGAATTGAATCTCTGATTGGCTGCACTTCATTCAGTACCTGCTCAGGCATGAGGCCTTCAAGGTAGCAGTCTGGAGAAATCAGGCTAGAAATGCAGCATGAATGTTCTGCACCTGCCTCTCAGTAAAAAGATTTCTGTGGTTTGTCATTAAATATATATATATATATATATTTTTTTTTTTCAGATGTGGACTTCTAAAGCATTTAATTACCATTTTCTTTTCAGTCTTCAAATATTCAAATATTGCTGCATTAAAATTCAGTTTTCAGAGTGATGTTTTTGTTTGTTTGTTTTTTGAAGAAAAAATGGTTTCTGGTTTTGTAAGGGGAAATCATAATCAAATGTAATAATTCCTCCATGCTGATGTTTTTATAGGTATTCCAAGGGAACTTTGACAACGACACACACAGAAAGAACGTGATAGATCCACCCGTCTATGCTCGGCTCATCCGGATCCTTCCCTGGTCATGGTACGGCAGGATCACTTTGCGTGCAGAGATACTCGGATGCACAGAGGAAGAGTAAAGTCCTTTCCTCCATCTTTCTTGCCATTGTCCCCTGTCCCTTGGCATACTGGAGGATCTCACCCAGTATTTCAAAAATTAAACTGTGCAACCTGTACAAAGAAATCAATTTCCAATGGATTTTTCAAGAATACGTGTTTGGTTGTGGTGGGTTGCTGTTTGTTCTTTTGTACAATGATTTAAAACCTGCCCCTGATCCACTTTTGTCTTTTATTTTCCTCTTTAAGCGTGATCTTTGTCTTTTTATTCTTCTCAAGATTTACCATCCTGTTTGGAATGAACTTCTGTAATATATATGGGAGGGGTTGGGTTAGGGGTAGAGTCGGAAAGGGGGTTTTGCTGTGGTTTTAACTTGTTGCCATGGAAGCTATTGTACAGTGTCACTTTTTAACAAAGATGTGAAATCTGTCTGCTGTGCTTCATTGGACATGATTAACCAACTCCATAACATAACTAAACTGTCTAAAATACCATGTAGAGATCACACGTTATGACTTTATCAAATATATTTTTACTTTGGTTACTACACGTCCTCAAGCAATGCTTTTACCCTAATGGACACTGGCATTACTACATCAATCAAAACACTATTAATGCTCTTGTATTATATGTAAAAGACTAAGAAATTGCATGGTGCGTGAATTATAAATGTATATTATGACAAATCATTTAAAACCTCCAGCCCTGAGAGCAACGGCTTTGATTTAGGGACCTATTTTTATGTGCATTTTTAAATAGTTCTGAAACATTACAACACACTGCAAAAGCTTACTGAAGATGACTGATATGTGAGACAATAAACACGCACTGCAGTTAAATGTGGTACTGCAGCACTGACACTGAGGCTTATAGGCTGTCTCTTGAAATGTCTTAATGCTCTCATAAGGAGTTGCCATTTTTTATTTGTATCTATTTGATTATCACTACACTTTTTCTAAGATATTTGGAATTATTGTTTGTGCTTGTTCTTTTTTGTATTTATTTAGATTTATTTGTCTCAGCTGTCAGATGCATAAAATCTGTGTTTAATGTCTTCGTGTTATCTTGGAGATCTAAGTTGAATCAATTAAAATGCTCAGGATAGATGTCATTCACCAACCCACAATTGTATAATTTTTGGCCACCTATTTAAAGATTTCTGTGTATTATTGTTTTTTAAAATGGCAAATAATTGAACTGTCCATTATGCATAATTCAAATATTGAAAGCAATCTTTTATTTTATTTCATCCCTTTGATGTGTTAATAATAATTGTTAATTAACTTCTGTATTTTTAAAAATGCAGATGTCCAAGATTTATAATATATTAATATATGACATTATCTCAAACCTACAGTGATGATGAACTGTGACATCAGTACAGAGCTCTAAATTAAATATGGGCAGTGTCTTTATTTCAAGAGATATGATCTTTAATAGTCTGGATCAAAGATGATATAGTCATGAAATGTCAAAGAACTTGTTGGTATTTTCACATGACATGACAGCAGCTCTTTGCATGCTCAAATGGTTTTAAGATGCTAAAAATATTTAGACACATTAAGGTTACAAGGTATAAAGATGCATAGGCCAGTCACGTCAAAACATTCTATTTATATAGTTTTCACTGTATGGATACTGCTTTTGGCTGCATGCTGCAGTAAATGAACATCAGTGCTTGGCTGGTTAAATAAATGGAAGCAAACAAGTACCTAAGGTATCACAGCAGTGTCCAACCTTACAGCCCATTCTACACGGCTTAAAAATAGGCCTGGATTACTCTGGTGGTTTCCACTCTTGACTAGTTTTCCCAAATCTCTTGAGTGCTAGAAGAGAAGAAGAAGAGAAGAGCTGAAGGGAGCCATGTCTACTTTTATGCTTCATGTTTCACTTAAGACTTGTCAGCTTTCAGTCACTTAACTAACCAATCATTTCATATTGTAGGAATACAATGTATTTGTTCAGAGATTGCAGCCCAGCCTTAAAGAGAAAGGAAGACATTTGTGGGAAAACCTTATTTAATTTAATGCTTCAACCATTCCAAATAATGCTGGTTGTCTGACACGTTTGGAAATACAACAGTGCCACTGTTATTTTCATCACTTTATACATAATGAATACAAATGCATTGGAATCAAACATTTTTGGACTACATCCAAAATGATGAAAAGCACAGCAAGAAAAAAATGTGTCATCATTCAAATACTTTGGAGCTTACTTTATATTGTTGTGTGCCAGGGCATTCTCAGCTGTCATGCCATCAACATGGATGTTGTTGTAGTTAACAATTAACTGTACGAAGTCTGAAAATAAAACAAAACATTTTCAATTGTTAATTGGGACTGAGTATAGCCAATTGTAGTCTGGTTTGGCAAATTACAATATGATATACAGTATATGATATAGTTTACTATAATGGCCCTGGTGTGTTTAAAGATATCTTTTACTCATGTTATGTTGCCAAACTCGACCTGTACTTCAATGTAAGTTACACTGAAAGACTTTGTTGTAGATTACCAATATGTGAAAATGTTGTTGGTGTGAATCAGTGACTGTCATTCCTTGGGTTCATGAACATGGTATAAGCATAAACAGATTCTTTCTCACAGATTATTTGTCGTTTGACATTTTCCATTCTGACACTTCAGTCGTTTATTGCCAAATATCTTGGCCAGCATCTGCTCTGATTGATCTTTGTAGTCAGCTTCCTGTCGGCAGGCCTGCTGCAAAGCTTTGAGGAAGTTTGCATGATGTATGAGTTTGAACAGTACAGTATAACAAAAATGTCCACAGGCACATTATGTTCTTGCATATCATAAAGATCTAATAGCCTTTACTTTGTACTCACCATCAATTGTCTTGTGCATTGTAAAACATCATCTCACAGGTTCAAAACGGGAGCAAAGTGGAAGCTCATCCTGTCTTTGTATTTCTGTGTCCGCTGTTCACATATTATTTCTCACCTCCTCGGTCTGAGTGTCAATCACTATCTAGAAAAAGTACCTATTATAATACTGGTTAGGTTCAAGCCTGCAGAGGAGAGTGATAAACTGTGTACAGTCAAAAAAAATGTTGCTTCAAACAAAAGCTCTTTCAGTTTGACAAATAAAAACATATCTGTGAAAATGACGTGGTCGCTTTGTTTTCTTTAAATGTCTGATCTCTTATTCTGTTTATTCCTTCAGTATATAGATATATTATATCTTGATGCGGGATGTAGTCTTCATTGCACCTTCCTCATTCTCAGTCAATCAAGTCCCCACCTGAGCACTTGTCACTCATCTTGATGAGCTGAGAGGTCCACCTCCAGTAGCCTGAGGCTGAGGTGTCAGCCATTCATACAGCTCACAATTGTTACAGAAAGGAACATCAGATGAAGGAAATCATCAATATTAACCTTTGTTTTTGTCTTTTTTTTGTTTAACAGCAATGTTTTTTTGCTTTTGACCAGCTGATTTATGCTTATTGTTATGAAGATACATGCGTCTTTAATTCTATGCTTCCCTTGGTAGCTACATTCATCGTATGCTATATCTACTATATCACTGACAACCCAGTTTCACAGTAATGGCAGATTGTGGCTGTGCACATTGTGGCTTTATTCCTTGAATAAATAATGAAATGGCAAAGAGGGTAGGCTACAAAGACTGTAAGTTTATTTGCCAACTGATTATGTGCATGTGAGGAAAAATAATGAATGGTCTTTGGAGTCATCAAATAAATTGTGTACAGAACAGTTTCTCTGCAAAGTCCCAACAAAATGACTCAAGTGGATGTTTTTCACTTAACTCAGAAAACCTGAGCTCACAAGATGTATGTTAGTTTTAAGAGGCTACAGCACCTTCTTTTTCAGTTGAAACTGTTAAATATGCGACTTGCTGACAAACTTTATTGATTACCTAAAGGTGATTCATTAAAGGAACAGTTTGATATGTTGGGAAATTACTTGCCAAAAGTTAGATGAATTAATACCACTTTCATGTATGTTCAGTCAGTATGTAGCTGCAGCAAGCAGTCAGTTAGCGTATTGTACCCTGGCTGCTAATAGTAGCTTCATATGTACAGGCAGAAAAACATAAAAACTTAAATATAAGAAATATAAAAACATGTAAAAACACCTCATTAGCTCAGTGGCCCCTCACTTCAAAATATGATGTTGTAGGTGCCCTTCTAGCATAATTTCTGGATGTACAGGGCTCTGCGGTCAAATTATCAACAGTTTTATTTTTTATTTAATGAGATAAGTCAATTGAGAACCAATTCTCATTTACAACGATGACCTGATCAAGAGGCAGCCACAAGAGGCAAGCAAATACAACAAGTACAGCATACATATAGCTAATGCAGAAACAGTATAGGTAAACAGAGTTAAACAATTAAACATTGTGACACAGTTGCAGTTTTTTGGGTTTAGAAACAAAATCTACTTCCTTAGGTTTCGGCAAAAAAAAAAAAGCTTATGTTTGTGTTTCATAATTTGAGTACATGAATAAAACGTTAATGTTCTTAACTTGCATCAGATACATCACACAAGTTATGTACATTTCTTAAAAAAAAAGGTCTCTGTGGTTCAAATGTTTGATTGATTCATCCACCTCACCACCTCCATATAGGGACTTTCTCTGTCTTTATACTACATCACCTGATGACAATGGAAGATGTGTCCAGAAGTCACACTAGAAGGATACCTACAGCATCATATTTTGAAGTGGAGGAACGTTGACCAAGCTGCAGTATCTTACGAGCTGGGAGAGAGACTGTGTTGATATAGCAGGTTGCAACAGATAAACATCACGTCTGTTAACATAATTTTAAAGTTAAATAATTTACATTCTATTCTGCAAACAAATTAGTATGAGTAGACTGTAGCTCTGTAATTTAATGTATAATTAATCTGATAGAAATCTTCTTGTTAAAGCGTCTGTTGGCTTTGCACTGCTTGGCCCTCTACTCCATCAAGCTTGGCTCAGTGTCAACATGGTTTTACCACATTAAGCTGCTTTGATTGATTTTCTTTGTCCTGCCATTGCCAGTCTCTGTGTCTCTCAGGTGAGTTCTCACAATTGTGTCAGGGGATCAAGAGGGTGAGTTGTTGGCCCGACACAGTTGTGGAAGCTGAAATGTCCAGTAATGGTTGTGTTATCAAAGTGTCAGCGCAGGGGGAGGTAATTGTCTCGTAACTCAGGTGAGTGAAGCTATTTGCCAATTAAAAGCTGATTAAAAAACAATCAGTTTAGACTGGTTGTCCTTTCCATTACAGCTTGATTAGTAAAGATTCTACATTCAGTGTGAGTGATCACTTTTTGGTGGTCTTTGTGGAGGAGTGTTCCCTCTTTAAATGGATATTTATATGTGGTATTTTACCTGCATCAAGTCAATACAGATCACATGGTGTTTCCACGTCACAGATTATAGCAAATTACTTTCAGTGCAAGAGATTTGCTAATTTTATCTCATTAAATAAGTAGCATGTACATTCTATACGTTTTGTAACTTGTTATCTAAGTTAGTGACAACATCTTACAAGTAAGGTACAGTGGTTTCCTCTAACTGCACTGATATCAAATCTAGAAACATGTTTTTGTTTTAGTTCCTTAGATTTGACTGTAATTAATTAATTAATTAACAGATCGATAAGCAATATTGTGTTCAAAGCCATTACATTGAAAATATTAGTATTATCAATGTGCACTGTTTTTTAGTGTATTCACTGGAGCCTGCTGAATCAAGGAAAGTAATAGGGAGAAAGGAAATGTTGGCTGGAACACAGATTTGCCACCCTAAATGTACTTTAAATACACATGAATAATGCATTAAATCATACCAGTATTTGTATCATGATTACATTTTGTTGTCTCTTTCTGCTCATATGTTAAGTACAGATTCCTTTAGCGGTTAAGTTATTTGTAATCTGTTTAATCCATTAATTATTATACTTACTATACATTACAGTTAATACATTTTTAACTTCTTGTTTTCTTACTTCCCATTGTTGTACTCCCAACATCCAATATTTATTTGCAAATCTACAGCAATCCCTGGTTTTCTTCATCTTGTTTCAAGAAGCTGTTGTTTTTATGCAAGAAGCCCTTAGTGTAATAGAGCAACCACACATTGTGTGCCATTTTAATTTCAGCAGTTGTGGTAGCTGTGTGGACTTGTCTGTTTCTTGACCTTTTTATTCCCTTTCCAATTTCACTTCTTTTATCTTTTCTCATGCAAGGAGCATAATTCTATTACTGCGATCAAAAGGCAAGTCATATTTATTCTGGTGACCCACTGATTAAATTTAGCTTTGCAAACTGATGAATTGAGTCGGCAGATTAAAGCATCACTGCACTGTGTAAACCTGAGGTGGAGGGAGACTAAGACACATTCATTTACAAAAGGCCTTCTGTGAAGAAAGGATTTTGTTTTCCACTTTTTGCAAAGCAAAAACTTGACTAAGTGCTTTTATGAGTGACATGCCCTAATTTGAATATTGCAATATTAAAAAATTACAGGGTACGCTGTTGACATAAATTAAATGTATTACATTTTAAGATATACATTGTGCAAAGTTAGATAATTAGTCAGTGCATTGTGTAAAAATTAGATACATACTGTATGTGTGATAATGGCACTGAATACTCATCAGACAGATCAGCTTAATCAAATATAAGTGTTGATAGAGCAATGGAACTTTACTTAAAAAGTAACTAACACCAAACTCCAAAGAGTAACTGTGGTAAAATATTGCATAGTGCCTCATAGAACCTAATAATATCAAATATGTACAAGGTCTTGCAAGGATCTATTTCAAACACTTCCTTATTCCTCTGACTGTTTAAAAGTTTCAGGAGTGATGTTGCATAGCCTGAGAGATATTAAGAGTAGCATCTAATGAGTCATAGGTTATTTTTAAAAGGCCAGACTGAAAGAGCAAGGAATAAAATGTTTCCAGACAGTGTAATGTCGGCTAATGTGGAGTCTCCCCGATTGCCTGTCTATAGTATATGCATAAAGCTATTTCTAGGGACATATAGAAATTAGAGGTCTTGTTCCCATCAGGAGCATGTCCACCCCTGTGCTTTAAAATGTTACATTATCAAGTAAGCAAAAATGACAAGGCTTACGTCACATTAAATGCTCTCCTGTTGTTCCAATGTATAACTGACTGACAAGGCTATAACAGGATTGGAAAAAGAGAGACCAAATTAAAGAGTGTAAAAAGTGTAACCGGAGCTGCCTCCTACAGTACAGAACATTTTTTGGCAAATATTCACATTTTCTAAACACTTTCTTAATTTATTTCTATTATAACATTATTTGGGGCAAGAGAAAAAAACAAATTCCTCTGACAAAACACGTCAAGGTCCACTTACTCTCCACAACATTTGACTGAATAAGTCCTCAGATTCGTCACCATGTTTTTTACAAATGGGGCAAAGAGTCCGTAATGACCATAATTAAAAAATACAAAAAATATTTTTCATATTATTTTAATAATTGAATAGCAATGGCAGTGGCAATGTCAGAAGTTAAACAATACACTGAGCAACAGTTTGCTCAGTCTAATGGAGATGAAGATGTTCAAACTTCCCATTCTGAATAAAAGTATAGAAATAATAACAACTGAGGCATCTTTATCAGCTGATGAGAACTGCGTGATATGGTTGAAAGTATGGCTCTTCTTGTCAAATATTTACCTTGTAAATGCCCACTGCACTGTACGTATTGCTGTATGTTTCATGACTGTAAAAGAAATGAAAAAAGGAATTACTGTAGGCCTACAAAAATCTGTTGTGTTATCCATTTATCAAGTATAAATAGGCACATTCTGATAATGGATGCTGATCATACAATGGATTATGTTCATTTGGAAATCCAGCTTTTGATGCTTCTGAGCTGATGCTTATGTGTCTCCTGTCTGGGGGTGTGTTAACATGAATATGCAGTAGGAAGGGATGGGGTCCTTTTATTATCTCACTTGGTCAAGGTATCTTAACAAGACTTACTGCCCAACTACAACTGTTAGATCCCTGCCTCACACTGCAGATGTTACACATAAAATTATTTCCAGCAGTGATGTTAGTGTATCATTTTGACCAGTGGGTTAGAGGAATGGATGTACTATTTCAAAATCTAAGGCTAAGTGACATTATGGTACGGAGGGGAACTATAAGGCACTGGAACTTATAGGTGTTAATATGTATTCAAGTTTAACCAAGATCTCCTTTTGCTCAGTTAGTCACACATGCATGATTCTTGATAAACCGTCTACAATTCAACATTCGAGCTAGACAGTTTGTAGCATAGCTGTCACTGTCACAGCATCCTGCATGTGTATATAGCTCTAACTATATCATAAAGCATTGTTATGCTTTGTGCCAGCAGAGGCTCTGACACTATAGTAAATTAGGACAGCACACAAAAGATTAAAAAGGACTTCAGTTTAACAAATGTAACAAAAACACTGGCTCAAACGAATGAAACTACCAGGGAAAGATATTACCTGGTTATGAGATAATAATAAATAAACAGAAAATCAAAAACTCCACCATAACACAAGGTGGTGCCAGGGGATAGAAAGCCTCTCCACTACCAGGATGCGGTGGATCTTATATAATCTGGAGACATCGGCCTGCAGCCTCCAGGTCCTTAATGGCCTTCCGCTCCAACCAACCAGGAACCTGCAACACTGAAAGACAACACCCACACAATACAGCTACAACACAACACACACAAGCCCCAACAGAGGCCTTGGGGACGTTACACCATCAGTGTAGGATTTCGGCCCAGATGCCCTGCAGCCCTTTTCCAGAAGGTAACCCAAGTGGTTTGACGAAGGATAGTTATTGAAAAAGGTCTCTGAAAACCCAAAGCAAGTGTCAGCCAGAGGGATTTTTCACAGTCCAGCTGGTCCGTTAACCATTAGTAAGTAATTTGTCAACCATCAATACATAATCAGATACAACTTAAAAACCTTTTTTAATGGATGAGATATTAAAGAGTGGTAACATCATGAGAACAAATATAACTAATTGAACCAATTTAATATATTCCTGTTGTAATTACACAATGTTTATTGCACTGGTTTCCAAACTATGATACGTGTACCACTGGTGGTATAGTCGGGCTATTTTGTTTCAGTATCAGCCTTCTACATGGTCACTTGTATGAACGTAGCACATACACATACATACATACTAAGACAGTAAGCACAGGTAATTGAATGGTTCAAAAAGTTCTGGGTCTTGAACTGGTTCTGTTCAGGATTCAACAACAGTCAACAATAAATATGAGGAATAAACCTGTCTACTGCATGAACTGTCTGTAGCTGAATAGGGCCAGCCTTTTCACCTGTATTTTAACCTTGGTCATAATGATGGTACCTGGGGAGCTTGATATTTTCTGAGGTGGTAAGTGGTGTGAAAAGTTTTAGAAACACTGTTTTCTTGTGATCATTAAACCCACAGTATATCCCTCCACTATTTGAACAATACATATCCAACAAACGTCATTTCATTTTATATAACCGTTTCATAACCTAAACAATATTAATATACATGTTCTGCAAAATAAAGATCTTTCACTTTTTACCCCATTTGTAAAAACTGTGGTGACAAATTTTATCAGCCAGAGCGTTTTATATCTGGAACATTACAGCCCCACCCAATGTTTGAGCTATATATAGTGTCACTTATCATATGGACTAAATTTGTCTGCATGGCGCTCTGTTTGTCACAATAACTATTGAGGGCAAATGAGTTTCAAGTGCCCTGTGATATCTCTCTTGTTATCTTGTTTGTGTAGTCTTTGGGGACTTTTTGGCAGAACTGGGCCAGTCTTGTGAGCACTGTTCACTTCTCTAATGAAACTGATGCACATGTTATTTTGGGGTTCAGTTATTGTACCTGTAGAACATTCAAGTGGGACAGAAATTACCACTAAAATGCTTCTGAAAGTGTCAAACTAATTCTCATCAGTTCTTATTGAGGTCAGCTTGGATACCTTCTTAGATAGGTCTTGTGCGCCAGAGGTATTCTGGAGCAAGTCTCAGTGAGGTGATATAACAACTTCTGTTCTGTGAGAAGGGAACACCTGAACAAAAGCCTAATTCAGTCAAAATATATATCATAAGGCCATCTTAAGAGGCATCTTGAACAGAGTCAGGAGAGTTTATGTATTATTTTGTACAACCTTTTCACGGAGGTACATGTCTGCAAGGCAATTTAGACTACATGCCTTGCCCGATGACCCCTAGATAAGTCATTATTTCAGAGTATGACAGCATCTGCTCAGAGGAAATGTATTCAGAAAGGGCTAGGACTAGCTAACCAAGCTGTTAGGCATTCTTTTTCTTAAGGTTAACAGGTCAGGTGTGATGGTTTTACATTTGAAAACACAGTATATGTGTGGGGATAAAATGCTTTGACATGTTTAAATTGACCTGTGGCCAAAAACAAAATCCAAAAAGTATTCTTGTTGCAGCAGCAGTGGCGGTGGTAATGGCAGGACTTTGAATAAATTACATAGAAATAGTGACATGATGAAACTGTAATATCTCAGCACACAAAGAGACATTGACATTGACAGACTTTTAGCTTGAGTGTAACACCAGCAGTGAGAGATGATCATTTAGTATTGTTCCTTCATGTTTCATTCCTCTGTGTGTGTGGTTAAGGGCTAAGCATTATGACTCTGGCAACAGAATGTAAAAGGTTAATGAGAAGATTTATTAAACATTGCAGTAAAGGATCCAAATGACTGGCGAGAAAATTAAGGCAAAGCAGAGGTTGAAAGAGAATAATGGCTTGAAATTACCTATTAAATGTTCAAACTTGAGTTTTCTTTAGGTGTGATAAGGAAAAAATTATTGCATTGCATTACCTTTCCATCACTTCAAAAAAAACTGACTTAAGCAGTTTCAGCTTCTTTTCTTGTTTTAAGTTGAATAAAAATATAAGTAATGTCTGGTTTGTGAGCTGCATTTTAATAATTTATTATAAGAAAAGTATAATATTATAACATAACAAGGGAGAGAGGAGTAAAAGTGGTTCCTGTTTCAAGACAGAATGAGAGAGATAAGATGTCTGGAGATGAGGTCTTTGTCCCTTTAGTGATGTGACTGTTTGATAGAGGTGACAAGAACTTTGCAGAAGAGTCTATGAAAAATACATGAGCTGAGCTCCAATGAGCCTCCAGTCCATGTCAAAAAGGAACGTGAGAGTTAAGTTTAGTCACTTCTTTAACAACTTGCACAAAACTTCAGCAGTAATATCTCTAAACTACTCAGTGCAATAGGTAATGCTTAAAGCTTTGAGAACACAGAGGATGCAAACAGTCCTTGGAGACCCGAAAAGGTGCACTTCTTTAGGTCAGCATTTCACACTGCACTGTCAACGTATGTTTCATTTTTTGCAGTCAGACCTCTTTACTTTTGTCCTTCTCTTTACCATTTTTTAGATGGTAGAAGATCCTTGCTTGAAAATACATTTGAACAACTTGAAAATGCTTTTAAATAGGTCTACTGCCTTTTGCCACATGAGTTTTAACTGAATGGGCTTCTTGAAGGTCAGAGTTAGTTTGCATTTTTTTTTAGATTGCATTCAATTTAAATGGTACAGTATATGAGATGTTGCTGAACATTTTATCAAAGATATTTAATGGATGGTGTGTTGTTTTACAAAATATGTCTCCTTTCTCAGGTCAACTGGTCCTGCTTTTATAATAGTAAATGTCATCAGAGGGAATATTGGGGGAACAGATACTGAGAAACATTTTGATATCTCAGAAATCTGATTAATTATTTTCTCACACCTCGCAGTATTTCTGTCGCTCTGAGGAAAAAAGTACTTTCAAGGCCACAGACACTGATCCATTACTGTGCCATCACTGACTTTTGAATGGAGTTTGTGACTTTTTAATAAAGGGAACTAGTTTTAGAATAAATTACGGCCGCTCTTATATTTTGTTGATCCTGTAGGCTTGTGAAACATCGTTTAAATTTCTTCTTTGTCTGGTAGTTCAAATATGCATGTTTTGCAGACCCTCTGTGGACCCAATTAGAATCAAATAATACAAACAAAATCCCTCAAGGTACATATAGTGTGGCTTGGATATTGGTCTGCAGTGATATCGGGTGCTTATAGCCTCAAGCGTTTTCACTGCATATATTCTGTAACAATGCTTTGGCCTTGCATCATTTACATTTGGGATTGTCCTCTGTTGCTCTTTAAATCATTTTTTGGGCTCTGAAACACAACACAAACCAACAACATTAAATATATATTTAACCCTTAGCTACCAATCTCGTTTTTATATGACAAATACTGCTCCTCTTTTTTATTTGCCTGTTACAGGTTATATTTTCCTAACGGCTACTTAAAAACTTGTTAAATACCCCTCTTGCTTTTCACCAAAACACACTCCAGAATCATGTAAAATCAAGTCATAATTTGATTTAAAAAAAAAGTGTAATATAATGCATAACAAACTCTACAAGCTGGTTAAAGAATTCAAGATACTGTCATCATGAGACTATTATTACAGTTCTACTGGAACTGATTCTATACAAACTATATTCAACTGCATCTTTTAAAAAATAGTTTGTCCTACATTGCAGATAGGAAATGTTTACATTACTCTGACTGGTTTAGTTTAATGTAAACAACTGACCTAGCAAATCCACACATAACACAAAATGTTTTTTATGTATCGTGTTAATAACAGTTATTATTTGATTTCTATGTCTTGTTTACTACTGTATATCTTTATTTTCATATTGTTTAGCACACTGTGGGACTCACATAGTTCTGAGTGTCCACTAGCTTGAATGTTGTCATCATATTTTCATCCCATGTATTACTCCACTTTGCCAATGGACTGTACTCAGCCAGATGTAATTAAAGTGTTTTAATGGGATGATTCCCTCAGAAAACATTTCGCAGTGACTAGCGATCCTTGTACTAACTAGACCATCAACAGAATCCAGCGTGCATATGTGTACATTTATATGTGTATGCATGCATGTGCGTGTGTGTGCACATGCATGCTACCAAATGCAATGCTTAAAGCCAGTGTATTGAATGTTACTAAGCTTAGCAGCTTCACAAAATGACCTAGCTGCAGGAAACAAGCACATAGTCAAATTAAACTGTGGAAGCTCTTTCTTGTACATGTGCCATGTTGTCCTCGAACATCAGAGCTGAATGCATGGCCTTATTTGAAGGGTGATATTGCTATCTAGAGGGTAAACATACTATCGCATTCATGATCAGAACCTCAAGGACATTTTAACGAGACAGAGATTGAATCCCTGGGTTACTGTGATGGATGTGGTAGCTTCTTCTTACTGATAACACACAGTTGTACAACAGCAGTGAATTTACACAACCTAATTCAATGTGGCATTTTGGTGTCAGGTAATTTTCGGGTTTGTAATAATATTCATGTTTTTGAAATGTTGATCATCTCCAAACAAACATCAGTCTGTAACTGATAACTGATAAGCAAAAAGCCTTATAATTTTATAGGGAGATCTCCAGAATCAAACCAAATACAATATGAAGTTTAACTGTAATAATGTACTTGTACAACTTTTGACTAACTTCTGACTTCTGGCTGTCTGACATCTGCCCTCGAAGCCAAATTGATCTGTTTCATTTAGATTGTCAGACTTTGTACTGTTGTGGTGGCCTACATTCTACGATTCAGTCTGAATCAAGATTATCTTAAACAGAACAAAATTATTTTTTATGCATTATATGTATCATATCTGTTTCTGTTGCTGAATTCCTCATTTCTTTCACATATATCATGTCCAAAAACATAATGGAAATGGAAACCTGTCATCAAAAGCAAAAATAAGCCAACATTATCTGCATATTCATACAGTATGTTTTCCCAACAGCTTCATATAAAAACACACATATCCTCCCTGGGAGTCATATGAGTAAACAAACATTTAAATCCTTGCAGAAATATAAAATCCCTCCCATTTGCATAAGCTTTTTTATTTACATTTTGAGATGGCAGAGATCATACCAAATTGGCATGAAAGCCCAATGAGCCATTTGGGTTCAGTGTTACACTTCAGAGAGCCTTTCAAACCAACCGCCCTCTCATCTCTGCCAATGAATGCTGCATGTCATTAAAACTTAATGCCAAAACACAGGAAGCAACTCAGTAGTTTTATCAAGAGTGAAAAATTGTGACTTGAAATCCACATCAGGATGGAGAAAAAGACATGAGGAGGAAATGAAAAGGAATACCACTGAGCTCATCTCTGCAGTTATACGTGTTTCATTGCATGAAATATATTCAATGCTAAAATTGAGTTGAGAGAAACTCAACGGAACTATGGAATATTAGCCTCATTTTTCAAAAGAAAGGTAAAGCTGATTGCTGGTTAATGGCTGTAAACAGCATGTAGATTGTGATTTTCACAAGAAGGGTGGCAAATATGATTCTGATTACATTAGAAAAGTATGTTTTTTTTCCCTTTTAAACAATGTCAAGAGATCTAGAGTCTATCTTTTAATCTTTGGTAAAATGTTATTTTGTGAGCATACTGTGTGATATGGCAAATTTAATCCTCTTTCTCTTTCTTTCTTTTCAGTCTTTTGTATACTTTGCTGGATCTCTGTGTAAACTTTTTATGTGATCATTGGTTTAAGAGTTTGGTTTTTCGGCTGTTACGGCATTTAATGCGATTTCTAACTGTTGTTTAAAGTTCACTAAAAGAGAGAAAACTTTGGAGTCAGAGATGGAAAAAGCAGACCTGAATAAAGAGCAATCAGGTCTGACCTGAACCAAACCCTACGAAACCCTTAAAGCTGAAGAGACGGATGAGGATAAAGAAGGGAATATGGGGCAGGATGTGACTGGGAAGAGGAAACAGCTTTGATGCCTGCAATCTCAATCTGGTCAATCAGCAATCAGAGCGCACTGAAACACTAATGAGGGGTTTCAACACAGGATTCAGCACCACTGCTGCTGATGCAGATGTGATATGACAGTTAAATCAACTACAGGAGGAACATTCGCTTGGCCTGTGTAGTGCTCTGACGGAGTGAGCTGCAGAGCAACTCTGATTTGAAGGAAATGAAAATATTGTACTCCTGCAGGTATGATACAAGAATCAGAGGAAAATAGCGGTCAAACAGCCCAGCAGAAGTGATAATAATATACATCACTGATGTTTCACTCACTCTGATATGAAAGACCCGCTTTCATAACATCCTTAGTCTGGTAATAGTGATACTGCAGCATGTGTAGCTCATCAAACGGCACCAATTTGTTATTCGTTCTTCATCTTGGATTCATGTTTTAACATAATACACACTCATATAATGTAGCAATTTTGAATGTAAAGGGAGTTTGGTTAAACCAGTCACATATCAAACTGTGTCATAAACATGCTAGATGAACACACAAGTAACTGGCCTGCTGGCTACAATAACATGCCCTTGTGTGTAATATATGCATAGTGGCATCTGTTTGCATGCGTATTTCTGAGTGTTTGTGTGAAAGAGATCTCTTGAATAAGCACGAGAAAAGGAAAACCATTGACAGGAACAGCACAACACGTCTCCCTCTTCCATACAGAAACTAAAGTAAATGGTGTTTTAATAAAGCAGCCTGCTGGGGCATTGTCTGAGTTTGAAAACTGTGCACGGTAGCTGCCTGAGCAGCGACTCCACTCTGAGACAACCCAGCCTAATAACACGGACTGTTAAAACCCACTATTGCTCTACAAATGGCGGCATCTGTCCCCTGCAGCTGTCCTTGTTTGTGATCTCATGTGCTCAGGTCAGGCTACCTACCGCGACCTCTTTTGGCTGGCTTGGGGCTCAAACATCTCCAGGACTGATGCTGCCAGTTGTGCAGCTACCAGGACAGGTGAGCCACCTAGGCTGCGTCCAGTCATCACTTGGCTTGTTTGATCTACATCATGGGCCCCTTGTGTAACACAGCACATTCAGCCAGCTCCGCTCAGCAGTAGGCCTCGCTTCAAGCATGAGCAACAAAACTCTTACAGGGGTCAAACAGATGGAAACGATGGATGGAGGATTTGTCAAACAAGATCAATTATGTAATATTTTTTTCTGACTTGGAAGTATAGCTCTAGTCTTCAGTTTATCATGTCAAGGTGGCTGTGTTATATATGCAGCTGTATCACCTAATGTCCTAAAAAGTATACTTGGGTTATTAGGCCATCAGTGTTGGATTTTATGCCCAAATAATACACTGTGTGTATCTCAACCATATTGCAGGACAGAACCTTGACAGGTCTGGACAATTCATATTTTAATTGGATTACTGGGCAATTCTGCAAAACCCTTTGTGGCACTGGACATCAATGCCAACTTTTTGATAATTTTTTTGGTTTCTACATTTAGACATGGGAACTATGGAATGCCCATCTTAAAAAGACCACGTTTTAGGCAAATAAGGTTAAGGTATGGTTATGGTTAGGTAACTACAACACTTGGTTGTGGTTAGGGAAAGATTGTCTTAAGGATTAAAACATTAACTGTGTTACATATTGTACATACTGAAATAAACACCTGTGGAAATAATGAATGCAATTTCAAGGGACACTGGAGTGGTATAGCTATACATTTTGGAACACAACACATTTCTACTCATATGTGAAAATTCGGACAAATTTTAAGATTTAGATTTCTATGAAACCACAGGAAGTACTCAAGGTTTCCTTCTGCTTGTAAGACAAAAGTGAATGTTAATTGGCATAAGCTGAACTAGTGTGGCACTTATGTGGATGTCTATTGTTAGTTGCTAGTATAAAGATGAGTTAGAGAGGTAACATATTTATTTTATTGGTCTATTGTGTCTCTCGTTGTCTAAGTTAGTGTTGTTGTTTTGTTTTTCTTTGTATTAGTGATATTATGATTTGCGTGCCTTAACAGTTGCACTCAGAATATCCTTCACAGCTATTTTCATTTCACACAAGACAGAAGGAAGAAAATTAGAACATGTCATCATCTGGGGTTTAAATGGAAAATAACAGCATGGAACACAGACGTGGACCGTTAATTGAGTTAATTGTTCAAACAAGTGTAATATTGTAAAATTGCCCATTCTGTGTTATCATATTCAATCCAATAATATCACTCTGTGTTTTGATTTCTCACCTGCAATTTCACATGGAACGTTCGTTTGCTGCATGAATGGGAACCTGAGAAAATTGAGGTATCAGTGGATCTATATTAATTGATATTACATGAATACAATTATTCAGAGAAAATAACAGATAGCATATCAGGCTGCAGTTCCATTTATGATGTTGAAATGAAAACGTCTGACTGAAAATTAGCATGCTGACCTGGACCATTTAATATGCATCTAATGTGTATATACATTACCCCATTTGTGTTCCCCAAGCACAGCTGCATGGCCGTGTTTATGTGCGAACATGTGTTAGTGATGTGAAGTGAAAAGGTTATGATCATCAAAGCTAGTGATCATGAAACCTAATTTACTTTTTTAATGAGATATTTGCACAAGGCGAATAGTTCTGCAAACCAATCCCAGTATTACACAGATGAAATATAATTGGCTAATTGTCAAAACGTCGTGCAGTCTGTTGCAGCCACATATATCCCATTATTGAGATAGCTGATGTGAGAGTGGTAGCAGCATGTGGTGCTGCCCAGGAACACGCAAGCTCTATCTTCCTCGCAGGCCTGCATTAAGAGCTGTCTGTGAGGTCTGATAAGAGACCACAAATTAATGACATTTTAATTACTGAGCCATTTGGATTCTCTGTCTTTGTTTTATAACAAGGACAGTAAAATAACCTTTAGGATACTAACAGTGGCTCACCCTATCGTTGAAACCCCCTCTGTCCCATAAATGATAACAATGTAGGGTGCAATGTTAACATGTGATGTTAATATCAATCAAAATGAAGGCATTCGCTGTTAAAATGGAAAACAATGGTGACAACAGGATACTTATTTTCTGAATGTGACAACCTTATTGTCAGTTTTCTGTAACATATCATTATCGCCTGTTCCTTTGTCATGATCACTGCATCTCTAACTCTAACTTCAGAATCCTTTCACTTGGTTTCACACCTCACAAATCTGTCATTTCAGCTAACAAGTCCGTAGTTCAAAGTTACACTCTTCATTCATTTTGTATCACAGTCACCCAACACAAATATGAACAGAAGTATGTTAATTGAAATATCTGTGGAGAGGTGTTCCTCTTTCCCAGGATGTCTGTGAATGTGATGGTTTCTGTCTTAAGCTGTTACCTCCATGTGAAAGTGTGATGTTTAAAATAATCTAATTTGGCCCAGTTAGGCAGTGCTAGTGTCTTTATGTAGTAGCAATAACTTCATGATTAAGGATTTTGAGTGTCCTTTTCATTTCCAACCTCTCTCCTGCCATTTGCAATAACTGTGCCAGCACAAAATGGACTCTTTGGCCAGTGTATGAGATGTAAAGTGGTTCCTTGTTGTTTTTCATCTCCTCGTGTGTTTTTTAGTACTAACACTCGGAGCTGAGTCTCTTTTATTGGCTTAAAAAACAAAACAGGGTATTTTACAATACTGTAGAGAGTATGACCAAGAATTGCATCAGTATGCTAATACTGATATTTTTCTGTGGTCATATCACTAATACATTCCACTAATTCACTGTAAGTAGGGTAATATTTACTTGATTTGATTGTTTTTGTCTAAAGGCTTTATTTTTTATTGCATCTGTGGTTGAGTTAAAAAACAATCCAGTTACGGTGTTGACAAGGTTGAGCACAACAGACTCTTCTCTGGCTTTTAACAACTGTATAACCATCCTAGTGTTTCTGTGTGGCAGTATGTTTTCAGTTAAATAGCAAGTAACATCAGGCAACAGGGTCATAATGACAGTGCTAACATGTTGATGTATTACATGCAGGGTTTCCCGCAGCACTTCGCAGCTAAGGCGGCCTCCTTAGTAACACACGCCTGCCACCTTAACTACGTCGTCAAAAAAAAAAAAAAAAAAAAAGTAGGCCGAGTGATATGAGCAATATGAGGCTAGTTGCGTTTACACGTGGTTGTCTTATAGCTATACGTTTGATGATTGCACATGATTTTCTCTCGCATTGTACACGGCCAAATGGACAGAAAAACGCAACCAAAAATTGCGCTCTGATGGCAACCAATACACCCCCCCCCAGCCCCCCCCACCCCCCCCCCGGTCTGATGGCTTACCACCTTGACTAACACATTTCCTGCGGGAAACCCTGATTACATGCATACTTTTAACCATGTTAACCATCTCCGCTTAGTAAGTTAGCATTAGTGCAACATTAGTTTTGGTATTTGGTCATAAAAGTAAGTTTTGGACGAATTAAAATTTGACCAGATGGTTTGAGGATCACCAATGTGATTACAGTTCATCCTGAGGACGGTATGAGTGGCAATCCATTCAATGAAATAGATTCAATTTGTACAAATTCACACAATAAAAACTCAAATGTCAACCTCATGGTGGGAAGAAACAAGGGCTCATCAAAGTGAGTAGGCTTCATCCTTTGACCGTCCAACCATTAACGTCCACACACAATATTCCATGTAGTATCCATGTAGGGGATATTTTCTCAAGGTGAGTGCATCCTTTTGATTCATCATCTAGACACCATGGATATGTATACCAAATTTCATAGCAATCTGGACTGACCTCAATGGAAAAACGGACATTGCCATCCTTAGATGCCTGATTAAGTAATTTGGCTTCAGCATTAAGGAATGGTTCTGTGTCTTTAGGAGTTAAAATGCAGTAAACCCTTTCACTGAATCAACGAACTGGGAGCCAAGACATTTTATGATGGAAAGAAATTGCAACTCGTAGGATTTTTATACCATTCCATTGTTGTGATGTTTACATTGTAAATATTTATAAGGCATCTGATGGGGAAACAGCATCACCTCTTTTCCTTGTATCATCAGAACACGTCCAGCTCATCTCCTCTGCAGTATCATCGAAGTGAACAATGCTCAGAAGGGTTGAGACGTGTTTCTGGTGATTTTCCTCCATGTAGCCAGAGAGGGCAACGCTGGCAGCATAGCAGACGTTTCATTAGGACATGAAAAAGAAGATGAAGGAAAAACCACATTTGCATAAAAATAACATTAGTGAAATAGCAATCAGATGGTGCTGGGTCATGCTGAAAGTGTCATCCTCCTGAGACAAGACCAGGGCTATATCTTTAATTGAAAAGAGAAAGGGGATAAAAACCTTTCATAGATAAGATGCACACACGCTTTCATCTTTTTCCACTCACTGTTCTCATATTGTTCTCCCGTTCTTGCTGTTGTTTTTCTCTCCACTCACTTCTTCATTACTTATTTATCTCTTGTTTTTGGCATAGCCTGTTCTGGGATTACTGTGCTGTGAATGGAAAGGCTATGAGCTGCTATGTAACTATCTGATGCCGAGAGAGATTTTCCCAAAATGCTATAGGCTAACATCAACATGTGAATCGTGGCAGGCAGTAACTGGTTCTCAGAGGAAGATAAATATATCAATTTGTATGGCCTTAGAAGTATACAGTGTATTAATTAGCGTTATCTGGATGATGACAGAGAATGCCAGATGCAAATGATAAATAGAAATGATCATTTCTTTTTAAACTGTGCCAAGGTAAACCAAGATGATGCTTATGGGAAAATAAGCTTGAGGAATTTCAAATGCACACCTTGCTTTAGAGTTTGAGAAAGTGATCATCCCTTTTGTGTGTTTCAGTGTGTGTGTGTGTGTGTGTGTGTGTGTGTATGTGTTTATGTCGCTATGAATGCAAGTTCATGTGCACTTGAAGAGCACAATGAGCACTCTATTATAATTCTAACCTGATTAAAGAACCTTTCGAGTTGCGAAATCAATGTCGCTGAGAAGCCGATGCCAAAGAGGGCACATATCATTCATCAGGCAAAATGAGAATAGGGCTAACGAGCTAGCCGTGGTCTGCAGCGGTATCGCGTTGGGCCACATGGTCCTGTAATGCCGTAATGAGGAGAAATGGCTGAGGCATGAAGAGAAGCCAAGTGGCGGGGTGAAGGCCACTAATTCCCCTCGTCTGGAACCAGAGATAAGAGACAGATTAAGATTAACAATGTCCAGCCTGTTGAAAGACTAATTATGAGGCACTCTGCGCAGTTGCTAACTTCTGTAGGTAGCTCACAGAGACAGTCTGGAGTTTGTCCACTTGTGGTTTGTAGGTGCGTATGTGTATCCCCAACCCCTCCTCTCTGTTTGCTCTTTAGTCCTCTGTTCAGAGTCTTCTGAGTCTCCGCTAAGCCTTTCGTCATAGGTTTCACATGTCAGCTTTTTCCACTCTGCCCAGCTTCACACAGTAACTCAACTCTTCTCATCCCCTATTAGAGGCAGTAGGCTATAGGCCTATTACCTTTTAGCTGATAGCCAAGTGTCATTATCAGTTCAATATCCATCCAGATCCAGAGACATTTGGTGACATCTTATGAATGCAAATTTCCTTTATTTTGAAAAAGGGAAGCTGGAATATGCTTCTTGAAAAAGTTCCTTTTTACCTTAAACTTGCATTTATAAACAAGCTGCAAACACGACATTGACACATTATCACCATAAAGTTAATATAGGAACGTGATGGCAAACATTTGACAATGTACACATGCAGCAGAAATGGGGCACCATTAGCATTTATTTGGAGTTGTGTGTCAGGTCTCCTTGTTTCCTAAATTGACTAGCCTTTTTGCTCTGAGTTGATCTCCACCCACTCCTGAGGTAAACATTTGGTTCTTTATCAGGTAAAAGCTTCTCTATGTTCAGCTGCTAGTCGCTAACTGTCTGCCGTTTGGTGCTGGACAGGTAGTTCATCAGAGCTTTGTCTCTGAAAACAGCTGCCTGCTGTGGCTGGAAATTGGTTTATGAGAACAGTGAGAATGAACCACAACAGGACATTTGCACAATGTAAAACCATGAAACAATAAGCTGAAAGATGCTAAAGTGCACTAGCTGAAGGCAAATTCAGAGTTGGGTGACAATTATTTGTTGGTTCACAACAAGCGACCCCTATACTACTTAATTATTATATATTAGTAAAATAAATTCAACATTTTGATTAGAGCAGCTTTAAGAATAGGTGCTCACCATCTGGCTTTAAGGTTTTCAGCACTCCTAAGGTTAAATGTTGGGACTAATTTAGAATTTATCAACTGACGTAAAACAACAAGTGACCAAATCGCCCTAATTTCCATAAAATTAACTTTATTCCAAGGACTACATACAAATTCCTACTGCCAATTAATCTGCATCATTAATCTTCTGCAGTTAATTAGAGACATCATCAACACCTGTACCAATTGAGGATAGCTAACACTCTCTACCTGCAGTATCAATCAAAAAAACAAAGGAGGACAAACGTGGACCTGCAAGGACTTCTTTGTGGGACTCTGGGAGACGTAAGCAGCTGACTGCTGGGTATACTGTGCTGCTGCTGACATCAGGTTTGTAATTTTTGATCACTGAAGCGATTTTACTGTAGCTCTTGTAGCCTGGCCCAGAACAGAACAACAGATGGAGAGACCTGAGAACCTCCTTTTAAAGCTGTTCTCTGCCGTTAGGCACTAAAGTGCAGCCTCAGACCGCCTTCTGAGCCTGAGGGAGCAAGAGCGCGAAGTCGGCTGTGGTGGGGGTAGGTTGAGGGCTGTTGATACATTCACAAAAGCTCACACAATATGTGTGTGTCCTATATATAAATAAATGCTGTATATACCTGTATGTTCTACTATGTTAATGTGTTTGAGATGTTATTGACTGCACTCTGGGCTTGTTTAGGTCTATTTAATAAAGTTGCACAAGCACCAGTACAGTATGGCTCTGTTGAACTGTATGTGTAACTGTGAATATCTTAGTGTGCTTTTTATATCCAGCCTTCCCTTTTTCTTCCATGCATAATGCATATCTGTCACCTGTGCTCTGTCTGAGTGACTAACTCTCTTTGTATCAAAGAATTTTCTGACCTGTAGAGGACTTTCCTTCAAAACAGGTAACGCAGACATACCAGTACACAAACACAGAAACATTGATGCTGCACAGCAGTAGTTTGATGACTTCAGTCTAAATTATCCCATTTTCTTTTTTAGCAATTTCTATTTCTATTTCTATTTCAGCTTCAGTTGAATTTCACTTGGCTTCTAGGCTGGCTGTGCTAGACTTAGTTCTTGTTCTTTTTAGAATTTTTAGTTTTGTTTTAGTTTTTATCTCATTGGTTAGAATACCGTTTCGAACCACAGGCTGTACAACCCACACAAGATGGTTTACATGGATTACAATACCATTTCAGTTGTGTTTTTACTGAACTTCATTGGAAAAAAGTTTGTATTTATTTATTTTCTGCAAGATTATCCAAGAAGGTTATTATACAACATGTAACTACCATAAAACGTTGCAGTTGTCTTATGGTGTGAAAGCGTTTTTTTATAAGGAAGAAACTTCTCACGTTTACAAGAAAAAATATCTCAATTAACACAATGTCTCATTATTGGGAGAAAAATATCACGTAACAAGAAAATGTGAAGAGACAAGACAGAGAGTTAACAAGAAAGAAGAAGTTAATGAGAAAATCTAAGACCAGTGTTGCCTCTCCTCTACAGCAGAAATTAGTGCGAGCATTTGAATGAACTGATCAAGCTTTCTTTTTAGGGCTAAAACACACAATTAAATTTTGCTCTGGAGACTGTGATTAGTATGCAGATGCTATCTCCACTCTTTTCTTTTTAGATTTCTCTCTTTGGTTAAGACACTGGTTTATTCAAGGTGTTATTTTCTTATGGGACAGCTCTTTCTGTCATTTAGTTATTACAGACAATATCTTGTTATGAGGACACCTTCTAGTTGTACCACTGGCAACTGTAACTCAGTCACACATACACTAAATTATACATATACTGCATGCCAATTCAGACTCAGTAACAACTCCACATGAACATCTCCTTCCTTTCCTTAAAACTTAAGCTATGATTAACTTTACAGCATCTTTCTTTTGTTAAATCTTTTCTTATGTTTTTCCATTAAGTCCTCGGCTGTGAGTTTGTAAAATACATTTAGTTGCTGCTAACTACAGTGTAGCATAGCAACAACCTACATTAAATTCTAGAAAGAAAACAGTATTGCACATGCTATTCATCATAAGTTTGTACAGGAAGAGAGCACAAAAATTGTCCATGTTGCATATCTTTGTATAATTTCCCCTGTCTGGCTATACAGCATGAGTTGAACATCATTAATATTATGCTCTTTAGTGTAGATGGGCAGTATTTCCATTTTATTGTACACACAATGATTTAAATAGTTGGCTCCCTGCTAGCCACAGTGCTGATTGCACTGTTTGAGTTCTTTTTTCAGTTTGTGCTGTGGAGCCAAACATACGCATTACATCCAAGTCAAACAGTGTTGCTCTATGGCACACACGGATAATTGGTAAATTCAAACAGCCTCCAGCCATTAATTCTGTATGTCAACAAATGAAGCTCTAAAGACACTGCCTTATCATGGCTCTCAGCATCTGTGACTGTAAAAACTTCTGCTCAATAGTCACACATCAAACCCCACTATTTGATGGCTTGGGGGGCTGTATTGGGGTTATTCCATAAAGCCACACCTAATGCTCATAGCCTGAAAACATTATTCAAACGTTCATTGTTCCATTTGCCAACATTCTTCTGTAATACACTGGAAAAACTCTCATGAAGACCTGGCACTTCCTGTCTAAACACTTCAGACTGAGAGTCACAAGAACAAATGTGTGGAAGTGAGATTTTTATAATTTGGTTTCCATTTCTTTCCTCATCAGCAGATGCAAACCAGACTGCGGGTCAGTATGGCTGTCAAAAACAGAGTCAAAGTGTTGCTGTTGAAACACCTGAGGAGAAAATAGCAGGAAAAACCAAACAACAGATCTTCACTCTAACTCCAGCTTCCAGTCATACAGAGCAACTCAGTCACTGCTGCTGGTATCATCACACGCTGACAGAAACACACCCTCTCACTTATCTCACCCACTTTCCAGCTCAGTGTCTTCCAGTACACCGCACTAAACCCCTCATCATCTAGTGCACTGGTGTGTGGCAGTGATTGGATAATGACTCATATGTAAATACTTGAATATTTAGGCTGAAGTTTTTCCTCTCTTAGTAGCTACTGCAAAAGTTAGCACACTGCCTTCTCAGAGTTTCCAGGACAACGTAACACAATGCGACCCATTTTTGTGTCTGCTCTTGAATAGAGGCCAATGATCCAAGCTCAGCAGATGGCACTCTTATATTTATTTCACAAATTGTACATGATTCTAAAGGATCTATTGTGTTATGGGAGGTTTTCATTTGCATCAATTTGAATCTGAAATTGAATTCAACCAAAATATTTGCTGCAAGTTACACAAAATATTGCAAAATAGTGGCAAATTATAGTTATGACAGTAAGTGAAAGACAATACTGTGAGGATTAAAGTCCCTTCGTAGTCTTTTTTTTTTACTGTTCTGGTCCCTTTTCCTTTGATGATGAAATTCTGCCCATGTACGTCTCCCTGTGACCAAGAGCAAGAAGGTCATGGGATTAATTGCCTTGGCATTCCCAGTGATCCCACTTCCACCTTAAAGTTCTTTAAGTATGGGTCTCACACACCCGACTGGAGAGTCATGGTCTGGAAAGACTGAAACCCCCGAATAAAACACCCAGACGGAAGAAAGAATTTACAGAAAATTAGACATCAGGAGAGCTACAGTATGACATTAGATGACCTGTGCAGTGCAGATACTTCATGAGTCTGACCCATGCAGGGTATTGGATGGTTTGCCTACTCATGTGTGAAAGTATAGGAGAGCTCTGGGGGCTTTAGGATGAAATGCTTGAGGATCCACATATTGTAGGCCTATAGTTTCGCTTGGCAGCAACAATGATAAAACAGATATTTCTTCAAGGCGTAGGATGTCTCTGACTCAGAATACAAGACTAAGAAAAATCAATAGAATAATTAGAATCATCTTTCTTGTTGAGGAAGAAACCAAACTCACAATATGGTGTCCCAAGTGTTTTTTTTCATTATCAATGCCCATGTTTATGCTTTAAAAAGCAAGTTGCATTAGTTCTTGGGTGTGTTCGCAATGCCTTGCAATTCGTTTTCCCATTAACTCTTGTTGATAGGGATTAGGGCCCCTGAACTCAACATCAATGATTTTAAAAGGCAGACAGGATCCATTCAAAGATTATTAAGAAATGGAAATGTGCTGCATACTTGTTTCAGAACAGCCCTGACCCCGACTTAAACATAGCTTGTCCACTACAACTGATCCTGATCCTGATTCTGTGATTCAGACCTTGTGGCCGTGCTGCAGCATGTTCAATAATGCAGGGCTAGAACGCAGCTGTGGTGGTGGAGGGGAGTTAGGAGTGTTCCTCAATACCACTTCACTCCTTCTTCAGCAAACAAAGCAAGAAGTGAGGGGATCAGGCAGGAAAAAGTAAGCTCTTAACAAACTCAAGACAAAAGACAACGTGAGCATAGGGGAGGCCTTAAGGTCCAAATATGTGAAGGGTATCAAGAAACTGAAAGAAATGTTGACTTAAATCAGCAAAAGTGTATTTTCTCCCATGTGTGTTTTCTCCACTGTGCACTCGAGAATGTCTGAAAGGGTCCCTTTAAAATAAAACCAAGCGTGTACATTTAATATCATGGTAAAAAAAAAGTAATTTCCTCTTCCCAGACCATCTGAGGTTTAGCTGTAGCTCACTGACCTCACAGCTGGACTGAGTAGCGTGGGGGACTTTGGGGGAAGAGTGCAAACACTGAGCATAGCCTGATGCTTTCCAAACTGACCAAAGACCCACTGGGCCTAATCACAACCATTAGATAGGATTTTTACAGCACAAGATCCACTAATGGAATTTATAATCACCTGGTTTAAAAGCTGTAGCAGGAGACAACTGTTGTTTTGGATTTGTTTTAATCAGATTGGTGTGGTGATTTGCTCCAAAAAGGCATCATCATCACGTTTGTTTTGATCCAATTGTTTAGTGTCCTGGCTCCCACCTCAACTACCCCCTACTCCCATTGGATTTGTCACATGAGAGAAAAAATGTCCAGACTTTTCGTCTGTCCAGCATTTAACTTGAAAGCTCCTTTGGGAGATGATTTTTACTTTTAAACACCAATGACTTAGTATCCAAAGCCACTATTCAAGCTCCTTTGCCTATTCATCCATTCGTCACTGTTAAGTCCATTTCCATTCTACTTATTTTTCTTTTTCCTTTTCAAATAAAATCATTAACAGCATCTTTTGTCGTGTGGTCTCCAGAGAGAGAGGGGACATAAAAGCGGGATAGAGTTCCAGACAGCACTGTCGCACTTTCGGGGCCGCAGACTGAACAACACAATATTTCACTCCCAAGTGTGTCTCTGCCGCTCCCCAATGAATATCCATAATTATCAAATGGAAGACTAAAAAGAAAACTTCAGTGGCACACGTAAAAGCCACAATTCAGCAACACTCACACAGACAGGTCACCACTCTGTTCATGACAGTAATGAAATGAATTTCGGCAAAAGCTTTTAACCCTAAATGACTTTACTTATCAAATCTTTGGCATTCAAAAGTATCAAGACGAAGACAAAAATAAAGTGTAAAAACGAGCGACCAAACAAACATTCGCTTAGGAAAGAGTAGCCTACTGCTAACAGTTTGCAGGCTGGCTAGTTAAGTAGCTGCTCTGCCTCAGCACATTAAACAGCATCTAACCGAACCTGCAAATGTCATTTCGTCCATTTGGTGTGGTCCTTCAGTACGACTGCTAACAAAACACTGTCCTAGGTGTGTGACTTTGGTTTGAGTGGATGGGGCGACACAATAAAACATAGGGTCTGCACTTTCTGCATTTCTACATACATTTACTCACTGTGTCATTTACAGAAAATGTGATTATCCTGGGCTAAATGATTGAATAGGCATTCAAGACTCAAGTAAACCTCAAAATTGTACTTAAGTAGAGTAAATGTACTTACTTACTTTCCACCACTGGCTTTTTCTGGAAAACTGCGTTTGTCTGTGGAAAATAAAAAAACAAATATCTGCATTTGTGATTTGCACGATTCAAAAGCCTGAGCCTCTGTTGATCACAACCAATAAAAACACAATCTGAAGATCTGTTGAAGTCATATTCTGACCTTCTTGCAGCATTGTTACAGCACACATGTATTTATGTAATGAGACACCCCAGTGTAACATTATGCAACGCCCCGCATAGTGGGTGTATTCCAGTACACTGCCTAAGATAAATATACATGCCCCGCTCCATCCAGCCCTCTCTTGTTTTAATGCTTCTTTGATGTATTGTAAATTGCATTCCTGTGAGAACAGGCATGAACTACAGGTATCAAAGGAAGTGTTCAGAATAGACATGTTGTATTTAGTGCGTATATGTAAAGTTTAGGGAATTTAAAACAGAAAATGTGGTGCTAAGGAATAAAAGGTCAGGAGAGAAACTAGTGCATACATTATGAGCATCCAGAGAGCAATGATTGCATCCACCTACCCCTTTCAACCCACCTCCTTACTCAAGCTCTTTTGTATAAGAGGGGAAAAGAACAAGCGGAGCATGATGTGTCCAATGGTGCTATCTGCTGTTCACTGGGTCACACTGCACCTAATAACTGAACATGGATGTTAAAATGCCTGTGGGAGAGGTATCTACATGCATTCACTTCAGTATCACATACTGTCCAAGATTTTTTATCTCTCCTGTCAAATTTAATCTGGTGGGACATGAATTCAAACTGCAGATGTATTCTGTTCTTTTGGTCAAACAGTCACAACTTGAAATAATAAAATAAAAACTCTCTTCTTTGTTGCAGCCCTGTTTTCCATGTTTTTGTTCAAGGACAGTACAAAACACGATCCAGTGAATTGTATAATCTGTTTTTACCAACACTATTTTTTGTATCCATGGCCCAGTTTCCACACAGGGATCATCAAAACTTCAATGTATCTTTTTCATATTGACTGTCATACTCACTTAGATCATATATTTCTACTGTATGATGTAATATTGACAGTGTTTTTTCATACAGCACATTCAGACAGGGACAATCTATTCAAATATACATTGTTATATACTCCATATTATAGAAAAAAATCCTTGTGCTGGGTCCATTAACTGTACAGACAGCTCCACCTGCTGTTTAAACTTTATTTATTGTCCATGGCAGCTCTGTTAAGGTGCACATTGAACGACAAATGGGGTAGAATTGATATCTTAGATAAATCTACTGCATCTTTCTTCCAGTGCTTTTAAATTTGTTTTGGTAGACGATAAGGGAGCTGGATGCATTGATCTTGAGCGTAGAATAGCATGTTCCTTGCAGTGCAGGCTGACAAACATCTTACTCAGTGGGGATCATCAGTCCCTGATGTATTATAACAGATACAGCCCTAAATAGTTTGTTGTTTAACCCCTCTCCCTCCCTTCACTGTTCCCTACACAGTCTTTATGTTATCTTATGTCTCAGCACCTGAATGTGGGGGTGGTCCCAGCCCATTACCAGTCCCCAAAGAGATGAACGATATCCCTATGGTGATATCCATCACTGCATTGGCCCTTGAGAGACTAATAAGGGGAAAAAAACTGGGGCACCTGGAGGCAGCAGTGATTGATGATGTGCTGAGGTCAATGTGACCAGCCAATCATGGCTCAATAAGGCCAACACAAAGCAGGAATGTCTCAGACCCGATCCTGCGTGGGTGAAAAAGAGAATTTGTCAGGGTGCAATGGTTTAATTTATATGAGCTTATTCCCATGTTTGGACCTTCAGCAAGTGAAAACGGTGTCATACCTGAAGACTCATATCTGCAGGAATGCCCATGGTGGATCAGCGGGGGAAGGGATGAAACATGTTTACCTGGATTCACACAGCTGTCTGCTTCCTGCTGTTATGTGGCATGTAGCTCAGAGGATGTCTGTGATTTCATTGTGCTGTCATTTGCCTGTTCAAATACACCTATCACAATCAGCTAGGAGAGGACATAGCGTTTGCTATGTGGAACAAGTGTCTGTGTCTACACCGTGACACCTTTTCCTCAAAGTAATTCTTGAGCAAGTGACAAGGGTTCCTTTTGCTTTTAAAAAAATACATTTTGTGTGGTGGATATAACCAGTTTACTCATTCTGTCTCTTCTGAAACCTTTCATGTAGTTTGGCTGAACTTTTCTTTACTTCAAATGTCTTCTGAGTCCTTCCTCCTTTCATTAATACTCTTGGTAGTGTATGGGGAGATGAAAGGTCCAGAGAAATCTGCCGTCCTTGTTTTGTCTGTCTCAGGTTTCCTAGTAGGAAGAATGTAGGTACACAGAGAGAGCCAATATTGACCTGAGTTTCCTGCTTTGTTACCTCCACTGAATGATACTGATTGTCTTTGACCTTTGACCTGCCTTACACTTTGTTTGAACATCGCAAACTCTGATAACTGTGGAATTTAACTTAGTACGTGACTGGGCTGGTTTGCAGATGCAAAAGTAGAAGGTGGTAGAAGAGGGTTTATATGTCAATAACATAACCAATCAGAACTTTTAACAAATAAATAAAACTGAGACAGTACAGGACATGTTGATGCATTGTCAGCATTGATGCTTAAGTTATTAAATATCTTTAACACATTCTCTTTTGCTACATTTTTGATTAATGTTATACTGTCTGGTTTTTATTTTTTGAAATATACTGTGCATATGTGAGTTCACTGCTTCTTATCACACCCATAATCAATGGCACACATACAACACATCCATAATCAATAAAATCCAGGTTATTTATTTATTTTTTATAAGTAACCCTTAAATCAGGTATCAGGGCCACTTCAACATTCAAGTACTACAAGTAAATGGCATTCTATTACCAACGTCTTACTCAACAAAAGAAAAATGCAAACAACAGTTCTATAAGTTTTTATATCATCATTTTATGTCATCTTTGTTGCTGCAACAACAAATAAAGCCCCAAAACCTGCTCTCTTCTTATCAGCCCTTTGCAAGCAGTTGCAGACACATTTGATTTTGCCATTATGATTATTTTATTTTAAGCTAATTGTATATGAAGGGGTAGTTTCGTATGAAACAACTAGATATCATGTTGCAGGACGGTGGAAGGGGGATGGAGGGCCTGAAGTGTCCCACGGGCTGGCAATTTGAGACCCTTGACTTAAATGGTGTTGTTCAGTGTATATACACAGTAATCTATCTTTGGGACTCATTAGAGACTAGAGGTGCCTCATTGTTTTTGTCAATTTGAGAAGCTTCATGCAAAAACATGCAAATCAGTCATTTCCCAGTAGTTTGGAAGCATTAGGGTTCTTAAAATGACCTGTTTATTAAGACTAATTGACTACAATTTCCCTTCACTCATTATGATTATTTCTAAATGTCGCACACCACTTTGCTTGCATGCAACATGGAAGTTCAAAATGTTTGTGCTTGACTTTTGACCCTGGACAAATACGAATAGAATGGGCTCATTCATTGAACCTGTCCCACATCATACCCCTGGTATTTCTCCTCCGCTCTATTAGCTCGCACACTGACAGATATGAATTAGTGTGGGAGCAAACACACTGAGCCAAACCTGTAGTGGTAATTAAAATAAGGTTTAAAGGATTATACCACCAGCTCATTTTCAGCTGCTTCTCTGCCCAGGGCATTTCTCCCTATGATGAGGGTGGTATATCCAAAGAGGCTCTGAGGGGCTACTTTACAGTCTACAGACAGTAATTTCCTTTGGTCAGCGGAAATTATATTCTTGTATTATATATGTTAATGGTTGAGCTTTGATTGCATAGGAAAGCTACTGTATTATAATCATGTATATGTGGTTAAAGTGCAATATAACACATTCAAGACAGACCCATCTACTATAAGAAGCATTAAAACACTTATTTTTTGCTGCTTTATGTTCTTGTATTCCTCTCATGTCCACTTGCTTTTTCTTTGCTTTCTTATGACAGTAGTTATATATTATATTTCAGCGCAGGGGATTATTGTGGCCTTTGATGATAGCAGACAAAGTTATTCCATTGCTCTGGGTCCTATCTTAGGAGAGAAAACAAGCTAGTGCTGTTCAATCGACCTGTCAAAAAACAGAAGCATAACCATAGATAATCCTTATGAGAATTCACCCAGAAAAAAGATAGGATTGGTGTCGTCCCTACACAGAGACTTCTACCATGTATTCTGTTGTCTCCCCCCACTTTTCTCACACCGTCAGAAGGGAGAAGAGAAGTGGGAGAGCAAAACGAAAGCCAAAAACAAAAGACAAGTACTTTTGAGATTCATTTTTAACTAACATAGCAGATGTGTTCTCAGTCTGCTTTTTTGCCTAGAGAGAGTTCCTTTCACCTTGTTAAACCGCTTTTAAAAAACTCCAGAGTTCTATAATCCATGAAACTTCTCAGAACCGGACCTATCATCAGGTGCACACATGGGAAATCAAATGCTACCATCCATTCCAGCTGCTTCCTCCCTCTGTTTGAAAAATGTGTGCAGGAGCCTCTCAACAGTGTGAAATTACTCCCCTGGGTGGGCAGAGAAAAGGCACTCAGCCAACGAATGTCACCTGGATTCCACTCAATGTCCCCTCATTTGTCATGACTCTACCGCACAGCACAGGCACAACTTACAGAAATGTCATTTTTTTGTGTTGCACTATAAACTGTTGTTGCTGATGCTGTTTTTTGTTGTCATGTTGAGAAACAACCTTGTAGCCTTCGGGATTGTTTTGCCAAGGATCCTTGTCCATGCTCTCAGTTCCACTAATAATTTAGCATTGTCTGGAAATAGCTCTCTCTGCAACTTTATACATTTACTTTTACAGTGACATAACCCTTTTTTTCTTTTAACCTAATAGGAAAACAGGATATCGGTGTTCTTATTGGTTATTTCCTTTTTGTGAGGACTGAAAATGTCTCTTTTCAAGTGCACATTATTACAAAAAGTCCTTTCAAAAAATCTCTAGAAGTGATATAAAATATAAATGCAAAGGGTGGACGGCAGAAATGGGGTAAAGAAAGCAAGACAGTACAAGTGTTTTCGTGGCAGAGTCTGATTGGTATGAATGTCACATTGTGCCTGAGGAGTGTGAAGGAGAGTCATTACATTCACAGAGGAAGCAGGGGAGGGTCTCTTTTTGAACTCTGTGCATTTGTTTTGAAGTTTGCTTCCAATTATCATGATTAAGTCACTTCCTCAGGGTAACATTTGGTATTTAATGTGAACATGTCACACACACTTTCAAAGCTGGTGCTCATTTGTTCTGGACTCAATTCTGCTACTTCTGTGTCTGTTTTTTTTCATGCAAGTGCTTAGATAAGGACATATTTCTATACATATGCACATTACCTACATTCAAAGGATACTCTCTAGTTGATTATTTCCGGAACAATAATTGTACATCGATGTCCATTGACTGACTGCATGCGTGCAACTTTGTGTGATGGGCGTTACTGTGAAGTAAAATAAAACTGCACTGCTTGTCCTCTGCCTAGAGTTGACTCACAGCTGAATCCACACAGTCTTTATGTGCTGTGCTTGCGTCACCATTAAACACCACTCACGTGTGCTCTGCACAATGCACAGTGTGCATGTATGTGTGTTAAGATAATTAAGTATGCTTGTTTTACAGTTAATAAACACTATAAATATACAAAAAATGTGGAATCCTGTTTCCTTTCAATTGTGTGCTGCCTTTGTGCTGCTATTTTCTGATATATTAGCACATGGCAGAACAGATGATTACATGGTATCGGGGAAAAGTGTGTGCGTGTGTGTGTTTTACTGTTTTCTTTTTCAACAGGATGTGTGAAACAAAGGGATTTGGTGTTTTAAAGTTAGATTTATATTCAAGCAAGGGATAAGGGGATGAATTGTGGAGATGCATTACATCAATGAGTATCCTCACTGTGAGGACCTCACAATAAAAGAAAAGTGCGTGTGTGCTAAATCCATGCCTGAATGTGTCTCAGCATGTCCATGTTTGTGCTGCATCCTGTCTATGCAGTCATGGAGCCTCGCAGAGCTTTTTTGTGGGTGTTTTGCTGGCTGTCACTCCAGCGATCCATCTTGTCTCCTCACCCAGCTGCTGATGTGCCACAAGCTATGCAGGGAATTTTCTCAAGGAATTACGTTTGGGTTTAAGCCAGACACTGACATAAAAATGCCATATTTCATTTGAGCAATACAGTAACCATCTAATATTTTTGTCACTTGAGTACGCTGTCATGAAGATAACTGTATCATGTTTTCTGGGAAAGAAACTACAATATGAGAAATCAACTGAATAAACATAATTGCTGTATGTTAAAGTCAGAAACTTATACAAATTGTGAATTTGTGGTCAGTGATGAAAGAAAAAAACACTTTGCTAAAGTCTGCTTATATATATTGTTTAGGTTGGCTTTGAGGAAAATTTAGCATAAACGGAAAAGGTTCTCTTTGTCTTCATTTCAGACAGTGACAGTATAGAACAAGCAGGTCATTATGGCTATAGTGGGTTTCCCTCCTGCTTGACAAAGAACCCAAAGTCTATGGTAAATATGGGTGAAGGGTCAGTGGCCATTGCACTGCCATACCATATGTTTTACATACCTTTCTACTACCAGACTGCAGCTTCACTGTCACAGGAGGATGTTTGAGGCAGGTTTTGTTCCACAGAAACACTAAAAATGTCAGTAGAGCTGTTTTATCACCATGCAAAAGTAATAAAATGATCTACTTTTTATGCCCCAGGTTTGCGTTTACTATCTCTTTATGGATCCTCACTTATTCCAGAGAATAAATCTGTCTTTATTCTATTTCATTATACATTCACAATTTTTTTCCAGTGAGGAAGGCAGCTAGCTATAAGTGCAGGCAGCTACTGTGTGACTTACAGTGTTGGCATAATTACAGAAGATAGAGAACAGAAGAAGACATTGACAGAGAACACAGCTGCAAGCATTTAACTGCCAACTGTATGATGCTCATGCTCTGCTGGGGTTTGCAATGCATCTTATATGACAGCACATACTGTGGGACCACTGACCAACAACAATATGTGCTGTACATTTCATTATTCTTCTTCATTTCTCATCATTTCCTCATCTTACGAACGTCAATATGAACATTGCCAATCCCACGGCCAAGTTTTATTTTCACGTATGTTTTCTATCAATACATTGAGTCATGCATGGTCTCCGAAGACAGCCAACGATTAACATTACATTGATTACATGATGTTACACCATATGTAGTGTGTCCCATCCACAACAACTTACAGGATCCTCTGGGGTTCTGCAGTAATCAGTATGGTCTTTGTCAGCAAGACACATTGTTAGTTGTGTTAATACACAGTGTTAGTTTAATGACATCAGCCGTTAATACATCATCCAGTCATTAACCGTAACTAGAGGCCACTTAAACAGACAACAGGGATAAATGCTTTGAGATAGCCATTGTGTTAAGCTCGGTTTATTGTTAACACGATAATACTAAAGCTTTCGGAGTTGCTCTGATACTGAGCAGTAGCTTAAATGTTTGTAATGATGATGAATGTGTTTGGGGCTGTGACCCACAAGTTGACCTGGCTGCTAGAGATCATGTGGGCCATTAAGAGAACCACAGTATATACAGTAGTGACATAAAATAAATAATTCACAAGACAATTACCCAACAGGGGCTCTGCAATATGTATAAGGAAACCCCAGAGTGAGGTTGTTTGAAAGAATTACAACACATTTTTAAATGCGTCATTTTGGAGCACATTTACTGCACATTCAGGGCAGGTTTACTGGAGAAAGTGAAGAACAGTACCATGATAATAAAAAATAAAAAAATAAAAACATGTGGAGGCAGACGTTAGCCACTACTAGTTCAAAGCATTGGAAATGACACACACTCTCTCTAAGGTTTTTTTTTCAATTTACTGCATTTTATAAATATATCTCCATTTAAATTCCATTACTTCATTTTCTGATGGTTAATGTGTTTTTAATGATGTACTGTATTTTTATTTACAACTTTTAAAAGAGTACCTCCTGTGTTTTTCAGTGTTTTTCATCTATAAATGTTTTGCAGAAAATGTGAAAATTGGGTTCATCTTATGGGCCATTAGGTAACTAGGTTCAGTTTCTCCAAAACAGCAGTGAATGGCAGTACAGCATTTGAAAGGTGGAGGGAGCCTTGGATTCAGTGAAACAATATATGAATGAAATACTAAAAACTTTGAAGATGAAGCTTAGACTTTCTCTAACCTGGGCCAGTTTGTAATCAGTGGAGATGTGGATGTTTGCCTGTGTAGTATTTAGTAACATTGACCCATAACATTTTGACAGCATGTCAGCCTCTCAGAATCATTCACCTAATGGCAGCAATCTTGAAATTTGCAAGTTAAATTCATATATCAAATGTGTACAAAAAAAGCCATGTGTCTTTCATAAGCTAATCTGTTACTCTAACATAACACCATTTTTGGTGTCTCCTTTGTGTCTGGCGCTGGAGCCAATTAAGCTGATGGGCAAATAAATTGCATTATTGTTTGCAATCTGTCAGAGTTATTTGGTCATGAGAATTCCTCAGTTTTATATTTTTTTTCACTCATGGATTTACAATCAACAGAACATCTTGCATCTTGCATGACTCTTGAATTTATGTGTATCCAAGAATTGTTTAATATTTCTCAGATTGCTTCATTATATAGCCTACAAAACAGAGGGCCAGAGGAAGAACAAAACATTCTCTCTTTCTTCCTGTTTAAAAACACACTGTGTATTAGTGAGTGGCATATATACCACAATTGAGCTGCAGCGGTGCAAGCACTGAAAAAGCAGTCATGCATAATAATGATAATTTATAGAGTAGTCCACTGACAATTGCAGTTTGTTGACCAACTTGTTAGTTAGCTCTGCTAATTAAGTGTTGTGCTCCTATTAGGCCAGTAGAGGCCAGGGCACATTAATAGTTTTTTGCTTGTATTGAGAGGAAGTATTCTGTGAGGTTCAATTAAATTTATGATTACTGTTATTCATTATCCTGTCATTACAGTTTTAGGTAGTGGCATCTGAAATTAAGTGTTCTTTATTTTTAGAACCCAACTTCATTATTTAATTTTTTTTTATTATTATTATTATTTTTTTTATGAAGTGAATCTTAATTTGCATTTATTATGGGGTTGTGTATTGGTTGGCACTGCCACCACAGCAGAAGGAAAGGTCCTGGGTTTCAATCTGGCATGTGTAGCTTTTGTGTGTTTGCATGTTCTCCCTGTGTCTATCAGGGTTTCCGCCCATATTTCAAAGAAATACAGTGTAGGTGAACTGGAAACTCACAGTTAAAAGGTGTAAATATGTGATTAAATAGTTTACTGTCAACTCTGTCCAAGATGTACCCCACCTCTCGCCCAATATGAGTTGGGAGAGGCCCCAGCCCCCCTGTGGCCCCTCACAGGATAAGTAGGTTCAGATGATAGATGGTTTGTTTATTATTTTTCAAGAAAAGAAAAATCCAATATCTGTGCCTATCTGCCTTTACCAAATCCTGTAGCACAATATCTGCAGGCTGTCATTAGGTGAGCATTATGTGTGCCAGTTTCCTGAATGAATCACTAAACAGCAGCCCTCACCAACATGTGAGTGTACAGTGCCCCTGCTGTGGAGAGTTCATTTTTAATTTTCTGTTTGTGTGGCACTTGTAAATTCTGCACACTGTTAGAACACTTCTGAAGTTAGTATGGGAAGCTCTGAATTACTGGATTGCTCCATGTTCAGGAGTACTACCACGCCAAGCCTAATTACAGTATATTTTCCAGCATATGGGTCATGCATGTGAGATTGTACAGGAGGCTCCAAAGGAAAAAAAAACACAGCATGTTAGCAACCACGACAATTAAAGTAAGCTACAGAAACAGTCAGGCAATATACAGTGAGTCTGGTGTCAATTTTCATTGCACACTAGCTGTGTGTAGTTACCTTGGCAAATGGACAGAGGCTATTAGTGGGCAAGGAGAGGCAATGGGCCAGGAAGAGCTGTTGATGGATAGTAAGATTTGATTTGCTGGAACAAGGAAGTACCACTCCAGACTGCTCGTGTTTTAGACATGAGAAAATTAATAGGTAAAAAAGATTTGTTTGTACTTGGCTTCCTAGCTATCGGATAAATATTCCCACAGAAGATTATCAGATAAAGACAAATCTCAGGTGTCCCCTGTTGCAGCATTAAATCCTCGAGGAAGCATATGGGACCCCTCAGAAATAAGTGGTACCAAATGTTTTGTCCCCATTTTCTGTAACAATGGGTCAGTGTTGAGCGGAATCATTTGCAGCAGTGCGGTACTGTAGAGCAGCGGTTGTTTAGTTGGCATGAGTGAACTTTCAAGACTATTCAAAACATATGCTGTTCAGCAAATAATTTATTCATGTGCAGGTTTCATTTTCTTTTGTGCACATTGATTGATTCCATTCCTTTCCCACATTGTCATTTCTTTATATTTTGAGGAGATGTCTATCATATTTGTCATTCTCTGACCCTTTTAGTTGCAAGCACATTTTAAAGATTATTCATCTTTATATTTTTTCAACCACATGTTACTTTACTTACCACCTCTTCAGGTAATTGGAAACAGAAGATGCATTATAACCCTTATGGTGTAGTAGATGACCAAACTACTGGGTTACGTAATCTCAGGCCTACTGGGATCCCCTCGTTACTGAAAGTAAATCTGGGCCTCCCTCAAAGAGAAGCAGCTCATGCTGAGAGTGACTCAGAAAAGACTGACACAGCTATGACCTTAGTCTCTGCTGAATCAGCTTTATGTTACATATGGGATACAGTGATTAATTTCCTGTTGTCACCTGCTCTGCAAACAGGTCTCTTTTTTACTCACTACAGTAGATGGGAAATCAATCAAAATATCAATGGTGTCAGTGTGCAGAATTTCTGTTTGACTTCGTCTGAGTTGAGGTGCTGATTGTTTACATTTGAGGGGTTACACATAGTATGGAGAAATAATTAAAGACCAGATATTAGCTTAGCATTAATACATCCTGCTAACACAGGCAATTTCTCTTGATGTTAATTATTTCATACTTACATCACTGTTTGTCACATGCTGCCTCTGCTGTGGTTCTGTCCCTGGTGTCATGCATTCACACTTCATACAGTTTAAAATACATCCAATAGCAACTAACAGCATTTTAGGCTTTACTGGTGGATTTAAAACATTAGAGTGCCTCTTGTCTTGCTTGATACAATGAGATATTGATGTTAACCACATTCAGAGTTTCCACATTGCGTCAGATGGCTTTAGTTCACTCACTGTTACTTTAACTAACAATGAAATGAGACAGATGACAATACCAGGATCCACTTCTCTGTTACTCTAATACAACTTTATCAATTATGTATTTAACATTGAGACAGAGGTTTTCCAGGATTACGTGTTTTTGTCGCACTACTGACTGCTGGTGGGAAAGGCAGAGCAACAGATTGCCAACAGCCTGATTTTTTCAGTAGCCAGTGAGCTTTATTGCCTGGTAGGGAATAGAACATGCACATGGTCCAATCCAAAGGAATTATGTTCTATAAAGTATAGACCCCATAAAGAAGGATAATCACATCAACATTAGTGTATTTTGTTTGGAGGCAAACTTTACATGAGGAGTCTCTTCTCTCCTCTATTGTCAGTTTGGTGTGCCTTTTTTCCCTTCAGCTGCAGCATCTGGTTTATTTTACAAGACAGATGAAAGATTGTTAATATGAACTCTGTGAGCACAAAGCCGACCTCCACCCAACTTTACACACACAAAAAGTTACGGTTTCACAGTGGTTCTTTGAAGTGAACTGTGTAGCTCTAGCATACTGTTTATACACACTACACAAAGAAAGTTATTGTTACACACATGGTTCTTCAGGTTCTTCATTGGTTCTGTATTGGTTCTGCATTTTTTTCCATGAAAAGAACAAGTGAGTTGGAATGCTGCTGAGTCACTCCTGCATGAGAGGCAAACATGAACATTTCTCTACATCTTCTATATTATGAGCAGAAATTGTATTGCAGGCACTAAATGCCCTGTTGTGAAATGCAGTGATGGTGGTCCATAGTTACATGCTTTTAGAAGAGCCATGCTTTTAGAAGATCCATGCCTTACTGGTGATGCTGTGTTTTTCTTTTAAGTAAATAATTAGCACAGATGTGGTGTGACTGCATTTGCTTACGTTTGAACCAAGCAATGCATTTGGCCATATTTTGGAGAAAATGGGTGGTTGGAACATAGAGAGCATACAGATGGGCAGATAAAATGAACTACATGAGTGTGTGTGTGTGTGTGTGTGTGTGTGTGTGTGTCTTTGTGTGGGGAGGGCTGGGTTAGGATCAGATATATTATCTTTTATTAAACATTTACTGTTTATACATATACATACATATAGTGATTCACTTAATTCTCACTAAAATGTGGTCACAACAGATCATTAAATTGCAAAAATGAATGTGTTCAATTTGAAACCAAACTGGGGTGGCAGCCGCCTACCGGTGCCACCCCTCTAGATCCGCCCCAGGGGGTGCCAAAGTTATCGTACCATATGGTTTATTGTGTTGTGTTGTGTTTTGCAGTTATTATATTGACACCAATATTGATTATTGGTGCCATATATATGGCACCAAAGAAGATTCTAGGCCATGTTACTGCTTAGAACAGTTTCTCTTTGCCTCTGCCCTCTCTTCATTTCTCTATTGTTCTCAGTACCCTCCTCTGTGGGGAACATGTGGTAGCTATTCTCATGTTGCAGTGTAGACCCGAAAACTAGCTATCTAGCTGATGTGCAGCTAGAGGCAGCTGCACATCACAGTGAAAATGGCAGCACAGTCAGCCAGGCTGATTTGGAACAGACATTTAACATGAAGCTGTAAACGGTTACAAGGATAGGAAAGGAGTGAATGAAAAGATTGTTGTATTCAAGACTCTGTATGTCCAATTTTCATCTCCCTGTGAACCTTTGTATATGTTCTGTAGGTGAAACTTATGGCTCACAATCCTTTTTCTATTATTAAATGACACTGTTTTGTAAAGTTATATTTATCTAATGGGCAAAGGAGGAGGAACAGTATGAGGGAGGGTGGTATGCTAAGTGGTAGAAAAGAAAGGAGGTGTAGAAGGCAAAGGTGGATGGGAAACAGAGAAGAGAGAAAGGGAATGGGCATGGAGAGAGCATTACACAGTCCTGCTATAAAAGAGAGCTGTTGCTTTGCCCAGAACACACCAGTGTTGGACAGCTATGGCTGTAATCTGAACTTTCTTGGAGCTGATTCTTGGATCTGATCTGACAAAATTCTGGAGCATAGCTTCTGTGCTTTATATTTCATTACACTTAGGTCCCTTTCTTGTCAGTAAGAGCATATCCTGAGCTTTGCACAGATGGATCCACCTCTGATCTTTAAGTTGGCAACAGGCACAGTTACACTGAATTCTAGTAGATGGACATATTACTTATTTGTTGCTCTTTGTAGGGAAACAAAGGAACATTATGCAGTAGTTTATGTCACTGCTACAGACACCAGGAGAGCAGATAACACAATCCATTTAAAAATCTTCATTAAACCCACATGTTTCTTCAGTTGCTGCAAGTCTAGGGGACTATAAGAACAGCTGGGCACTGTACCATAACACTGTCCCTGAACCCATTTGAGGTTTTAGAGGTGGCCTCCCTGTCTATACTAGTGCTTTAGAGTTGTAGGGTGGTCCTCAAATCTTGACCCCCTAGGCAACCCCTGTTCTCTGCACTGGGACTGCTTAAAGGCACTTCTATTGAAAGAGTGTTTACATAGCAGCATGAAGAGAGAAAACAAGAGAACATATATCTTGTTTCGTAAGTGCAGAGATGGAAGGTTTACAGATACACCCATACACTAAAGAAATTCAGGGGCTAATTCCCACAAAAACTGTAATTCTCAATTCCTGTTTAGTCATTCATTTCGGTGGGTGGATGTTGTGAGTTAAGTCACCCCAATAAAAGTCAAATGATTATTCAAACCCAAATACTTCAAAACGGTTTACGAACACTTCACTTTTGTGATGTTGTGTAACATGCGTCAAAGTCTCTGTGAATCAGTGACCTTAAACCATCATACTTAACCCTGCAGTGTGATCACAGCCACCCAGATTTTGCTGCAACACCACAGGGCATGTGCCTCCTAAGATGCTGGGAAAGGCTCCAGCATGCTATAAAACCAGTAATGAGAGAAAGTCCAAGTATCCGTTTTTATAGTAATAATATTTGCTATTAAGGTTTTTTTTTCTCATTATCCCGTTCACATTTTCTTTATGATTTTTGCTTTTTCTGTGCCTCAAGTTTACAAGTCTACCTTGTTCCTGGATTAAAGCAGAGAGACAGTAAATTATTTTGAGTAAAGAGGCCACAGCATGAGAAACAGGCTGCTTTGCATGGGAATGTACTGTAAATCAAGGTCTCACTGAAGGTGGAAAAAGAGCAACAGAGAGAGACAGGGTCTGTAATGATTACTCCAGCAAGGGATTAATAGAGTTTAGAACCATCCCTCCTTTCAAGGATTATTTCCTGTCAAACAGGAGTCTGTTCAGCAGGATCGACAAGAGGAGAGGATGGAACGAATTCATTCCTCTCCCATTTCTTCTCTCTTTTCACTCTGCTTCCTGTTACACAAAGGATCCTCTGTGAGAAGAGATGTTGTGTGGCAAGGGGGGGTGGGGGGAGTAGGGAGGTTGGTTGGGGGCGATGAGACAAACTGCGTTGAATTGCACTCTTGGCTAAACATTTAATTTATCAATAAATAGCTATTCTTTCCTCACAAATGGATCACTCTGCATAGTTGGATAGATAGCTATAAGACTGTATTCATGTTTGGTGTGATTTTATTGAAACCTTAAATCATAAAACTACAAACACAGAAAACACAAGAACATTGTTAATGTTATACAGTAGTAATGAAATACATGCGACAATATCATAACCATCTTAACATTGCAGTGAGTTTGAGTTATACTGCCATCCTTGCAAAATACTTTTGTTTAAACCATTTTCATCTTTTACAGGTTTCCAGAAACTAATGAGGTATCTTAGAAATTAGCATAGGCTTTTGGTGAATTGGTTTAGCAGCAATAATGACTGTAATTGTCACATTTAACAACAAAATCCCCTTTTAACAATAAATAACTCAACAAACTACTTAAAGGACCAAACTAAGAATCTCTGTGAGGCTGCACAGAGACTGCTTGGTGTTTTCTGAAAAACAAATGGAGATTTGGGTAGAATTTTAAAGGTGCAGTCCCACAACCTGACTGTAGGTGTCATTAATTTAACGTCAACATTTACATTGTGCTATAGCTTGAATGCCAGGAGATGTGACACCCATGTTTTAAAGATCTCTAATATATATATATATATATATATATATACCTAACTAATTGGACAGCTAAGTTTTAGGCAGATCTGACTTATTTTAATTAAAAAATATATATGAACACCACATGTTTCTGTGCACATGTATCAGCCATGTGTGTAGCAGTTTTTTTTTCTTTTTTCTGTGTGTTGTATTCCAGACATCTGATTTTCTAGTTTGACATAAGTTGACTTAAGAGTGCAGTTCTGCCTATTTTATTTATTCAAGTCATTGATTGAGCCAGATTACCCGATTACGTGTGTATTTTGGCATTTCTTTTATTTGATACAAGCTTTTTGTGAGTGCTTAAAAGTGAGACTTTCAAAACATCTGCAGAGGCAGTCGTCAACAGAGAAGTGGGAGCCTGTAGTCATCAGTTTTTCCTTTGTGTTTGGCTCGCTAAATGGGTTTTTGTGTCTAATTGATTATAAATGAAGGAACTGCTCTGGAGTAATTACTGCTCTCTGTTAAATGCAGGCCTTCAAACAAATCATACAGTTTATCTTGAAGCCATTCTACATTCTGCACCACGTGTGTGATGTTCAAGTCCTTCAGCCTCTGACAACATATGGTTTCTATAACTTTACCATAATATCGGCTTGGGAGAGATCTACATTATTTCACATCACAAGTCTCACTTGCCTCTCCAGCTATGTTGTGAAATAATTTATCGAAAGATCTAACCAACAGTTTTCATCCCCTTATATGTTAAGTGTGTGTGATTCCCTTAAATCAGAGTAATTCTTTGACATTTTTTAAAGCATTATAGATTCAGTTGCCCTTGGAGTTTGGACACCATCTGTTTTCAATCTGCAAATGGATGCTAAAAGCCAGCTTTTTAGTTTCAAGTGCAATGTAAACACCATGCCAGAGAACTGATTGAAGCTGATGTCTGTCTTTGAGTCACAATGCCAGGTGGCTGAGTGACCCCACCCGTGTCCTTGGCTGGAGCACCGGTTGGGACCCTGAAATCTTCATGGATTGTATGACTTTTTATGGCTCCTTAAATCAATCATGAATAAAAAGCACATGCGGCTGTAGTACTGGCTCCTGTGTTATTCATTAAATTGGTAAGGGTGCAATAATTTGCCACAGATCCTCCCAATCTCCTTACACTCCAGCCCCTAACATCTCAATTGTCATGTGATGCTGAATTTTCCTCTCAACTAAAGCTGCCTTCAACCACATTCTGGCATCCAGCTATACTGTGGCTCAAAAAGGCATTTCAAAATTCAGTGTTTCTGTTTTATTTCAACTCAAACAGTAGATCTCTTTAAATACAATGTATTGGGTGATAATGATTTCACAGCGATTAAAAATAAACTGACCTAATAAACTCCCAATACTATATTTTTTCTAGAAAACAAAAAAGTTTTTTATTTATACCTATATGATAGAACATTCTGCTTTCTAACAGCACAACTTTATGTGCAGTACCTCGATTTCAACAGGCCTAACTTAGAGCCAAAGAACAGTAGTTTAATGTACAGATGAGTAATAATGAAGAAAATAGCCTGCAGGACCCAGTTAAAAGAGGAGAAGCTAGTAATCATTTAGATGGTGCATTACAGGTCACACTTTTAGTATTAACATTTCTTTGCACTTTTACCAGAAGAAAACGGAATGCAGATTGGTTTCCCATAAATGATGTCTGTAATGATGTACTCATTTCCCGGGGCAGCTGTAAATTCTCTAACTGCACCAATGTGGTCTGTGAATGCATCCCAGAAAACGAGAAATGTGCCGGCTTTGACAACATACTGTAATTACATCTAGGTTTCCGTGGCTCCCTTTTGTTTATCTTTACACAGCTCCATCAGTATGGAATTTACAACTTTCCATTCAAAATACTTAAAGAGACTTGCCGTTATTGCTTTAAAGTACCGGTTTTGCATCTTATGAGCCATTTTACCACAGGTCATGTTACTGCTGACATTTTGTTCAAATCATATTGTTCTGTATATGTTTTTTTTTAATTGTGCATCTCTGTCATTTCTGGTGTGGCTGAGTTCCATTTATTTGAGTACAGTATGAAAATCTACTATACAGATTTGAATTTGAGTCAGTTTGCTGACTAAAGTATAACGAGGGACTGTTGTCCCACAGTGCAGTGCACAATGGTTATAGATAAGTCTAAGGTGGTATAAAAGGTTGAGGAGGAGAACAAACTTCAGCAAAAGGTCAGAAAACAAAACAAAAAACATATAACCCATAAATGAATCCCTGTCTATCTGCTGTCACTATTTTCAAAATATTTTTATTAATATTAAGTTATATAAAAACCTGACTGCACCAAATGGTTTGTTACACATAACAATCGGAGAAGTTATTGAAAACTGTTTGGGAAGGGGCAGGCACTTAGCAGGTGATTGGATGAATCGTCTATCAGGGGCAAACTTCCAATTAGATCAACACATCATGATTTCATAGCGAAATCATCTTTTCCATGAAGGAAAGCCATATTCCTTGCTCTTCCTTTTCATGGCAAAATACTCTCTAGTTCTGATAACTGGTGCTAGCGTTGTCTACGCCAATCTCTGTCGCAGCTGCCATTGTTTGTTTTGAGTGAACGGTCACTTCTCACACACGTTGTCAAACACACCTAGCGTTAAACCACGGCCATAGCTCATGCCGTAGCCAGTAATTCCTCAAAGGACACTGATTGGTCAAAACCACTGTGGTTTGTACACAAGAGCACAGTTGGATTCTAGCATGAGCTCAGGATTTTGTGATCTCTCGCAAGGTAATATTTCCTTCCATTTAACAGTTGATTGATTCCAAATGTCTGTACTGCACAGAAGAATACAGAAAGTTAGAAAAATAAAACAGACAAGAGTAAAAGCAGATATGGTGTTTACTGTGATGGAAGTCTCTGTAAATCAGAAACCATTCGCCCAAAAAAATATTTTGGCCTGGTAGACCATTGGTTTAAGAATAATGGGTTTTGTAAAACCTTCTGAGGCAAATTTGTGATTTTGGGTTACCTAAATAGAAAAATAAATTTGACCTGACTGGTGTTATTGATTTGTAATTAAGATTTAAAAAATGCAGCTCTTAGTTTTAAAAGCTGTTTCAAAAGTTCCATTGTCGGTGAAAGCTTGAGATATAACACTGGCAGACTTTCATGTATACACTCATGATGATGACTTTCTCATCTTTTCCTCTTTTGTGATTCCTTTAAATGATGGAAACTGTGTGCCTATATTAGAGTCTTGCATCGTATGACTGTAGCATGGCAATCTCCATGTGTTACTCACTGTGTTATGGCTACCCGGACTCCATTAGCTCACCTCAAACACAGGTCAAATGAATCCAGCTGCTGCTTCCAGTTATACCTCACTATGCATGCGGACCATGGGACATTTGTTTTGTGAGGCGTGACTCAGATATACGTATGCTGTGAGTCATGTCCTACCAGGGTACTTTTGGTGTGCGTTCGGCACTAGTTACTGTGTGTGTGTATGCCGACAACTTGTATAACAGACTACCAACACTGCTGCACACTCTCACTTGTGAAGATTTTACAACCAATGACGTTTTACGACACGTCCAGACTAATTCTTTCCATTACAAGCCATCTGCATCTTCACCAATCTAGTTATAAGAAAAATGACTGTAAGAAATGTTAGTGATAAATATCTCAAGGCATCCATAAAGATTCAGTTTTTCAAACATCAGTGGTTTCACTGACGGAAATCATCACATATGTTTTCCAGAGTGATCCATATTGATACAATTTACAATTTACAATTTATTTTATCAACTCTGTCAAGAACTCAATTGTGGTTGCTGACAGGAAAATTTCCCTGCCAATATCCATGCACCCAATGTTGAACAACCACCCTTGACAACATGATTTAATATTGTTAGGTGACATAACTGGTGTAATATTGCCCAAGTTGTGTTCTGCAGCGACTCTCCCACAGTTTTCTGCAGCTGTGGCTAACATAGAGCCATACACCCACAAGCCCCCCGGTGAGAGCTTGGCAGCCAAGCACGAGAAGGACGCAAACCATTAGATGGAGACGGGACAAACAGGAAACAGAGAGAAAAGAAGAAAGACAGCAGTATATAAATACTCAATTTCATCATGATGTAAAGCAAATCAAATGTGTGTTCTACTGTACATATTTATGTACAGCCTATATATAACTTGCATTATGTGACGATACATCAATGTGACTGAAACTTGGCTGGGAAATCAAAAACAGATATAGCACTCCTTGGAAAGGTTTTCAAGGGCTTAACCTGAATCTATCGGTTCAGAGAGAGGAATGACTCCGAGTTGGCTTCATTTATGTATTTATGATGCCAAAAAGATAATCCTCAATCTGTATGTTTTACAAGTTGAATATGTGTGGCCCCATCTGAGACATAATTGGATATAGACATTGCTGGCTGCGAAAGCCCTGAGAGGCAAGTGAGAAAACTTTGATATAAATTGTTTTCTCTCTTGTGTTTATGACTAATAGGTCCAGTGTGTAACATTTAGGAAGATCTATTGGCAGAAAAAGAGACAGACTATAATATCCATATGTTTTGTGTTTCATTACCAAATGGCCCTTTACATCTACAGAGGGAGCAGGTCCTCTTCTTGTATCCATGTTTCTACAGTGGCCCAGAACAGACAAACCAAACACTGGTTCTAGATAGGGCCTTTTGGAAGGCGAGCTGTATTCAGTTAATTGCAATCTGCAACGTCAGCTCTAGATGCCACGTAATCCAACACACTGGTCATTTAAGAACAGGTCAAAAGTTTTGCCAGGATTATTTTTCAGATTTTTCAATTTTTCATCTGTTAAAAAGGATCTGAAGAGCCAGATATTTTCAGTTCATACTTTTATTTAAGTAGATGTACAGAATTATTAGCAGCAAAATGTACCTACAGTATCAAAAGTAAGTGGCAAAACGGCTCCTTTATCATTATTGGATTATACTATACTTTACCTCAAAGAGAAGCTCTTTTTAACTACTTTGTATATTTGTGTATGGTTTTATCTATAATAGTGCACATTTTTATCAGCTAATGATATGTTTTATGAAATAAATATAAGATTTTGATCTTCAAAGTAGCTTTAGCTGTCAGATAAATGCAGTGGTGTAATAAGCATATTCCCTCTGCAATGTAACAGGGTAGAAGTATAAAGTAACAGAAGCATTCAAGTATTAGTACTAATACTAATAACTGTATAATAACTGTAATTACATTCTATCATTCACATGGCGATGGAAGGGCAACAAAAACAATAGAGAGGGGACAAAAATAAAAATCAGAGGTAAGATGTGAGACAAAATCAAACATGAATTACCATCACATCAAAAGAAATACTGTTAAAGAGTCTAGCCAGGCACCAGCATCAGACATCTAACACAAGTTTGATAAAATAAATGACCCTAACCCTCTTTTGATCCACTTGGCTGTGAAGAATCATTTGAACCTCTTGGGTTTCTTAACTGCTGCTTAGTGGTTTGTGTGTTTCTGTGTCAAAGCAAGCAGATGGATGACATGTCCCAACACCCAAGCACAGTTCTACACTGCTGCCACTGACACCCTGGCCACCATTGCACATTGCACACACACAGATGGCACACAGAACCGCCAGGGAAGCCAAGCCAAGGTCACCATGTGTGGAGCCATCTCTAATCAGGATCTGATGACAGAGAATATTTAATATAAAAACACAAAATGAAACATGCTCTTTTGGTTCCTCCCTGATCTGATATGGAGGCGATGAGACAGTGACACACCAGCTGTGTGGCGTCAGAGCTGCTCTGCTCACGTATGTAGCAATTCAACACGTTTCTCATTCCGCCCAGAACTTTTAAAGCCCCAGCTTCTCACTCCTTTGTTTTATCGCTGCCTTAAAAGGAGCCATATGATCCACACGTCATCGTCAGAAAAGTATAATCACATGTACTGGTGCAGATAATGAGGAACACATGTTTGGGGGTAGCTAATGTGAATGTGACTAACATGGGATAACACATGCTTGTTCAGCTTTGACCTTTTCCTGTCCAAGCTTTCCATGATGGTTTATATAAGAGACTCCCAAAGGTTCTGAAAAGTTGCTTTTCGGATTCTACACGCCACCCTGCCCGTATACCCCCGATGGGTGGGACCCAAAGAGTTGCTGTATGCTTATCGGGAATCGTACCATCCGTCCAAGAGCTCAGTCTACAGAGAGCCAGCTGTGAATATGCTCATGGCCCTGAGACTTGGCTCTATCTGAGCAGACACATTAAGGAGTCTCTGGGTGGGACGCCCTTAAGACATTCAATATACATCCATACAGGCCAGTACATCCTGTACTCCCAAATGTGCACATATGCAGATGCGTAAGATTATACAATATTAAGAAATATGCTAAATGGACACACACATGCTTACTAATGTGATTTGTCTTGTGTGAACACTTGGCAACATTATTACCAATAACTGCAAAAGATGTATCGAGAAGCCAATATTAATCTCCAGTGTTGCTTGTTTCGCAACAGTGACTCAGGCAAATTTAAGCTTGGTTTCCTTCATTCACTTTCTCATCACTAAGCACAGAAATAAACCCCTTGTTTTCTCAACATCACCTTGGTGTTTTAAAGCTTTTCTTTCAAGTATATTACATGTCTGAGGTCAAACCTAAGTCTACATGTCGATAAATATCTAAATTTTGAGTGGCCTTTTTAGTTTCAGTAGATGTGTTTCCATCCACCTGTTTTCATGCACACTTTGTGCATAGAAAACACCTAAGTGGAAATGCCAAAAGTTAAAGAAAAAAACTCAAAATATCACAAAAAAGTCTTTGCTTGGCTAAGAGGGAAAATTATATTTATAAAAGCAAAATCTCTTCTGAGAGCCACTTAATACATTACTAATACTTAATGAGCCATCTCCTAGTATTCATATAATGGTTGTGAATGGAACTGGCATAGTTTATTTTGCAGATTTTCTCAAAATATGGTTAGAATTTGCACTATATCTGGATGGAAACCTGGCTGTTGTCAAAGTCTAGTGGCCAGGTCTCCAGTCAGGTCTCCTTCTGGACAAATCATCAGAAATGAAGTTCTCCAGACAACAAATCTACTTCCATTACATGATTCATGAAGAACATGTCATGGCCAAAGATCTTTTACTTGGCTCCTGTAGATAAGTACAACATGCAGATGGAAGAAGGATGTACTGAGTTGTGAAAGAGAAAAGAAAGACGGAACTATCTATCTATCTATCTATCTATCTATCTATCTATCTATCTATCTATCTATCTATCTATCTATCTATCTATCTATCTATCTATCTATCTTATGAGTATGATCAGTCGTGCCATTACTGTGTGTTTAATGTGTTTCGCCTCATGCAGCTGCTCATCACAGCAATTATGTAACATTTCATCAGTACAGAACACTGGAGTTTTATGTTGAGCTGAAACAAGTACAAGCCATGCAGTTTCTCTAAACCCAAAGCCACACTGTGGTTTCTATTAACTGCCAAGCTCTTTCAAATACAATTATGTTGACTACCCAAATATTTACCGTGTCATAATGTGGCTTAAATATCTGCTGATGGATTGGCAACATATTAAGCCAAGTAACATTTTTTGTTGATTGTACTGGTTTCTTTTATGCGTCTATCATGCACACTGTACTGTGTCTATCTTGCACCAGCACTGCTAAAGATACCACAACCTATTCTTCTTTGAATTGTTTTGTCAAGCGGAACTGAATGGGAATATTGGAACCCAAAAGTTACTTCTTTCAAACACATGTTTGCCAGACTTTTGTGTTCTCACAAATGCCTTTTTGTTAGGAAGGAAGGAAGTACCCGCTTATACACAGTAATCTTGCTGTCAACAGCAAAATGGCTTCAATTGGGGACTACATTGGCTTTGATATCCCCAGAGTATGTCACAGATGCTGCCATGGTGCAGGAGGTGATTGCCGCTCTGGTCTTAGCACCCTCAAACTGAGACCATTTATGTTTTTCCAATGGGCATCTTATAACCAATAGCCATCTTATGTAACAGTTCCTTGGTGTATTGGGGGGTATGCCCAGGGCAGGCTGTGGCTGCATAATATACAGCAGGGCCCATCCATGTACTCTGTTGTAATCTCTTTAGGGTTTGAATGATTGACAGACAGGGCAGAGGAGAGCAAGAGAGAGACAGAGAGAAAGAAAACAGTTTGGGTTATCCCAGCTGTAATAACTCCAGTGATGGAGTAGTCCCGAACAGCATCTGCAGCGTGTTGCTCCACTCGCAGCCATGCCATCTTTCAAAGACAATCTGGACGGCTGAGAAAACGTTTAGGAGGGACCACACAGGCCCCCGCTGTTCATAGCTGGTCGCAAATCCATGTCCTACCTCCCTAGAGCTGCTCTGCTCTGCTACAGCATCAAAAAAGACTGAATGAAACATGCTCACACAATTTACAGTAACTGGGGTCTAACTGTGGGGAGGGTGGGTATTAGATGACTTGGTCTCTTAACCATCTCAGTTGCAGATGTTTATAACACAACTTTAAACATATTCAAACAGGAATAGAGAGAAAAAACAAACCCTTGAATGTATGTACAGAACAAAAGCTTTGGGGAAAAGAAAGAAAGAAAAGAGAAGAGAGAGTAATAAATAAAAGCAGCAAAGGAGGATAAGGCAAAACCATTTGCACTTAATGGTCTTGCATCAAATGTGCACACAAGCTGAGGCTGAGTGTGCGTGCATTTGTGTGTTTGTGTGTGTGTGTGTGTGTGTGTGTGTGTGTGTGTGTGTGTGTGTGTGTGAGATGAAGGGAAGTGTTCAGGCCATTTACATAGTTCAGAATAATGCATGACAACTTATGAACATTAACTTTGATTTGTGTAATTTAAGCCCAATAAAAAAAAACAGAAATAATGAAACGGGGTGTAAAATCAGAATGAGTCACAGTTAATAGAGTGAAAACATACCAAAGCTGTCAGTCACTGGGCATTTTTTGTATTTTAAGATTATGTTTCACTCACTGCCTCTAGTGAGGATAGATGTATATCTGACTATTTTTACTGTGTTGCATTTCTCAAAGGAATCTTTGTAGTTCCACTTCTAACATGATACTTTTGCTAATGATATGCAGGTTAATTTTCTGGAGTTTTGTTATATCCTCCATTCTCCCAAGAGGAGGGAGTTTTTCTTAAATAATGTGGCAAAGGGGAACCAGTATAGAGTTGTGCATGGTGATGGGCTGAGGGGTGGGGGAGTGGTCTCAACCATGCAAAGCTACAATAAAAGGCACTTGTCTGGACCTCTTAGGAGCCCAAACTTTCCAGTAGCACCACAGGCGGCTGCTGCACAAAGGCAGGCTGAAAGAGGGACAGCTAGATGAATAAAAATTAAAAGAGAAGAAAAATTATTCAAGCTAACATTTAGCTCTCCTAAAATATTTAAACTTTGTGCAGTTTTTTCTTTTCAAGTTTTATATTTATATTTTTATTGAAGAAGGCTTTTGTGTGAAAAAAAGAGAAAATGACGAGTCTGCTGTGCATCACAATAATCTCCCTGAGCCTGGCTGCCAGTGCATACAGTCAGGTGACAAGCTCTCCCTCACCAGCAGCAGGTAAGATTAAATTTATGTAAAAAAAAAAAAAAAAAAAAAAAAAGTTCATATTGAAGTATGTGGATGGTTATGTGTGTCTGTTCATCTGCATCTTTTGTAAATGCATCTAAGTGCAAAGTGTTACTATGCATGCAAAAAAAAGAAGCACCGCAGGATGAACTGTGTAAGGGACCTGGGCAAAGTGGTACCATAGCTGTGGCTTGTGTAACAACAGGGTCATTGTAGCAGTAGGTAACAGAGTCGTCTCTGGGGTAACACACACAGACACACTGTGACTCACCATTGACTCATTGACTTGCTGCATACAGACCACCACAGCATGGACTGGCTGGTGAAAACTGTAAATCACCCTGTCATTCACAGTGGCTTGCTGCCCTTACTACTGAATAAGAACCACACCCTTAATACTACTGGTTGTACCCTTAAAATGGGTTACAGGTGTCTCAGTGGCTGAAATTGGCTTGTATTGTTTGTGCATTTTTGGATGTAAATTCTTACTAGAGTGCAAAAATAGTCAAGAATTTCCCACAATAAAATCTTGTCATTTTATAAGTGTCTTCTTCTTCCTGTGGCAGACAGAAAATGAAAACCTAGAAAGACGTCTTATCAGAGAGCTCCTGCACTCCATCGTGAGGCTGTTATAATTCAAATTCACACCTGCCAACTGGATGACACACTGAGATGGTTGCTGCAACCGCAAGCTATGAAATACCGGAATAGATCTACCGCTGTGTTGTAAGGAAAAAAAAGGGGGGGCTGGCTACAGTAGAAGCTCTTATGTTATACGAGTGATATTCAATGCGCTTTCTGCAGCCCTGCAAGCTGACTCAGTAGATGTCAAATTAGGGATTTCTCAACTCTCTCTTCCCAGACGGGAGGAAATAGTTTGTCTGTGGAGGAGAATAATTTCACTCTGGGAGGAGATTATGCTTTTTGGTCCAAACGCTGAAATTGCGCCGAGTGACACAGACTGTGTGTCTATATGTATGTTTATACATGACCTCACTGTCTGCATTCTAAAAGCATTGACTCAAGCTCAGGCCAGCTTAATCATTGTTCCATACAGTATAGCTTTTATTGGCCATATGAGCAGTGTATTCTCTGTCTGTTCACGGGGCGTTGCCTGTCCTTATACCTACTGACTCACTCTGGCACTGGGAGCTTTTGGAAAGCTGCCACGGTAAGAGGCAGCCTGACAGAAGCGGAGTTAAGATTAACGACCCGCAGCCAAACGTATAGAGCCCCATGCTGAACAGCAGCCAAATTACTCTGGTTTTTCCCTGTGAGGTAATAGTCTGTTAAGTCTAATGCTTACTGTAGTTGTTGGTTACTGATGCTTGGCCTGGTTGCTAGGGATGGGTGGGAAAAGGAGCTTGGCTGGAAATGGGTTGAGGCTGGGGGCTAAGTTGAAAATGTGCTTAGGCTGGTAGATGAGATGTTAGTGGAGCCATGTTTGGTGCTATTGCATTTATTGCACAAATCTCTGATAACAGTCAACGGTACATGTGTGCTGATTCTACATATGTGTACCCATGTAAGTGATACACACCCACACTCTCTGTTTGTGCTAGTTCTGTATGACAGAGTGCAGGAAAAAGTTTATTGGAATTAGTGTGTAGGAGTTGTCCCAGCTGTGCTTGTTAATTCTTTCTCCATATTGACACAAGCAGGCCAGCAGCAGGAGAGAATAAAGTTGTGGGATGTTGTAAAGCATCTCATGTCTAGCTGCTCTGTCAGAGGGTGTGGCAAATTGTTCACACACTGATATAAACATGCTATGACTGTTCTCTGATGATTTCCAATCTTTCTTAGAGGAGGAATGTAAGCCAATTAAATATTTTATTAATTCAATAACTTAAAGCAAAAATTATGCTTAGGGGTTCATAATTAGACTCTTGAAGCTTCACAGTATTGAGGCCACTGAGTAGACTTGGACCACTGTAATGTTGTTGTTAATTTACAGTTCGGTGTTACAAAGAAGCAGATGGTTCCAATCACTTGCTAATGCAACTTTTAACAGAGTGAGAGAGAATTGTGCTTGGTCATAAAATGGCAGTAGGTCTTGGCTGCAGCTGCAGAGCTCTTTTACTGTCATGCACACGTGTTCATTTGCTTCTTTGCTGTGTTTTCATTCCCAGCTGCACTCCACAAAACTTTAAGATCGAAAACCATTCAGAATTATTTGACGACCCATTTTTATGTTAAATGTGACAATTTCGCACCACCTTTGACCTCAGAGAGTCTTATATAAATAGGATGTGGGTTGAGGTGTGACAAAGAAAAGAAAGACCCCGTTCTCTTCCTGAAAGGCTAAGTACACACAACAGGCTGTTGTTTTATGAGTGTAGTGCGCCCCACATGGTCGGGGCCACATTCTCCTGTGGGACATGTGTCTGCTGGTAACTGCAGGAGCAGGAAAGAGTGTGGAATTACTTTCAACGTGCCTGTCTCTCTGTCTGCTACTACTGTCTATCAGGCATCATTACCTTCAAGGTTACACCAGATATTTCCAAAAGACAGAATTCTTCATCATGCTTTCATTTAGTGAAGGTTAGTGTGGATACAGTAATTTGCAAGTTCTTTTCTCAGAATTATGTTAGCCCTGTGATGTATAATCAATCCCCTCCTTCCGTCTCACATTTCAGGATTACAAACCACATCCAGTGGTTGGTTTTTGTCTCTAGCCAGAACAATGTTTTCATAAGACAGTACAATGAACCCCTTTGTTCTACCCACTTTAGTTTGTAGAAATCTGGAAATTTGAAGGTATAAATGTTGGATAGCGTCACATCAGGTGAGCTGGTGTTGACGTCACCTTAGCCTTCACCTTTGCCAGGGCATTTGATGAGCAGTTTAGTCATTCTGGATCCCTCAGGTTTCAATCACACTTCATGCAACTGCTACCCATACAGAGAATTTATGAGGCACAGCGAAGCCGTGAGTCATCCCTCACTGACAGAACAGCCAAAGAGGATCCTTGTCCAGACTGCTTTTAAACTCTTCAATGCTTTTAAAGACATTAGTAATTAGCAGCGGCCAAGAAGGGTGTTTCCTAGCTCGTAAAATACCTGGCATCTTGTTGACCAGTCAAGAGGCAAGTTAGACCACTGGGTGTGGTGATTGAGTAATAGAAGTAACCTCTGGCACATAAGAAGGTTTGCAGTCTAATGAAAGAAATGAAAAAATTTATGAAAAATGTCACAAGTTTGGACAGAAGGGTAGATTCGGTCTGTCAGCAGTGCTTCTGCTAATTAAATCCTTCTGCAGGAAAGCTCAACAGTAATGATCTGAACACCACTGAACAAAGTCCAGACATGCGTCTACTGTGTGGTTAAAATGGAGGATTGGGACAGTTTAAGCATGGGGCTGATTACATGCGTGTACATGTGGGTTGGGGGGGGCAGGTAATTGGTTGATCAGAGCGGAAGGTAGCACTCCAGTGGCCCCAATTATTTCTTGCATTGCCCATGTGGGAAACGTTTTCCGTGTTGAAGAGTCAGGGACACAGTATTCCAGTCATGGCTCTGGTATTGCTGGTCAAAGTGAGGCGCCTCAACACAAATGCTGGCATTCTCAGCCAGAAAAGAGAAGCAGTCTGGTTTAGACACAAATCATCCATATTGAGTAAGTGAGAAGAACATAAATCAGAAACATAGCAACTCAGGGTTTTTTACTGAATACTAGACATGGCAATAGATACTCAAGGGGACAATGTGAACCTGGATTCAGCCAAAAACTGCTTGGTGGCATAAGATTAATAGTTATGTCTGCAGACCACATAGCTTAAAAGCTAGTTGATTTATTCAGTTATGTAATTACCATAATATCTTATAAGTCGTATGCATTGCAGATGAATTTTCAAGGCTGTACCTGTAGTGGTGGGGGTCAGGGGCCATGTACATCCATCCATCTGGTGCTTATTATTACTGCTTGGCACAGGCCACCCCTTGCTGGCTGGGGTCTTCTTAACTAAGCAAGCCCTGTGAGGTCTAAACATGGAGGTCAGGGAGATTGTGGGAGCCCACGGTGAGTTTGGACAGGGAGGATAGAAAGGGAGTGCACAGAGTAAATACACAAAATAAAAAATCCTGTTAATCATTCAATATTATGTGCTTACTTTTCCTGTTATTCACTTGTATACTGAAATGCTTCATCCAAATCAGATTTCGGCAGATGTAAGATAAGTACTTCATTTTGAGGGTTAATGCTGAGAACTAAAGGTTTAGAAGTGCCAGGACTGACAAGAGCAGGAAGGAGACTGAAGAGGATGATTGGCTCCAGGGGCTGAAGATTGGCTGGTGTCCAATACTGTATCTAATAAACCAAACAGGATACCCCCACACTCTTGTGAGAATGCTTTTTCATGTGCAGTAAAAAATAATGTACAGTATATGCCAAAACATGCAGTGGAACAATTACATACAAAAAAGAAAGACCAATAAAGAAGGAAGAATTTGGAAAAGCAGTGTTTTTCCTTTTTTGGTGTTTTCTCAAACAGAATTTTTGTAAATCACGTTTACGTTTCATGCCAAGCACAAAATGTATGTAAACATTACATAATATTTTCCTGTTTAAGTCCAAGTATCATAAGCCTAACCAAACCCCAATAAGGTTACAGTATATTGTGTTTTCTTCTTTTCCAGTTAAGGTTTTTGCTAACCTAGGTGACAACGTCACCCTGCCCTGCAGGCTCCTGTCCCAGGACTCCATGTCCTTTGGTAGCCTTGGTATCCGTGTCAAATGGACCAAGGTGGCAGATGATGAAGCATTGAATGAGGATGTACTGCTTTCAATGGGATTCCACAAGAAGACCTATGGAAGCTTTGAGGACCGTGTCTTTTTGCAGGAGCACGACAGTGAAGATGCCTCCATAGTAATAACTGACGTCTCCATGGAAGACATGGGAAAATACCGGTGTGAGATCATCAATGGGATGGAAGACACCATCCAAGAGATTACCTTGGAAGTGCAAGGTGGTCTCACTGATGGTAAATGCTGTTTCTTATATATATATATATATATATATATATAATATATATATATCTATTTAGAAACTTAGCTTAAGGATAAGATTAATATACCAGCTGTAATGACACTAAGAAGACTTTCTCCAGTTTTGTATGTGTCCTTTCCCTGTTCATTCAGGATTATTCATCTTCCCCAAAATTGTTTTTGTTTCTATTTATTGAAAACATCCACTTTTTCTTTTCTTGTGGAAAAAAAAGAAAACAAAAAGAAGACAGCTTGTGCTGATTTATCCAAACCGCTGTAATGATTCAGCCATGATTATATTTGAATACTGTTCAAATAAGTAAACAAAAACACATTTTCTATCTTTTCCGGTCCATATACTCATAAATCTGACTTACTCATCAGATTTCATAATGACTAACTTGTCTTCCTTTTGAAATACACCATTCAAAGAGAAACTGCTTTTCATGCAAGTTAAGGGTTATTTCCATATTTGTACATAGTTTCCTTAAACCTTGCATGGTAAGTAAATCATTGCAGTATGTTAGAGCTCTTCAGCACAAAAGGGCATCTCCCACCCACCCTTCTTGTTTTTCACATGTGTGAAGGATCAGTCTGGGTGGAGGCTGAACATGCACATGTAATTTTCAATAAATGTAGTGTGAGCAGAATAATATTAACCTGAAGCTGTATAAATATAATTTGGATCAGTTCTTTTTGTAATCATGAAATACAGTTGATAATGTATTGAGGTAAACCTTGGTATAAGAAAGGAACCATGATGAGTAAACTATCAGAGTATTTCTGCTACACATTTCTCATGTATTGGATTGTATTATTTTTTTTATCATTATTTTATTACTTCTTTTTGGATCCATGCAGTTAAAGCAGTTTATAGCACTTTGCTTTAATCTTTAATGTGGCAGAACTTAACGCCTAGTTTGCAGAAGATGATCTTTTCTTCCATGCAGAGGGGTAGAAAAGCACAAAATTAATGAGTTAGCAAACTGCAGACATATTGCAAGCTGCTGGACCTGAAAGACTAATAGACCTACACTCACTAACATTAAACTAAATGGTAGATTGACAGATTGACATATAATAACATTTATTTTATCTATTTTGCCTCACTCAGGTGTTGTGTTCCCATTCGCCGCTCCCGGTTTTGGCCGCTACAACCTGAACTTTTCTGATGCTGTGCGGGCCTGTGCGGAACAGAATGCTGTGGTCGCTAGCCGTGATCAGCTGTTTGAGGCCTGGAAGGCCGGCCTAGACTGGTGCAATGCTGGCTGGCTAAGTGATAGCACAGTGCAGTACCCCATCACCAAACCCAGAGAGCCTTGTGGTGGCACCAACAATGGGCCTGGCCTCAGAAGCTATGGCCACCGTGACAAACAGAACCGCTATGATGTGTTCTGCTATGCCTCTGCACTTAAGGGTGGGTTGGGTTTTTTGTTGTTTGTTTGTTTGTTTTAATACATTTTCTTTACATTGTTTTTGTCATACATTGTTCTTGTGGTTGGCTTGTACCAGGAAACACATTGCAAGTTTTGGTTTTGTTAAAAGCTTGCCAAATATGGCTTAGATTGGTAAACCCATATGTAAATATTCAAAATACAGCTTCTTGAACCCAGAAAATGACCACCTGTTTTGCTTTCTCTGCTGTCAGGTCGTTTCTATTGGCTGGTCCAACCCGACAGGTTGACCTTTGGAGAGGCTATGCAGGCATGCTTGGACGATGGTGCAGAGATTGCCAAGGTGGGCCACATATATGCCGCCTGGAAGCTCGAGGGCTATGATCGCTGCGATGCTGGCTGGTTGGCTGACGGAAGTGTCCGCTACCCCATCTCCAGGCCCCGCAAGAACTGCAGCCCCACAGAAGCTGCAGTGCGCCTTCATGGATACCCAGACAAAATGCAAAAGTCCTACGGCGTCTACTGCTTCAAGGCTGAGCAGTGAGGAGGTAGAAGTAGGGAGGCCATAACCACCAAAGAGCAGCAACAACCACAACCATTAAATTCAACAATAAAGCATACAAGCTTTGGATCTTAACAAGCATGAACTCGAAACCTTTCTGAAACTGTGATAACCCTTTTTAACGCCTAAAAACCAATACTGTACATCTTACATCCATATGTAATGAATGACAAAATATTTTGTAGCCATTAAGTTCTGTTTTCTCTAACTGTGCATTCATTAATTTTACACAGACTGTTAGGGAAAAGGCAACAGTGTTAATGTACGAGTGATGTGACAGAGACAAGAGCTTGATGGTTGTTAAACATCATCTAAGTTTGGTTTGTCCTCCACAGAATGATTAGATGTGTGAAATTCAAGATTTAGAGCATTTATGCTCATGTGCAGATGATATTTGCTGCTTTAAAATTTGTCTAAAGAATGAAACAATGTGATTACTGAGTCATGAAGATAACCTGGCTACCACTGTTAAGCTATGGATATATACATGTTATATTGCAGAAAGTATTCCACGGGTTTCCTCTCTAATCAGAGTTGAAAGTTAAACTGCCAAAAGGTTTTTCAACCTGAGAAGTTGAGATCAAATTTACTGTTTAACAAGAAAATGAATGTAAATGTCTTGATGGACTGTGACCTATTCCGCATTGATAGCTCCCATTAGATCAACTCCCAATTATATTTTAAAAGATATTTTCTATTATTGTAATCATGTTTGTTTATTTTAACAATTTTTTTTTTTACTTTTTTAATGATGTATGTCACTATAGTTTTTTACATTATAGTGTTATTTTTTAAAGAAAATAAATACAAATTCTGTCACTTGTAGATGTTTTTGTGAAGTGTAGTTTAAAGACAACTTACATTTGGCACATACAAAACAGCAAGTTTTCACTCAGATAGTGAATGTAGAATAAGTACAGATTTTCCCCTTTTGCCCTTTAACAGAACCTTTTATCAAAACATAAACCTGATTGCCTAACAGTAGCGATTCCCCAAGATTGACACCTAATATTACAGTAATCACAAGTATAACAAAAAATGTATGGGCTGATATCTTCTCTGACTGCAGTTTCTTACTGAGGTTATGAGCTATTAATGATACATTTCCCCTGGTAGTTTATTCTGGCAAAGACCTGAGTAATACTGACGATCTCTTACACTACATAGGGATTCATTAATAGTCATGCAAGTGGCTGGATCTGAAAAAGCATCCTAATAGTTTTCTGTAGACCACAGTGAGCATGTTAACAGAGCTGATCTAAAGGCCACAAGCAGAAGATAGCACCTGTTTTAGATATCAGCTACAAAAATAAGTTGATATTTAGCATTTTGCTTTATGTTACATTATCCCTTCATACCTTTTCTAACCCTTGGCACTGACATGTGGTACTTACTGCAGGTTACATGTGGTAATATGGTGATGCATTGTTTGTAAAAGCAAAAAATGTCTGTTACACAGTATTTTTGTATCTTATCGCCATGTACCTTTTTCAACAAAGCAGTTTGAAATAAAGAATACAACCTTTAAATCAATTTTGTCCCTTTCTCAATAACAAACCTTTTTTGTTCCACTGGAACCAAATCAGTATGTATTATGTGAGGATAGAGGTTTAAACAGAGATTAAACAGTATTGTTTAATCTGGCATGGCCAGAGGCCATGTATCTGGCATGAGCCCATGTCTCTGAGAGGACTTGAGATTAGACTCCCCTCACATTTATTTATTCTTTGGCATTTTTTTATTCAGTGCCAGGCTGCCAGCCCACCACTACTTTAGACAAAGGGAACAGTACAGCAGTCTTTAAGAGTGTTTGTGGGAATGCATGGGAATGGGGTCAGATTTAGAATGATACAGCAGTGAAATGCCTGACAAGAGTCCACTGATGCCTGCTTTTTTTTCCTGTGGACTCTAGAGCAGCTACTTTTCCAGCAAAGAAAAACTAATAATTAAAACAAAAAATGTGCAAAAAAAGTACAAAACATTTATGTTTCTGCATACTAGTGGCATAAAGTGAGCTTTTCTTTGTCTCTGGGTCATTTTAGAATGCTGGAAGCAGACAGTGCAATTGATCATCAGTTATCATCAAATGTTGTCTCATTGCTGAACATTTCATTTGGTTTGCTTCTGTGGTTTTAAGCAATCAAATGTTTTGCTGACTTTCAGCAAAGCTTGTCATTCAAAGATACCCAGATTAAGTAATGTGACATGCAAATTTCAGGATGAGTGAATGACAGACACTCTGTATTGGACTAGACAGAGTCTGAGGCGCCCGTCTTTCCCAAGAAACTATCAGAAAGAGCCAGGGTGCATTTCCTTTCCAAAACAAACCTAGACAGCTTGTTAAATCCCTGAGAGACCTGGGCTTGGAGGTCTAGGTATTCTCACTGATCACCCATGAGACATCTGCATTTCATGAGGCAAGAATATAGGTTTAACTCTCATTGGGGCATCCAGGAGCTGCCTTTAATCACAAGCCAAGTCTTCTCTAATGACAGAGTAGGCAGTCACAGTGAAAACCACAGCAACCCCAACTTACACAAAGTTTACATCTACCAACTTGATGTTATTACCCTGGTAATGGTGTTTTGTGCTATTAGGTCATGTCGATTTAAGTCATGGCTGTATAAGGAGGCGCTCTGAGAATAGTGGTGAATTGGAATGTACTCAAAAAGCTTCTGTTTTTACACCAAGGGAATTCATCTACACTCTTTATGCACCACCATGTTGGCATACAAAGTATTTGACATTCAAGAGGAGCCACCTACAGCCATGCTATTGACCAAAAAAACTGTAATGTGGTATGCAGGTCCACAGTTCTGCAGCATCAGCCATTTCAGGAAATGCATCACTTCTCCCTAATCCAGTTCTTACTCCATATGTTTGCTTCACATTGCTTCTTCCTATCTGCTCTCCCTGAATGTACCGTCTGTCTGCCAAGAGGCTTGTAGAGCATGTCTGATTTTTCAGAAGTGACTGATGTATGTGCAAGACACTGCAATACTTTGAAAGTAGGACATTGGTATGATGTTCTACAGAGAGTCATAGTGATTCACAGAATGCAGAGAAAATTCTTCACATTATGTTTCCATGAAGGAAATGAAATATACACCCTTTTCCATGGTAGTGAGCAGACAAAAACTCAGGTTTATGGCTTAGTCTGATAGCACTACCTGCTGGTGGAACGGCTACACTACTTACTCCACTCAAAATGTAGCTTAGTTTTAAAGGACCCAATAACAGGGACACTGTCCAAGCATGCAATAAAAAAAATGTGTTTAAAAGAACAGTATGCTACTTCATGAAAGCACTAAAAAATTGACAATTTAGACGCTCCATTTCATCAAACCTGCATGTGTTCAAAAACTAGGGGGAAACCTCAACATCTGCACAGACATAAGGAGAACATGCACAACACCCACTGTCTTTCCCGAAATATCTGTAAAAAATCAAATTAAATGTTATGAGTATACATATAATATCCATATATTTTATTTCTTTGGTGATTTAAAGCAGGAAAAAAACAGTTTGATCTCACAAAAAAAAATCACAAACATCCCAGACATTCACATTGTAAAATAAAACAACAAACTGTTATAAATATAAAATGATATTATATGCACATTAAGGCTGAGATACATACACACACACAGACACACACACACACACACACACACACACACACACACACACACACAGAGAGAGAGAGAGAGAGACAGACAGACATTAACAGGAAGACAAAACAAACACATTTTCCATTTTAAAAAATGTTGGAGACACATAACCATCCACATGTACAAATAATTTTAACAGTATTGCAGCCGATGGGGCCCTCCATATTCTTTGGTCCACTGCTGGCATGATAAAAAAAAAAAAAAAAAAAAGTATAAATCCATTGTATTGTTGAGTAATTTTTCATCTTCATTGCATCCCTTTTAGACAGTCTGTGATTGTGGCTGGTCTCTTCCGGTACAAACAATAAAAATACATGAAGAGCACTGCTGGGCCAGGTGACAACATCATATTTTACCTGTGAGTATAAAACAAGTAAGGAGATCAAGAGCAGCTTGAAAATAAATTATATGCATCTCTGCCTAAACAGCCGTTACGTTCAAGTCTTTTTGAGTGTTTCACAAAATACATTCTCTCAATGGCTGATTCCAATTGATCACAATAACAGAAAAGTGTGCAGAAGAAAAGCATTACCTATAAAACCATCACAAGCTACAGAATGACAACAACAGATGAGAGCAAGACTCTTTGGTGTATAATTATGAACAGCATAACAGGTATTGTAAACATGCTGTAGCAACTAATTGGAAGTTATCACCAAACACACAAGCAGAAAATACAGGCTACTTGAGCCACACTTCCCTTTTTACATTTCAAAGGTTGATGGACAACGATTCCCAATCAGTGGATAGAGGCTTTGTTGATGAGTACTTAGAGAGCACTCTCTCATGTTAAATTGAAAAACATTATACAAAAGGAATATCAGTTAGTTAAAAATAGAAGAAAATCTATCCATCAACATTTATCGATGACATCTTTAATTAACAAGGCAAGAGTTAATTAAAGATGGTAATTTGGTACTTTGAAAGCTGCCACTACAAAGAAGGTCTCCTGCAGTTAGTGAGTGACTTTTTTCCCCAGACTTGGCTGTATTATTAATCTGGAATCTACTGCTAGCAAAGCCATGAAACCATTCTCCAGAATATGATTAGTGTCTCTGTTGATTAGATTTGAAGACTGGAGAAAGTTTCTTTGTAAAGGTTTACAGTTCGAAAGTATGTGATATAATATTCTACTAATATAAACTATCTGTTGCATGATCAATCATAGCCAATGATGACTCCATTTATGTTCTGAGAAGCCAAACTTGGATCTCTTGACATAGAATAAACATATTAAAATTATGAGGACTTCAATATATATGCATTTGCATGCATGCTCATTAAATGAAGTCCAGCTTAAAACAGCATGACAACATAATGGATTCCTTTACATAATATAAGCGCTATAATTTCACAACAGCTTTTTTTTTTCTATGAATAAGGAACACTTATGATGATTTTGAATAGCAGGGTTGGTGTAGAAAGGTATTAGATAACAGTCATGATTGTATTATTTGATAAGCTAAGGACAAAGAAAAATCTTCCACAGTTTAAGAAAGAACGATGAGTGTATTTTTTGCTTTTCCAGTAGCCAGCTGAAAGTATTTTATCCACATTGGCATTGTTATAAAACACTGCCCCTTGATAAGAAAAGTCATGTATCAGCCTCTCTTTAAAAGGCACTTCATAAGATTCCATCGTCATCTGAAATGCAAGGACACTGCTGGTTATCCTCTTGGTTTCTTTGATTAGTTTTCTCTTGTGCTTTGCCTTTGAGAATCCGTTCCTCTTTCCACACAAGCATCAGCCATGTGTTATCGTCTCGGGCGAAACTGTGCCACGTTACATGGCCATCACTGTCTCTTCTGTTTATGTTCATTCCTGTCTCTCCTTCCTCGGTAGCGCTGTTGCTGAAGGCGGAAGGCCTCATCCGGCCATCTCTTGAAGTTGTTGATGCTGTAGAGAGTATTGTGTTGATGTCTTCTGATAAAGGTCCTCTGATAGCTTGATGCTGTCAGACAAAAGTGATATTTTAGCCTTAAAACAGTGGTAGTGTTTGTCAAAGCACTATACAGTGGGAGACACAGAACAATGTGTATCTATTGAGAGCAATATTTACTGTACTTACGATTCATGCAAGAGATTTTAGGGCTATCCCATTGTCCATCCCCACGACAACGGATAGTTGGGACGTGCCTCTGAATAAAGCCTGACCGGCACTGATACCTCACCAGCGAGTTGATCTCATATCTCTCACGCTTTTTACCAAAGGTACGTGCATTCTCCACCAGAGGGGGCTCGCTACAAGCCACTGAGAAACAGAAGTGACAATAAGATTACAGTGAGGAGTTTTACAGTGACAGAAGACATTTGTATTTTCTCCTCTCTGAATTCATGCATTCTGTTACGTAAGAGATTATGTCTGCTGATTCAGCATTCTTTTTACCTGTGCCTTTCTTGCAGGTGAAGGTGAGGTGGTAGTTGCAAGGAACATCATTCCACTGGCCGTCCTCATGCCATATCATCACAACACAATCTTCGCCAGATGTGAAGAAGCTGTCAGGCTGGTTGGGCCTCCAGTTTTCATATTGCTGAAAAAAGAGCAGAGCATAAAGAGTTAGCCATTATGATGGGTTTTGTGTCCTTCAGATGACCCTTCTTTTAAGGTCAATGTCTTATTTTCATACAACACACAAATTCTAACCCTAAAGAAGTATACATGCTTTGATTTTAGTATTTATTATTATTATAACATTATATCATTATATTATAATGTATTTTAGGAGCAGTAGTTATCTCTCTAAATAATAAAGTGCATAACATCATCTGGAGACACCAGTGGGGTAAAAGTTAACAAGTCAGCACATGAATTGTTACTACCACCTATCTCCTGCCACATAAGTGACTGCACAATTAGAGATCCTGTTTTGGCAGAAGTTTCCCCATCACTGTAATTTTAATTAATGGCCACAAGAGGGAGCAACTATATCTTTCTAGCAGCCAACTTAAACTTAGTGACCTCATGGTTCAGTGCTGAGGGACCCTTGCAGGCACTGTATGACAGACACAAGGCACAGAAACCAACACATTTATAAAGTGGGCTCATAAACTACATTCAGTTAACAGCCAGTGACATTACTAGGCTGCTAATTTCACATTAAGCCACAGAAAGAGCAGCTATAATAGTGGATAGGTTTTTTTTTTTTGGTTTTGTTTTGTTTGTTTTTCTTCCAAAAGACGGTACTGTCCAGTGCAATATTAGGATTATTTATGAGCAACAATGATCACATACTTACATCACCTCATATACTAGACTTAATCGGTATCCAGTAAAAGCTACAAGTACTGGACTGGAGGGTTTCATGATAAAGGAGTCTTATGTCATTACATCACATAGTCTGCATGCCTAACATTACATGTATAATTCTGCAGGCCCAAAAATACACACACACACACACACACACACACACACACACACACACACACACACACACACACACACACACACACACAGACACAGACGTACATTTACACATCAGTACAGTATACACACAGCTGTAGCGCTGTGGGGCATTCAACCAGGAATTGATGCTACCTGCAGTCTTTCAGCGCATTCTAGGTTCAAACAGTCTCTTCAAAGCTGTGACCCCAGCACCCCCCACCCCACCTCCTCCAATCATGTCCCAAGGGCTTTGCTACTCTGTCATTATGGTTAACAAACACACTCTGACTTCCTGCTCAGCTCACTTCAAGTTAACAAATGGGTGACCCATCAACTGCACAGCAGGCCTGCATCCTCCTCAAAATAATCAAACAAACTTTGATCACCCACACACACTCAAACACACACAACCAAAGATACACCAACTTTTCTGATTCTGTGCCCTACTGTTAATACTAATACATTCTAATTGATTTTTTCCAATGATATTTCACAGTTTTTTACAAATTGTTTAATTTATTATATTAAAATCCACTGGAGGTGACCACCCACCCAGACCCCCTGGGCTGCTTCCAGTTTTTTTTTCTCCAAGCACAGGTGTTGTCCATCTGTGTGTCTGCCTGCCTGGTGGCCTTACCCCCGGGTGGCTTTCTGCAGGCTGGGCCTTCTGATGCGTGTGGGGGTTGTAGGGGAACCAAACCTGTCTACGCCTGCCAAACTCCCTCCTCACAGCGTCACTCACACCCTCATCACCCCTCAATCTTTCAGCTGACTGAGGGTCTCCACAGGCCGCCTGTGCTTATCTTTTTACCCCCAGGTTGTCTAAGCTATGCTTCCCCAATCTCTGGTCCTGGAAGATTATCTTTGAAGTCAAGTCAATCTATACAACACGGATGCACATAGTAATTAGCCACTTTCCTGTCAAGTGAGGGGGATCTTCAGCAGCTATAGCCACTATAGCAAACTCAATACCGCTTATGTGCTGGTTTATGAACAATGCAATTATGAACAATGCACATTTATCCCCCTTGCTTATTCTTTTACATTGGATTGTAATGTTCTTGCTTTGTTTCAGCAATTGGTTTTCTTGTGCTGGGCTCCCACTGATTAAAAGGATTCAGTGGTGCCTTACAGCATGTCCTATATCAAATTTATTACCAGAGCAGTCACCCACCAGGGTGTAGCATTATGAGGCAGATGGAGTACGTCATGAGAAAGTCACCACAGCCCTTGAAAAGAACGACTCTCCCTAGATGACTGTATCTGTCATCAGGATTTTTTCCAAATATTTACACTGTCTCTGTGCCATGTTTGTTGAGACAAAAATATGTCAGAAAACAACCTATCTTACCATAGGGCTGCCATCAGTCCAGCGGAAGTCACTGTCAAACATCTTATCATTCAGGCCAATCCACTGGTAGTCCTGTCCAAGACCTGCCATACAGGGTAGAAACACAGCAGATTACGTTTCTCTGTTGCCATATGTCCTTTTTAGGACTGTTCCGTTACAGAATGTGCAAGAGGAAGAGAGAGATATAAATGTCATTTTGGTGCCTATATTTGTGTATTTGGAGAAGGAGAAATTGTACCATTTTAATCATATCATGTATATTTGGTAAAGTAGGACTTGAACACGTCCTTGTACCTATGATTGATTATCTACAACTGCAGTCTTTAACTTACGGTTGACAAACTGTTGCTCCTCATGGGAGAGGATGCTGGTCAGATGAGCCCCCTGAATGCGACACTCTCTCTCTGCTGTGTCCCAGTTTCTTCTATGGGGGAAGTACTTGTAGCAGTGGCCCTGAAACTTATGCCAGCCATAGTCACATGTTTCTGTATCTGATGGGACATAAATTGAGAGGGAATGAGGTATACAAGAAAAACTGATTTGCAACCGATCAACAGAAATGAAATAAGTTAAGCATTTTGGACAAAGTTTAAGCTGTTACATTAATGCATGCATCTATTTACCTCACTATCTAATAAAATGCATATGTGTGGGGGACTATATGTGCAACTAGGAGACATGTGCGAAAACACTTGTTCTAATCTACTGCATCTACAGTACTCCTAACACCTCAATATACTGACCCTTGAGGCCTGCTGTTATCTTTGTCTCTAATCAAGATGAAAGAGGAACAACATGATGGATTAATTTCCTACAGCCACTAAGATCTGCATTATAAGGACATGGAAGCTAAACAAGAATGAATCCAATTAAGTGCCAGTTAGTATTAAACAATATTATTATGCTCAAGCAGATTATTCCTCTCTTCTTTACAAAACCAAATCAATATTCCAAATTCCAGGTGAAATGTATCTAAAACCCAGAGTTTTCAGGTAATGTAAGTTTGGGCTACGGTGAGGTCTAGTACAAATTTTGCATAATTTCCTCAAAGACTGAACATTTTCCCTGTCACACCTTGATACCACCCTCATCTTGACCTTACCAATGGTGTGTGATTATGTGTGTACTGCAGCAACTCAGTTTACACATGTATATCTGTTCAGCCATCATATTATATATACATATTATTATTATTATTATTATTATTATTAACACTGTTATTAACAATAACACTACCATCGTGTCATCAGTACGACCCAATTTCCCTTCGGGGATTAATAAAGTCTATCTATCGATCTATCTATCTATCTATCTATCTATCTATCTATCTATCTATCTATCTATCTATCTATCTATCTATCTATCTACTGTTTGTTTGTTCCTCCCTCCCCATCTCCAGCTTCCAAACATTAACATACAAAAACACAGGCAGAATCTCTATCAGGGTTGTTCCTCTTCAAGTTACTTTTTCTTCCTTTCTCCAGGCAAAACTTTCTAACACAGCAGCTGTGTCTGAGTACACAATCTGGGTGTGCTTCACTGATGAGTGATCCCGAAAAAATTTTGGGTGTAGACACCGGTCAAGACAAATCAGCCTAGGCAGATGATGCCCTGGGTTCACAACACACTTGGGATAAAAAGGAGGGCTCAACTGAGAAACTTAAGTAAAATTATGGGGATATGGGTATATTAAAAAAAACTCAGATATTGCCTTTCTAGACACTAGAAAAGTGTAATCAGGAACTAATTTTTAGTCTAGATTGAAATATCAAGAAGTGACCTGAAGTCTAGCATACCTGCAGTGAGGTGTAGACTACATCTGACATAGTACTAACTGAATGTTTGAAATAGGGTACACTGATACGTCTCATCTGTCTGTGTGTCTGAAACTTTTGGAAATGAAAGCTTGAGGCTGACCAAAGTAACCATAGTATGATCAGACATGACAGACCTTCAAGCAGTTTAAAAAGTGATTGCGGTGATGAGATAAATACGGTGTTTATGACTCAGCTAATCCCTGGGAGAAACCTTTGCCAATACTTTTCCCAGGGACTCAGGTGAGTGATTACATTAAGTGTCTTAACACATTATCAAATGCAAGAACAGCAATTGTTCATTCTATCATGTTCTATGAAAATAGTTTAGAATAGTCTAGACAGTTTAGAGGGATGGCTGGAACCAGTTACAACACTAAATGAAAAACTTGTATTTATCTCAACCAGAATACTTAGAGAGATATTAGGGAAAGAATATATCAAATTAACCACAAACTTACCCTCTTCACAATGCAGCCCAGAGTAGCTTGGGAGGCACACACATGTGAAGGAAGCCAGCCCATCAACACATGTACCTCCATTGCGGCAAGGGTTTGACTGGCACTCATCAATATCTATGTAAGAAAAAGACTTAATGAATTACAAAAGAAAAAGAACAATTCTTAGTCTGTTCTACATTAAAACTAGTTTTAGAAATAATTTAATGTTTCCTTAAGGCAGTGAGATACTGTGAGTGGAATTAGCGATACATAGTATCCTACCTGTTTCACAGAGATCACCACTGTAACCAGGAGCACAGCTACATGTGGAGATGCTGCCACGCTTGTAGCAAGATCCTCCATTCAAGCAAATGTTTTGTGAACACGATTGAACTTCTGTTTAGAGATTGAAAAAGCAAAACAAGTTGATTAAAATTAAAATTTATTCTGAGGTTATACATTTAGCTATTCCAATGAAAGCCATTTGAAGAAACATACCTGGAATTTCAACAGTCTCACCGATGACGGTGTGTCCCGAATCAACTCCTGTGTCAGGTAGCTCAGTTGTTCCCTCTGCTCTTGGTGATGGTTCCCCAGTAAATGATGGAGATGCAGTTATGTCACTGTCCAGCTTCATATTATCCTCAGAAAAAGATGGCTGAGTGGTGGCTTCAGATGCAACTGACACTGGCTGGTTTTGTGCTTCAGCTGGTGTCCCTATTGTAAACTCTGTATGAGCCCTAGTGGGTATTTCAGTGTGAGGAGAGACATCTCCCTTAATTTTTCCCACAACGTCTTCTTTTCCAGTGGTGCTATCAACACTAGTGGACTCCATCTTTGAAGCTGTGGTAGCATCTATTTTAAATACAGTTTGAATTTTATCTGGGGACAGAGGCTGCTCCATCATATTGTCAATCTTTGGTTTCTTTGTAGTCATAATCTCTCCAGACACACTCTCAGAAGTGGCTGAACCACTTTCAGCCCCACTGCTAAGGACAGAGGGTGACTTAGTCGTGGCAGAGGAGATATTGCCAACCACATCACCATCCAACTTAACAGTGCTTACTGTGGACATGCTTTCTTCTGAGCTGCTCCAGCTTTCTGAACCACTCTCGGAACTAGAGGAGGATGATGCTGAAACTACAGGTGATTTGGTTGCTTTTTCTTCTGAGCCAGGTACAGTATTACGCATAAAGTCAACAGGATAACTCTCAGATGTTAGAGGAATGGCAGGTGGTGTAGTAATGAACACTTTTTGTGGTGCTATAGTTTCACTGTTTTGCGGCTTTGCTTCAACTAAATTGGGGATTGGTGAGTCGTAATCTGGGGGCTCATCTGTCTGATAAAAACTGTAATCTGAACTAGATACAGCTTCAGCCACCAAAGATGAGGTAGTAGGCACAGTTGTTGATTCTGTAATCTGGCTTGTTACATGACTTGCAAACATAGGGGGAGTTGTGATCAGTGATACATTGTGAGGAGAAAGATCAGAGTGAGGGCGGTTAATCTCTGACCTGGCTTGTTCAAATGACTTTTGGGGAGTTGTTCGGTGTTGTACAGGGACTGTAGTGACATATTGGACCATGACATCAGGCTGCGATGGTGCTAATGTTGGAAGGACATTTGAAATAGGTTCAGAAGAAATGTGTTCATCTGGCTTTGTGGTGACCACTACTTCAGTCACTGAGCTTGCAGGTTTTGGAGTTGTATATTCAACCCCAGCAGTCTCTCTCTCTTTAGAATCTACTGTTTCACCTGTAAGATGTGAAGTTATTGTAACATCAGTAGATGTGCTACCTTCAGAAGAGACTTCTTTGGTTATAGATGCTTGGCTTGGTTCAGCTGTCTTATCTTCCAGTTGCTTGGTTGTGACTACAGTCTGGGGAGTCACATCACTAGGTTCAAAGTGTTGGCTTGACTCCTCATTAGGGAACATTGGGCTGGTTGTGGCCAACTCAGTTTTCTCAGAGGAGTTGTCAATTTGGGGATGATGAGTGAATGTGATCTCAGATCTGGCCTGTTGGAAGGACACCTCAGGTGGTGTTCTATCTGGTTCTGGGACAAAGGTGGTGACAAACTGAATTATCACATCAGGCTTTGAAGTGCTTTGTACAGAAGACATTGTGGTTGTAGAAATTGATTCTTTTGTAGATGTAAAAGTGATATGGTCCCTTGTGCTCTCTTCATGTTCTGGGGCTGATGTTGCTTCATCAGTAGGGTATGAAACTGTCTCTGACAATGATGTCTTCTCTACATCTGTCATTATCTCACTCGTTTGAGTTTCATCCTCATGGGTTATTGTGTTTGGTTTTTCTGTGCTGAACAAAAGGGATACTGGAGTGGCTACAGTTATAGCACTCTCAGATGACACTGTCTTAGGTGATGCAGTTGTGGTATCTGAGATCTCATCCCCAGAGCCATCCATACTTGCAACATCGGTGTTACTTGCCACGGAAAGTTTATCGTTAATATAGAGAGGAGATAACGTTGTTGTGGATAGCAGTTGGTCCATTTTCATTGAACTGTGCCGAGGCGCAGCTGTCTGTGTCACGGGTTCTTCCACATGAGTGGGATCATCTGATTTATCCTTCCCAGTAACATCAACAGAGGATGTGGCAGTTGGCTTCCTAGTGCTATAGAGACTGGAAGCAGTACTTGATACAGCTATTTCAGTCTCCACTGTGCCAGGTTCAGGTGAGGTAACTGAAAATGTTACTGGTTGCACCTTCACTGTTGAAGCTGAAGTGTGATCGCTTGAGGTGTCTGTATCAGTAACGTCTGACGGTTTCACTGTTACTTTTTCACCTGTGCTGACCATATACTCCTCACTGGAAACTGGAGTGACTGAGCTTGTACCTGTTGTTTCAGTTAAGGTAAGTTGAGAAGGCAAAGATGAGGAGGCGGCAAACTCAGTGACCGACTCAGTGACATAATCAGTCTCCTCGCCTGATGAACTATCCATCACCAGCTCTGGAACTGATTTGGTATGAGCTTCAATAGGGAAAAATGCATGTGGTGTAGTTAAATCATATGCTTCTTTAGAGCTTGACTTTGTGAACACTGTGTTAGCTGGGGTGGCCTGTGGAGCAGATGTGACTGTCTCTTCACTGGATGTCTCAATACTAGAAACGCCTTCTACAGTTGATGGTTTTGAAGTGGAGTGAAGTGGAGACATTGAGGCTAATGGCAAATCAGTGGCTGAGGATTCATGTAAAGTCACTGGTGTAGGAGAAAAGAAGGTCGCACCATCAGTCCCTGAACCTTCTTCTGTTACTTCGAGCTTTGGTGTAATTGTAACTGCTGTGAGTCCTCCAGCTTCCTCTGTCTGGATGGTTGGGTAAAAAGAAGAGGAGGGAACAATGGAGATAGTATCTGCATCAATGATAGCATCATCTCTGGTGAAAAGCTCCGGAGTGGGGCTGCCTTCCTTTATATTATCTGTATCTGCAGAGAACAGCTCATCTTCATCTTTTGCATCCTCTGTGAATATGATGGTTGTGCTGGTTGATGGTTTAGACACATGTAGGACCATGGTAGGTGTTTGTTCAGTTAGGTCAGTCTTGGCTTGGCTGCTACTGGGAGTGATGATCACAACCTGTTGGTCTGTAACACTATGATATATAATGGAGGGAATGGGGGTGGACATCGATGTGAATCCATCTTGTTTATGTTCACTGTTAGAGCTTACTGTGGTGAAGTAAACTGTAGTGTGATCACCAACTGAAGCGCCAACTGTATGGGGGAACATAGTTGTAGAGGAGGATTGCGTTATGTGCTCAGCTTCAGTAACATCATTTTTCCCAGTGCTTGAAACAGGAGGCTCTGTTGCTTCAGATGTGATGGGGCTTTCTGTTTCTGGAGTAATTTCGCGTTCCTGTGAGGAAACCTGCTCACCAGAGGTTGGTGTAACCGAAACAAAGGTTTCGGTTTCACCTGCTGCTTCTCCAAATGTGACACTTTCCATCACTGATGGCTTTGAGGTGAACATCTCAGCGGTTTCGCCACTAGAACTCTCTCCCTCTGTCAAAGTAAAGGCTGGACTCTGGGTTGATTTTTCAGTTGCAGACATGTTAACTGACTGGGCAGATGTGGCTACATATACTGTTGTTATATTTGGCTTCTCGGTGCTGTAGAGAGAAGAAGCTACAGTTACAGTAGATTTTGGAATGTCAGATATTCCACTTTTGTCTGATTCTGTTGTTTTAGATTTCTCTGTGCTGAACAGGGAAGACTCTGTACTTTCTGTAGTAACAACAGATGCACTTTCATGAGATGCTGCTGTTATTGTTGGTTTCTTTGTGCTGAACACTGAAGACACTATAGCATCCACTTTAGTAAATACATCAGCAGTATGGTCACCTGACCCATCCTCCATTGTATACACTGGGCTTGTACCTGTGGAGGGAGCAGTACTACTCATAGGTGGCTCAGTTACTCCTGTGGAGGAAGGCACTGATTCCAAAAGTAAGGGTTGTTTGCTAATAGCATGGTCCGAACTCTCATCAATTTTCAATAAACCTGAAGATGTGACCAAAGCCCCAGGAGGAGTTGAAGCTGACACAGTTGAAGATGACACAGAGGAGGTCAGAGTGAATGCATCAGCTAAGCTCTCTTGAACTGTTGAAGTGTCCATTTCAAGAGACATTGCTGTAGGTTTCTCAGTACTGTAAAGAGCCTCTGTGGACTTTGTTTGGTTACTTGAGCTCTCTTCAGTAATAGCAACAGCAGTAGAAGACAAAATGATTTGTTTTGTAACTGCTACAGTAGTGGCCATCACAGGAGAACTTGTAAGTGGTACAAATGTAGTTGACTCGTCAAAAAAGTAATCACCTGAATTCTCTTCTGCAGGGTCATCTATGTCAACCCCACTGCCCTGCTCAGTAATGTAAATCTCAGTGCTTGTCATATGTGGAGATTGGGTTGATGACATAAATGTATTTGTAAGCTGTACACTGGATTGAGTCGAAGATGCAGCACTTGATGCACTCTCCATTTCATCTCTTTCAGTCTCATCAGTAATCACAACAAATTCATCCTGGGGTTTTGTGGTGGTCTCAATGGATACTTCTGCACCAGATCCGTCTAGACCTGACTCCGAATCATTTTCTGTAGTTAAGTAACCAGAGCTTTCATCGTCAATGTGAGTAGAAGGTTCCTTTGTAGAAAACACTGTGACAGTGGGTATTGCCATAGGTTGAGAGGTTTTCAGCGTGTAGGGGCTTAATGTGACAGTTGTAAATTCTCCATTACTTGAACTTTTTTCCTCAACAAATGTGGATGTAATTGATGGTAAAAATGTGGTTGTTGTTATGGTTGTTTGTTCCAAAGAGGGTTGCTCAGTAGCTTTTGGTGTTTTTAGGGGAGTTTCATTTGAAGTTACAGATGTGTCATCTCCTGAATACTCTTCTTCTTCTGTAAACTCTCCACTTCCTGACTCAGACACTGATACTGTCATTGCCTCAGTTGTAGTAGATAATTGGGTAGGATCTGTAGATTTGTCTGTCATGAACTGTGTTGAGGATTGTGTTGATGATTCAACACCAGGCGATTTGCTCTGAGATTCAGCTGCCTGAATTTCATGTATTGCTGTAGAGAATGTGAATTTGCTTTGATAATGGCTGGAGGTAATTGGTGGCAAGGGTGTTGGATTCTCAGTACTGTACAAATAAGAAGCTACAGTTACATGAGATTTTAAAACTTCTCTTGTTTCAATTTCAAGTGAGGCTGTTGTCAATAATGGCTTCTCTGTGTTAATCATTGGATACACTGTGGTAGCTGTGTCCACTGTTTCTTTTGTGAGAACCTCTGTAGGAGTAAATGATGTTTCATCTGTTGCAGTGCTCTTTGTTGATTCTCCAAACACTACTGGTGGTGTGTCTGTACTGAACATGGAAGAAACAGGTATAGTGGCTACATCAGCTGAACCTTCTTCATCAGTTAATAGTGATCCTGTGTTCTTTTCTGTGTCAGGTGAAATAGGCCTTTCAGTACTGTACAAAGATGTAATAACCACAGATTCTGACCTATCAGTTGCAAGGAATGCTGTTGTTATTGCTGGTGTTTCTGTGCTGAACAACGAAGCGATGGTGGTTGATGTTTTATCCGCAACTTTGGTAGTAAAATCAGGGGTTTGATCAACAGTGTCATCAATAATAGGAATGGATGACTTTGTGGTGCTTGGAGATGTAGTAGCTGTTTCCTGTGAGCTGCTAATCACTATGGCTGAGTGGCTGCTTGGAACTACTGTTTGGTCATTAGTTGGCAAAAAAAAGTTGGCGGATGATTCCTCTGTTAAAATTTCTGTTGTTTCCCCAGTTGACCTGTCTTTGTCTATCAAGGTGTTTGAAGAACTTGGGTCAAATTCATCAATGATCAGGGTGGTTGTGCTTGATAGCAGTGGAGGTTGTTGTGTAATTGCAATGTCACTTGTTGATGGCAAAATTGTGGTAGCTGTGAAAAAGGAAGAGGCTGTAGGTGCTGCAGTCTCTTTGGTGGAAATCTCAGTTGTCTGTTCAGCTGAGCTCTCGTAATCTAAAGTTCGGACAGTAGAACTTGTCTCTGGTGTAGATGATAGTTTCTCAGTCTGTCTTGTGGTTGCAGTCTCTTGTGTTTCAGTTGACACTGATGTTGGTTTCTTAGTACTGTAGAGAGATGAAGCAGCAGTAACAGCTTGCTTTAAAGTACCGTTTCTTTCAGTTTCACCTGAGGGTGTTACTGATGGTGACTCTGTACTCAACTTTGTGGAAATAGTAGTTTCTGTGATGATGGACTCTTCAGTGAAACCGGCAGTGCTATCTCCAGAACTCTCTTCATCAGTTGTACTGAGGAATGATGCTCTTTCGGGGAGCATGGTTGATCCACTAAATGGAGGAATAGACTCCACCATTGTCGTTTCGCTACTAATGCCTTCTTCCTCACTGTCTAAAAAGGTAGGTGATGTAACAGGAGACGCTGTTGTTGGTGCCTCAGTGCTGTAGAGAGATGATTTAGCTGTGACAGAGTAGGTTTGAGTAAACATTTCTTGGGTTTGGTCACCAGAGCCATCTTCATATACTGTTGTCAAAACAGAGCTTTCTTCCACCTTCCCAGAAAAAGGCGTTACTGAGGGATTTTCTGTATGACTTGTGGCTGCACTGTCATGTTCTGTAACTGGCAGTCCTGTTGGCTTCTCTGTGCTAAACAAGGATGAGGCTGTAGAAGCTGCAGTGCCATCGCTGGAAATCTCAGTTGTCTGTTCACCTGAACTCTCTTCATCTATTTTTGGGAAAGTAGAACTTGTCTCTGGTGTAGATGATAGTTTCTCAGTCTGTCTTGTGGTTGCAGTCTCTTGTGTTTCAGTTGACACTGATGTTGGTTTCTCAGTACTGTAGAGAGATGAAGCAGCAGTAACACCTTGCTTTAAAGTACCGCTTGTTTCAGTTTCACCTGAGGGTGTAACTGAGGGTGACTCTGTACTCAACTTTGAGGAAATAGTAGTTTCTGTGATGATGGACTCTTTGGTGAAATCGGCAGTGCTATCTCCCGAACTCTCTTCATCAGTTGTACTGAGGAATGATGCTCTTTCAGGGAGCATGGTTGATCCACTAAATGGAGGAATAGACTCCACCATTGTCGTTTCGCTACTAATGCCTTCTTCCTCACTGTCTAAAAAGGTAGATGATGTAACAGGAGACGCTGTTGTTGGTGCCTCAGTGCTATAGAGAGAGGATTTAGCTGTGACAGAGTAGGTCTGAGTAAACATTTCTTGGGTTTGGTCACCAGAGCCATCTTCATATACTGTTGTCACAACAGAGCTTTCTTCCACCTTCCCAGAAAAAGGCGTTACTGAGGGATTTTCTGTACGACTTGTGGCTGCACTGTCATGTTCTGTAACTGGCAGTCCTGTTGGCTTCTCTGTGCTAAACATGGATGAGGCTGTAGAAGCTGCAGTGCCATCACTGGAAATCTCAGTTGTCTGTTCACCTGAACTCTCTTCATCTATTTTTGGGAAAGTAGAACTTGTCTCTGGTGTAGATGATAGTTTCTCAGTCTGTCTTGTGGTTGCAGTCTCTTGTGATTCAGTTGACACTGATGTTGGTTTCTCAGTACTGTAGAGAGATGAAGCAGCAGTAACACCTTGCTTTAAAGTACCGCTTGTTTCAGTTTCACCTGAGGGTGTAACTGAGGGTGACTCTGTACTCAACTTTGAGGAAATAGTAGTTTCTGTGATGATGGACTCTTTGGTGAAACCGGCAGTGCTATCTCCAGAACTCTCTTCATCAGTTGCACTGAGGAATGATGCTCTTTCAGGGAGCATGGTTGATCCACTAAGTGGAGGAATAGACTCCACCATTGTCGTTTCACTACTAATGCCTTCTTCCTCACTGTCTAAAAAGGTAGGTGATGTAACAGGAGACGCTGTTGTTGGTGCCTCAGTGCTATAGAGAGAGGATTTAGCTGTGACAGAGTAGGTCTGAGTAAACATTTCTTGGGTTTGGTCACCAGAGCCATCTTCATATACTGTTGTCACAACAGAGCTTTCTTCCACCTTCCCAGTAAGAGGCGTTACTGAGGGATTTTCTGTACGACTTGTGGCTGCACTGTCATGTTCTATAACTGGCAGTCCTGTTGGCTTCTCTGTGCTAAACAAGGATGAGGCTGTAGAAGCTGCAGTGCCATCACTGGAAATCTCAGTTGTCTGTTCACCTGAACTCTCTTCATCTATTTTTGGGAAAGTAGAACTTGTCTCTGGTGTAGATGATAGTTTCTCAGTCTGTCTTGTGGTTGCAGTCTCTTGTGATTCAGTTGACACTGATGTTGGTTTCTCAGTACTGTAGAGAGATGAAGCAGCAGTAACACCTTGCTTTAAAGTACCGCTTGTTTCAGTTTCACCTGAGGGTGTAACTGAGGGTGACTCTGTACTCAACTTTGAGGAAATAGTAGTTTCTGTGATGATGGACTCTTTGGTGAAACCGGCAGTGCTATCTCCAGAACTCTCTTCATCAGTTGCACTGAGGAATGATGCTCTTTCAGGGAGCATGGTTGATCCACTAAGTGGAGGAATAGACTCCACCATTGTCGTTTCACTACTAATGCCTTCTTCCTCACTGTCTAAAAAGGTAGGTGATGTAACAGGAGACGCTGTTGTTGGTGCCTCAGTGCTATAGAGAGAGGATTTAGCTGTGACAGAGTAGGTCTGAGTAAACATTTCTTGGGTTTGGTCACCAGAGCCATCTTCATATACTGTTGTCACAACAGAGCTTTCTTCCACCTTCCCAGTAAAAGGCGTTACTGAGGGATTTTCTGTACGACTTGTGGCTGCACTGTCATGTTCTATAACTGGCAGTCCTGTTGGCTTCTCTGTGCTAAACAAGGATGAGGCTGTAGAAGCTGCAGTGCCACCACTGGAAATCTCAGTTGTCTGTTCACCTGAACTCTCTTCATCTATTTTTGGGAAAGTAGAACTTGTCTCTGGTGTAGATGATAGTTTCTCAGTCTGTCTTGTGGTTGCAGTCTCTTGTGTTTCAGTTGACACTGATGTTGGTTTCTCAGTACTGTAGAGAGATGAAGCAGCAGTAACACCTTGCTTTAAAGTACCGCTTGTTTCAGTTTCACCTGAGGGTGTAACTGAGGGTGACTCTGTACTCAACTTTGAGGAAATAGTAGTTTCTGTGATGATGGACTCTTTGGTGAAATCGGCAGTGCTATCTCCCGAACTCTCTTCATCAGTTGTACTGAGTATTGATGCTCTTTCAGGGAGCACGGTTGATCCACTAAATGGAGGAATAGACTCCACCATTGTCGTTTCACTACTAATGCCTTCTTCCTCACTGTCTAAAAAGGTAGATGATGTAACAGGAGACGCTGCTGTTGGTGCCTCAGTGCTATAGAGAGAGGATTTAGCTGTGACAGAGTAGGTCTGAGTAAACATTTCTTGGGTTTGGTCACCAGAGCCATCTTCATATACTGTTGTCACAACAGAGCTTTCTTCCACCTTCCCAGAAAAAGGCGTTACTGAGGGATTTTCTGTACGACTTGTGGCTGCACTGTCATGTTCTGTAACTGGCAGTCCTGTTGGCTTCTCTGTGCTAAACAAGGATGAGGCTGTAGAAGCTGCAGTGCCATCACTGGAAATCTCAGTTGTCTGTTCACCTGAACTCTCTTCATCTATTTTTGGGAAAGTAGAACTTGTCTCTGGTGTAGATGATAGTTTCTCAGTCTGTCTTGTGGTTGCAGTCTCTTGTGATTCAGTTGACACTGATGTTGGTTTCTCAGTACTGTAGAGAGATGAAGCAGCAGTAACACCTTGCTTTAAAGTACCGCTTGTTTCAGTTTCACCTGAGGGTGTAACTGAGGGTGACTCTGTACTCAACTTTGAGGAAATAGTAGTTTCTGTGATGATGGACTCTTTGGTGAAACCGGCAGTGCTATCTCCAGAACTCTCTTCATCAGTTGTACTGAGGAATGATGCTCTTTCAGGGTGCATGGTTGATCCACTAAATGGAGGAATAGACTCCACCATTGTTGTTTCGCTACTAATGCCTTCTTCCTCACTGTCTAAAAAGGTAGGTGATGTAACAGGAGACGCTGTTGTTGGTGCCTCAGTGCTATAGAGAGAGGATTTAGCTGTGACAGAGTAGGTTTGAGTAAACCTTTCTTGGGTTTGGTCACCAGAGCCATCTTCATATACTGTTGTCACAACAGAGCTTTCTTCCACCTTCCCAGAAAAAGGCGTTACTGAGGGATTTTCTGTATGACTTGTGGCTGCACTGTCATGTTCTGTAACTGGCAGTCCTGTTGGCTTCTCTGTGCTAAACAAGGATGAGGCTGTAGAAGCTGCAGTGCCATCACTGGAAATCTCAGTTGTCTGTTCACCTGAACTCTCTTCATCTATTTTTGGGAAAGTAGAACTTGTCTCTGGTGTAGATGATAGTTTCTCAGTCTGTCTTGTGGTTGCAGTCTCTTGTGTTTCAGTTGACACTGATGTTGGTTTCTCAGTACTGTAGAGAGATGAAGCAGCAGTAACACCTTGCTTTAAAGTACCGCTTGTTTCAGTTTCACCTGAGGGTGTAACTGAGGGTGACTCTGTACTCAACTTTGAGGAAATAGTAGTTTCTGTGATGATGGACTCTTTGGTGAAATCGGCAGTGCTATCTCCCGAACTCTCTTCATCAGTTGTACTGAGTATTGATGCTCTTTCAGGGAGCATGGTTGATCCACTAAATGGAGGAATAGACTCCACCATTGTCGTTTCGCTACTAATGCCTTCTTCCTCACTGTCTAAAAAGATAGATGATGTAACAGGAGACGCTGTTGTTGGTGCCTCAGTGCTATAGAGAGAGGATTTAGCTGTGACAGAGTAGGTCTGAGTAAACATTTCTTGGGTTTGGTCACCAGAGCCATCTTCATATACTGTTGTCACAACAGAGCTTTCTTCCACCTTCCCAGAAAAAGGCGTTACTGAGGGATTTTCTGTACGACTTGTGGCTGCACTGTCATGTTCTGTAACTGGCAGTCCTGTTGGCTTCTCTGTGCTAAACAAGGATGAGGCTGTAGAAGCTGCAGTGCCATCACTGGAAATCTCAGTTGTCTGTTCACCTGAACTCTCTTCATCTATTTTTGGGAAAGTAGAACTTGTCTCTGGTGTAGATGATAGTTTCTCAGTCTGTCTTGTGGTTGCAGTCTCTTGTGATTCAGTTGACACTGATGTTGGTTTCTCAGTACTGTAGAGAGATGAAGCAGCAGTAACACCTTGCTTTAAAGTACCGCTTGTTTCAGTTTCACCTGAGGGTGTAACTGAGGGTGACTCTGTACTCAACTTTGAGGAAATAGTAGTTTCTGTGATGATGGACTCTTTGGTGAAACCGGCAGTGCTATCTCCAGAACTCTCTTCATCAGTTGTACTGAGGAATGATGCTCTTTCAGGGTGCATGGTTGATCCACTAAATGGAGGAATAGACTCCACCATTGTTGTTTCGCTACTAATGCCTTCTTCCTCACTGTCTAAAAAGGTAGGTGATGTAACAGGAGACGCTGTTGTTGGTGCCTCAGTGCTATAGAGAGATGATTTAGCTGTGACAGAGTAGGTTTGAGTAAACCTTTCTTGGGTTTGGTCACCAGAGCCATCTTCATATACTGTTGTCAAAACAGAGCTTTCTTCCACCTTCCCAGAAAAGGCGTTACTGAGGGATTTTCTGTATGACTTGTGGCTGCACTGTCATGTTCTGTAACTGGCAGTCCTGTTGGCTTCTCTGTGCTAAACAAGGATGAGGCTGTAGAAGCTGCAGTGCCACCACTGGAAATCTCAGTTGTCTGTTCACCTGAACTCTCTTCATCTATTTTTGGGAAAGTAGAACTTGTCTCTGGTGTAGATGATAGTTTCTCAGTCTGTCTTGTGGTTGTAGTCTCTTGTGTTTCAGTTGACACTGATGTTGGTTTCTCAGTACTGTAGAGAGATGAAGCAGCAGTAACACCTTGCTTTAAAGTACCGCTTGTTTCAGTTTCACCTGAGGGTGTAACTGAGGGTGACTCTGTACTCAACTTTGAGGAAATAGTAGTTTCTGTGATGATGGACTCTTTGGTGAAATCGGCAGTGCTATCTCCCGAACTCTCTTCATCAGTTGTACTGAGTATTGATGCTCTTTCAGGGAGCATGGTTGATCCACTAAATGGAGGAATAGACTCCACCATTGTCGTTTCGCTACTAATGCCTTCTTCCTCACTGTCTAAAAAGATAGATGATGTAACAGGGGACGCTGTTGTTGGTGCCTCAGTGCTATAGAGAGAGGATTTAGCTGTGACAGAGTAGGTCTGAGTAAACATTTCTTGGGTTTGGTCACCAGAGCCATCTTCATATACTGTTGTCACAACAGAGCTTTCTTCCACCTTCCCAGAAAAAGGCGTTACTGAGGGATTTTCTGTACGACTTGTGGCTGCACTGTCATGTTCTGTAACTGGCAGTCCTGTTGGCTTCTCTGTGCTAAACATGGATGAGGCTGTAGAAGCTGCAGTGCCATCACTGGAAATTTCAGTTGTCTGTTCACCTGAACTCTCTTCATCTATTTTTGGGAAAGTAGAACTTGTCTCTGGTGTAGATGATAGTTTCTCAGTCTGTCTTGTGGTTGCAGTCTCTTGTGATTCAGTTGACACTGATGTTGGTTTCTCAGTACTGTAGAGAGATGAAGCAGCAGTAACACCTTGCTTTAAAGTACCGCTTGTTTCAGTTTCACCTGAGGGTGTAACTGAGGGTGACTCTGTACTCAACTTTGAGGAAATAGTAGTTTCTGTGATGATGGACTCTTTGGTGAAACCGGCAGTGCTATCTCCAGAACTCTCTTCATCAGTTGTACTGAGGAATGATGCTCTTTCAGGGTGCATGGTTGATCCACTAAATGGAGGAATAGACTCCACCATTGTTGTTTCGCTACTAATGCCTTCTTCCTCACTGTCTAAAAAGGTAGGTGATGTAACAGGAGACGCTGTTGTTGGTGCCTCAGTGCTATAGAGAGATGATTTAGCTGTGACAGAGTAGGTTTGAGTAAACCTTTCTTGGGTTTGGTCACCAGAGCCATCTTCATATACTGTTGTCAAAACAGAGCTTTCTTCCACCTTCCCAGAAAAAGGCGTTACTGAGGGATTTTCTGTATGACTTGTGGCTGCACTGTCATGTTCTGTAACTGGCAGTCCTGTTGGCTTCTCTGTGCTAAACAAGGATGAGGCTGTAGAAGCTGCAGTGCCATCGCTGGAAATCTCAGTTGTCTGTTCACCTGAACTCTCTTCATCTATTTTTGGGAAAGTAGAACTTGTCTCTGGTGTAGATGATAGTTTCTCAGTCTGTCTTGTGGTTGTAGTCTCTTGTGTTTCAGTTGACACTGATGTTGGTTTCTCAGTACTGTAGAGAGATGAAGCAGCAGTAACACCTTGCTTTAAAGTACCGCTTGTTTCAGTTTCACCTGAGGGTGTAACTGAGGGTGACTCTGTACTCAACTTTGAGGAAATAGTAGTTTCTGTGATGATGGACTCTTTGGTGAAATCGGCAGTGCTATCTCCCGAACTCTCTTCATCAGTTGTACTGAGTATTGATGCTCTTTCAGGGAGCATGGTTGATCCACTAAATGGAGGAATAGACTCCACCATTGTCGTTTCGCTACTAATGCCTTCTTCCTCACTGTCTAAAAAGATAGATGATGTAACAGGAGATGCTGTTGTTGGTGCCTCAGTGCTATAGAGAGAGGATTTAGCTGTGACAGAGTAGGTCTGAGTAAACATTTCTTGGGTTTGGTCACCAGAGCCATCTTCATATACTGTTGTCACAACAGAGCTTTCTTCCACCTTCCCAGAAAAAGGCGTTACTGAGGGATTTTCTGTACGACTTGTGGCTGCACTGTCATGTTCTGTAACTGGCAGTCCTGTTGGCTTCTCTGTGCTAAACAAGGATGAGGCTGTAGAAGCTGCAGTGCCATCACTGGAAATTTCAGTTGTCTGTTCACCTGAACTCTCTTCATCTATTTTTGGGAAAGTAGAACTTGTCTCTGGTGTAGATGATAGTTTCTCAGTCTGTCTTGTGGTTGCAGTCTCTTGTGATTCAGTTGACACTGATGTTGGTTTCTCAGTACTGTAGAGAGATGAAGCAGCAGTAACACCTTGCTTTAAAGTACCGCTTGTTTCAGTTTCACCTGAGGGTGTAACTGAGGGTGACTCTGTACTCAACTTTGAGGAAATAGTAGTTTCTGTGATGATGGACTCTTTGGTGAAACCGGCAGTGCTATCTCCAGAACTCTCTTCATCAGTTGCACTGAGGAATGATGCTCTTTCAGGGAGCATGGTTGATCCACTAAATGGAGGAATAGACTCCACCATTGTCGTCTCACTACTAATGCCTTCTTCCTCACTGTCTAAAAAGGTAGGTGATGTAACAGGAGACGCTGTTGTTGGTGCCTCAGTGCTATAGAGAGAGGATTTAGCTGTGACAGAGTAGGTCTGAGTAAACATTTCTTGGGTTTGGTCACCAGAGCCATCTTCATATACTGTTGTCACAACAGAGCTTTCTTCCACCTTCCCAGTAAAAGGCGTTACTGAGGGATTTTCTGTACGACTTGTGGCTGCACTGTCATGTTCTGTAACTGGCAGTCCTGTTGGCTTCTCTGTGCTAAACAAGGATGAGGCTGTAGAAGCTGCAGTGCCACCACTGGAAATCTCAGTTGTCTGTTCACCTGAACTCTCATCATCTATTTTTGGGAAAGAAGAACTTGTCTCTGGTGTAGATGATAGTCTCTCAGTCTGTCTTGTGGTTGCAGTCTCTTGTGTTTCAGTTGACACTGATGTTGGTTTCTCAGTACTGTAGAGAGATGAAGCAGCAGTAACACCTTGCTTTAAAGTACCGCTTGTTTCAGTTTCACCTGAGGGTGTAACTGAGGGTGACTCTGTACTCAACTTTGAGGAAATAGTAGTTTCTGTGATGATGGACTCTTTGGTGAAATCGGCAGTGCTATCTCCAGAACTCTCTTCATCAGTTGTACTGAGTATTGATGCTCTTTCAGGGAGCATGGTTGATCCACTAAATGGAGGAATAGACTCCACCATTGTCGTTTCGCTACTAATGCCTTCTTCCTCACTGTCTAAAAAGGTAGATGATGTAACAGGAGACGCTGTTGTTGGTGCCTCAGTGCTATAGAGAGAGGATTTAGCTGTTACAGAGTAGGTCTGAGTAAACATTTCTTGGGTTTGGTCACCAGAGCCATCTTCATATACTGTTGTCACAACAGAGCTTTCTTCCACCTTCCCAGAAAAAGGCGTTACTGAGGGATTTTCTGTACGACTTGTGGCTGCACTGTCATGTTCTGTAACTGGCAGTCCTGTTGGCTTCTCTGTGCTAAACAAGGATGAGGCTGTAGAAGCTGCAGTGCCATCACTGGAAATCTCAGTTGTCTGTTCACCTGAACTCTCTTCATCTATTTTTGGGAAAGTAGAACTTGTCTCTGGTGTAGATGATAGTTTCTCAGTCTGTCTTGTGGTTGCAGTCTCTTGTGATTCAGTTGACACTGATGTTGGTTTCTCAGTACTGTAGAGAGATGAAGCAGCAGTAACACCTTGCTTTAAAGTACCGCTTGTTTCAGTTTCACCTGAGGGTGTAACTGAGGGTGACTCTGTACTCAACTTTGAGGAAATAGTAGTTTCTGTGATGATGGACTCTTTGGTGAAACCGGCAGTGCTATCTCCAGAACTCTCTTCATCAGTTGTACTGAGGAATGATGCTCTTTCAGGGTGCATGGTTGATCCACTAAATGGAGGAATAGACTCCACCATTGTCGTTTCGCTACTAATGCCTTCTTCCTCACTGTCTAAAAAGGTAGGTGATGTAACAGGAGACGCTGTTGTTGGTGCCTCAGTGCTATAGAGAGAGGATTTAGCTGTGACAGAGTAGGTCTGAGTAAACATTTCTTGGGTTTGGTCACCAGAGCCATCTTCATATACTGTTGTCACAACAGAGCTTTCTTCCACCTTCCCAGTAAAGGGTGTTACTGAGGGATTTTCTGTATGACTTGTGGCTGCACTGTCATGTTCTGTAACTGGTAGTCCAGTTGGCTTCTCTGTGCTAAACAAGGGTGAGGCTGTAGAAGCTGCAGTGCCATCGCTGGAAATCTCAGTTGTCTGTTCACCTGAACTCTCTTCATCTATTTTTGGGAAAGTAGAACTTGTCTCTGGTGTAGATGATAGTTTCTCAGTCTGTCTTGTAGTTGCAGTCTCTTGTGTTTCAGTTGACACTGATGTTGGTTTCTCAGTACTGTAGAGAGATGAAGCAGCAGTAACACCTTGCTTTAAAGTACCGCTTGTTTCAGTTTCACCTGAGGGTGTTACTGATGGTGACTCTGTACTCAACTTTGAGGAAATAGTAGTTTCTGTGATGATGGACTCTTTGGTGAAACCGGCAGTGCTATCTCCAGCACTCTCTTCATCAGTTGTACTGAGGAATGATGCTCTTTCAGGGAGCACGGTTGATCCACTAAATGGAGGAATAGACTCCACCATTGTCGTTTCGCTACTAATGCCTTCTTCCTCACTGTCTAAAAAGGTAGATGATGTAACAGGAGACGCTGTTGTTGGTGCCTCAGTGCTATAGAGAGATGATTTAGCTGTGACAGAGTATGTCTGAGTAAACATTTCTTGGGTTTGGTCACCAGAGCCATCTTCATATACTGTTGTCAAAACAGAGCTTTCTTTCACCTTCCCAGAAAAAGGCGTTACTGAGGGATTTTCTGTACGACTTGTGGCTGCACTGTGATGTTCTGTAACTGGCAGTCCAGTTGGCTTCTCTGTGCTAAACAAGGGTGAGGCTGTAGAAGCTGCAGTGCCATCGCTGGAAATCTCAGTTGTCTGTTCACCTGAACTCTCTTCATCTATTTTTGGGAAAGTAGAACTTGTCTCTGGTGTAGATGATAGTTTCTCAGTCTGTCTTGTGGTTGCAGTCTCTTGTGTTTCAGTTGACACTGATGTTGGTTTCTTAGTACTGTAGAGAGATGAAGCAGCAGTAACACCTTGCTTTAAAGTACCGCTTGTTTCAGTTTCACCTGAGGGTGTTACTGATGGTGACTCTGTACTCAACTTTGAGGAAATAGTAGTTTCTGTGATGACAGACTCTTCGGTGAAATCGGCAGTGCTATCTCCAGAACCCTCTTTGGCAGTTGTACTGAGGAATGATGTTCTTTCAGGGAGCACGGTTGATCCACTAAATGGAGGAATAGACTCCACCATTGTCGTTTCACTACTAATGCCTTCTTCCTCACTGTCTAAAAAGGTAGGTGATGTAACAGGAGACGCTGTTGTTGGTGCCTCAGTGCTATAGAGAGAGGATTTAGCTGTGACAGAGTAGGTCTGAGTAAACATTTCTTGGGTTTGGTCACCAGAGCCATCTTCATATACTGTTGTCACAACAGAGCTTTCTTCCACCTTCCCAGTAAAAGGCGTTACTGAGGGATTTTCTGTACGACTTGTGGCTGCACTGTCATGTTCTGTAACTGGCAGTCCTAATGGCTTCTCTGTGCTAAACAAGGGTGAGGCTGTAGAAGCTGCAGTGCCATCGCTGGAAATCTCAGTTGTCTGTTCACCTGAACTCTCTTCATCTATTTTTGGGAAAGCAGAACTTGTCTCTGGTGTAGATGATAGTCTCTCAGTCTGTCTTGTGGTTGCAGTCTCTTGTGTTTCAGTTGACACTGATGTTGGTTTCTCAGTACTGTAGAGAGATGAAGCAGCAGTAACACCTTGCTTTAAAGTACCGCTTGTTTCAGTTTCACCTGAGGGTGTAACTGAGGGTGACTCTGTACTCAACTTTGAGGAAATAGTAGTTTCTGTGATGATGGACTCTTCGGTGAAACCGGCAGTGCTATCTCCAGAACTCTCTTCATCAGTTGTACTGAGGAATGATGCTCTTTCAGGGAGCATGGTTGATCCACTAAATGGAGGAATAGACTCCACCATTGTCGTTTCGCTACTAATGCCTTCTTCCTCACTGTCTAAAAGGGTAGGGGATGTAACAGGAGACGCTGTTGTTGGTGCCTCAGTGCTATAGAGAGATGATTTAGCTGTGACAGAGTAGGTCTGAGTAAACATTTCTTGGGTTTGGTCACCAGAGCCATCTTCATATACTGTTGTCGAAACAGAGCTTTCTTCCACCTTCCCAGAAAAAGGCGTTACTGAGGGATTTTCTGTATGACTTGTGGCTGCACTGTCATGTTCTGTAACTGGCAGTCCAGTTGGCTTCTCTGTGCTAAACAAGGATGAGGCTGTAGAAGCTGCAGTGCCATCGCTGGAAATCTCAGTTGTCTGTTCACCTGAACTCTCTTCATCTATTTTTGGGAAAGTAGAACTTGTCTCTGGTGTAGATGATAGTTTCTCAGTCTGTCTTGTGGTTGCAGTCTCTTGTGTTTCAGTTGACACTGATGTTGGTTTCTTAGTACTGTAGAGAGATGAAGCAGCAGTAACAGCTTGCTTTAAAGTACCGCTTGTTTCAGTTTCACCTGAGGGTGTTACTGATGGTGACTCTGTACTCAACTTTGAGGAAATAGTAGTTTCTGTGATGACAGACTCTTCGGTGAAATCGGCAGTGCTATCTCCAGAACCCTCTTTGGCAGTTGTACTGAGGAATGATGTTCTTTCAGGGAGCACGGTTGATCCACTAAATGGAGGAATAGACTCCGCCATTGTCGTTTCACTACTAATGCCTTCTTCCTCACTGTCTAAAAAGGTAGGTGATGTAACAGGAGACGCTGTTGTTGGTGCCTCAGTGCTATAGAGAGAGGATTTAGCTGTGACAGAGTAGGTCTGAGTAAACATTTCTTGGGTTTGGTCACCAGAGCCATCTTCATATACTGTTGTCACAACAGAGCTTTCTTCCACCTTCCCAGTAAAAGGCGTTACTGAGGGATTTTCTGTACGACTTGTGGCTGCACTGTCATGTTCTGTAAGTGGCAGTCCTGTTGGCTTCTCTGTGCTAAACAAGGATGAGGCTGTAGAAGCTGCAGTGCCATCGCTGGAAATCTCAGTTGTGTGTTCACCTGAACTCTCTTCATCTATTTTTGGGAAAGTAGAACTTGTCTCTGGTGTAGATGATAGTTTCTCAGTCTGTCTTGTAGTTGCAGTCTCTTGTGTTTCAGTTGACACTGATGTTGGTTTCTCAGTACTGTAGAGAGATGAAGCAGCAGTAACAGCTTGCTTTAAAGTACCGCTTGTTTCAGTTTCACCTGAGGGTGTAACTGAGGGTGACTCTGTACTCAACTTTGAGGAAATAGTAGTTTCTGTGATGACGGACTCTTTGGTGAAATCGGCAGTGCTATCTCCAGAACTCTCTTTAGCAGTTGTACTGAGGAATGATGCTCTTTCAGGGAGCATGGTTGATCCACTAAATGGAGGAATAGACTCCACCATTGTCGTTTCACTACTAATGCCTTCTTCCTCACTGTCTAAAAAGGTAGGTGATGTAACAGGAGACGCTGTTGTTGGTGCCTCAGTGCTATAGAGAGAGGATTTAGCTGTGACAGAGTAGGTCTGAGTAAACATTTCTTGGGTTTGATCACCAGAGCCATCTTCATATACTGTTGTCACAACAGAGCTTTCTTCCACCTTCCCAGTAAAAGGCGTTACTGAGGGATTTTCTGTACGACTTGTGGCTGCACTGTCATGTTCTGTAACTGGCAGTCCTGTTGGCTTCTCTGTGCTAAACAAGGATGAGGCTGTAGAAGCTGCAGTGCCATCGCTGGAAATCTCAGTTGTGTGTTCACCTGAACTCTCTTCATCTATTTTTGGGAAAGTAGAACTTGTCTCTGGTGTAGATGATAGTTTCTCAGTCTGTCTTGTAGTTGCAGTCTCTTGTGTTTCAGTTGACACTGATGTTGGTTTCTCAGTATTGTAGAGAGATGAAGCAGCAGTAACAGCTTGCTTTAAAGTACCGCTTGTTTCAGTTTCACCTGAGGGTGTAACTGAGGGTGACTCTGTACTCAACTTTGAGGAAATAGTAGTTTCTGTGATGATGGACTCTTTGGTGAAATCGGCAGTGCTATCTCCAGAACTCTCTTTAGCAGTTGTACTGAGGAATGATGCTCTTTCAGGGAGCATGGTTGATCCACTAAATAGAGGAATAGACTCCACCATTGTCGTTTCACTACTAATGCCTTCTTCCTCACTGTCTAAAAAGGTAGATGATGTAACAGGAGACGCTGTTGTTGGTGCCTCAGTGCTATAGGGAGATGATTTAGCTGTGACAGAGTAGGTCTGAGTAAACATTTCTTGGGTTTGATCACCAGAGCCATCTTCATATACTGTTGTCACAACAGTGCTTTCTTCCACCTTCCCAGTAAAAGGCGTTACTGAGGGATTTTCTGTACGACTTGTGGCTGCACTGTCATGTTCTGTAACTGGCAGTCCAGTTGGCTTCTCTGTGCTAAACAAGGGTGAGGCTGTAGAAGCTGCAGTGCCATCGCTGGAAATCTCAGTTGTCTGTTCACCTGAACTCTCTTCATCTATTTTTGGGAAAGTAGAACTTGTCTCTGGTGTAGATGATAGTTTCTCAGTCTGTCTTGTGGTTGCAGTCTCTTGTGTTTCAGTTGACACTGATGTTGGTTTCTCAGTACTGTAGAGAGATGAAACAGCACTTACACCTTGCTTAGAAGTACCGCTTGTTTCGGTTTCACTTGAGGGTGTTACTGATGGTGAGTCTGTACTCAATTGTGAAGAAATAGTAGTTTCAGAGATGATGGACTCTTTGGTGAAATTGGATGTTTGTTTCTCAGTACTGTAGAATGAAGACGCTGTAGTAACACCTGGCATTGATGTGACACTTGGCCTTTGACCTCCAGAACTCACTTCTGCTTTTGAAGTGGGTAGTGTGCTGGTAACTATGTCAGTGATGCCAGTAACTGCTTTTTCCTGTGAACTGGCTGGTGTGTCTGTTTGTTCTTTGGTCACTTCACTGCCTATGCTAGATGTGGCAGTTGGAGTCACACTGATACCAGAAGAAACAGTAGCCCTTAATGTTACTTCTGATTCTGATGGTTTTACTGTTCTTTCTGTAATGTCGCTCATTGATGTTCCATGTGATACTGTCCAACGCTCAGAACCTGAATCTGCAGTTGTGAAAATGGTGGTATCTTCAGGAATAAGTGATATCTTTTCAGTGGTTGTGATATCTGACATTTCTTGTGACAGTGATGTTGGTATTTTAGTGTTGAAAGCAGACGGAGCTACAGTGCCAGCTATGGTTGAATCATGGAATGTTTCGTATTGTGTTGTTTCTATAACTGATTTTGCTGTGCTGAGCAAGGTAGCTGCTGCAGTTGTTCCTGTTGATGTTGTACCAGAAGTCTGGTCATCTGTCATATGTCCAGCATTGCTAGGATGCAATGGACTTGACTCTGTAATGCCACTTAGTGGGGTTACTGTTTGTATAGGTTTTGTGTCTGCAGTTACACTTGTGGTTTCCACCGTTGAAATTGCAACTGAAATAGACTCATCTGGTTTGATTGTGCTCATGACTGGAGTAGAGGTTTCATCTTTTGAAGTAGCCTTATATGTGCCACCAGTGGCGGTTTCCTCACTTGTATCCACTATTTGGTCAGGGAGGTCAGTCATCAGTGATGCACTTTGTGTTGAGTACTGACTGAAATATTCAGTGAATGGGGCCATTGTTGTTGTGATAATTTTAATAGCACTATATAAGAGGGAGTCAGTGGTTGCAACGGATTCATGAGAGGGATGAGTTGTTTTCTCATCTTGTTTCCACCCCTCATGCATAATGGTGGGTTTTGACATTTTTTCCACCTCACCAGTGACAGGAACAAATGTTTTATCTGTGCCTGTTTGTACTGTTTGTAATGTTTCTTCACTCTCCCATGTAGCTTGATCTGTTGCACTTAAACTTGAAGGTGATGTCACGGTCCCTTCAGAGATATGTGATGGTGGGCTGGTTGTAAACATGTTTACTGTTTGAACCCCTGAACCTTCCTCCTCTGGTGTAGACATTGCATCAGTGGGGGAGATGGAAGACATTTGGCTGTCTGTACTCCCTCCCTGACTTATGACTGTACCCTCTGAAGTTTCAGCCAGGATAGGTGTTACAGATGCTGATGATTCAGTCTTACCTAAATCTACAGTTGGTGTTATCTCAGTCTTGTCTGTCTGTTCAGGAGAGGCTGAATCACTAGATACTGAAGGAGCCGCTGTGCTGAAGGCAAATTCTTTTGGGGTTTGGGTCTCTTTCCTTCCCTCCACATCTTGAGTGGAGCTCTGTGAGTCATTAGTTGTTGATGTTGGTGTTTTCACATCAGCGTCAGCAGAAGAGGGAGTGTACATAGTCTGTAATGTAGACTGAGTGCTGTCTCCAGCAGCTGGAGTGGCAGATGTGCTCTTTGTTTCCTCTGTGGTTTCAGCTTTATCTTTGGCCATGTAAAGTTCAGTTGAATAAGTAACAGTGGATTGGTCCTTAGCTCTCTCTGTCTGAGTCACTTCTGAGTCACTTTTCACATACGTTGGAGTCCTCCCTGACTCGCCTACCTCTTCTTGTACAGATGTGGTGATGACAGTGGTGGTTTCCTCAGCCTTCGTTGTTTGGATTTCTTTAGTTGCTTTGGTGATCTGTGGCTCAGCTGGTGTTACTGTAGGAACAAAGTCAGCAGAGGTAGCTGTGACATCACTCATCCCCTCTGTGGCATCTGTGGCAGCTGGACCAGCTTCAGTTTTTTGTGTAGTTTTTGATTGAGCCCTGTCATCCACTGTTGAGGCCGAAACAGAAGTTGTATCTTTCTGTGTGGGGGATTTTGTGGTCAGCTCAATTTCAGGGAGTACATGAGGAGGTGTTGATTCATCTGTTGGGATTATATCAGGGTCATAGTTATGAACATCTGGGATCTCTGTTGAGGTCAGTATTGCTGTGGCTTCCTCTGTAGATTCAGTGACATTATCATCAGTGAGATCGGTCCAACTATAATCAAACACCGTTGTTATTTCATCGCTTGTTCCCAGAATCGTCACATTTGTAAAAATCTGGGTACCTTTGGCCTCTTTTTCAGCTGGGCTCTGTGGCTCCAGTGTGATCTCATGTTTACCATTTATAAAGCTAACAGTTGGAGTGATGGTTACAGCAGCTTGGGAGATAAGGTCTGGGTCTCCAGTCTGTGGGATGGGATCACCATCAGCTATGGAAGGGGTGGGATGGTCAGGCACAACTGGTATGCCAGGAGACTGAGAATCTTGTGGTTGTAGAGCCTGGTCAACTGCAAAGGAAATACAAGAAAATAAGTGTGTGACAATTTTATTGTAAAACAGAAAAACATCAAAAACATTCTCTGTGAAAGTTGGACTGTACTCCCTACAAGAACATGCATTCCAGTTTTGTTTGCATTCCCATTAATTAATGAAAAAAATTGAGATGCCATGGCATCAAGCTTTTAACAAATCCAACAATAAGCATAGGGCAGGTGGCCAAGAGAACAGAGCTAATCTTAATCCTAAAATGAACAGTTTGATTTAGTTTGGCCTGAATTGTTTACCAGTGTTGGCATAATGTAGTACAAGCACACACAACAACATGAAATCCTTTGTTATACAAACTTTACTACTCTCTCTTACTCTCGCTCTCTCACTCTCTCTGTCTCTCTGCCCCTTGTCCCCGCTCTCTTTAGTTCCCACAAACAATGATTCAGAAAGATTATTGGTTGCGAACAAGAACACCTGCAGCAGCTCAGCTCTGCCAAAAGATACCTGGGAGTCAGGCAATGGATCCACTTCACTGACCCACACACACTTCATACTCAAACACTACCTCTTTCTCCTCTCTCTATCTCTCTAAATATATATATATATCTTTTCTTTTTTGGGTGATTTAAAAAAAAAATAATTTGTTATGCATTTCCAAGTCAATCTTCATAACCCCATTGTAAAATCATATAATAACCTAATGTATCTTGCCAGTGTCATTTCTATCGAAACTATTTTATGGAATTTAATTAACTTTATACCAATGAGTTTATGGTCACCTGCACTGTATTTGTGACTAATCTATCAATGTATACAATATATTTCAGAATTAGTACTAGTTAGTAGAAGATGGCAACCCATAATAATTAATTTTACAGTTTAAAAACAAGACAAAGACAGAATACTCTGTTCAGTATAAAACAACACATAGCAGCCGGTTAGCTTAGCAAAAAAAGTGGAAACAGTACGAAACAGCTAGCCTGGTACATCTAAAGGAAACCAAATCCGCCTACTTGCACCGCCAAAGCTCATTAATTAAAGATGTGCCCCCCAAAAAATAATGAACTATAGTTTAAAGTTTTTAACAGATTAATTGACTGTAGCCTTCTATTTGATTTACAGTTCCCAAAATGTCGAACTATTCCATTAAGGATCAGTTAAGCAAGCCTTAGTGAAGTGAATGATAAATAGATAATTTATTACAGAATGTGTGGTTCTGTTGATTGTCATTAAAGAATCGGTGGTTCTGTTTATTGTTTTGTAACATTTGTGGTTGGCATGCCTCAGAGTATCTACATTTCAAGTCATAATATGTCATATAAAGGCTTTGTAACCAGTAAATGCAATTGTCTTAAATTGATCAGAAACACATGTTTTGTTTTTTTTACAACACACTTCTCCATGTGCCACAATATTTTCCACAAGCTTTTCCCACACAAACTCGGAGGACAGAAAGAGACCTCGAGTGTCTCAGCTGAGCCACATCACATGATGTAACAGTAAAAGTAGCTATAATCACTCGCTTTGGTCAAGCAGCCTCCAGCTGTCCTCACAGAGAGGGGAGACTTTGTGTTAGCAATGACATCACCTCTTGTGGTGGTGTTCAGTCTGAAGACAGGCATCTGTGCTTACTCAGGTAGACTGCCAACACAGCTGTTATTGCCAGACTGGCTGTCAGTTAGCTGGTACATGAACACACAAGGAGAGAAATACTGCAAATACATAGTAATTTGCAGTACAAATACACACAAGGCATAAAGAGACACATATATTGTATATCTGCCTCTTTCAGTGCTTGCACACACAAACATACTGGTTATGTAATGTGTATATTCTTGGCAATTATAACTAATCTGGATCACTGAGTGCTGCTCTCTCAGGCAGGTTCAGCACCTACCAAGAAATCAGACCAAATTCCAAAAACTGCTAAATGACCAGTTCATTAACTTGTGTCCTTTCCAATTCACCAGACCCCTCTAGTTCATTAACTTGTGTCCTTTCCAATTCACCAGACCCCTCTACTCCAACGTGAGCTGCTCTTCAGGGACAAAGAATGAGTCACCACTGCAATGTTCTCAGATGTGAGTGCAAATTAAAGGAGCAAAAAATTATACAGCTGCTATTTGCATGTGAGATCATGTGCTGTTGACCTGAAAGTCATGTCCTAAATATGTATTTCAAATGTCTCAATTTGCTTTAATGGATAAAATAGTTGACGTAAATCAAAAAGTACAATTCTAGTCATCCCTGTGACACCTCGAGAAAGCAAGAAATTGATTTTACAGATTATATAATGTCACTATAATATAAAAATGACAGACTCTCCCTCTCTCTTTCCCACCCTCTCTGTCTTGTCTTTGTCAAAATAATTATCAGGACATCTGCTCAGCTAGACTGACAAGGTGCCAAAGCTAAGCGGTCTTTCAACAGCAGTCCACACTGAGAACACACACAAACATGAGCCTGAGGGAACTGGAAAACAAAACTTCAACTTGATCCATCGTGGAAGAACTTAAAATTGACTCACTCAAACATAAGTACATAGTATAAGTACACTGTAACTGCTCGTATATTACAGTAAAATTACAACTAAATATTATAGTTGGAGAGCAAGTCACAGAACCTTAACTATAATTTAAACGAACAGAACAACAACACAAAAATGTATGTAAATTTAAGAGAAATCCTGCCATTAGTCACTAAACATGGCCTGTTTGATTTTCTGTGAGTTCTCAGTTTACTCCCACCACTATACATTCTCACTGGCAGAGAATCAAACTCTCTCTCTTTCTCTGTCTCTCTCCACTTCAGCACCCTGGACAGCACAGAGTCCCCCAACTCCCAGTTACTGTAGCGCAACAAATCTGAATTACGCTTAAATTATCAAATACAAATAAGTCAAATCAAGCTTTAATGGTTCATGGCATTGTTTGTATGTCTTACCTGATGCAGCGACCACTGTACCTGGAGTGGTGGTCGTGTCAGCCACAGCTGAAGCCGCGATTGCAGATGTAAAGAACTCTGTGCCAATCTCTGTTGCTGTGTCATCCTCCGTCAGGGCGTCACCGCTGTGCTCTGGCAGCAGAGTGGTGGACTCATCAAAGACGTGTACACTTGATGACGATGTCACATCCTCGCCAGGCGTTCCACTGTCAATCAGGACGGTGGTGGCTGTCGCAGCTGCAGATGCAGTCTCTTCATTATAGACAACAGCCGTTGTCTCTACATGCTGCATTTGAGGTGTGGTTTTTGTTGCAGTGCTGGTCATTGTGCCATCGATACTAGTGCTGTCTGATGAGCTGGATGTGAGGTCCAGTTGGGATGGTGGAGTAGGTGGCAGTGCATATACAGCAAAATTATTCTCATCCATCTCATCTATCACATCTAGCTCATCCACGTAATCGGGGCCTAGTGTTGTTGAATGAAGCCCAGTGGTTGATGGTGTTGATTCGGAGGAGCTGAACACCTCCTCGCTGGTCAGTTCAGTTGATTCTGTTGGAGTGTCGGTGAGGTCAGAGGCCATCTCTGTGGTGATCCCAGAATCCAGAATAGTTTCCTCAGTCTTCCCCTCGGCAAACATGGGCTCTGTGATGAGAGAGGTGTCTGGTATCGGGACATCAGGTTTGATTGTGCTGATCTCAATTACTGAGTGATCATCTGGCTCCTCGATGGGCTTTGACACTGTCTCTGTGGTGTCAGTGCTTTCTGTTTTGTTTTGTGGTTTTGTCAATGCATCACCACGTTGGGAAACGAATTCCTCATTGGTTACATTTTCACTTACAAAGTCATTAACGTCTAAGTCTGGTACGGCTGTTACAATGTCAGTGTCCTCAGGTTCCTCTTTGATGGTTGGTGCGACTGTGGTGATTAACTCTTCTTCTTGGTCTGCTGGAGTGGGGCGAGGTGGAGCCATACTGGTAGAGAACATAGATGGAGGATTTGTAACTGATGAGTCTGGAGACTCTTCTGCCTCTGATACAGTTTCAGATGTGGGGGTTTGCGTAGTGGTGCTACTTTCCACTAAAGGGATGGTTGTAGTGTAGCTGATGGTGCTGGTGATCATTTCTACCACAGACACATCCACAATGGAAGTCTGGTTGATTACCTCCCTCCTTCCTAAAAAACACATATAAGCACATCACAAATTATAAAAGCAAAAATAAAAATAATCTGTCTGACCATTATTTCTCATTATAGTGTTATTATTTTCAAGACACTGAGCAACTAGCACTATTATCTCTGGAGTATCACCTCACCTTAATTACCTTACTTTAATCTTACATTATTTTTTAAAACCATTCATTTCCACAGTGGGTCTTTTGGTTGCCACTAGAATGCTTTATCTGCCACATTATATTACTGCCCAGATACAATACAAAATGGCCAGGATTCACACAGTGTTACTTTAAGAATATAGACACCCTGCTGAGGTGTAGATAGATTAAAACAAAGATCCAACTGACAAATTGTCAGTCACCTCACTTGAATCAAATGTTACATATTCATGATGTCTAAAACAGATACAATTATTATGAAATATAATTTTTTTATACATTATACGTATGTGAAGCAGGCAAGTGAAACATGCCCTACGAGTCGAATAGCCAGAGCTGCAATAACACTTAACATTAAGAGTTCCTAGAAACCTTAGTGTTAAGGACTTCCTCTAATAACTCTTAATGTTGTTTATAACCTCTTCTAACATTAATTCACTCAATCTTCTCAAAGAAACAGTGGAACCAGAGCTAAGTGTGGAACAAAATATTTATCTAAACCAGAATTGTTGGAAAATAACCTCAATTATCTTAAGGTATCAGTGAGGCCAATGCTATCAAGCTGGCTTTCCATTTCTTGTACCTGATGAAATTGGGTAGTTTGTCATCAGCTTATTGCAGATGAGACCAAGTGCACTTTATTTCTCTAAACATTTCCCAATCTGCCTGAAAGGATTCACATGCCTGTAACAGAGGAATAAAAACAGCATATAAACTTGTGTTTATATGAAACTAGTGTTGTGGGTTTGTTAGAGTTGTCCTGTTTATTTTTGTCCTCTATTCTTTGCACTGTCTCTCCTCCGACACTCCGTCTGAGTCTTCACTTATGTTTTATCCTTGAGCATCTTTTCATCTCTCAGTGATGGTTTTCAAATGCTCACTAATGAACATATTCTTAAGGTTTTATTCATGAGTAAGTCCTTTTAACTCCTTTATGTGTCACTTCGCTCTTCCTCCCTGCCCGTCTGTCCTCCCATGCTCTCTCATTTACTCACACCCTTAAAAAGCAGTGCTGCAGCTCTAGAAAGCTTCCCTCGCTGCCGCAGACAGATTGTGTAAAGCCAGCTGTTGACCATTACGTACTAGCCCTCTTTCTTCATGAAACTATCTCTGATGTAAGGTGTGAGACACGTTTTTCCCTAACAGGAAAAATAGGGCCTGCTCTCAGAGGGAGTGCATTATCTCACCAGTGCACTTGAGCTGTTGCTGTTACAGAGGCCTTTGTTTTCTTCAGACCAATCCAGAGTCCAATCAGAGACCAATTATCCCCCTTTTCCCTCTGCACCAGCCACCTTTCCCCCTGTCTTTCTGTGCAGTCTAGCTTACGTAGGTTCACATAATATTTCATTTTTGAGCTATTATTGGGAGTGGGAAAGCAGGAAATGATGGAGTGACTCCCACCAAACAAGGGTACTTGAAAAGCACTTAGACGGGGGCGTAAATACAACAGGACTGACAGAGCTGACATGGAATACACAGAGCAGGAGGTGAGGGTGGCCTGTTTGCGTGCCCTCTGAACTCCATGGGGACTTATCACTGTGAGAGGTAGCATAGCTCAGGGGCAGTAAATGGCCAGGCAGGGACCGGCTTATCTGTCCAACCTCTCATTTGTAAAGATGGAAAGGCCAGGTCAGGGGTCACCGAGGATGACTGAATTTAGAAGTCCAGCAGTAGCTTAGTCCATTATCCAAACGTCTGCTCTGATAAGTACAAGTGAGAGTGACAGAGGGCAAACTCTGACAGCGGAAATGAGATGAGAAAGGCGAAAAGGGAGCAAGATAGTGAGACTAAAAAGGCTGACAGGTGTGGTATTAGTTACTTTTGCTGGTTTTTTTAAACTATTATCTGTCATTTGGTTTTGCCTTGGGGATACTGATCAGTTAAGAACACTCACATTTTAAAAGATTAGCCTTATTCTACCACCTTCCAGTGAACCATGAAGTGTCACTATTTATTGGGATCCGTGGTTATATTCTCCTGTCTGTTTGCAACAAGGAGTCATTTTCACGTATACCTAAATGTGTCCTACATGCAAAGTAGATTCAAGAAAGTGAAAAATGTTACAGAAGTCACGGCTGATGCATTCCCACATTCCAACACTGTTCCTACTCAGATTTATTTATAATTTGGTATTATTGAAATAACAATTAATTTGGCGTTTCATAAATGTGATACAATTTTGAACAGCACTCAAGTACATAAGTACATTTAGCTCGTTTCACATCAACAGCGAGGTTGTATAAGGAAGAAGCTTAAGGAGCCGTGATTAGCCTAGCTGGAAGTAAAGCAATTTTTGTTTTCAAAAACAGACAGGTACTGACTGTTCACAAACTCTCAAGCAGACTATTTGTCATTAATTAAACATTAAACTGTAATGTCCATTGCTTTTAAAGTAAACAGAATTTAGAATTCACAGAAATGGGCGGGAAACTAAAATGTGAGACAGTGAGGTCAAGTGCACGCTGCAATCTGTGTGAACAGTCTGGCTCACAACATGCAATGCTCAAAAGAAAACCATTCCTCTGCTTTTCTCATGTTGTTGTTGTAATTGAAACTATGCAATCATGACGCAAAAAAAACAGAACAATGGACAAAAGATGAGACAGGTTGTAAACATTTTAAAATGTTGGTCTGGTGTGGGAATGTGTACAGTGGTACAAAGAAGAAGAAAATCAAAGGGTGGGGGAGCAAAAGGCAAATAGGACATATGAGATCATAGTTCCTCACAGTCCAGGCCTGGTTCTGACAGGGAATGGTCTGTGCCTTCAATCACTGCCTGCCACTGTCTAAACCAAATGTAAACATATACACCATATGACCCATTATACGCAGGTAGCACTTTGTTCCCTGACATATGGTAAATACACTACATACTAACAACAAGACCCTGTGAGTGAGTTTACCTTTAAAACAGTAAGCTCCAAGCTTTGTAGTTGGGTCTGGGAAGCCAGTCTGGTTTCTGTAGCGGTACATGGTCCTGACGCCGAGCAGGCCTCCCCCACACTTCATTCTGGGTACTGCAACAGGATGTCGTGCACTGCCATCGGAGAGCCAACCATAGTCACATCTGTCCAGACCATGTCGCCAGGCAGCATGCAGCTGACCAGGGGATGCCAGGACAGCATTCCTCTTCTTACACTCTTTACTGGCCTCCTCAAAAGTCATCTTATCGGTCACAGAAGCATAGTACACCTCACCTGAAATAAAGTAAAATCCAACAAAGACTTAACAAAAAGCATTAATTCAAAGGCAGCACGGTAACATCAGGGATTATGGAAACAAAATCAGATCTCTCTGACTAAGCAGCCACCCAGGGCAGAGGGTTCAATTCACTGTTAAACCAATTTTACAAACTTTGGCATGAATCAGTGCTGTATTACTTACAGATGGACGGTCATTTCATATGTCCTTTTTAATTATTTGCACTGAAAAGAGAGCTAACCAGCTATCATTTGGATTAATCTGCAGCCACAGAATTTTAGTTAAATTTGACCTTTCAGAAGAGACATAGCCCAAAAACAGCTGACAAAAGTCGCAGCTGTGCAAGGCACCGACCCAAAACATCTCCCACCAATCATATTTAGGACAACAGTAGTTCATTCATTATATTAATCTGAGGTGGGATAGCAATGCAGACAATGTGCCTGGCCTGTCAATGAATGCATCTGTACTTCAAGACATGATGTTTTCCCCTCGGGGTGAGTGAACTAGATTACACCTTCTATGGTTTCTTCCTTCATGTTTGTGTAAGGATCTTCAGAAAGGTTACTGCACTATGACAATTATGAGCATTTGTCTTTGCCTACAGGGTAATATAAATGAAAGACTACAGAAAGCAATATCTTAATTGAAACCAAACATCATTACAAGAGAGCATGACTGACTGACTACATGTTTTTAGTTAGTCTAGGGCGTGACATTTCAAATATCCCATGTTTTTTTCATCCCATTGATTTACAATGGCATTGAGATTAGGAGATGCTTTCCACCCAGAAATGTCTTCCCTCTCAAATGCAGACTAGAGACAACAACTTCACTATTTTATAAGGCAATTTTATTGTTTCATTAAATGTATGTTCAGTCATTTAAAATATACTGATGACTACTAAGTCATTTAGTAATGAAAGTTATTGGTAAGAAGCTACTTTTTCATCTATATCTCAAACTCCTCTAGATTGACAAATTATAGCCAGATTTTAGCTCAATGTGCATCTTAAAGCAGCTATTTGAATTTTTCTTGTTGCGAAGCCATTTTCATTCAACTTCAGAACATGTCATATCACATCAGCCAAACATGTATGTTTTCCTAGAACATATAAAAGGGCACACTCAGGGCAACTAACTGAACAAAGCTGGCATCTGTATTTGACGACCTGGGAATGAGAACGGTTTGTCAAGAAACTCGCAAAAAACATAAAGAGCTCTATCTACAGCCAGTGTTTTTATTGTCTGTTCTGGGCTACTGTAGGAACATGGTAGTCCAGCATGGCGGACTCCATGGAAGTCGACCAGCGGCATCTGTAGATAAAAATGCCTCCTTCGAAGGTAACAAAAACACAACAATTCCTATATTTACGTAATTATACACTAATAAAAACATACCTGTCGATAGATCCTCCTAAATGTACAGTTTAATACACACAATATTTATACAACATACACACAAAGCAATTAACTCTTAATTAGAGTGTTTTGATGTATGGGTGAGAAACACTGTTTACTAAGAACATCCTATTCATCATGTACAACTGGACCAGAATACAGTGAGGTCAAAGATGCATGTATAGTCTCTTGCAGAGATTGAAGAAGATGCATGTGCATGTCCCTGGTGGCTTGTGTAGTGGTGACGTTTCCTGGCTGACACCATTGTCTACATCTGTCTACATCTGTCTTATAATACAAATGTCACAATACTGATTGATGGCTTCATATTTACAACTAATTGATTTGCAACTTGTGCCAAAATAATACTTAGTGCATTATACTTATATAATGCACTGTAGCAGAGCTGCACTGAACAAATCCCAGATAAGAGGAGCAATGACTGAGGGCTGACTGGAGTTCAGATGTGTCAAGAGGGATGTTAACACTCATAAAACTTTTTGAGGAGTTGAGTCGGTCGGCAGTAACAGGCTGGATAATGAACAGACAGAGAGAAAGACTGTTGGCTGTGAAATGAAGACTTCTCATAAGCACTGCCAAAGACATTTAAAAACCCCATTATCACATTTTTGTTGGCTACTTTTTCACAAATCGCTACGGTAGAGAATACATTTTGAATCTTGCTTCAGAGTCAAATTATTAGGAAGTTCTCTCTGACCCCAACTCCCTTTTTTACAATATGTAAAGTTGTTTGGCACAACAAAATATATAAAAGATCTCACATTTTTACCAATGAAGTATTCTAACAAAACAATTGAGATTATTTCCACAGCGGTCTTATGAGCTGTAAAAGTTATTTGCTTTAGCACTGTTTCATCATTTCAGTCAGAGGATGTGGCAGTGCCTCTAAAAGACACTACAACAACTAAAAGACCACTACAAAAGCCTTTTGTTACTGACTCACCATCAAGTTTGTCTACGTAACAGAATACATCATAGGTGTCCGTGGGTTTCCTGGTCCCGTATGACCTAACACCAGGTTTTGTCAGTAGGTTACCAAAGCAGCCCTTCCTTGGCTTTGTGATTGGGTATCTTTGTAGATAGAGAAACAAAGAGCCATTATAATACATAGGTTACATCATCTTAATTTTCTGCAAAATGTTTTTACATTACATCAGAATTCAATCCAAAGCGTATATCATAGAATAGCAGTGTTGTTTGAAATATACAGCAGAGAATTGAAATGCGGCTAACCTCACTGTCTGGTCAGCAATCCAGCCGGCATCACATTGATCAAAGCCATCCTCATAGGCTGCTTTCAGTTGGTCATATGTAGCAATGGTTGCTCCAATATTTTGGCAAGTTTGGACAGCCTTCTGGTAGTCCAAAGTGTACCTGCTGGTGCTCGCTCGGTAGTGAAAGACAACACCTGGCAACAAATAGTACAAAACAAAAATGACCATCTATAAATGAAATATAATGGAGGTTTGTATAGGAACATGAACATAGTTATCTGGAATTCATCAGCATAATTTCAGTGCAATAAATTATTGCAAATGTCTTATAAAGCACACACCATGAGTGAAATAATTGAGTCTCTCAGCGTCTTTGGAAAGGAGGAACTTTGCAATAAACCAAAAGGATACGCGAAATACTCTACAGTTCACCACAAATGAACAAGATAACTGCAGATGATGCCAGGGCCCTGAAATCCCCATATTTGTGGACAGTAAACAAACGCAGAAGATATGATTGATAGTCCTAATTAACATTGCAGATAGTTGGAAAAGAGGTTGTGCAGATTGTAAACCAGTGACAACCAAAACTATCCCAGTATCCCCCCACCCCGCCCATGTTTTCTACATCCCCAAAACATGAGTTATATCTCCCAGAATGCTTCGCAAGAGAGAAAATGTAGAATGCACATAATGACACTAGGTAAGGAAGGGTAACCCCCTGCCCACCTCCCCCAAGGAGACTATTACTTTTGGTTTGGAGGTATTGCAGTAATGTTGTATTATCATATACATAATTTAAAACTTGTGTAAATTTGATGAGGGATATTGGGGAATATTGTTATTGCTCAGTGAAGGCTAAGTCTTGGTAACACCCACTGAGTGCCCCACCAAGAAGGAAATCCCCACTGACAAGGTGGCACCAAAGATGACACTGATGGATGAGGTTATAACATAGCTTTTGCTTTGCCCATACCAACATGTGGAACACCACTGGTGTTTGGATTTACCATGGGTTAGATGGATGAACACTGGAATTAAAACATTGCAGTACTTGGAATGGACAGGGACCAAAGTCTCATCTGAAAACTGTGGTTACTCTGCATAACTACCGGGTAGCTGCTGCTATCAAAGTAAGCAGAAGGGCGCCCAAAGTTCTCTCATATCGTTTACATTTCTATCACCACTGGTATTGCATTTCACTATTATTAAGCCCTTGCAGCAACTCCCCTCTACATTCAGAGAGTATCTTGGGGAAGCATTTTTTGTCTCATTCCAGTATGACATGGGAAGGAAATCATGAATCTCTTACCGTTGACATCAAGGTTAACTGTATCCTGGGTGTCCTCAATGCCGTACATGACCTCACAGCGATAGGTGCCTGCATCACTGGCGCGCAGCTTGACCATTGTCAGTGAGGCGTCGCCTACATCCTCAGGGTGGCTGGGCACTGATACACGATTCCTGTAGCTGGAGCCTATTTTAATGACCCCATTTTGTGCCACCAGCACTGTGGATTCTACTTCTCCCTCTATTTTGGTCCATTTGATCCGCAAGTAATCTCTGTTATAAATGACCGTTCCATTGGGACTGATGACTGGTGCTGAGGTTGGGATGGTGGAGAAGAAGCAGGGAAGATTTACCTTCCCTGAGAGGGACCCAGTGACTGGTCTGATTATCGATAATGCATTGGAGGCTGAAAGGAAAAAAAGCAAAAGAGTTGAATGCAATGTCCATTCATGTTCATGCATTCAGAACTGTACTTTTATGTTTCTTCTTATTAATATTTTTCTTCAAATACACGTTCCTTCTGTTTACTCTCATTCTAACAGATACAAGTGGACACTATAAACAGCCCGACTCATTTACATTGACGGGGTGTGACAACTACACCCAGCCTAATAAAAAAAAAACATGAATCATGGCGTGAAAATGGCTCTGGAAAGTCAAACCTCATCCTTAAAACGATGGGTGTGGGAACACATTCAACACTGACTGCAGTGTGTGTGCAGCATGTTTGTATGAAGTTAAATATAATTGGTTAAATAGTGGAGTCATGGCTGCATCACTTCATGCTATGCCACTTCTGAGTTCTGTTCATGTTAGTTTTCCTTCTCAAATAATCCCACCTTTACTTGCATGGCAACTAACTGACAAGGACAGGTAGAGCCACACAAAAAGAAGTGAAATATGTCATCAGCATGCTTCACAATGGAAAATGTATCTCCCTTCTCCTGACCCCCTATGTCAAATTCCTAAATTGCAGCATAGGACAAGGATGTTTAATTTAATCCTACAGCTTGAATATTCTGTTGCAACCAGTAAATAGTGAACTACTAGAACTACTGCTAAACCAGACAGGGTTAACAGTTGCTATACTTTATCACCCTCCCCCCTGAGGTCTGTTCACAGTTAAAGCTGTTGACTGTACCTCCGTCTCTACTTCTACGTGATTGTTGAGGCAAAGCAAAGGGGATGTCAGACAGGATGTCAGACACAAATGAATGGCAACAGGCTGAATCACATTTAGCCCTGTGGAGCGAAAGAAGATTTACTTCTCTTTTTTTGTTTGGGGGTTGTGGAGGGGGAGGTGGGTCACAGGGAACAATGTGGGGAATGCTCTGGAAACAGTGGTGGGACAGCCCCAGAGGCATGAGTGTGTGTGCTATAACAGAGGGATGAGGGGTGAAACCAGCTGTTATTTCCAGACTGGGAGCCCAGTCTAATTGAAAGGTGTACGTTCATACCCAGAGACAAGGCTAGGGACTATAGGGGCCAGGAGAGTCAGGGGGGCCGAAGGGGCCAGAGGGGCCTGATATGCAAACCTCAGTGGCCAACATTGTGACCTTCACCATTAAGTAAAGTCTTGCAGGTTTCACAGGAAGACTGGTAGGGGCAGACGGCACATCTCTCCTGTTCTTATTGTTTTCAAGTGGCCCACAGAGTGACTGGGATTTCTCCCGCAGGGGCCAGTTCGACTCTGGCTGTGAGGCACCACTGACACATCAGTCAGTTTGCTAAAGATAAGCTGTAGAGTACGGACGCCAGCTGAATGTGACCATGTCAAATGACTGTGTGTGGTACAACACACAGAGGTGGAGAGAGGAAGAGAGGAGGGAGGTGTACGGTGGGAGGGAGGGAGATAAAGAAAAGAGAGAGAGGGGGAGATGGGGAGAGGAGTGACTAAGAGAGGGAGAGAGGGGGGAGGGGGAGAAACATTTACTCATTCAAAACTTACCTGTTGCAGTTGCAGCTTCACAGAGATAGTATAACCACAGGATATGCTTTATATTTAGTAACATCTGTTGGAGAAATTAAAAAGGTGCATTAGAAAACTCATTTAATGACTCATACAAAGTTTAGTTTTATGTTTTTTTGTGTTTGTAAGCCTGATTATTTTCTATCATTCATGGGTTAAAAAAAAATCAATGGTGTAAACATCTATTCTTCATCTAAACAAAAATATCAAATATCCAGACATTACTGCAACCTACAAATGAATACTTCAATAATCAAACATTGAAGCATTTCTCTAGATAGGACTAATGATGGACTGATATCCTTCTTTAAAATATGTTGAAGTTTTGATAAGCCACATGGGACATTTACCCGACATGTCACATGACCAGGCACAAAATCTTTATTTGCTCCTTTTAGAAATAAGATTTGGAGGCAAACAAATGACATTTAATGACCCAGGCACATGTTTATAGTGAATTTGTGGGTGGCGGGGCTGAGAGGTAAAGCTTCCTGACTTCCACAAACTGTTTTTGGCGACTGGAGCAGTCCACCGCCCTCATGTATGAACATAAGTGTTGGGTCGCAGTGGGGGCTGCAAACAGTTCTCTATCAAAAACGAGACACTCACTATATACTGGCAATTGGCAATGATAAAAGATCATCATCTAAAATATTTTAGGGTGGGTATGACTGTGACTTAATGCCAGCACTCCCACAAGTCTATCCAGAGTCAAGGGACCCACCCTAATGGAAACTGAATGAAATGAGACTTTAGGGAGACAATTAGTGAAATATCATAATACTAATACTGTTACATCTCCAACTGTATATTAGTTTTTAAAATTATTTTAGAAATATTTGAAGAAGAGTGTGCGTAAACTAAGCAGAATGATTTCTAGGAAATCGGGGGAAAAGTTGTTCAAAGGAAGATCAGCAAGCGTCACACAGGCGTTTAATTGGTAGCAAATTTTTGGAAATGCTCCCTGGTATGAAACAAATCATCTGCTAATGGGAGCTAAAATTCTCTTCCAGTCAGAAGTCTATCAAAATGTTGACTTTCGGTTTTTGGGTTCGTTTCTATGACTTTTCTCCACAGAAACACCTGTTGCTTCTGGATGCTCAACAAAAAAACATGACATGACAGGAAAACATAGTAATGATTATTCCAATTTCAAATGGTTAGTGTGTGAATTTAAAAGAAAATACGGAGTAATTCCTAATCCGCAGTGCTGATTTTGGAAGTTCACTTGCCTCTCTCTCTCTGTAGCGGGACGCACCAGTGTGGGTTATCTGAGGACAACGCGGCATCACTGGGTGCGTTCGTGTTATTTGTAGACTGAGAAGTTAACTTAAATAGACCGATTTGTTTCATATGTCGTGCTATTATCAATATTTGCTCGATACATGAATAAAATGTCACACATTGAGAAAACAAAAAGTCAACAATTACATTAATGGCCAACTATCTGTTTTAGAACAATAGTCTCAATTCATTGTTTAATTTTAAACAAACAACAAAAAAATACTTACGTTTAAAGGTGTTTTATTCCATAAAATGTACATATATCGATATGCGTCCTTAAATCCAGTTAGTCCCAGTGCGTAACATGCGTGCGTAAAAGTGCCAAAATATCTCCACTCCAAGTCGGCGCAACAGCACTTATCTTCCCGGTGCGCCTCTCTCTTCTTGATGCTCCAGAGTTGCAGGTCCCACTACAGGATGCCCTGGTTCTAAACGGAGCGACAGAAACCGTGAAGTGCTGGCAGCCAACAAGTTCAGTTTTGCCTAATGCAAACTGTTATTTCGTCAGTGATATAGAGGAGGGGCAGAGTGCCCTTCCGAAAAGTGAATGAGACACCTTGGGTAGGAGGAGGAAAAACCCTAATTTGGCTCTGTGTCTGAGAGGTACACTCATCCAATCAGACTGTTCCGAAATAACGCGTATCAATTGTGCAGGTAACACATCTGTCATTTATTTAAGAGAGTACATCTTCACTTCAGACCCCAACATCTGATGGTTTCACTTGTAACATAAAAGCAATCAAATGAGAAATAAATGATAGCAAAATCAAACCTTTATATTATTTAATGTTTATTTACATTAACTAGGTGTGTCAAATGTATTACTTGATTATATACGTCGCTTATAATCAACTACCTTTGATAATTATGTCTCTCCTTGATGCCCTGTATAAAGTCATATCCAAGGGTGCGCAATGGAAACGGGGTGGTGCAGCTTGTCTCTTGTTGAATTTGAGTCACAACTGTTTGTTCCAACAACACATTTCTGTTAATATCGTGAGGGAGTTCTAACCTTCCACCTCACTGAGCCTCTTCGAGCTTTTGGAGTCGCAGGTCTCTTGCCTACTGGATTTTGAGATTAAATAATATCAATAAAGTTCGCCCTAAGAATAGATGTATAATTAAATGTTTTATTGGAATGTTGTTAGACAAAATAGTTTATCCACTGAACAGAAGCCAGCAGAAATGGATCATCTCAGATGGGAGAGGAGACGGGCTATCTCTGATTAACGTGACTGATGTTGAGGGGAGGGAGCAAACAGTGGATAATGTAACCTCTGTGCTTGGCTTTTCCACACGGGGGAGAGGCTGGACCACAGTTTATCAACTCTTGCCTAATAATCACCACGATTGGCTTCTGTTAGATAGGACGGCTTAGCTGAGTGAGAGATGAGACGTGTCTCTTCGTTTGTTTTAAAAAAAAAAAAAAACTGCAAATAATTTGTATAAGTCTACATTCCTAGTGTGACATTTTAGAGACAAAAGAGTAGATATGTAAAACCTCAATGTACCAGGTTATAAATTATGGTTTTTTTTTTTTTTTAAGTCAATGACTCAAATGACTCTGAATAACTGGTGACCTGTTTCACTGCCATTCTTTAGTATCCTGGGATAATAGCTGGTTCCTGTATGAATTTCATTGTATTTTGTTTCTCGTCAAAGTGAGCATTAATGACTTTTCCTTAATTTTAGAAAGTTTTAGTTATTTTTAAAAGTGACATAAAAATTGTTTTCCAATAGACTTCATATAGGAGCCCTTTTATTTTAACAGTTCAACATCATGAAGGACTTGCACAATGGTGTCATGTTTATAGTGTTCCTTAATGACAGCCTCAGCCAACATAGGCTTCTGCATCAGAACTGACGGGTAGGTCTGGTAGCTGACTCTAGTGGGGCGGACTAATTGTTCAAAATCATGGTGTTGCCTTCTGAAAACACTCACACAGGCTGAGAGCGGGAGCAGAGGTGATAAGCCTCTGACAAAGAAGATTGCCCTTGAAGCCTTAGGGCTCTTGTAAAAAGTTGTAGGTGCCTTTTCCATACCTGCGTGCATTGTAATCATCTCAGGCCTCAGCACCATTTACCACAGTGCATCTTTCCTCTACAAGGCTGGACTGGTCTGGACAGCCTGAATCTGAGAAAGAGAGAAGACGAGGGAAGCACTGGGTGAGATAGAAAGGGAAGGCTGGAGTTAACAGGTTGTCATTTTTAACTTATTTCCTATGTCACATGTACAACCTGCCACTTACTGCGGCATTAAGTCTCTATTAGACAGTTAAATGAGACAAAATTAGAGAATGACACTTGAATATATCATTAGCCATTTTAGACATGTTAGAACGCTGAGCATACAAAGGAAACAAACGTGCAAGTACTGCAAACGATACCAGATGCTGACAAAGACAGATTGCATTTTGATGTCAAAGCTCCAGGAAACAGGTTTCATAATTTAAACAAACAACTTGACAAAGAGCTCAAACTGACCTGAGTCTGGGTGGAATTTGCCACCTGACCCCAGCAATAGTTAACTACTCAGTCTTAGAGTTACAGGAATCATTTAATCATTTTACTGCTTTACCTTCTTAACTGAGTCATCGTTAGTTAAAAGTTGCAAGTCACTTACTACCGTGTAAAACATCTCTACTGTATGTGTAACCATGGAAGTCCTGTTGCCTTTCAGTACCCATAAATCAACGAGTCAAAGAGCCAATCAAAGAGTGTTTGATCCTGGTGATCCGCTGTGCGGGCCCCAAGATGACCCACATATCACATGACCTATAAAGGTGCTTTACCTCCGGCCCCATGCCACCTCAGACAGCATAAAAGGGGCATTAATTTTCTCCAACCCCAAGGGATCTGTCCTACTGAAACTCATAATTTGGAAGGCCAAAGCTGCTCTGATTTTAATGTGTTTTATTGATTACTTACAGTACACAGTTTCCCTCCCAGATTTGTGGTTCTGAAAAGGAAATCCTCCAATATCTACAAGTATACGCAGAATAGAGACAATCTGGAATAGCTGCTAAGTCAGCTGATATGTTTGTTCCTGTATAAATAAACTAAACAAGTATATCCACAACTGGTACATGTCAAGAGTACAAAATGACTCTTCTGGGCATTGCTAGAAGAACAAAAAAATTAATACATAATGTCAAACAAGTTGTACAATTAAAGTGTCAAACAAAAGCCAAACCTGTGACACACACAGAGAAAAAACAGCTTGCTGTGATTTCCCAAGGTACAAGAAAACAAGCTTGTATGTAGTGTGCGTGTTTTGTGAGTGAACCCCCTGTTTAGAGCAGAAAATGTGGGAAAATGAAGTTGCCTCTGGACAGACGTGAACCCTGATCCTTTGGAGCCCAGTGTGGAGGCCCAGACCACCTGACCTGATCCCTTCAGCTTAAGTGAGAGGCCAGGAGAAGTAAGCCACGGGAACTGATCTGAATCATGTTTACTCAGACCAAAAATCAGGTCAATTTAGTTATTGCTTGTTTTATTAAAACCATATTGCAATATTGTCAACGGACAAAGTATTACGAGGGGAACTTGGTAAAGAGATACTTACATACATACAGGCTAGAGTCTGACTGATAGTGATACTGAAAAACACACAATATATCATTCGATATGTATTTCTGACAATATTTCCCTCATTGAGCCCTCAATTTTGGTTATAATAGAATTGGGACAAATACATGTATTGAGCAAAGACAGTTAAACAATAAACTCTACTGATAACCATGACATTAGAAATAAGATGAGTGTACATTTTTAACCAAATATTTTTACTTAAAACACAAAAACATTTTAAATATTGAACTTGATTTTGAAAAAAAAGGGTCAAAATACTTAAAACTGCCAACTATAAAAGCTTCCTCTACTGTAACTTCTATTCATATATGCCAACATTGAGATATATATTGCTATGTCTATGGTAATTCATGTTGGCATGTTAATATATCGATCAGGTTCTAACACTATTACTGTCTTGGTGGTCTATGAAATCGTATATAAATGTTTTCTTATTTCTTGTTTTTTTTATATCAAGAAAATTTTGGACACATCTGCACAAAACAGCTAGTACCTAACCTTGCTTACCAAATCTAACATGTTTTAGATACAATATTTTAGACATGGCAATATCAGTGTTTTAATGGAAATTGGCGGCAGAATGCCACTCTTTCCCACAGCCAACCACACCCACTCTTTTCTACGACTTCCGAACAACATAACAATAATTGAAAGGAAAAAGAAAGAACTGAAAAAAAAGAAAGAGCTGCACACTGCCATTTCGAGGACGTCTGCAGCAAGTGGCACAACTGTCTGGAGTCCTCGGTACCAGGTGTCAATTAGGTAGGCACCAGGTGTCAATCAACAGGCAGGAGTCAGTCGTGGTCATGACAGCTGGTTGACTGTCAGTCCGTCTGAGGGGTGTTACACATACGCTTACCCCGCTGTCCACTAATTGGTGCCTCTAGTGAGAGCCACAAACCTGTTCAATGTTTTATTTATGTGTTCATCAGGTGCTATTCCCCCCCCCCATAATTCTGTCTTTATCATTTTACTTAGCTCTACTCTTCAGCCATGTGGTGTTGGCTACAAGACCAGATTATGGTCTTGAAAGTCTTTCTCACGTCAGATCTTCCAAAGAGTTGGCTGGATCCCAACTGGATGCAGCTTGCAGGCAGACGTGTCCCTCTGTCTCTCCAAGTCAGTTCAGGTAGACACAGGTAAAGTGCAACACTGATTGTTTTAAATTATATAAATCTTCCCTGGAGACATAATGTGGTTGAATCATTCACACACAAACAAACAAAAGAAAATTTTTTCTGTGAAACTCATTGATGACAAGATTTCATCAGATTGTGATTCAGCCACCCAACCCAAACCTCAGTGTCACAGCCCTTGGGAAACGGTCAACTTCTAATGGTGCTGTTTGAGAGGCTAAACAGACTGGAACTTTATGAATCACTGCATCTGCCACCTTCTAGCAAACCACTTTAATCTGATAGGATGGCAAAGGAACAAAGACAGAGGAAGTGAGTGAGAGAGAGAGAGAGAGAGAGAGAGAGAGAGAGAGAGAGAGAGAGAGAGAGAGAGAGGGGTGGGGGCAGAGAAAATGGTTTGATAACCAGAAACAGACCAGTCCCACGTCACAGATCTTTGCCAATTGCAGTTAACATAATGCAGCATTGTGGGAACCACTTAATTTTCTAACCTCATCCCTTCTGCTGTAATCTGGCTATATATGACATCTGGGGACACAGGATTACAATATTTCAAATTAGGTTTCAGTAAGTGTCATATTTGACAACTGCACCAAGGTATTTAAAAATGTGTGATCTATGACATTTACATATACTATGTGAAAATGTATCAAGTCCCTATAGCATTTTTGGAGGAGTCATGCTTCTCACTGTACTTTAACCACAGAAAGAGAAGGCAATGTGGACGGCTCGTCGATCCTTTGCTCTCTGACCAAGAGGAAGTGAGGATAATAACATAATGCATTCCCAGCCATAAGAGAAAATCAAGTCAGCTGTAGAAAGTCATTTTGGTTTCTTTGGTTCTAATTACCATTTTAAAGGATGTTTTGGTAAAACTGCAATAAAAATCAATTTTGGTCATCCATTAAAATGCTTGGGTGGCATACGCTGCATTAAGAACTGCTTAGTGGTTACTGTACATTACTGTACATTTCTAAGTAGCAACCGGTCATGACAAAATGTTAAGGTGACGCAAGTCAACACAAACACTTGCAAGTGTTGCACAATTCATCTTAACAAGTTCTTCTCTCTTCTCATACCTAAAGGGCCATAAAATAAGTGATGCGTTGTCATTAAAGTGTGGTCAAATAGTTTAATCTACACACAAGTAAAAAATATATAGCTTTATGCAGAGCCTTTCTTACAGTTACAAACTGCTTCAAGTGTAAAAAAAGAGAAAGTCTCCCTCGAGCAAACACTGCAGCAGGTTGTCATTATCACACACTTAATGTTCAACTACCATTCTCTTGAAACCGGCAGAACATTCATTTTAATTCAAATAATGAGGCAAATCACTTCACACCAGCATCTCAAAGAGAAACCACTCGTTATTTGTACTGATCAAAAGGCTGTTTTAATGACTGGGTTGAAACAAAGCAGATACTCTTTGCCACTGGCAAAACTTGTAGACCAGAAAAGACCCCATGACTGGAGGACAAGTCAGCATTAAATGTGGAGTGGAGATTTGTTTTTGGTTCTGCAGCTAGAGAAAGTCTATAGTTGCAATATACTGTTGCTATTTTTTTCAGCATCTGGACATATTGTATATAATGACAGCAATAGTCTGGGTATATGTATAGACTGCATCTCTGGTCTCACACATACAGTTTACACACAAAGCAGAAGCTTACACGTTTAATTCAAAGTGGCCCAGCAGGAAGGCTCACTGCTGGTTTTGTATTGCCCTGAAATATACTCCTTCAGTTTAAAACAGCCTGCCCACTGCTTTACTTCCATATGTGTGCCGCTTCCAGCAGAAACAGCAGTACTACCCACTGTGAGCAAAAGGAGTAACAGGTAATGCAGTCTGACACGGTTGGCCCAATAAAACCGAGTCAGAAAAAAAAGACAGATGAAGTGTTTCACAATTTTTTATTGGCCAATGCAATTTTACTGAATCACAAAATTTGGTTGATTCAAACAGCAAGCCAGCTATAAGGCAATAATCAGAAGGGGAAAGCATACACCAATCAGTCCAATACGTCTGAAAGATGAGTAAACTTGTTACTCTTAACAGTGTATTTCATTATATATTCACAAATAAGTTGTCATCTTCAGTTTTCAAACATTGCTTGTTTAAAGCCAGGCCGTTTCACACATTATAGAACGAGCTGGAGAGCAGGGAGAGCAGAGCACAGCCTAACAAAGACCACTCTGTCTCATTGCAGCTCTGTGGCGGGAAAGCAGGAAGACTCCTGTCATTTCCCTGGATGATGGGAATCCTACAGGTGCACGCAGTAAGTGAATGACGATGATAAGCAAGTGACTGAACGTTTAATTTCAACCTGGCACAGCCATCATCGCTCCCTCACAAACCCTTTCAGCTGCACGGGCTGATGTGTAGCCTGTTGAGCTAGAGTGCCCTTGCTAGAAGGCCATGTGGTTGTAACTTCAGGGTTTTGTACCATATGCTATCCAGTGCTAACTAAAATCTATAGATTATTAGGAATTCGTACATCAATAACAGCGAAACTTGTGACAACAGCCAAAAAGTTAAACATTTACCAATTTTTAAACATAATTGTTGATTGGTCAAAATTTCCTGAAGCTTGCATGTTATATGCAAGTATAAGTAGTATATAGCTAGTGGTATTTCTTGTTGACTGTAGCTGGTCTCATCAGAAAGGCCTGATTCTGCCCACTGACACAGACTCTTAAGGACACTACACATTATATTAACATACTCTCCACATGCACATTATTGTTTTCACACATTGCACATATTCTTTTGTCTATACCGTGAACACCTGCATTCTTTAGTGAATATTCATAATATTATTCAACTTTATTTATTTGACTACTCTTACTCACAAAATGGATGCTCCTCACAGCTGTATGTCGTATTTTGGGCAATGGCATATGATTTAGAAAATGCTGAAATGGAAAAAATGTTTATTCAAGTCAGGTTGAAATTAACACATTTTACAGACATTTACCCAGATCACATCTGAATAACATTTACAATACTTCACATATTAAAATATGACTTTCTCCTTCATGTATAAAAAAATAAAATAAAATACAAATAGAAACATTTAGAATGTATTTAATTACCACCGGTTCTATTCAAAATAAGGAAACAACAATTAACAAAGCATGGTATCGTAATATTCTAAATGACTGAAATATTCAGTATAGTCTCCTAATCTTTTACACTTTGTCTCATCCTCCATCGCACAGCCCTTTATACAATGCCTTATTGATGGGATGCAGAGGAGAGAGTGTGACATTCCTGTGGGGATTACTAAACCAGCAAGCACGTGTTATGGGATTATCTTGGCGGCTACCCGTGGTCTTCAGCAGACATATAGGTATCATCAGAACCATAAAAGACAGCAGGAAGGTCCGAAAGTCAAAGGTAGAATGGTCAGATAAAGACCCTGAGCAGATCTCCATAGGTTCATTAGTGTCAGTGTGAAGACACACTGTGATGACCTCAGGACCTCAAGCTGGTAGCCGAGGTAAAAGATAGAGGTGAGGAGGTGAAGACGGTGAGAGACAACATAACCCTATTAACCCTCTGCAAAACACCCCTCAGGTAGTTTGGGCCACAGACCATCTACGGAATAAAAAGGCAAATGAAAATGAGAAAAACGGGGGAGGTCAAATTATTGTTCGCAAAATGCTAGGTTAGAAAAGGGAAATGAAAGAGGTGGCATATAGTTTATTTTCATAATGAAAAGAGGGAGGAAAACATCAGCAAGACATGATGAATAAGCAGCAACAAAGCAGCTTCGGTGCCTTGTTGGTGACACCCTGTTTTCTGGGTGTTGCCTGTTGTCCCTCAGTAGTTGTTACTCTTTCTCCGATCTCACACAGAGCCAAGGCCAAGGGGCTCGGCAGCCAAATTCAAGCTCAGGGCGACCTCTTGAGAGAAATTGCTTCCATACTCCTGGTCCAGATTCTCTACCATGTGCTCCAAGTCATTAGCAGCAACGCCATCAGTTCCTGAGGAAGCACTCGAGGGCGTTAAGTCCCTGCTATCAATGGGCCACTAACGCATCTGGGCAAAGTCTTGACGGCAGCACCAAATCGAGCACGCAGTCTGGACTGTTTGGGAAAAGATAGCGTCACTACTTGTTCATCTCTTGATTTACTGACTAGAGACAAGCAGCAAGTCTCTCATGAGGGCTGTGGCAGGTAATTGTCACAGTTAAAGCAAACCAGATGGCAGTAACATGCTCTGGCTTTCTGAAAATTGCTTTCACTATCTGGGACAAAATCTGGCACCAAATCTGGGGACACCTCCAGGACACTGTTGCCTGGTTGTCATTGTTTTGGTTGTGTGTATCGAGGTGAGGGTTGCTGAAAGCAGCTTCCCACATAACTGGATATGGCTCAAGAAAACCTGTTCATCATGAAAGCCGTAGGTTTAGGGATTTATTCCTGTTCATGATGAGTCCTGGATGGATCTATTCATTGAGGAGAGGGAGGGAGACACGACAGGGACAAAGCGGGGCAAAGACAGAAGGGAACGGAGAAGAGAGAGAGGGAAAAAGTCAGAGGTAATATAGAATTTGTTCTAATAAAACAATATCACATTTGAAATTTAACATTCAATATGGAGATGTACTTTTGGAAATACAATTCAATAAAGTGATTTGAACCAAATTACCATGTATTCTGCCCAAGAAGTTCAGAAAAAAAGATGTAGATGTTTTCACTGGAACTCAAAAGCTATTGCTGTCATTGCTTAGTTGGACCAAGTGACACTAAACACTGCAGTAATTTTCAGTTTCGTTTATTTGCCAGCCAACACCCAAATGTCAGCTGTGGGTGGATGTTAAGAGTTTTTAGATTTAAAATAAGTGTCATTAGAACAAATGTAGAAGAGGTGGTCAACTTACCAAATGAACCACAACTGCAGGTTGATATCACTGTCCCTATTACCACTGAATCTGGTGATGTTACTGATATAGCTGTATTAAAAAATACTGATTTGTGTATCTTCTGACTACAGACATTGTGAAATACTGCGATAAATGTTGCTTTTCAGACTCTTTTGCAGCAGTAGCATGCAAACAAGGTGCTAGACTGAACCCATTTGTTGTACTAAAATGAGGCAGCCCAAAAACCTTTGGTCATTCTATTGCAGTGAGTCAGTACATTATGAGAAAATGTGCAGCTGTTGAATGTGGCCAGACCTCACAACATTGTATGTTTGAGCCCGGATGTTCAGGAGACATCTCTGAAAATCCAAACATTAACAGAAGCTGATTAATCTCTTAAGCTCTGTCACACACGCCAGTGAGTCCATCTTTATAATGTCATGTTGTTAAGATGTTCACACCCCTCACAATCCCACAGGAAAATCAGAAAAGTTTACTAAGTTAAATGTAGTAGACAGAATATGAAAAATCTAATCAATGTTATGTTTTCTGCTAACTACATTTAAAAAAAAAACAAAAGAAAAACATGTTACTCGCATTTAAACCGTCCTATTTATTTGCAGAATACAGCAACTATTCTTTAGCATCTGGAGACTAGCTCCACATCTAAGACCAGTGCTGTGGTCAGAGGCAGCAGGAGGAGTACTTTATGTCCCTAATGAGTAACACAATCAATACGATAAGATGAAGAAAACCAGTTCAATAATTATCCAGAAATGTGCAGGGCCCACGGCGGACACTGCTGAATACCGGGAAGTGTGCATGTGTGGTTTTTTCTGTAACACCAATGATGACGACAAATTGATGATTCAACCTTTTGTGGAAGATAAAAATTCAGTAGGGTTCCCCACATCTGTTGCTGCGGTGGTTTTTCAGACATTTGTCTGAGTGCAGAAACTGAAAGGAAGTCATGAATGAAATTTGAGGGAAAGGAGAAAAAAATGTTCACAGGGCCATAAAACTAAGCTTGAAATGATTTTCTAGCATTGTTAAAGTCTGGTTTGGGGCCACATGGAACTGCTTATTATTTAACTGCAGAGGTTATTTGTGTCATGTTGACACTATATTTATATGACCTACCTAAAACCTGCAATATATGATCTTGTTTTGTCTTATATTTTTGCATTAGAACTTCTCCAATGATAATTTTTTCCCCTTGTACTGTGTGCAAAGAGAGGCTCCACAAAACAGCTATGAAGCAAAAATTGTAAGTAATCTAGGGGAGGCAGTGGAAAGATGCTATGATACCAAATATGGTGATACGTTAGATGTATTGGTCTGACTAACCTGCCGTTTTATTCCTACTCAGATGAGTCTGGGCTTAGGGTGTGAAGCAACCTCCGCTTCCGTCTCGGCTGTTCATCTTCATCATCAGAAAAAGTCCGGTCCACAGAGATACCCTGGCACACCAGATTGCGACCTGCGTACAATATATACAGTACACACCCAGAGGCACACACAAACATAGGATTGTTAAGAAAACCACCTCTGATACTCTGGGGATTACTACATCATTTTTAAGTGTGTCACTAAATAATACTATCTATCAGGGCAGTTCATTTGAAAAAAAAAATGTCTACTGTAAATCAAAGATACATGAGAATTACATTTCTTCACAATGACCTCTGACTGTTGGACTGTGTGCCTCTAAATGCCTGCAGGTTGATATCTTGTCTTATATCACATTTTTAGCATTACTTAGGTGGTTTCATTACCAAAGCCCAAATTCTCCATCTCCATTTCTTAAACCGATTTTCCATCAGTGTCATTTGAGGCACTTTTGTGGCAGTTTCAGGTCATATTGCCTCAGATGACCCTTCCTAACCCTGGACAACTCCACACCTAAAGTCCTTCATTCCTTTATCGGGAAAGGGGATCTGGCATTCCACACAAGCCCGGTCACACTCGGATACAATCGTTTATATACGGACAGGCATACAAACACACCTGTTTGCCCTTTAACACTGCTGCTAGCCTATTCAAAGATCGACAGATTCAAAGAGCAGTTGTGTTAGATAAAAAGAAAGATTTAGAAGACTTGATTAGCTGTCTGATCAAGAGATAAAACTTTGAATGTGGATAGTAAGAGTAAGAGTGAATGGAGTCTATCTATAATGGAGCATTACAGCCCTCCTGACCATTAAAAAGCCCATTTCTGGCATTTTTATCCATATCTTTCTCCTGACACCCCCTCAGACACTCCTCGATCCTTTAAATCACACGTCTTCTTTCCTCTCCTGACATTCTCCTTCTTCCATCTCTATCTCTTTTATCTTCAGTCACCCCGTTGTGAGTGATATACCTTCCTATGTTGTCACAATCAGATGCTAAACCTGGAGGGAACCAGTCAAAAAAGAGAGTTTCTTCTTTTGTCTCCAATTCTGCTCTGTCATTACTCTCTCTTATCAGGCCTCAGCAATATGAAAACACACCCCGAGGCACGAGGGCTAACTGGGGCCAGGGATGTCAAAGGGGAATCATGTAGCCCACTATGTCGGTGAAGTCATGATACATTTCTCAGTGCAATTAAAACATCAGTTTGCTATTGTGCAAACAGTGTCTGATCTGGGTCAAACTTTGCAATAGCCAAATGGATGTGGACTTGAATTGAACTCAACAAATATCAGTGATGTTTCAAATTCACCAAACTGTATGCATTTACTGAATTTGCAAACACAAAAGATTGCCGTGGCAAATACCGTATGTTTCATGTCCTCCGGTGATAGTGGAGGTGACTGAATTGTCTGGTTGCTGGAGTTACCAGACTAAGGCTGCACAATATAAACAAGAAAGAGTAACAATGCATTAGGCATCCATTAGCCTATTATATCAACCACTGACATGGATAGAGGGCTTGTTTCTTCCACAGAGCTTAAGGCCAAGAGAGAAACGCCCAGACACTGATTTGTTGGACAGCTGAATTAGTGTAAATACTACAATTTTAGAAAACACACCCGTAATGTTAAAAAGCTCTGAATATGGAGAGAATACAGAGAGAAAGTTAATCAAGGCAATAAGATAAGACGTAAGTGTTGGGTGATTGTCACTGACAGGCTGAAAACACAAGAAAGCATTGTAAAACCCTTTTGGACGGCAAACAACAAAGTGTGTGCGCCAAGACCCATGCTGCGCAATCTACAACCTCCATCCATCTTCACTGAGGCCAGGCCAGGCTGGGAGAAAGAGCATGAAGGGGAGGGTGCGTGTGCATGCGTGTGTGAGTGAAAGTGCAGAAATCGAGAGCCAAACTACAGAACCTGCTGAGGCCACTATAACGTCAATGTTTTTTGCAACTGTATTGTCCTGTCGGGGAGGGAAGGGAGCTTGATTTTGGCTCTGAACACAGACACAGCCATTGAGAGAGCGATCAGTGGGTTATCCCAGCAGACTGCAGCACCGTAGCGCAGGAGTGGGAATGACTCAACAGATGTGACATCACGCCTGCTCTGCATGATGCAGGAAGTGGAAGACCACCTCACGGGCCGGTCGTGTTGAAGCAATCTCAGCAGACTGCGCTGGGTGGGTTTATGACTCACTGACGAGCGTTCCCAGAACCCCGCTACCCGAGGGTATACTCTCTGCTTGTGTGTGCTTTTAAGTGTGGGTTAATACCCCAGCTTGCATAATCAATTGCATTAGACTGTCAGGTTTACTGGACAGTAAAATCAGTTCAAGGAAAGCTAAAACACAAGAGTTTCACATACGGGTCTGCATCAACACTGAGTCACATCGTGACCTATGACATCACGAGTACCGGGAATGGGTGAAAACTTTGCCATGTTCAATACTTGCACTCCCCACAACATGTTGCATGTGCAAGTAAGTGGAATATTGGAGCACAATGTGTGTGAGTGATGGTGTGTAACAGTAAATCTCTAAAGGTGACCTATGAGAAAGTTCTAAATGAGTTATATCAAGAGAGACTCAAACCTTTAAATTACTTTCTGAAACCCTCACATCCTACAGTGCTCAGTGTTTAGCTTATTTGGCCCCATATTCTACCACATCTGGTAGCTTTGTGTTCATGCTTTAATATGCAGAGCTAAAATCTTAAAATGATACTTGATGAGGCTTACACTGTGTTCAAACGTGTGTTAACTCGCAAACACATTCTAATATGTTGTGAACGAGTGGCCTGCCTTACCCCTTGAGAAAAGCCTTCATTATTTCATTCTAAGAAATTAGAGGACAAGGAAATGTTTCAGTCTGGTTATTATTATCATTGATATTGCCGTTGCAACATATTCTGATGCAGGCGAAGATGAAAACACTTACTCATTTATAAAACCCAATTATTTATTCAGAGTTGGCAGACATTGGTTTATTTCATGGGTTTGGTGGTACTTTCCCCTCTCATAAGTAAAACAAAACAAAACAAATTGCACTCCTAACCCTACACACACACAGACACACCTGTGATGAGGATAGTTTGCTCCTGTGATGGATGGATGCTCTGAACTGTTTCATCTCTTCTGTCCTGGCTGTCATCTTCACCATGAGTTGTGTCATTGTCACTAAAGGAAAGATTGAGAGGTTTTTTTTTAATGCAAAAAAAAAAAAAACAGTGTGTGTGTGTGTGTGTGTGTGTGTGTGGTGTGTAAGGGAGAGGATGGAAAAACAAAGAAGAAAAGAGTTTGCACATGGATATGCTTTAGAAAATACAGCATCTCATTTTACTATGCTGGCAAAAACCTCTGGGTAATCATCATTCAATACTTTATATTATTGACCACAAGGGATGGTGGCAAAGCCAGACACATAAGCAACAATTATGAGTAAAATCTTCCATCCATACACTGTGCCCTGCAATGATGGAAGATATAACACAGGCGAGTAAAAAAAAACAAATTAGCCACCGTCTGTGTTCTGCAGAAGCCAAAGGTGTGGCAAACACAGACGCGGGTTTGACAGCACTGTGCTGACCTGCTTGGAAACATACAAGTGTGCAACCAAAGCGACGACCTAAATATGTTGATTTACTCTTAATAAAAAAATTACACTATAAAGCATTTCTCATCAAATTTTACAGAAGTAGTACCTCTACAAGAAAACAACACATTTCATGGTTCCAGCTTCTTAAATGTGGGAGTAATGATCATATGGGTTGAAATGTAAATGTGTGAATATTTGACATAAATTCTCTAATAGATGAATCAGTGTCTGTACTTCAAGGCAACACCTGGTTGCATTTATCAGACCCAGAAGATTATGTAATGACCACATATGTTTATAAACAGGTAAACCCTGTGAATAAAAAATGAAAGTATGTAAAACATAAAATGGTTGTATTAGAACTTAGAGTTAAAGGAAGCCACGCCATGCTGACCCTCGTCTCCCGTCCTCGTCTCTCTGCTGGTCATCGATCTGTTGGAGCTGGCGAAGAACATCGTTTAGGCCTCTGATCTTGGCCTTCTTCTCGTTCAGCACCATGACAAAACGCGAGTACAGCTCCCTCTCCAGAATCTCCTTATCCCGAACCTGCTGCTCCAGCCTGGGGAGAAAAACACACAGGCACCAATGTATGCGCACAAACACGCATGCTCGCAAAGGGACTCCTACTGGTACATGGACACGCATGCAGACACAGGCAGACAAATACTTGTTTTAAAAGCTGAAAATACTTGTTTTAATTGCTTTCTGACAGTTTGCTAATAAGAATGATGCTGAAGCCTCCACCCTGCACAAACATGCCGTCTGTCTAGGGAAGAAGAAGCAGATTAACAATTAAAAAATGCTATTTGGGAAGAAGCACCAGGGATATATAAAATGAAGGACATAGAAGGGAATCATTAGTTAGTTCTGAGAAATTACAAGCCCAGCCTGCAACACTGGGTGGAACCCGCAATACTCTCAACTGGGTGATCAGTGATGATGTCATACTGGGTGATTGCTGTGCATATAAACAGCTGGCAGCGTGACTTAAGAAGCAAAGAGAGCTTGCATGCAAACAAGACAATCAACAAATAAATAACAGCCCTAAACATCTTAAGAAAATTAGGATCTGTGGTATTTTCTGTTTGAACTTGACATTTGCTCTCCAGCACATATTCTTTCATAAACACACATTATGATCCATTGGCACAAAACACATGGCTGCTTTCCTCCTCATCCTCACTCTCTGAGTATTCTCTGGTGCTCCTGTTTCAGTTGGCGGTTCTCATCCAGCAGCTTGCAGTTGTCTGACTCCAGATCAGTAGTGTGCTTTAGGGACTGGCCAATCATCTCCCGGTTAAGCTCTAGAGGGTCTGGAGCTGGCTGGAGCTCCACAGAACCCAAGTGCACCTGAAGAAAGGAGGGAAAGACGAGTAGAAAAAAGGAGAAGGAAAAAGAGAGAGATCAAATAAGACTGGACTATTACGTTTCAAAATTGCATGAATATTAGCTCATATTGAAGGCAATAACGTATTCTCTGCAGGTTCATTATTCATGAACATTCTGCAAGCTCAGCAATGTGGGAAGACCTCAGAACTCAACCGTTTATCATCTGCATTGACAGGTGACAGTTAAGATAGTTCATGAAACACGGTCAGCATAACCTCTGGGTTGCCTCCCTTTGAGTAAGCCCGACTGGGAGGAGACAACAGGACAGATTTAAGACTACGTCTCCAAGATGCCCCTGGAGTACCTGGGGATCCTCTAGGAGAGGGTGGAGGAAGTTATCTAGCTAAAAAGTACATCTAGCACCACATGAGTAAGGAGCAAGAAACCTAAAGCAATGGATTTAAGGCAATAACATGATGCCCTCATCTAAATCAGCTTCCGTGAAAAATGACTTTGCACCTTAACGTCATCCCAAGAAGCTCAGCAATATAGAGGTGCAACAAACCATTACATCACATTTTCTTTGAAGCAGGAGACTTTTTAAGCTGATGAGGTGTTTTCTTCTGTCTAGGAGAAATACAGGATGAATTCATTGGTCACCAGTAAACTATGCAAGTGAGCACACAGTTTCCTCTCTGTTGCATCTTGCCGGTGACTATTTGGAATCACAGACAGGCTTCAGATCTAATAAAACATTCCTCATTTGGTTTGCATTTTGGCACTAAGTCACAGAGTAGGGCTGAGGCACTGCAGCGGGCAACAGACAGAAATGGAAATTTGCTTTTTCAACATTTAGTTTATGTGTTAAATTTTCTAAATTCCACCACAGCCGTCCACTTTTAAATAGGCAGACTAGGTCCGAATCTACAGCTAAAAGTTATAATTAAACACAGAACATCTTCACCGTTCGACCTGGAGTTAGTGTCTGCCAATCAAAGCTGCCACGCTAAGCATATTTTCAAATATCTGCACGATCTTTGTTTGCCTGTTGCCTTGGTGATTCTCCCATGCACACACACAGAAGTACTGCTTGTGATGCACTGGGAAACCAGAAGGTGATGAGGTGCTAAATCTTCACTGGGCTGCGTCGGGGTCGCAGACCCACTGTAATAAAGCCGCCATCTTCAAAAGCTCTCATAAAATACTTGTCATTTTTGTAAACACAGACAGATGCTGTCCTGGCAGGTCACACAGCTGTTTTCCCCTTCACTGGTGAACCTGAACATGTTTCAGTGAGTGGACATTCGCTGCACATCGCTCCCACAGCTACACAACCTTAGCCTACTTGTCCTCAATCTGTTCTTTGGTTCTCGTTCTCCCAATGTTATATTTCTTCCCCTCTCCTCCCTCTCACTTTGCTAAACTCTTCAGCAATAATTTGTGCATTAAACTAAGAGCAATATTAACTCTATTACTATTTATGTTCTGCCATATCCTTTGTAACAGCAGCAAAAAACAGCAGCTAAAATCACAATTACTAATAACTTTGGTGATCCCCTGAATTTAGCATCAGATCAATTGTTTCACTGATCCAGTGAAATTGTGCAAGATCTACTAGATAGACTGACAAAAATCCAGGCATTTGTACAGACATATACATGGTTGCAAGACCATGTATTCTAATGACTTTGGTTAGCCACTGACTTTTTAATTTTAGCACCACCATAAGGTCAGAAGTTTAAGATTAAGATTACAACTCTGAAGTCATCAATAATCCTAATATTTATTCATTTTATCTGATAAATATTACTACTTTTTGTTAATCAACTGACCCCTGGCCTCCCGTCATTTTTGGCCCCCAGTCAAAGCAAGTTCCGTGCTTTAGACTCTTTTTAGTTTTTAGTCTTTTCTTGTCTTCTTTTAGGGTCTTGAACGCCACCAACATGATGACATCACCCCCCTCTGCAATATGCAAAATGCATGCCATGAGCACAGGGGCTCGCTCATGAGCGTCCTCAAAGTGCTTTTTGAGCGCAGGATAAGAAAACCAATCCAAAAATTGTGTTCAAAAACCCTGCTTGGTGAATTTATAGACTGACTGACTGACCCCTAAAAGATAATGACTCCATTATCCAGTATCATACAATAAAAATAATATAGATTAAGAGATAATTCTGTAAAAATCTCTTTGCATAGTGACACGCTTATTCAGTACCTGCCTATAGTGCCCAGTCTGATCATAACAAGGAAATCACTGATTTAACAAAAGTCCACTTAATAGGACCGGGATACAGAGGAGACCACCCAGGATCTAAAGAGGATGAGGTTCCCAGGAACTCATAAAAAATCTAGAGCAACATTTGGATGTCACAATGATCCAATGCAGGCTCCTCTCAGGGATTTAAAGGGAATTTGTGTGACACTGAGCTTCACGAGTCTCAACAAGCTGACATAGTCGTAATTCAGTGTTCAGTGAGCAAGTTGGTTCACCATTAATAAGAAACTGCGAGAGTAGTGTTTGAATAAGCTCAGTAAGAATGACTTATGTTTGACCTCATGATTGTGAATTTGAATAGAGTGCAAGTCATGTCCATTTCAAAGATGTAACAACTTGCACACTGCAGTAGGCTACACATCATTATCTATATGCACACATGCAGAGCTGCACAATTAGCAATGGGTGACAACAGTGAAAACCTTTCTCAAACCTCACTTCCATCTTCTCCTCAGACCCCTCTCCTACCTCTTGCTACCTGTGCCTAAATCTCCTCCAGAGTAAAGTCATTTGGCAGTAAATCAGCCACGTGAGAAAGGATAATGTGAAGGCTTTGGACTCTGACATGCTGTGTACACTAATATTTCCACACTTCAAAGAATGTTGTAATGTCCTACATTTACTGTACAAGTCTCACTCCATTATAATGACTGGGATTTTGTCAAACTTTGTCATCAAAGTTTTACCCACTGACACCATTTAAGACCATAAATCTTCCTGACCAGCATGTTAACATGGCATTGCCAGTTTAAGACACCAGATACAGAGATCTAAACTGCTGGAAGCACAACCCTTATTTACTGGATTAACATTGGAAATAACACTCAGCTGCTGTTTATTTCTTCTTTAAATACCAAAGGTTGTGTGTTTCACTGTCTTTACTTTCAGGGCTTCTGAGAAGACGTACTGTTGTAAACACATGAATTCCAGATCACCAAAGGTTTACCTTTAGCTTACTGTGCAGCATAGACACCGGAAGGATGCGCTAAACAAGATATAAATCTGAAAATGTAAGCAAGTGGCATGCTCATTTCTTTTAACATATCAGTGATAGATAGCAATGAGTGTTTTTTTTTATGTTTTAAGTTCCTTGTTGAAAGACAGAAAGGGGCTAAAAAGCTCCCTTTATTTTCTTGAGCTTTTGCTTCTCTCCTGAGACAGAGATAAAGTTAAAGGTCAGCCTGCATGCTGCTGCCAGCCTCTGCCAAGGTGTGGGAGGTCAGACTGTTTGTCTGTGATCCACGACCCACTGCCACATTTTTCTACTGTGTTACTTGACTAAAACAACAATAAAAAAAGTAATTGTTGATAGCTGTTGTTTCAGCCTCTAAGAGCCTTTGACATATGCCTTTTATATGACAGGGAGGGCTAATTTATGACAATTAAAAGATAAATGCAGCCAACATTACAGGGTAAGACTGAACAAAGAGGAAAACCTTGAAAAATCAACTTCGGAAGGAAACATATATGAACTGTATACAACCTCATCAAAAGAGACAAATCAAACGGATTTAGCCAAATATGTGAATGTAAAATTTTAGTTTCAGGAGAAGTTTGTCCGACACTACAACATGGCCCAATGTGTGTGTGGTCTAATTGTTTGTTTGTGTGTGTGTCTCCAGACAGCTAGCCAGACCATAAGGTCGAACCCATGGAGAAGGGGGGACGTAGGTGAGGAGGACAAAGCCAAAAGAACACAATCCCAGTGAAAATGATACCATACCACACACTGTGGGCACAGAGGACACAAAGCTTTCCTTATCACACAGTCCAACACATTGCGGGAGACCAAACCCACCATTTATTCCCAAAGAGCACAAGACAATAACCCCCATTAATAAATAAGCACTACTCAATATTATAATAAGTTGGCATCACTGACATTTTAAGATTAAATATCTCTGGTATATTCATCAATCTCATTAGCTAACAAACCTAATATTTTTACATATATTATTAATATTTTATTTCATTTGAGATATATAGTGAATATGTCCATGATCCAATCCCCCTTTTCTGTTCTTTTTCTATTTCGAAATCATTATTGTGTCCAAGGGAACAGGGAAGTGAGTGGGTGAGCACTGTGTACATGGTGACAAAGAGACAGTGTTCAAGGGTGGGCAAGTGTGCTCAGTATGGGAAGTGTGGGCACTGAGCAGAGATCTGCTTGTCCCATCAGCTCTCTTGTCCGCCGTGCAGAGGCGTAAGGCCAGATAAAGAGCAGGAAGTGAGAGGCGACAGCAGCAGGTTCTTCCCCGATAACATAAATGTTCCCATAAACACAATCTAGGCAAGAAGAGGCACAGAACCAACTTGAAAGCAGATAGGGGGGGGGTATAAACTGAATTTCACTGAGCAGTAGTTCTCAAGTCAACCTGGGGTCTTCAGGGTCCCCAAAAAAATGGGAAATGTTTTAAATTCACCATTATTTAATTGACTGGCTGTTATCCCAGTGAGAGAATGTATACAAATGACTATTCTGTTCATAGATTTCACATTCTTCAGTGTTAATCTGCCAATGTACAGTAAAGACAGTTATTGAATAACTACATCTTATCAAACACAAAAAAGGTTGAGAACCACTGGTCTAGACTACTGGGCTCAGAGATGTTTGTAGCAAGGCAGAAATACATTATTAAGGTTCGCTCACATTAATATTGCAAACATCAACCAGATAGGCAGACTACAAATCAGTGAAAAGCTACTGCGAGGTGGAACTTGCCGATGGGGACAGCAGGAGAGATGCGTCGGTGGGTCAGACTCTTCAATGCGGTCAGGACACAAATCTGGCGGCCATTTGTTCTACAATTTCCCAGACATGAAAAGCCAAACGTGTAACCAATTTGTTCTAATTTTTGCTTTTGATGTTTGGAGGATTGCGGATTTTATGTAATTTTTTTTCCAAAAACCACAATAAAAGCATTTTGGTCACTTCATGGGATTGGAAAATTGTAAAGGGTTTCGTCTGTGTTTCTGTTTTGGCCAATCGAAGCATGACCACTGTTAAAATTAACGAATGTCGTTAAAAAGATCAGATGCCAGCAGATGGTGCTCCTTGACATTAGCTTACAGATGATGTAAGCAGATGATGACAGTGAAAAATCACAATGGGGAGGCTCTATGAGTCAATGATTCCATAGTAGCCCTGAAAGGATCAGTCAAATTACCTAAATGTCAGGATTTGCTGCTTTACTCAGTTTATATTTAATTGGAAATTATTTGTTGTTTTCACTGTTAGTCAGAACAAATAATTTGAAGACATTAGCTCTAAACCTACATGCCAGTGTCACAGCTTCTTCAATACAGAAATGAGTAGCTTCACAATTAATTGAGAATCAAAGGCTGAATATATGTACACTACTTCTGTTTTGTACAACCAGATGAAGGGACTTCTCATCCTGTCATTTATCTCCAGTTTGTAGCTTTTCTAGTTTTTTTCCAACATATTATTACGGCAAATTATATGCACAGTGAACTAGACATCTTCATTTAAAACAGTGGAGAGGTATGCTATTAGATACATTGCTTGATGATGTTTGGTATAGGACACAAAAATAAAGAGAGGAAACATGAAAATCTGCCACCAAGCATGGTGGGAAAAATGTAAAAAGAAAGGGAAAAGGAAGCAAAACAGGTCCTCAACAAATGATAAAAGTTTCAAAAAAAGTTGCTCGGAAAGACATAGGTCACCTATTAATGTATTGTCATAATTGTACCTGCAATCTCTTTGTTTCTAGCTCATTATATCAATTCCTTTCTTATTTGGTAGATTGTATTTATTTTACAGTGTCACTTACTCACTCGCTGATACCTAATAGTGTAGAGTGCAGCTGTCAATAACGCTTGGTAATGATGGACAAACAGAGTAGCCGACATTTAGAGGATCTGCCAGCGTTGTTTTTCGTCTGCTGTATAGGAGCATTAAGCATGTAGTGTTACCTGTGACAATGATGGAAAGAGAGACTGGTAGTAAAGAGCAATCCCTTCTCCCTGCAGCATTTATGCTCTCCATGCAGATTAAGGACAAAATCCATAACTAAAGCACTGGGAGGGTTTACAGTAAAAGATATGCAGTCGTGCATGTGATTAATAATGTGCATTTTTATGTAAAAATACCTAAAAATGTATTCTATTCCTTTAATTAAGAAGAACTGTGACCCCCAAACTGTGAATCTGGTGAATCATTCCAACCCTAGTGCAAACACACTCACAAGCACATGTTTTATAATTTCACACTGCCGAATAAGAAAACATGGACTACCCTAGTAAAAATTTGTGGCGGGCGTCAAGGATTCCCCAGTGAACTAAAACACAAGTTTTATTTAACAAACATAAAACATGGGACAATCAGTGTCACATTCATCCACTCCAGAATCATGTGGCTTCAAGTACCACAACTATCAAGAATTAGAGTCCCAGTCTCCACGGATCGAAGATGGTCTGAAGCAATAACTGAGCCGTAAGTGCTACTCGGAGGCAGAGCGATCATTAATTAAAAAACAGGAAGCCTCTGGATAATTGATACAACATTTGTGTGGCCCTTGTGCAGCTTGTCACAGCACCACATAATGCAATAATGTTTCACAAAACTTTGTATTAAGCAAAAGGAGAGGCAACAAAGGTAATAACTGAGTGGTGTTAAATTAAGTAAACCACACTAAAGTACCATAGAACAACTGCGTAATCAACTCATATCATTGAATTTACACTATTTAAAAAATATATAGTTCAAAATTGTTTGTGTCATATTTGAGAGCCAAATCAAGGTAGTCCTAAACAGACGTACATGATCTGTTAATTCCACTGAAATGCTCCAATGTCCTTAATATGCAAGACCATACGCATCTGTATTGGCAAGTGTCGTTACTAGAATATTTATTTTTCCACCAATGACAGATTGGTACTTAAATACACATTAAGGAGGAGATAGTGTCTGACTTAGCCATGTAAAACACCTGCTTAATAGTAGTTTAACAACAAACACCCAAATTACCGCCATCATTACAACTTCTGGGGTCATATTCATAAAATATTGTCAGGTTAAGTTCACCACCTGTTTTGTCTCTAACCTCCTTTCTTCTATTCCCAAAGGAAACTCGCCTCATTTTTGGTCATTTCTGCACCCTAAAATTATCTGCCTGGGAAAATATGTTCCACTTTTTAACCTCTGACATGTTAAAAAAAATAAAAGGCAAATGAGGGAGAGCAAGGAAAAAAAGAAGAAAAGAAGCAGGTGTTAGACAAAAGTGGTAGTTTGCACTTAATGCAAATAGCCCCCCAGGATTCTTAGATTTGTGTCTACCACACACATACTGCACACAGCGATGATTACTGTGAGCAACAATGCGAGCATGGATTACATTTTTAAAAAGCACACTTGGGGCTGGACAGATTCGGGCCACTGTCAGTCACTTTGTGTGGTCTTGTTGCTCTTTTTGGCATCAACTTTTCTCTGTACAAAAAAACAACACCACCTACACAAACAAAAGAGAGTGCATTTGCATCATGTCAAAAGCAGTGAAATTGTTTAATTTGGGAATACCGTTCATTAGATTAATTTATCTATTATTAAATTTAAGTTGTAGAATTTAGTATGTAATAAATGGAATATAATATTAATGTTTTCATTAGTGTACAATCACCTGAAAATAAAAGTAGTTGTGTTTTCGTTACCTTAGAATGAGCCGTTTTTATCTACAGAGGGAGCAGGTTCGCTGGCGTGTTTCTACATTTCTATATTTCACGGCCTCCATAGTTTCTCCTTCATGCTTGGTTGACTCAAGGGGTTTCAGTAGGTTGCAATCTGCAATCTCACTGCTAGATGCCGCTAAATCCCACACACTGGTCCTTTAACAGTTCAACTTAGACTGGGAAACATTTGGGAAATCTTGTGTACCTGTATCTGTATGTGTCTCTGAGTCTGAAAGAAAGTTTTTTACAATTCTTGATATCATCATTTCATTTATTATCTCCACCAAGGAGGTTGTGTTTTTGGTGCTGTTTGTGGTTTTTTCTGTCCCTCAGCAGGCTTACAGAAAAACTACTGGCACGATTTTCATGAAATCTGGTGGAAAGGTTCAGTATGGGCCTTTAAATAACACATTAGATTTTGGAGTGGATCCAAATAACAGGGCGGATATATTAATTATTTTTCTTTCCTATGGCAAAATGAACTGAATTTGTTGCGTACCTGTGCCATGACTAAATATACAACAAAACAGCCAACTCAAACATCACTGTAGAAACAAATACAGCAGAAATGATGCAGAAATCAAGTAAATAGCAGATGCAGAAATAAGCAAGGATTTGATCTGGAATTTTCAGACCTGCCTGAACCCAGAGTAATTACAACGAATGGTGTGCAGGTTTGCATATCATAGAAGATTGGATAACTGGCTTTGGTGGAGGTCTGCACTCTCTGAGTCACATACAGTGGAAATAACCATTTTGTCAAGTATGGCACCCAAAGGCTGACAGCCTTCTAAAACCAACAGTATGTTGACACATGTCTGGACACGGACACATACACACATAGGCACACTTGTATACACGGCCCACACTCATAGAGACAAAGAAAGCCAGAGGGAGTTGGAGACAGAAAAGAAAAGGGCTCTAATCAACTGTTGTTTAACATTGTTAGATGGGGACGGCCTTGTCCATAAATCAGTGTTTTATGGTCTCTACAGTGTTCCTAACCCCCTGGCCTTCTCCCTCTGGTCTCCTCTACCTGCACAGCAGTCCCAGGACCCCGAGTGACCTGTTCCCTGGAGGCAAGAGCATCCTCTCCCTGTTGGAAGAATAACACCGAAATCCACAGAAAGAACCACGACCTGTACTCCATCAAACCTGCCACTCACCGTGAACTACGTCAATCGCCTTACATGTCTCTGTCCAAACATTTCCAGCTTTTGTCAAGAGATGCGCTTTTTTGTGTGGAGCTGACTGTTTACATTAACTCAAACTAGCTCCACCTTATCATTTAACAAACCCTTTTCTCTAAACGTTTATGAGCTAAGGCAATTAGACAACTAGCTTATACTGTTGCTATTGGATGACTGGTAACAAACTGAAATGATTCCTATCTGTGCCTTTTTCCACAGGGACCTGAAGGCAAACAAGCCTTTCTAATGCTGCTATAATGTAGGGAGTCTATAAACCTTATCTTTTTAACAGCCCCCTGTAAAATATAAGACTTCCTTTCTATTTTGTTGTATGCCGTTAGATGCATTTCTCCTCAGGGAACAGTGACATGAGGGAAGTGTACGATGTTGTGGAATTCAAGGGTGAACTACTGATAGATCTTCAGATCTACTTTCTAAAGCACTTGAGGTTCAAAGAGTTTCAAAGAGACATACCTCTTTTAGATGGTTCATTGCTAGCGTTGGGTGATTGGACGAATACATCGACTATCAGTCCATCGGTAGTTGTTTTTATTTTTGGTAAGTTAAAGGTCGTTGCATTTTTGTTAGCTTGAATGAACCTGTTTTATTTACAGACAGAGCAGTTTGTTGAACCGCCGTGTTTCTACAGTAGCCCAGAAGGAACAAACCAAACATAGGGCCTTTTGCATTGCATTTTTTTATTTGTAGCCACCATTGTTTCTCCTACATGCTTGGAGGGCAAGTGGTACTCAGTTAGTTGCAATCTGCAACTTCAACCCCTAGATTTTATTACTACATTTATGATGTGTTTCTGACCAATGATGCAAAGCACCCAACACCAGCAAATGAGCCAGCTACAGAGCCAGTTTTAGAGGTGCTGTTCTAGTCCAACCATGTGCCATATGTCGGCAAAAGTAAGCAGGTAAGCAGTTTAAAACTGCACGTCCATGTCCTGCTTCATCCAAGGTATTTTAGAGACCATGGAATACAACCCAGAAAGGCTTATTAAAAAATAATTTCACCAGTTTGCCGGTTTATCAGACAACCATCACAAGGTAGCCAGCAGAAGTATGGAATTCACATTACAAAGTGATCTACCAGAAATGTGCTCTTGCTTTGACAACATGCCAGAGGCCACTGCACTGCTAGGAGTCGACCAAAGCTCTACTTTTTTCCCCAGACAGCCCTGCATTTTTGTATTGGCCGCATTGAAATAAATGAGGATGCTGATTTTTTTTTTATGCAGCTGCTGTCTCTCTGTAAAGCTGCTGCTTGAGCATCTGTTTAAAGTTTATTATAAATGTAAAAGTTTTGTTGCCTAGACCATACTGGTAACGGTAACAACAAAAATCTACCCAAAGTTTTTGCTCACCGAGATGTCATTACATATCTTCTGATACGAGAGACGACCGTGATCTGGAGTGAAGTGGAAAGAATACACCTCTTTGTCGCCTCCTGTCCTTCCTCCCCCTTGTCCTCCTTCACATCCTGTTAGTGCTTGAAGAAGATCCTCAACATATCTTTCTGTTGTGACTCCCATATCATTGGCTTCTCTTGTCACCTCATCTTCTGAAACTGGACACACAAAAGGCATTTTTATCATTTTTGCAGCATTTTAAAGTTGTGCAGTTGAGAGAAACGGGACCCGGGACAAAGAGGTGATAGCAGACTGAAAAGCAAAACTAAAAACATTAATTATGTAGAGCAATGCATGGACGCATGTGAAAGCGGATTTAAAAGGAAGCATGCAGAGAAACCATGGGGAATGTCATCAGCTGTTGCACAGCTGTTCACACGGGGTTGAGGGTCCCAATTAACACATCAAACACAGAAACACTGACGACCCAGAAGCCTGCGCATAGCTGTCACAACCCCATCTCTGCCTGTCAACTCTGCAGATGGACAGCAATAGAGAACGAGGGAGCAGTTATGTTCCAGGTGTCCTTCCAGAGAAATTGTACTCACGTGTATATGTAACCACACACACACACACACACACACACACACACACACACACACACACACACAGAACACTGACATGCACATACAAAGACAAGCCTTGTAGAGTTTAATCTACTTTATACACCTGTAAGCTGCAGTACAGGGGTGAAGAGGGATGATAAAACAAGGTCATTGCTGTCCCTCCGGTTAAAGGACCAACAGTTCAAATATTGTGAGGTGGTTCAGCCAGGTGCCTACTTAGTTTGGACAGTCTGATTAATGTGACAACCCAGTCTAGTCAACGGTCAAAAGATGTAAGTATTTATAGTACATACAGGGCAAAAGTTGTAGCTAAAATCATGACAAACGTGGCATGAGGCTGTTGTGTTGCACATAGACTGTATAGATGCATTATCCATGACGTCAACCATATGTTTCTGAAGAACCAGTGTGAAAATCAAAGTATGGTGACTCCAGCCGTCGCCATCCTGGCAATGCCTGATTTCACTAACTTCAGGCTAATACAAAAACGGGCAGACGTGGAGCGTGAGTAAAGTTGAGGCAAGCTGAATGAAGCCTGGTTGCTGAGATCTGCCACCTCTGATGGCACCCTCCTGTCACTCAAAGTGGCTGCGTCCTTATTTATGCAAAACTTTAAGCCTTAATATAATTAAATAGGTAAGTTATATAAAAAAAATAATGTGGGTGGTCCTCGACTCCTGATGCGTTGATGTACTTTACCTTCTCCGATCCATGCTGAGTTGCCATCGGTGAGAGCTAATGTGAACCCAGCACCCAGGTCTACAGCCCAGTCCACTCGCAGGAAGTAGGGGGTGTCTGGATCAGTAGTTACAGTGATCTGTCGGACTGTACCAGTCATGACCTGCACAAAATCAAACATGGGAATTAAGAAACTCTTAAGAATCTCTTAACAAGGCGCCATTGTGATTCATTTTTCCAGCAATAAGCCCATTGCATTGTGCTCAGGATATTTTGTAGGTCTACAGTTATTATTTGGTCCTAGGACCTCCTTCGGAGACAGCCCTCCAGTCAGTCCATTTTGACGTTATACAGTTGTGTTACTCTTTTAGTTGCATCAATGCATCTCATTGTTTTACTACTTAGATTTAGTAATAAATGTCCCTGCGTGTGTCTTTAATGGGGGTCTCTCTGAGTCAGAGGAACCACATGGAGTTTAACAGGTTTTGGCAGGTTTTTGTGCGAGAGTGTGGGCTCTCTGACCACCAGCAAGGTAATTACATGCTGTTAAAGATAAATGGGAGAATATTACTGAAAAGGCCCAGTTGTTGTTGTCAGATTTTATTCAGTGGGTACATTTGTCTGAAGACCTACAGCACACATATTTGTTAAAGTGATTCTGAATATCCTAACCTCACTCAGCCATCTGAGCCAACTCTCAGCCAACTACATCTTTGCACAACAAGATTTAAGCCTGGAAACATCTACTCGAGAATGAATTTTAACTCACAAAGCTTTGTGACAACCATTAAAACTGTTACACTGTAAATAAAAAGAAATATGACATATCCAGAAGAGCCATAATGTTTGAAAAAAAGAAGCTAAGACCAATGATACTGCAAAGGAAGGAGATAACAATTATCTATTGCTACAACCTAGTAGGCTAATTCATCCATGGCCATGCCAAACCACAATGAACAAAACCTGTGGGATCCATGCCCTTTGAAGTACTGTATACTCTGAAACTAAATCATAATTTGCTACTGTTCAATGAGCGTACTGAGCAAGCTTGTTTAGTAATGTCACCTTGGCCTCAGGCTAAATGTCTTGGCTAAATGACTCACAGCTGCAAACTCCTGCCAGAGACAGCCTATGTTCAACAGATCTGTTACAAAAGATCTTGATCTAGGGCTTACCAATATGATCCATGAGATTGTTCCTTAAATGTCATTTTGATTTACTGGTTCCACATATGTTTTTCTTCTCAATGAGCTTGACTCTTTTTGAAACTTTTACTTGATTACGGATATCCAAGCCAGAACATATGATTAGTGCTTCCACGTGAAGTGAGAGGTGAGTTGGATATCTTCCCTGCTTAACTACAGGGCAAAGTGTGTTGAGATGGAGGGAAAAGGACAACTAAATTGGCAGTTAGCCAAGCTGGACATGTTTGAAAAAATGAAAATGAGCGCCTTCGGACACTGCTATAAGTTAGGACGTGACAGCGCGTTTTTTTTGACATTCTGCCTGTGTCCCCACCATATACGCTGACAGAGCAGGTGGTCAAGGTTATTCAAAGTAAGACATACAGCAGAGATCTGACACAGACACACACATATGCCCTCTCCACACACTCACGCAAACACACACACACACCATAAAGAAACTCGCAACAGATTAAAGTTGACCCTTTGTGCTTCAAAAAGGGGTGTGGCTCGACGAAGGGGCTGAACAAGATGAGGGAGCTGAAGGGTTCAACTTTAACCTCATAAAGTGAGCCCAGCTACTCATTAGTTACTGTAACATCTGTTGTGCAGGGACGATGACCCTGTGGTAATGACAGAAGGACACTCCAATTAAATAAACAGTGCTGTCTTTCAGGAATGGAGAGCCGCGCAAAGCCTTCAAAGTCGGTCGCAAAGTCTTCCTGTTCAGTTACTTGATCGACAGAAACAATCACTAGAACGCTTAAATCATCAGCTTAAACTCCCCTACAGCTTTGACACACTGCCTTTATCCTCTTTTCTTACTCCCTCTGTAATTTTTTGCTCAACCTTTTCATTGTCATTTCTTCAGCATTGCCACATATGAAAACTGCACGACATAACTGCGGGAAGGAAGTGCTAAGCAAATGAGTCACAAAGAGAGCCTCTAATTATGCATTTTGTGTCTTAAATGAGTTCATACAGAGTAGAAGAAGAAGTAGAAGGCAGTTAACTGTCTCTTTAATGGGCCCTGACAATTAGGCCAGTCCTCTCACTGTCCTTTCACTGTCCTTTCACTGGACTTTCCCCTCATGCTCTCCCCAATACAATAGTTTATTGTATTGTATTAAAGATGATAAGGAGAACTCTTTGGCTTGTCCACTGTCATCATGATCAGTCAAGGAGTAAAGCAGCAGACTGCGTCGTAGCATTTTATCCATTATTCTTTCCAGGTACTTAAACCACTTGACAAATAGGATGCAAACATACAACATGCTAAAGTAAATGATGGCCTGTAGGCTAAAATATATTTCTAAGAATCTATCCAAACTGGAATATACCATCCTCATGTAGGGCAGAGTTAATGAAGTGTCACCGTAACCTGACTGATGGGTGCATCAACATAAAGACCAGGTTTGAAAAAACACTAAAATTTAACCATGGACACTTTTAGTACTGCCTGCAGATGAGACTATGATGTAGTAGTAATGGGTCAGGGTCATGCTCCGTCTTGTGCTGTATGACAAGATGTGCCTTCTCCTACATGCAGAGACAATCCTTTTTTTTCCAGAACTCCTTATAGGTTTAAAGATGTCTTAGCCAACCAAAGCATTTGAGATTGGTGACAACAAGTGTCAGACCTATATCTAACATCACTGGCAATGTGTCTTTTTAGTGGATAATGTGGTCAAAACAGCATACCCTACTAAGTGAGTGAACACACACCTCTGACATAATCTGGAATAATAACTGTAACCGCAAACCAACCTAATGGAGTCCTTGTTCACAGAAATATATGGTAGTGTAGTGCAATAAGTCACTAAAATTAAATTACATCTAAATTCAAGTGAAATCACACAAGGAATGCAGTAAATATTACTTCAGTCAATAACACATTTTAGAACAGAAACCGTACCACTGTTTGCAAAGAAAAAGTAGTGTGCAATCTACTCGAACAAACAGGAGTGAGCCACAGCCGAACAGCAACCACGCCAACTAAAGCTCTGCATTCAAATCATTGAAGAGATGACTAATTTCAAGAGGCCAATCCTTTTAAACAAACATACATTGCTAGCCTGCAATGCTCGTCCTCCTGACCTCAGCTCTTCCGTATAATGTTGTAACAACATGCTAACCCTGGATTCTGCAGCACAATAACAGGTTATTTTCACATCTCCAATATTCACATAGGAATAACTTACAGTTGAGGAAACCTAAGCCATGCTCAGACACAAATGCAAGGCAATTCTCAGCGCAGATTATGGTTGTGTAAAAGTATAGAGACCCTGGCACAACCTGTGACAGCACAACACTGGTGGTGTAATTAGCCTCACTTTCATTTGCATCTGCTCTCTCAGTTTGCAGGAGTCACGTTTTCCTTTGAGGGTCAAAACTGCATAGAGTGACCATTTTCCCTCCAGTATTACTATAAACTCATACAAACATCTACCACTGCTTTAAGAAAGTTTTACTCTTGCCATCGACTTATAAATGTCATACAAAAAAGGTTGACCTGGTATCATCTCTCATACAAACAGAACAAGATTTCACATACTGAGACTATTTGCAGTAATCGGGCATGCATGTACTGTGCTGTAGCCTAAATTGGTCAGTGCACTGTAAACTATAAAACCTAATCACATTAAGAGGAATATGAGACTGTTTAAAGCGTACACTTGCTCATCTTTTGCTCTTAAGACACTCCATTCGAAGACTTAGTCGCTTTTTACACCCAGTTTCCATCCGCACTCTTGTAATAAAGTATGCAAAACATGATTTATGTGTGGTTTACAATCTGACAGATTTCGTTTTACATGAAGAGCTCTCTAGGAGTGTCTGAGAATGAAGGGTCGAGGGGGATTTATGAAACATGCTTTAAATGTAATCAAGATGCTGTCGTGGCTGGTTGGAGGGAGGGGACTTCATTGTGAAAACACTGAAAGAAAAGTGAACCACAAAAATTTCAGTCCTACGTCACCAAGAGAGAACAAGATCTATTAGGCTATCGACCTATCAACAACAGTCACATTTGTCAGTAAGATTAACACCAAGGATTGTTTTTATAATTGCTTAATTGCAACGTCTACAACATTTAAATGAATTAAAATTCCAAGTAACCAGTCCCCAAGGTGATGTTGAAATTTCTGTCTGACCCACTTTAAAAAATCCAAAAGAATTTCACAATTTTGAGAAAAAAGATAATTCAAGCAAATCCTGTAATAAGCTGTAATCACCAAATATGTGTACATATTTCTATCTATTCATTTTCTGAGTGTTTGAGCACTCCCTTTGCTAAGGATACAGATATTCACTGCCCCCCTTTTTTCCCCACAATACCTCAGATTTTATTAATATTCATACCCACCTTCTGGGTTCTGCAAGTGCTGTCTATGTGTGTAATCATGTGTCTAACTAGGTAACGTTTAGCTTACTACTAATATTGCCTTCCCCAGTGGAAATAAAGCTATGGTAGTAATATCAGTGCACATGATACTCCTTTAACGGCAAGGCGCCGAGTCTTAGACGTGCTGCAGTGGTTCCGCCCTGCTTGAATATTACAGTGGTAACAGGCGGACAAAAAAACCCCCACTATAATGTATAATGTCTGTGTGGATGTTCACATTTTCCTCCAAAGACTTACGGTAATGCGCTAACTACTGCGATGTCCACACGAAGCAATTTTTGAATGAAACTGTGATCGATGCTGCTCTCTCTCTCTCTCTCTCTCTCTGTTGACAGTTTTGACAGAAGTTTCAACCTTCAACTCTCGCGCTTTCAGCCAATCAGCGCACGAGTTTTGCGGCGCACTGCGTGAAAATACGTAACGACGTCTTTGATTTAGGTTACGTAAGTTCCAGGGAGCAGGAAGTGTGATGTGGCTTTGACTCACAACAAAAATGGTAAGCTTGTTTTTATTTAGCAAGTGCTTCTGCTCGTCTACGGCGTGTGTTAAGCATTATACTACAACACATATTCTACATCTAATATGTGTCGGCAATACGCTGTGACAGCACCAGTTGCTAGTGTTTAGCAGGACGTATAGCAAAAAGCTAAACCACCTAGTTAGCATTGGCTAGCTAAAATAGGCTAAGAGTTTAGCCAATCTAGCTATCGCAGTATGTTTCTGTCCTTAAATAACATTATATTATTTATTGATATCATCGTGTGAGTTACGGGCATGTATCCACGCGAGTCGTTTTGGTACCAAAAGGTTGAAGTTCTTCCTGATTAATGAGGACGATGAACGCGAGCACCGCAATGTTTTCAAGTGCCACGTCGTTGCACCGCAGTTCAGGGAGTGTGTGTGTGTGTGTGTGTGTGTGTGTGTGTGTGTGTGTGTGTGTGTGTGTGTGTGTGTGTGTGTGTGTGATAGTAGTAGACAGTAAGTACGTACCTTAATTATTCCACGAAGACCTTATTGAGCTGAAATCTTAAGGACGAGCGGACAGTTTATTAGCTTTGTTTTCATTTTGATAAAAACATGTAGCAGCAAGAAACCCATGCAATAAACACGAAGAAGAACTCTAATGTCCACCTATTTATTGCACCAACCCTGGTGATTGGCTCATTTCTGCCCGGCACCTGCTACCATGCTCCTATTGGCATCAAGAAATACAGCCAGGGAAAGATAGATAATGGCCACAGGCAGAAATCATCATACACCATCACTATGTACAAAATGTCTAGTTTTCTAGTTAAGGGTGTGTATGAGATCCTCCCAGAATAATATTACATGAACATGTTGAAAATTAGTTAGGATAAAAGCATCAGCTAAATCCACGTAATGTAATATAATGTAGGCCTGATTAACTACTAATTAAGTAACTATTAACTTTTATTTAGGTGTCCTGAACCATTCTGTGGTCCTCAGTCCATATGGGCTTACAAGACACTTAAGCAACATCAGCCAGGCCGCATAACGAATCGTAATATACAGTTCAGAAGAAAATTCATCAGATTCAAAGTCCATGACCAAAATGTCTAATTATGTCTTAATTGCCAATGCATTTTGTATATTTCTTAATAAACAAAAATCTCCTTAAAGATTTAAGGAAGAACATTTCACCTTCAGACAACTAAAACAAATCAGAGTTCTTCACAAAAGCAGTTGATTAAAACTCTGAGCATCCACGGCTTTTTCTGTGAGATGTCCAGGATTTCTGGCCAACTGAGCTACACTCCAGTGGAAATTTGCAGTTTAAACCAATTTTCTAACTTTACATAACATGTCTGTTAAACAACAGGCGTACTAATTTATACCCAAACATAGAAGGGCTAACTTTGCCAATGTACTTGGTGAACTATCATTTCATTATCTTCCTAATTTTCCCTTGTTTATTCTAGTACACAGTCAATGTAAAACATGCTGTCTGTCCCCCCGTCTGGCACTGAGTCCTTGACAGTCTTTGACTATCTACACAGCCACCCCACTTCTTTGTCACACCACCAGAAACAGCTGGTTCAACAACATTCCTCGCTACAAGTAGCATGTAATCAGTGTTAACTACAGTGAATTCAGTGGTTCTAATTTGTATGATGTATTGCTGGTAAGCTGCCCTATTCTATCACGTGTGTACTAAATATACAATTCTCCTTCATCTTGCAGTCGGCCATTTTCAACTTCCAGTCACTGCTAACCGTGATTCTCCTCCTGATCTGTACCTGTGCCTACCTCAGAGCGCTGGCTCCCAGCCTGCTAGACAAGAACAAGACTGGGTATGATCAGATACTATTGAAGATACCTGACAGTGAAGCTGCTATTGAAGTATTTCCAGTGATAAATTGACTGCTCAGATACCTGTCTTTGTCTCGTTGAATGGGACACAATGTTATACCAGACTCAATACATTCATCACCAACAACATGCTGTGTTGCTTCCATCAGTACTTCAACACACATGAACCAAAGCTTGTTCTCTTCTTAATTTATTTACCTTATTATTAGTATTTGTTCATATAATGTATGTCAAGTGTATTATCGTGATACTGTAAATTCTAAATGAGGAAGGTCAGAGTTTATCATTATGTTTTACATGCAGTTTAATCATTTTCAGTATAGAAGGATTGGTGGTTGGGGTTTGTCCTGGCATACATAGAAGCAGTTAAAATTAAAAATGGCCCCAAACAAAGTACTAAGTCTAAGCTGCAGGACATCCTAATTTAATCCGATAATTTTGGTCATGCTAAGGCAATGATAACTTGTATTTGTATTTCATATAATTGCCACACACTCTGTTCCATTCTACAAGGTCCTGTCATCATCAACATTTCTCATTTTAACAGTTGATTATTAGTAGTTTACGAGAGCAGTTTATGTGTATACAACACCTACAATTTTAAATGATCCATCTTTCTGTGACTCACTGAAGCTGCTGAGGACACTTGCTTATTATTTTAACTAATAAGACGCTCCCATTGAGGCGAGTAAAATAGCAGAAGGCCTACATTTTCATCATTATAATTCTTGGATACAGACTCCATGATTCACTTCTAATAAGTCTGGCACAGCCCAGGAACAGCCGCACACATTCACTTGCTCACACACACACACACACACACACACACACACACACACACAACACACACACACACACACACCATTGGAGCAGGGAGGGACATCTTCTTCAGACAAACTCATGAGACTGAGAGTGACAGATGGGAAAATTTAATGGTTTTCACTCTTGATTGAGTCGTTGTCAGAGGCGTGAGCCATTCTTTGTGTTGAGTTGGTGCCACACATTATGCAAATAATTACTGTGTGGTAGGAATAGGCCTAGAATCCGAGAGAAATACCATCTCCTGGCAAATTCTAAGAACGTGTAAAAAAAGGTGTACATACACCAAAAAATGTAGAACATGGATCTTTTAAGCCTGCGCTATTCTAAGTCAATAAAAGAGTGTGCTCTACAGATACACTTGCAGACACGCACATACACACACCCTGACACAGGCCGACAGACACATCAGAAAAGTGAAGGCCTGGAATGCCACATTCGCCTCAGCTGTCACAAGAGATAATAAGACTTGTCTGCTGTCCCCCTCTTTTCCACTGCACACACTCCTTACATGGAAATGGACATCTGATGGCCCGGGAAAGCCGATCACAGTTCTCATGTAAAGTTGTTACAGAGGTCTGACAAGCAGTAACTGTATCTACTACTTTGACATATCAAACACACCACCCAGCCTCTTTTCTTAGCTTTTAATATCACAGCATTTTATTGTAGTAAAAGAACGGTTAACTTTTAAAAACCAGTACAATAAATGGATCCAAAAACTGTTCCTGCTTGTAATTTATTTTGTTATTTTATCTTTTAGGCTTCTAGGAATTTTCTGGAAGTGTGCCAGAATAGGTAAGTGTAAGATTTTTACATTAAGTTGTTTTTTTTTTTTTTTGCATTATCAATTAATTGTTGCTAAAACAGGGCGGCCTTCAACTTTACATTATTTATTTTATCCAGGTGAGCGGAAGAGTCCCTGGGTGGCTTGCTGCTGTATCATCATGGCTTTTAGTATACTGTTTGTACAGTAGCAGTTCAAAGAAAACCACAAATGGAAACATTGGGGGGGAAACGGACTGCAAGGCATGGACAGTATGATCCTAGAAGCACAACAGGACCTCCAGTGGTTGTCACTTAGATAATGTAAAAACAGAGACCCGTCACCACTCATCGTAGCCACGGAGAGAGAAAATGGGTCTGTGTAGGGGGGAGGGGTGGGAGCTGATAGCCCCAGAGTGTGTCTAGATCCCTCCACGGACTTCCAGGTCTGTCCTTGTGTTTGCTCATGTGGGATGTTTACTACGGATGTATGTGTGTGGGGGGCCAATGCTTTCTGCTATCTGCCATCTATAGTTAAAAGGAAATAGTTCACATTCTGGCATCATCTGTGGGATCAACTGATATATTGTCTGTCCAAACATTTCAAACAGACTTTCTTCTCCCTTTGTTTGTCACAATTTCATTGACCTGTTTGAAATTCTCCACAAAAAGGGCCTTGATAAATGTCATAACTGTGATGCGCCTTACACAGAGGCTTACATTTGTGAAGAGTTATATTAAGGTGTGGCTTTGACTAATCTAAGCACCTTCTCTGTAACCTGTGCCCTGTTTGTTGTATCTAGAAATGGTGATCAGATTCCACAGCAAAAAAAAAAAAGATAGTATAGCCTCAAAAAGCCACTGATGTTTTTAAAGTCAGTCAGTTTGCCGCTATTTATTAAAGAACCTTTTTGGAAATCTGGTCTGACAAGGCTGATTTTTTTTATTTTATTTTGTCATTTAAACTCAAGCATTGGTGTTTGCTGTTGACGTCTGTTTATGTCTGTTGTGATAATGCCACACTGTAAGATGAAGTGTCATTAATAATGACTTCAAACATGCAAAATACACCATGACTACCTATAAACCTCTTGTCAATCTCTCTCTTTAAGGACTTGATCACACATAAAGTGCATGTAACAGTGCAGCAACGGCAGAGTCAGACAAATAGTTTCTTGATTACTTTAAGAGCTTAAAGTTCCCCTCCACTCAAAAATGTGTTTTTTGTCTTGTTCCTACAGTTGAATGTTTTAGCTTCACTGTGCAGGATGATACATGTGTAGAGTTGGAAGGATGTTTTCTTCCAAGGAAATGTGGAAAGTTTCTCTGTGCTCACTGAAAATCAGATTTTTAAGGGGCGGGACCTACAAGCATGATTTGTGACATCACAAATAGTGTAGCCCTGGTCCAGTATATGGCTTAAACAAATGTGATCTAGAAACTTTAAGCCAGCAGTGCATATACACTGAGAATGAACTTTACAGTGAAGCAGGAGCCATCTTGTATCCAGCAGGAAACTTTAAAGAAATTAACAAAATGTGTATATTCATATATTGTAATGAATTTTTAAATCCTATAGAAAGTGTAGATGTGAAAATTATACTTTTTTTTGCAACATATCAGACACACCTTGTTGTTCTAACCAGATTATTTGTATACATGTCTTAGTACATGTCTGGAGGGGATCTTTAAGTATTGCTGCATTAGGTCACATCTGAAGTGTAGTCCTCAGGATTCCTCATGGAGTGCGATGGACAGTGAAGAGTTTGCGATAACCTCTTCTATAACCTCGAAGTCAACACTCATCTTCACAGGGTTAACTGCAAAGAGCTGTCAGCTGATTGTACCACACAACATGACATGGCTATCTGTCTAGTTTTCCAGATACATATGCTGCATTAGAACTGGAAGCAGGGTTTACATTCATACCAAGAAGACTTTTTTTTAAAGTAGTGCTTTGAAGTTGTTCCTTGAAATTTTGGATGAAATTCAGGAGACTGTGGTGGATATCCAGATTGTTTTCGACTTTGTGCAATTGTCAGTTTAGATGACAAATCCTCTCAATTTCATCTTTTAACTGTAGACAACTTTGGCAGCATAAAAGCAGATTTCTGGATAATGTGACATTATTCCAAATACTGCATGTAATAACTTTCAATTATATGATTCCTATGAGAGAACTGTGACATATTTTAACTTAAGCCAAGTGTGTGACTTAATTTGAACTGTCAGCAATAACATTTTACCAATTTATCCTTCAAACCTGACATGTAATGTTTGAGGAAACAGTACAATTGCATCGTGGGTTTGTCATGAACAATAGAAAGAGAAGGGGTGAACACTATGTCATAGTGGGTTAAAAGAATCCCACACACATTGTATATCTTCTGTGTGGTACAGAGGACTTAAATAAAGGAGGAGACTTGTTGACACACTCACCTTTGATACTGTGATCACTGATGAGTGTCCAGATCCAAACACCCCCGCACACAATCCCTTGTTAGGGAACGTGGATCCCATATTGGTGTGCATCCGTTTTGGCACTCCCCGGTTGAGATAAAGCATCAAGTGAAGCCTGCCGGTAAAGTCGTGATTATCAAGCTGTGACGCAGATACAGGAGACACAGAGGAAGCTCTCAGTCATCTGCTTCTATCTTGGGAAGCAGAGATACTGTCGGGCTGGAGGAACATCGCTGGGTCAATGAACCAAGCTAATGTCTTGGGTGATGATGAAAGGAAAACGATATGGAACACCTGAAGTCACTTACTCGAGCTGGTGATAGCAGCTGGTATCATCAGTCCCACTGTGGTTAGTCATTTATAGTGCAATGGTAAATAATCCTATAAAACGTTAATAAAGTAAATGAATGTTTGGAAGCTACAGGCTTCTGGGCCTGGCTTTAGGGTCTTCTGGGGACAAAGTCAAACAAAAACTTTGTTTTACTTTTTGAATCAACATGATTACTCTTAATCTCCCTTAAACTGTGAGCACAGTTGTAATGACGATGAAGAATATCTGGCTGAGGACACAGTGACTGGATGCCTAAAACAACATTTCGATTGTTGCTGTTGTTTCTAAAGTGACTTAATACTTGTCCGATTTCTGTGTTTCTCAAGCCAAAGAACGAAAGAAAATAAACCTTTTTTCTTTTCAGCGGGTCAGAATCCTGCTTTATATGTCATCTGTTGAGCATCAATACCTTGTTTCGTTCTCAACTCCCTCAGCCCTACGCAGGGCTGGCAACAAAACCATGTACACTTAACTGAGTGTGAAGCAATTTGGTCTGTCTTCATGGACAAATAAAACTGTATCCCACCCTTGATGTTACTGTAGCATCACAAAGAACATCTCTGTCTGGCTGGGGAAAACAATGAACTTAAAGATAGTTAAGATAACCCCAATGATTAAACTAAAATGCATTATTGAATCATGTCAAGTATTTATTTCCCTCTGCATTTGATGTATTACTTGTAATTACAAAAAGAAAGCTGAATGAATGATGTTTTTTACAATTAAGACTATGCAAAGTGTGTCTTCCTTTTTGCTACTGTGTAATTTGTTTAAACAGTTTACAGTTTAAAAATAACACTTGTTGATATTCATAGGCTGATACCATTTTTTTCTTTTCGAATATACACATTACTAACAAATGAGTAAATCAGTATCAATATCAATATTCCTCCCATCAGGGTGGGAAGTGTGAAGAAGGGTTTGAAAGAGCATAAAAACTTCCATTTAGTTTAAATATAATTAAATAGACAACTGAATAAATGACTCTTGACCTCAGTCTTTGTGGTTATGTTTTTTTATGCAAAATGTTTATCATCTCTCCGGCCCACTTTACACTCACTAGAACGAGTTCTCCATGAACCCTCTTACCTTTTCTTTCGAGCGGATTAGAGCAGCAGCCAAAGATGTGACAGCATTAGGTGGCATGAAATTGAGCCATCTCATCCAAAATACCTCATTTCATACAGTGTGGTGTTTCATGCATCATTAATTTACATGAATAATTATGGAAAATGGCAGTTGTGTCTAAGGAGGTACATAAGATTGATGCCGATAGTCAGGAGTCATGTTGACCTCACTGATTGGTACAATACTGAGCTCATTCGGTTTCATTTCCTCCAGTGATGTTCGGAAATTATTCCCAGATGACCGATAAGGGCATTTACATCAAATTCTCCTGAAACGTTCACTGCATTTGCAAGTTTTCCCTCAACAGATAATTGGACATTTGTAATGCTCAATATGCAACTCTACCCTGTAATGTATGATAATATCCACTATAACTCAAGTATTTATGTCTTACACATCATCATCCGTAAAGCTCCAGCACAAGAGTACCCAAAGCACATTATTCTAATTTCCTTGTCTCTATCCTCCTTTGATCAGGAAGGAGAGTTTCTTGCAGTCGTTTTGAGGACTTCAAAGGCAATCAGGCTAATAAAGTCTCTAGTCCCTCTCCTGCTGAGCACACCAGAAGTGTCCAAACAGACCTTGACCCTTTAAATGATAGCTGGAGCCTGTTTGAATCACTGCACTGACTGCTGCTGTTGGAGGGAATGAAAGATGAATGGAGGGAAGGAAAACTGCAAAGGAGATCCCTGGATGGTGAGAATGTGAGAAAGATAATGACAGGGAGACAGAAAAAGAGGAGGGAAAAAATACATGAATAGAGTGGATTAGTCCTTATTATACCACTGGTGTTTCTCAGTGATCAACCTCCCTATGACCCCATATTTTGCTCTTTGGTTATTTATTTATTTAAAAGCTTGTGGTCTCTTAGTTTACTGATACCTAGGAGGGCAAGCTCTCTGTTGTGGCTGCTTGCGGCTTCAGCTCCTCTTTAGACATAGAGGATTACAAAGGCCGCAGTATGATAGATTAAGACTGCTTGACATCACATTCATACTGTAAAGCCTTTGTTCTGTCTTCACTTCCTCATTAGCAACATGCAACCTTAGTTTTCAGCCTTTGAGGGAGCAAACGACAAGAATAACGTTGCCAGCTGAAAGACACCAATATCCTCCATGTAGGGCAAATCTGGGTCAGCAAGCCTGATGACATGTGTGACTTTGTAATGGATTCTGGATAGTTTAAACATGTATACTGTACATTAGCTTATGTAGCCTCACCCTGGGAGCCAGGCCTTCTAGGTCACTCTAACTCCTACCACATGTAATGTTTTACCAGAAATTTTATGGAAACAAGAGAAAATTTGAAACTTTGTCCTAGCAGACAGCTCCCCGCGGCCACAAAAACTGGGGCGCTGCGTGTCTCCTTTGAAGGTGGCATTCACAGTTTGTTCAGAGGACATCTCACTCCATGCTCATTAGCCTGAGGCAGGAGCTGTCTCTGCGTAACACAGCAGTTCCACAAAGCTGGAGAGCCCAAGGTCTGAGCCAGCGGGGATTTTCAGCAGTAGAAATAGATATGAAGTAACTGATATAAATTAATGATGGAGATGAAAAAAAATTTAGACACAAATTTGACTTCATACCTAGGATTTGTCGTGTCCACATTTTTATGATGAAAGCGGTCATGCTGCAGCAGTGGCGGACTCTGGCTGTGTGCGGGGCAGAGGAGAAAAAATTAAAAGGGCACTGGCTGCATGTGGTGGGGTCCCAGGGCAGGGAATCAAAACAGTTCTGGTTCCCTTGTTAAGATTAAAATAGTTGATTTTTGATTCAGATTTGAAGTATAACTATTAAATACTACTTTTTTCTAGCATAGGGCAGCCAACATGGCACTTTTATCCACTGGAAGGGCAATGCTGAGAGCACAGCGTTACTTTCGAACATGGGTTGCAGTTATCAAGACAGCGGAAGAGACATGCAGGTCATATAAAATATTGACTGACTTGTCATTTGTCAAACACAGGTGTAATTGATAACATTGGTTAATAACACCTCAAATTCTCTAGAAAAGCATATAACAGTAAAAGCTGATTTGATGTCAGGTCCTGACGTGTTCTGGCCGTCAAGCGGTATCAGTGATGGGTAAGCCACATTGGGCATGTTCTCTACATGTCTGCAAATACAGTCACACATTAGTGTCAATGGTCTGATAAACACACCTACATTTGGCACATATACCCGTGTGAACGTGTGGCAATGGTTTTAGTCACTGTATTATGTTCCTTTCAACTGATAATATGTATGATTTTGCAATTGTGTGTTTTTACTTCCAAACTTTAAGGTTTCAAAACCTCTGTGGAAGCCCTAGTTTCACACAAACATGCAAATTAGAGCAAACATGTGCCTGCATGAGTTGAAAATGTTTAAATTTGATTTTAACTGCACGTATCCAAAGTTATGACTTATGAACGGACAGAGGAGAGAGATCTGACGAAAAATAACCCAGATTACGGAATTTCTTGAGTTTAGTCTATCTGAGCTGTCACACAAACACAGACACACACCACACACACACACACACAGTCGAGGCATATGTTGCTAGTTAATGCCTTGTAGAAGTTCTTTGTGACAGGATTATTTTGTGTATCATTCACAAAACTATTCTAAGTTGTAAGAGTGTTTAAGGATTCTACATTTCGGCATCCATGTGCAAGTCTGTAGTGGGAAGTGTCTCTCACTACCAGAGTTTCAAGTTCCTCTATCACTTCCAGGAAGACCAAGAACAGTTTCCACTTTGGCTGCTCAGATGGCCACTCGAATCCAGCAGGCTAGTTTCCAGACATGGGCTGGGACGTGCACTCCTCTACTTCATCTCTCAGAGCTGCCATAGGAACGGCACAGTTGATGGAACAACACACAAACTGTAACAGCTTGCACTTGTACAGCTGAATGCAGCTTTGCTGATGAAGAGCAGTAATATCAGATTTCAGTAGTGAGCATGTTGAGAGCCTTACGCAGTTCACAGACATTTCAGGTACACATATACGCAGGTATCTGGTCAGAATAAACATCCATCCATTTGCACACCCCGCACACACAAGCCCACGTACAATTAAATATGACAACACAGTTATTTTGTGAATGATGCTTCATGACTCCTCTCTCTCCAGCCAAGAGTCTCTCCTCCAGTCCAGCCTTTACCTCTGGGGAACCAACAATCCTCACTGATTTGAGGTTTATTATACAGCAGGTTATACGTACATTCAAATGATGCCGAAATCCCCTGGATTGATCATGCAGCCCCTGTTTTTTGGAGGATGAAATCATGCAAGCTCTGTCAGATATTAATAGGGAGTGGTCTGGTTTGTAAAGAAAAGGCTCATTCAGCGATGTCAGCCTGCCAAACATGAGATGGCCTAGCCCCAATTTAGTCCCATTGTTTTTGTAGGCCCAGCTCTGAACATTTATGGTTGTCAATACATCTAAAAGGTATTTTTTAACTAACTTTATAGTATTTTGCCTCCATTGGATAGTTGACAATATGTCATGTCACAGCGCTGGATCACAGTCTAAAGCCCTTCTGTAATTTCTGTTAAAACATTTTCAGTCAAAGCGCTCCGTGTAACACTGAGTGGCAATCCAGGCCTGTGTCATGTGGAAATGATCATTTAATAATCATCACTTTAAACACTATAACAACAATAAATCCTGGTCCTTGCACTATAGAAATCTTCCAACCATCTCAACAGGGATTCTTTTAGCGTCAGTGTTGGAGTTTGCACAGCGCGCTGTGGAAGGCAAGTCAATATCATATGCAATTCAATTAGCCCCCTTTCCTTGTCCCACAAGGAGACTCTCTGTAAACATCTTTGATTCATCATGACTCTCCCACATAACCATAACTCACTTTATTGGTCTATGATCCTCTCAGCAGAGACATGTCTCTCTCACTCTTCTACTGCTCTAACTTTAAATGACTGTATGAATCTACTGTTTCATCTGTTTTACTGGTCTCCATAAACTCAGAGGCAGTGCAGTATTATAGTTGGCGTTGGACTGTTGTCGCCACTAGTAATGCATAGTGTACCCACAGTTGCAGACATCACCAGGCGCGTCCTGGCACAATAACAGTACTACTCACAGAGCTGTGGCAAGTCACATCTGGCCAATGTAAACATGCCAACTAGCTTGAAATCATTAGTTTCTAAATTCTGTCAGATGCCTATCTTCGAGTTACACTCATGGGTGTATCCTCAAATTGAGAAATAATAATAATAATGAATAATCTGTTATATCAGAGACTCAGGTCTGCAGGGATTTAGAGCATAAACATCTTCATAAGACAGATGAAAACTTTAACACAAAAGAAATGTTTCTCATTAGTCTACAAATGTATCATTTGTTTTCACTTACTGGCCCACCACATTAGTTTAATTTAAAGTAAATGATGGAAACAGCAGTGGTGCAACAAAATAGTGACGTTGTACGGAACCACAAACAGACCATTTTCACACTCCGCTGATCACCGCAGGATTTGGTGCTGTACAATAAAAATAACACTCCTCTCTGTTGATTAACAACAGTTCCGCTTTGCTGAGGCTGTTTGTTTTCTGTAGACAATCCCTTATTTACTGCACACCAAGGTTAGCGCAATCAGCATGTTCTTATATGGTACAATGAATCTTACACCTCCACTGACTTTGGTTGTGTTTTCTGTATTTGCAGCACATTTCCGTATTTTGGATTTTCTTGTCAAATTGGTGAAGATGTTTGAGCTCCTAGGGCCACCGTAAGTTTCAGTGCCGCAGCTGAAGTCCAAAGCATAAAGGGTTTCTCTTATTACCTATCATATCTGGACATGTCTGATGGAGTACACTGGTGCAGTGTCATTAGGTTAAGATGCATACAATGGCTGGATCTATAGGATGAAATTTGGCAGGGTGGGGCTTTGGAGAGGCAGACAATGACTGGATTCACTGACACACCACCTGGCTTGCATGATCAACGTAATACCTTTTGTGAATTAAAGAAATGAACAGAGAGCTCCAGTGTATAAAGTGTTATATCACTCACACTCTGACAACTTAATTTCTGCAAACTGTTTATCAATGCAGAACAAACTATCCGCAAAATGACTCCTGACCACATGACCTTTCAACACGTTCCTGTCAGGTCACACAAGCAGTAAAATTATAATAAGAGTTATCAGTCAAAACATAAACTGCATTCATTTATTTTCCTAACACGATAGCCCAGTGCAGATAATGCAGAATGATCTCTTTTAACTCCCTAAACAATCCCTTGAAGTCACTGGACAGCTTAAGCAAGGATCAGATCAAGCACAGATAAGACAGATTGTTAAGTATTTGCCTTGAGCTGAAGCCAAAGGTGTCAACAGAGGATGCTACGAAACAGTTCAGTACTGAGGAAGATGGAAAGGAAATGGAGCAGCGATGTGCAGAAACATTGGTTTACAAAGACAATAATGTGGTGCCCTGGTCATCCACATATTTAGGGGCAGTCGATAATGTCAAAGTAATGCAATGTATTTTTAGACATAAGTGTAAAAAACAACATTAAATTATGATTATTGAAGCCTATCAGGTTCACAGAAAGGGTTCACACATTACTGGAGTGATGTTTTTACTTTTAATTAAAAGAGCAGTATAGTGGAAAGAGTAGTCAGATCCTTTAGTGAAGAAAAAGTAACAATATGACATAAATTAATACAATCAAAATCTCAGAAAATCTCTAAACTACTTTATATACAGTTAGCGTGGTTCCCAACCTAGGGACCAGGACCTTCCAATGGGTCACAAGGTAAATTAGAGGGGTCATGAGATGATTAATGGTGTAGGAGAGAAAAAACAAAGTTCTGATTAAAGTCTTTAATCTTTCCTTTAGTTGTGAAATATTGGATGGTTTGATATCCTTGGTCTTTAAATTGTTATTCAAAATTATTAAGTATTATTTAAGTACTTTTTTTCTATGTAATCTGAATCTGAATCTGAAAAGTAACCAGTAACTACACAGATAACAACGCGTCCTCATACAGCTGAAAGATTGATCGCCAGTTACTCCCAAAACAACATACGTGACCGTTCAGAGAACAAATATGACCTTTGAAGAGTAACAGTGACAGGCGTACTGGTTCTTTTTCATACTGGACCTTCGCCATCATGATAAACGTTGTGAAATAGTTGCGGTATCATTAAGTTTAGGCACCAAAACCACTGAGTTAGGTTTGGGAAAAGATCATGGCTTGGGTTGACATAAGTACATTCATATCCCGTTTGAAACCAAAAGTCATAAAGTGGAGTAAAAAGTACAATATCTGCCACTGAAATATAGTAGTAGAAGTATAAAGTAGCATCAAATGGAAATACTCAAGTCAAAAACAAGTACTTCAAAACTGTTAGTGAACGTCAAATGTTTTTTGTCAATCTGTTGTTCAAAATTATAAACAATGCTGACAGAGAATTGAAGTAGTTGTAAGTACTAATAAGTGGTATTAAGTGGCTTGCTTGTGTGGAAAATCTAATGTTGAGGATGCCTACAGTAAATCTTTCTGCGAAGGTCTTCCTGCGTTGTACTTATAAGGAAACACTAAAGACCAAAATAACACTTTTCAAGCTGTAATACACATTACGTTCTGCAGGCACCACAAAGATAAGCTATATTAAGACAAATGTAGGGTGTCCGATGTTACTGTGGGATCGCAGTTCTTTGTTTATGATCCAATACATCTGCCGTCTTCAGTGGTTTAAGAGATTAGTTCAGTTCCACACTGTTAACGACTTAATTTGTTTTCATCTATTATTGCAGTTGCTCTGTTGAATCTTGTAACCACCGATCATTTTTTCTCTGTCCATGGGTGTGACTGGTATGTGATGTACTGACGAAAGAGAGGTTCAAATTGCTGAGTGAGGAGGAAAATCCAGAGAAAAATGATTGATCGCAAAGGGTCACAGTGGTCTTGAAGATATATCTCAACAGTACATGTGGAAAATTCACATAATCTCAATGTAATTTCAGGACAGCATTACCTTTGACAGAAAGCCCTTCATCTTCTGGCTCAAACTTAATATTTAGGAGTATCATTCCGCTAATACGGCATGTGCTCAAGTGCAGAGAAAAATATTTTTGCTCAGATGAGACAAGTTTTTCAGATGTGGGAACTGAGAGTGATACAAAGGCTCCTCTGTCCCCTCCTGGTCTTTCAGACATGACTCAGGCTGAGAGAGGGAGATGATGTCTCGTAGTAACAGGCTTCTCTGCTCTTTGCTGTGACGCCACAACAGCAACAGTAGGGGAACAAATCTGCGTCTTAACTTGAGTCATATATATTGAAAGACAAACAACACCTCTCACCTCTCTGTCACTTGTAGACACTAACTTTTATGCACTTGAACTGTGCGTCGTGCACACGTATATAGGTGAGCCTCTTCCGTCCTGTTGTAGAGAAAAAACATCAAATTGCTAAAGATCAAAATAAACTGATAACATATATATGAAACAACCCCAACTTTGTGGAAATGAAAAGCCATGTTTGAGAAACATACATTAAATACACCTCTTATTGTCATTTGTCTCTTATGGAGGTGTTGCTTGACATTTCGAAACAAACAGTGCCACATGCAGACGTATTATTCACTCTCCCACTCTTCAAACTTTGCACTCATGATAACTGGTGAAAATAATCACCCATGGTTTACAGAGAGCTCAGGAAATAGTTTGTGTTCAACCCAAACACTTGTAGAGGGATGTTAGTTTCCTCACTTTGAAATATTTTCCTTTCCTTTTTTGTTTGCTGAAATCGTGAGAATGTTTAGGTTCAGATTCACAAGTCTGTTCATTAGTCATTTCCATTCAAAGGGATGAGTCTTCTTCACCTTAAGGCACCCTTGGCCTGTATTGACTGAATACAAACCTTTTTCATTTACGGTCAGACACTCGCAGTAGGCCTATGCATCTTTCACAAATCGGCCCTTCCTGTTCAAGCTCATCCTTGACATCCTTCCTAAACACTGTTTTAGATTAGATTAATACATATGGCTCTTTTAATTTGAAATGTAGAAGCTGTGGTCACACTAGGTACTTACCAATAGGAGGTACTAATTACAGTGATAAGTACCTAGAAAAATGACTTTGGAAAAGTGGTAGTATTTATGCACCAGGATTACAGACATTTGTGGAGTGTCCCTCTCACACACACACATGCACCACCCCACGCACCCCCTTGTTCTGTGTCCTGAAGGGATAGTAACAAGGTCCATATGTGGTCACTTCCTCCCTCTGCCCTAACATGAGGGGACAGTATTAACAGGACTACAGAATGCACTGATTTACTCTCCAGAGGAAGAAGAAAGACATAAAGAGAGAAAGAGAGACAAGCTTCCTTGCACAATAACTTTCTTTGACATTGGGGTGTGCATGAGGCAGAAACTTTTTGCTTCTCATCATAGATCATAAAAATTGTCTAATGGCCTTTGGTGAAACCGATCCCAAACCAAGATATCCAACAGAGAGAAGCAACAGTGATTGTAATGGAGGACAATTAGGACAAAGAGACAATGTGATAACAGGAAGAATTGTCTAAACATTGGCACATTACTGTAGGATGTCATGACCTTTTCAAGGTGTTGGATTTAGAGTATTTTGCATAGCTGTTTATTAACTTTCTCCTAGCCGTGCAGTGCATGTCCATCCTTGTTTCAGTGTCATATATGAGTGTAGTCAAGCTCCCACAAGTCAGGGTTAGGCTGAAGGCAGTAGCTAGTGAACGAATGATCCTCACAAAAGATTGGAAACACAGGTTGGGGCAGTGATTGTGTAATTTAAGCCGAGTGTGAAAGTAGTTCGTCATAGAGATGAATGTGCTTCTTTTGAAGTTCAAAGACAGTATGGTTTCCCAAATATTCCAGATATCAGGTTAGCAATCAGATGATTGCTCAGCCCACACGGGTTGCTGAAATACAGGAACAAGAGTGAGACATTAACCCACAGAGTTTAGGCACAAGAAAGGTGTAATTACTCTGACCTCTATAAGGAAACATAGTTGCTATGGGTTTACAGACTCTTCTCCTATAGCCTTGGCCTTTTGCTGATGGTAAATAACTACAGCGAATGATCCTTCGATGCCAATTTAGTGCAACACACTGTGGATCTTCCATGTTATTCGCAAACATCTGCCAGCGCAATGAATGTATTGTTTGTTTCTTACAGCATTGATAAATAATTGTGCATAACACCCACAATCCAGTTGTTGACGTGCTTCCCATCCAGGCCATTTGGATCTAATTAAAGGCAACATGTAAACAGTTCTTGTAATCCGGGAGACTCCGCTGCAACAAGGGATGATTTATTGTTAATAATAAAATCACAGCAGAGCATTAAACTAAGGGGGAGTGGATAAGCCAATCATCAGCACTCGGCATCAACTGTCCCTCCATACAGAACATTAATTATGTTTCAAACCAATAGCAATGCTCAGTTTCCCATGCATGCATACAAAGGGTGGTATGAATTATTGACATATGTTAGCAGATTAGTGACACATTCTTCAAAACAATTGTTTGTTTGTTTATTACCGTCTGAAAGGTTTCCGGTCATTCTCTGGATGGAGCAGACAAAACACTTTTACACAATCCCCAAACGTGCCATATTTTGCGGCCATTTATGTGTCACTGTGGGAATATGTCACATGACAACAATAACAACACTCATATGCTGTGCCAGAGGTAGATGGCAAAATGGGATCCCCTAAGTACACAACACTTCTTGGAACCTTAAAAGACGTTCGGCACTGGGAGACATTTCACAAGAGACAATTTTTCATAACTCATAAACCAATAATTATCAGCTGGGAAGCTCAAATTGAACAATTTCCCACACTGGACTCTGCAGACTCTTAATCTTCAGTCCTATTGATAAAATAGTACCTATTAAAGGACACCATTATGCCTGTATTAATGCACAGGCTGCTTTGAGGATAAAGACAAGCATTAAAATGGTCCAAAAATGCTCCATCAAAATGTATTCCTTTTAACCAAATTTGGAACCTTCAATAACAGAAAGCCACATGTGAAGTGAGACATAACCATACTTCCAAGGTGGCATATATCCATCTGAATCAGACAGAGGTGTGTTAAAGTGATAATGTAAACTCTGTTGTATAGCCACATGCTGATGGATTCATGAAACATTGTCACAAAGAGCAGTTCAGGGTGTAGAAGCATGCAGACTACCTTACCTTCCCATTCTCAGACCAGGGATCTGTGCTTTGAACTGGGGAAAAAGTTCTGCTTAGTACCTTAAAATGGCAGCTAACACGAAACCTGAAAATAAGGAAGATTTAAAAAGACAGATTTTTGTGACTAATAGCGATTACTTACTGTAAAAATTAGGATACGTCACACACTGAATTTGAACAGAACCAGCAGAGGCCCTGAGAGTGCGCCAAGACCACCAGAGCCAAGGTCTCACTGACCTGTCAGTCCTGGTCCAGCACTACAGGCGTAATGGGGAACACATGGTCTGACAACCAAAGGGCCAAGTCAGATGTCAGGTCGGTGTGTGAGAGGCAGAGACAGAGATATATTCTTATCTAAACCTTTTAATCCACACTTACATGAAGACTCAGTCCTCCTCATTCTGTAGTCAGTCTTATATCTCCATCTAGTGGTACAAAGTAAATAAAGTTATATGGGCAGCTTCTTCTGTTTTTTTGCTCTGTAGCAAAACCTGTTGCCCACCTTAAAGTATTTCTTCATCTCTAATACAGGACATACTGTCCATATAATGTAATTGTTAGCTTGTATAGCTTTGTTGGAACACTGTAGTTGGCTTGACTGCTTTTCAACAACCAAAGAAAATTACATCACAGTTTCTTCTCTTGTATCATTTAATAAATGTTCATTGTCATAACCGTACTCATTTTGAAATATTAGTATGATTAACATGCTAATGTTAACAAACAAGAACACTAGTAAACACTCTGTATACACTACATTACACTACATCTAGTATTACAACATCTAAAAATATAAAAATCTATGCTTTATGGCACACATGATCTAAACCATGTCCTTGTTTGTTATCATTAAATATACCAGAGTATCATACTTATACTTGGAAATAGAATACACATTATAAAACCCTTTACTCCAACTTTTCTCTCCAACCACCACAAGAGGGCAGTGTACCACTGTTGCCTACAGGGAGGTGGCAACCAGGTGAGTGTCTTTCAAGGTCAGTATTACATATCACAGAGTTTATTTGGGCAGGTAATAGGGGTCTCTAAATGTACAGCCAGCCAGTCTACACAGTTTTACTGAAAAACTATAATTAGTTTATTTAGACAGCACTTAAAACACAGTTTGATGAATTATGTGGTTAGTCTTCTGTTTAAATGACTTACTAACAAATCCACTACACTGCTTATTATGTGCTTTCATATCAGCTAAGACTAAGGGTGCCACTGGCAGTGGAAGAAGACATCACTATTAATAAGCTTCTCACCGACACACACACACACACACACACACACACACACACACACACACACACACACACATACGCACAGCATACACTGTCAAGGAATGACAGAGAGAAGGGTTGGTCTGTCTTTAGCAAGGGCTGCAGTGGTTGCACCATTTGCTCACATGCTGGCAGATGCACACGCACACACACACAAAAAAAACACACACACACACACAGAGAGAGAGAGAGAGAAGAACCCATCTCTGAACTCATCCATGAGAAAAGGATCTGAGCTGTGGATGAGCTGAGTTAGCCGCACACACACACACACACACACACACTGAACGCCTGAGCCCCCATTGGTCGGCGTCTCTCCACCCCACCGCGGGAGTCTCTGAGGGGTCTGCTGCAGTACTCTGCTCCAGGGGCCTGGAAACGCTGGAGTGAGCCATTTTTTTTCCCTTACTTCTATTTTTGGGCTGGATATCGAAGGTCCACAGCCTCCCTCATTTTCCACTGTTTTCTAGCATACTGGTTCCCAGTGTACACTGCTTGTACAGTGCAGCTTCATTGCCTTCTCTGCAGATACAAACAGCAATAAAAGGCCTGTAGCTCAGAGAGGCAATATGATACCACTGAGACAACAAGAATCTGTGCAATAAGCTAGTGAGGAAGGACGCATAAATTGTGCCTCCGCTGCAAGGCCCAGGGGCAGCAACCCAGTGCTCAGCCAGCCATGTAGACTTAGGCCACAGCTAAAAGAATTTGGAAAGGACCCTTCCTGCAGCCCATCCCCCCATACAAGAAGACATGACTTAACTAGTCTCCTCCCAGGCCCTTTTTTTGCTGTATTTAAGTCAAACCTGAAGGGCTTGTTGTACATTTTACAGCTTCTGTTGTAATATAACCAACTGTATATGCTGTTTGTGTGTGGTTAGTTACACTGTATCAATCAACAGACAAGGTATATTACATTGCATTCAATGTGCAATAACATTATGATGGCAGGAAAATATCAGAAACATTCTGGATCAGACTCACATCACATATCACACAGGCTATTTAGAGCTCCCTCTACTTATCACAGCGGTGTTACACCGGAGGGAGAACACTGCAAAATAATGGCAGGGGATAATAGATGGCTTGTTTATTAATTAATTAAACACAGGTATGACTACAGTTCAAATGCAGAACTAGTGTTATATTAAAATTTTATGATATGATAATACACATGTCTACAGTTGGTACATGTTATTTAAAAGTGTCTAGGAATGTAAAAGACTTTTACACTGAAAATAATAATTAAAATCAACATAGAAAATTGCATATTGTGGGCCTGCAAGCACAAGCAGCGGTGGATCAATCAAGCTAATCAGGGAAAGCTCTTCACCCACAGCCCTGGAATAAAACACAAGACTATCTGCCCACATTCAGAAAATAGAGGGAGGTCCCTAATTCCACAATAGCCTATAGGGCTTCAGATTCATGTAGGAACCTGTCAGAGGAAAGAAGCATGTTTATGAATGAACAAGCTGCTTCTCTGCCCGAGTTCAGTGTGTAGTCTGTTTAGCAAACGGGTGAATAAGGAGTCCTGTGTGATGTGGAAACATCCATCATTGCATTTAATCATGTTTTGTGCGTTTTACGCATTTCCTTATTATGAATGCATACATTAAAGCCTTAATAATGTGTAAAACAACAGAGATATGGGCGGTGCAAGACATTTTTTGCAGTTTGTGAGCTGTGTACAGTGGCTATTAGAAAGTTTTCACATCCCCAGCTGTTCGGTTAGCCAGCTGATTTACAGAATATGATTGTGATGTTTGGGTTTTACGCAGTGGTTTCTGTATCTCCGCGGCCTCAGAGATGGGTATCCGGCTTATTGATAGTGGTGAATGCCAGCGGGCATTAGAACAGCAAGCGGCCATCTGCCAGCCTAGCGAACTAGCAACCCCACCAGCTGCAGTCGCAAAACGCCCTACAAAGCAGGACATGCATGCAGCTTCTGACGTCTGCGGCCACACTGCGCTACAAAGCCCAGAAAAACCAGGAGCGGAAACAATGAGAATCAAGCTTATAGACGCCGCATAGGTCCACGACCAGCAAGTTTTTGAGAAGAGGCAGCCGTTAAGTGCACATCAGTTCATTTTTGGATGACCGGTTTGTGCGATTATTTCCCCACGTTGAAAAAATATATATAAAAAGACTCATGCAGGGGCACTTTAATACCCCGACATGGCGACGGCAAGAAAAGGGAGAGAGCTTTTTACTATTTTGGAAACTAGCGCGGACACAGAAAGTACCACGGTGTGCGACAGTCAAGACTCTCCGCTTAATCTTTCAGCCGATGTGAAGTGGTTCGAAATCCCTTACAGAAAGCCCGACTCGGACGAGGAAGACGAAGTGCGGGAGGAGGAGGAGGACGGCGAGGGGGAGAATGGATTCACGAGCACGGCAGCCGCGGCGGAGACTGCAGACGCGGCCAGCTTCATCGCAGGAGGAGGCTGCAACATAATTTTGGTCACTGGTAGTAATGGGATCAAACACGACGAGGAGGAGTACGCAGAGGACTGTTATTATTCCACATCCACTAACTGCTCTGATACCACCTCAAACGATTCGGATATTGATTTCTCCGATTTGGAGGAGGAGGAGCGCAGGAGTTTTTTCAGCTTTGAAGATGACTTGGACGATGACTGCACTTCTCCCGACTTCTGGGGTGAACCTGACCAGGTCATTTCAATCGAACCATTCTCCGCTGTCAGCGGCCCTCAGCACTCGCTGGGGGACGATGCTGACACCCGTGACTATTTCCGGATACTCTTCCCAGATTCTCTTTTTGAACACATGGTAGAACAAACAAACAAATACGCCCTCTATCGGCAAAGGAGGAGTGGAAAATCAGACCCCCACTGGCACCCCACAGATGTCAGAGAGATGAAAGCCTATGTAGGTCTGAATATTCTTATGGGCATCAACCAGCTTCCAGACACTGGCATGTACTGGGCCAGTGACATTTTCATAGGCAATGCAGGCTTTAAAAAAACAATGACAGCCAGGCGCTTTGAAAAACTCACCCAGTATCTCCAGCTGTGTGACCGTGAGTCTGAGCCTGTGCGTGGAGAGCGTGGTTATGATGGCCTCTTCAAAGTCAGGCCTCTCCTTGATGTGGTGGAGAACACCATGTGGGATGCATACACGCCCAATCGCTGTTTGACCATAGACAAGTGTGCCATTGTCATGAAGGGACGCTTCTCCCCCACCCAGTACATGCCCTCCAAGCCACTGAGGAAGGGGCTGACGGTGTGGATGCTGTGTGACTCACGCTCAGGCTACTGCCACCGGGCCAAGATCTACGTAGGCAAGCCCAGTGAAGACGAGGCAGCGGCTTCCCTGGGCTACAGGGTGGTGACCTCCCTCGTGCGTGGCCTGGAGGGTCAGTACCACCATCTCTTCATGGACAGCTTCTTCACCTCAGTGCCCCTCCTCCAGCGGCTGCTGAGGGATGGACTATACGCCTGCGGGCCCACCATGCCAGGCCGCAAAGGTTACCCAGAGGTCCTCCGTCCCCGTAATGTAGGAAAACTGTCCCAGGGTGAGTTCTACCAGTGCCAACGGGGAAACCTGGTTGCTACAGTGACACGGGATGTCAAGGTGGTTAGCTGCCTCTCCACCAACTCTGCTCCAGGGATTGTGGGTATAAGTCCAGGCAGGCAGCAGCGAGAGACAGACGGGGAGGGTGAAAGCGACAGCATGGAGAGCTCAGGTTTGTCTTTCGGCGTACCTCGACCTCTGCCCTTGCTGTTGTACCAGGAGAACATGAGGGGCGTTGACCTGTGTGACCAGCTGAGGGAGTGCTACCAGGTCGGCAGGCCCTGTAAGAAGTGGTGGCGCTACTTCCTGTGGTTCTACGTCAACCTGTGCATCGTCAACGCCTACATCATCCTGCGGGAGAGCCGAGGGGGAACGCCACCAGCAGGCTTCAACGGCAAGCAGTTCACCCAGCGTCACTTCCGGGTGCGCCTGGCGCAGCAGCTGATTGGGGACTACCAGGGGGCGAGAGGCATGGAGCGGGCAGCACGCAAGAGACACGCAGATTCACCCATAGAGTACGGACACCGCCTGGAGCGCATGTCAGAGCGCTCTCGCCGCTGCAGGAACTGCACCAACAAGGGACTGCGACATGAAAGTGTCTTTGGCTGCAAGATATGCAATGTCCACCTATGCAGGGGAGGATGCTTCTCTGAGTTTCATAAATAAATTTGAACTTTTGTTTTTATATCCTTTGTGTAATCAAACAACTTGTGTCAAGGGATTTTTTAAACAGTAAAAACTATTTGTAATTCCAAAGGTTACCACTACAAGTGCACAATATAGTCACACACTTTATGTAGAGCTAGTTTTAGGATAGAAGTATTATTGCACGTATAATAGAGAAAATAAATGGCGAAACTGTAGATTATTTGAATTAGTATAGAATGTTTTGGCAACTTGCCTTCTGTAACTGACAGAATTGCCTTGTGTCACTTTTTTATACGTTTAAAATAATGAGAAGGATTTTATATGAAAAAGAAGAAATTGACTTTTCTGCACTTACGATAGATCAGAAAATGTTTACTATGGGAAGTTTATCTCTCTGCTTTTCCAAAATAAAAACTTCATTATGATGTACTTAAGTGAATCACCTGTTTCTTTATGCGCCACTGAAGCCAAGAGGAAAAATAATGTTAATGAAATCTGAGCTTGAAATCAATCTACACTGCTTTGAAATAGGCTCAGTTTTGGACGCTCCTGTTCTTTCACATATATGAAAATCTGTGTCTCCGGTCCTTCAAGGGGACACAGCTTGGAGCAATTAGAGAGTAGAAAAAGCCCCTCAGTACTCTCCAGCCAGCGGACCTAGAGATGCCATTTCTTCCTCCAACCGCACTACAGACACAGCCATCTGTGGCTCTATTACACTGGGTCCAAACCCAGAAAGTAGTACTTGTTACTGACATGATTGGAAAACGGAAGAAAGATGGCAGAAACACTGGCAGAAGAATCTTAATGTCAGATTGTTCAGAGTAAGATGAGTGAGGACATTCATTTAAATCATGTAAATCGGCATGGACACAATTAGTTAAACGAGGGTGTGCTGGATCAAAGCGGTTCCTGCAATCCCAAGAGAAGAGGACAATTGAATTAGGAGATATTCGTGACTAGTGAAACACAATGTTGTGTGTTTTCGTCAAAGCTTTTCTGTCCATACTGGTATCAGACTTGCGAGCTAAAGGCTGTATGTAGGCAGAGATAGGCTGCTTCAGCGGGTCAGACTAGTCGTCTCCTGTGTCTCCTTCTGAGGTCTCTCTCTCTCTCCTCTCTCTCTCTCCCTCTTTAGCACACTGTCTATCTCTCTCTCTCTCTCTCTCTCTCTCTCCCCCCCTCCTCAGGCTCTTCTGTGCCATCCTACACATCCCCACACACACACACACACACACACACACACACACACACACCCTCCCTTCCCCTTCACTCCGCTCTCTTGCTCTCCCTCAGCCGTTCCCCAGCTGGGAGAGGGTTAGTCAACTGGACGGCCATCCCGCTGATCTGCAGGAGCCCCTTTGGGGAGTTACCATGGCAACCGTGGCTGATGAAGACAGGGAGTCGCCAGCAGGCCCGCATGGTTGTCATGGTACTCGCTCTGGCTACGGAGGTGGGAGGTGCCAGAGGCCACACCTCCTTACCCCTACTCCAAAACCAGGCAAGGCTGTGGTGTGTGTGTGTGTGTGTGTGTGTGTGTGTGTGTGTGTGTTGTGTGAAGGGAGCTGGCTGGTTGACAGCCTGCACACTGTACACGGAGCCAGACTGGTTACCAGGCAGGCTTTGCTACAGCATAGCCAAGACCACGACTGCTGCCAAAAATGAACTGAATGACATGAAACTGCTGCTCTGGAGACGTCTTTATGCAGGTGTAGGATTCAGGGATTAGAGGAATTTGTCACACCGTGTTCTGCATCATACCAAACCGCACTGAAAGTTTCTATTTTAGTTTATTGAAGAACATGAACCACACTGCTGCTTTGCAGATATCTTCATGCAGGTGTAGGAGGCACAATTAGCTAAATCGGCATTGTGTACTGTGCCACATAAAACCACACTGCAAACTTCTACTCCATTCTATTCAATCGTACAGCATTAAGACCCTGTATTTTCCATTTCACATTTTATATTGTGTCAGTGGCTGTCAGTCTTCCTCCCACAAAGTCATTATACTATCAAACTTATTACAGTTGCTTGCAATAATTGATACATTAAAAGCTGTTTTAAGGAATTTTTATATATTATTTGAATTACCTTTTATGTGTTTCCACTCAAATATGAATACATTTTCTAAGAAGCTCAAGTGACACATGATGACAAGTCAATTATAGCAGATGTGAGCTGGAATGGTTTAATTTTCCAGTTCCCACAATAGCAGCGCAGAGGACATGTACACCAGAACAGCGGAATGTGAAGCCCATGTTTGTCACTCCTGTGCTTAATGTTCAGAGTCGAACATTGTCAATTTTCTTCACCGTTTTGTGGTCTGAACGTGAAATCGTGAGGCCCTATTTGTGCATCAGAATCAAACACTGCTCTCTCCCTCTCTCTCCCTCCCTCTCTCTCTCTCTCTCTCTCTCTCTCTCTCTCTCTCTCTCTCTCTGAGTAGGTGGGTGTGCTGTATGTGGTGTCACAATAGCCAGATCTAATGTTTCCAGGATGAATCCCAACCATAAAATGCTCAGCTCTCAACATGTTTCCCCTCCTGGGCAGGGAGAGATCTCTGAGTCTCTGATCAACACCATGGGCCTGGTTTCACTTAGGAACCGCTGGTTGGGTAACACATGTACTGTTAGAATCATGAATGTCTCTTTGTTCAATACTTTCCTGTGTTGCAAAAAGAGTGCATGGACAAGGATGAGCGTGAGAATCCCCAAACATCTAATTCTCAGCTCTTAGTAATTCATTGTTTGTCTCCCCGCTGCGATGTATGACTGTTTATTCCCAGCAGTCATGATGGTGAATGAATTCTTAAATCTAAATTGTTCATATCTGTTAAAATGACTAGTTTACCACAACATCAAAATTCTACTTTTTACATCATAATGTAGTGGTGGACTAATGAAGTAAATTCATTATAATTCATATTATATGAGTATGAGTATTATATTTTATACCACTACTCAATAGTCCCAACAATTCAGAGAGAAATACTGTACTTTTGTGCACCACTACATGTGTGCTGTTACTTTTCCCAACACACATTTTTACATTTATATAGAAACGTACAAACGTATATAATAGATAGATAGCGAAAGATTAAACCAATGTTTTCCAACCATTTTAGGCTGTGACCCTTTACAAAAAACCTCTTGTCACATTTCAGATATCTAGAGTTCCAGTTCCACCAAAGAGACATTTCCCCTCTAAACCTCTCACATGGTTTTATTTAAATAAAGTGTTTGAGGCTCAAAGATGTAAAATTTGCCAATATAACACAAAAATGAAAACAGCTTTGTGTGGCAGAAGAACTTTGTTTAATAAACTACACTACTTGGTGTAAAATAGTTATACAGCTGCACATTTCAACCAGCTACAACAGTAAAATGCTATAAAGTAATGCCGACAGTATGCATTGATACATCAATATAAACAATCTCATAATGTAATAGATTATAATGTTAGTCACATTTTGATGAGAACTTTAGTTGATAATACTTAGATTGACTTAAATGCAGGACTTTTACTTATAATGGAGTATTTTTACATAAATGTATTGGTACTTCTACTCAAGTAAAAGAGTAAAGGGGTGGATTTAAGTACATACACTCAAATACACTAAAATTAATCAACTGTTAAGACTGGTAGACTACTTCGTGACACACATCTCCCTCTAGTGGACAAGAGAACACACAGTGAGCAAATTCCCGGGCACTTGAGGTTGCTTGGACTTCCCCAAGAAACATCCAGCAGCATCCTTCTAAGCAGGAAGCTTTCTAAACCAGATGGATCTCTTTGGTTTCTGTTGATGTGGTTTTGGTGAACCCAAGAGAACAACCACAGGAAGTCGGATCTCTGGGTCTCTTGCCAGAGGGACATCAAACGTGACCTGTTACCAAGGAAACACAACTTTTAAAACTGTTTTAGCTCATGCATACTTTATCTGAATATGAATTACTTCAGTTAATATAAATTCAATAATAGTTCTGTAAAGTGCATGCTAATGTTGATACAATATTTTATTATATTTTATCTCACTGGAATCTTATTCTCTTCTTTTCATTGTACTGACTCTGGCTCTCTGTCACTACACCAGTGTTTAATGAAAATACTAACCTAATCCCTTTGGAGCTGATGGTAGGACAGAACAGGTTGGGCTGTAATATGACACCTTTTCCTACATGTATCTTCACTAGTGTGTAGACACGCCACAAGGGCTGTTCCATTCCCTCTTTCTCCCTCTGTTTCTGCGTCATACTGCCACTGTGTGGTGCTGTTGTCTTTGTGCGTGCTCCTTTTCAGTTTGACAAAAGGTTAACAGATGTGTTTTAGCAACCACCCCGTATCCAAGCCAAGGGTATTTTTCAAACAGCAAATCATCAATGGCATCTTAAAATGACCCTGAAGTCAAAAGGAGTTTTTCACGGTGCAATGACTCATCGTTTTTATGAAGAAATAAGAAAACTAAAACCAGATGTCACATGTTTAGGGTGTGGACATTTGCATTGCTCCATATTGAATTAAATTAATCCCCATTACACTGTGTTTATGAACACAGTATAAATACCTTGACTCTGTACTCGAGCTTCATCATGCAGCAGTTGAAGAAGGTAGGCGGGAGCTGTGGAGGGATGCTCAGAACTTTGGTTATAGTCCGACTGGTTTTAGCTGGAACCGAGTCTCCTGTCCCAAACAGGATGTCATTTGTGTGTACTATCCTCTTTGACTGAGCAGCAAAGGTCTGCTTCTCACACAGGTAGAATTTGGGTGTTACTGTGCGTGTGGATTCATTGAGTACTTCCACAGAGACTCCCATCGCCTCACCTATTATTTTAAGGAGGGAAAACACAGATCATTAATGTTTCTGTTGAGGCCATTCAGAAAAACATACTGAGTGAAATCAGCTTACCTTGCTTTACTCCCATTTTTTCAGAGGTAACATTCATAGTAACCTTTTCAAAGCCATAAAATGAAATCCTGGTCGCGTATTGTTGCTCCTACCGAATGAAGACATAAGCTGTCAGGGAGTAAAATCTTTAAATACCAGTTTGAGTCGGCATTAGCAGATCATTATAATGTTTGATACTGTTGACTGAGCTATAGGGATTACACACTTGACTGGAAAAACAAGTGGAAACTAAAAGAAAACCTGATTCAGTTACAATGGAAAATCATTTCCATACCTTAAGTCCGATGATTATCATGTCTGATTTGGAGGCAAAGGGGAACTCAGACTTGGTCAGGAAAGGGAACTCAGTCTTTGTTTTGTGGACAAGCCAGATTGACTGAGTCAGCTGTGCTCGCAAACTATATGTAATTTTGCCCCATTTCCCCTCATAAGATGAAGGCATATCTCTGTAAGGAAATATTTGAAATTAACAACATTATTTACCTTATTCACCTGCTGGAAGGGTTTATAATATACAAATTCTATGTACTGTGAAGAAGAATTACGTTAGAGAAGCAAACGTACACATTTGGAATCGCAAAGGTAAATGGATACACATTTCTCCCGGGGCTGATGATTTCTGAACCTTGTAAAAAGAAAATAAAAAGGACAATTTTAAATGTACATTAATCAACTTCACATCACCTTCAAGCTATTTCATTCTTTTTTTAAATTTGGCTTAAGAGAGAAACAATACGAACCATCTCCTTTGTTTTTGTCCTGAAGAATAATATGTTCAAAATAAAAGTATTTCTTCTTGTCGCTGTGAACCCCTGTGGCTTGTCCTTCCTGTTCATACCATGTCACCTTAGCTTTTCCTTTGGCTTTGACCAAAAAACACTGCACTTTGGTTTCCCCGCTGGTCACCACTGTCACCCTTCCTGAGAGGATGTCCCCAGGAGAGAAAGTACCTCGATCATTCACCTTGTTGTACTCCACTGAGAAATGTTTAACAGTCATGGTAAGACTACATCAAATAACCTTCCCAAAGGTTGGGGAGAGAAAGCACGATCCTCCTTGTATGAATTTACTGGAAGCAGGTTTGAACTGATCCACGGTGGTATTGAAGCGGGGCCTTTCGCCTTACAAAGATCAAGGCTGGCATATGCACTGTAGCAGCGGACCTCTCCAGAACCTGTATCTGTGTCACACATGATCACATGATCAAGAGCTGCAGGTGTCACTTTCACACAGGTAACTCTAGCCAGCAGCCCTGCAGGCTAAATTAGGCAAATGAATTTAAATTGACATTATGAATGTACTAAGGTAAAATGTTATAGCAGGATGCTATATGTGTGCAAATGCATTGGTGTTCCTCAGTGAATACTATTGAAACAAAGGTCAAAACCAAAATACAGCACTGCAAAATGAGCATACTTTATCTATAACATTATGTTTACAAAATTATATACCACTGTATAATGTGACTGCTAATGTGAATGAGTGGAATAATACAGAACCTACTATATTAATGATTCATGCAGTCATTAAGCATCAAGAGCCTTGATACATTTGTGCTCCAGAAGGTATACCTCTCCATAGAAGATGGTTCAGCATTCATAAAAGAATCACTACAGGTTGTTTTATTCAAGAGTTTTGATCAAAGAAACATCAAAAACAACTTGGCAACAAAGCAAAATGACATTGCGCCTGTTTTAAGGGTGGCCTAGTGATAACAGATTCAGAGTCAGTTCACGTTCCACAGCGTTTTTGTTCATAAGATAGTGCTGTTTACCTTCAGCCTGTACTCTAGCTTGATGATGGAGCAGTTTAGGATGGAGAGCAACTGTTCTCTAATGGTTGCTGGGACTAGGAGGGACTCACCTGCAAAAGGGAGACAAGAAAGGAAATCCATTTTTAAAACTGAATCAGTAGTTTATAGCAACATCACTGCTGCCTTTACCAATGTGAAATGGATTTTGACCTTTAGACGTCTTTACACTGAAAATATGTCGAGTATGTGCTATGTAATTGGAGTTACGTAAGTTTGAGAGCAAATAGAAATATATGCAAATTAAACATCAAGCTAAAGTAAAAATCACCTGTCAGGAAACTTAAACCAAGTGCTATGGAAATAAGAAAATGGATTATAGATTCCTTAGAGACCACCACGATGATTCTTCCATTAATGTTATCTCAACTTGTGAAGGTGTTTCTGCTGTTGATGGCATCATATTCAACTGAGACAACTTTGATGGTCATTTTACACAGAAAAATACACAGTGGAAAATAAAAATCTCATGTGAATCAAACAGCTGCTCAGCTCCATGCATGCAAATCTTGTTAAACCTGTGATTCTTACCTGTGGCCACAGGCGAGACACACGTCAGACAAACAGTGAAAGGAAAGAAAACATTCAGCCCTGCAAACTCATCACAGCTCACAAAAAAATATACATATACATTAGTTTGCTTCCTTAGTTGAGCTCAGCCTTGTATTTGTTGCTACCAGGATGCAGCTGTGGTAGCAACAAGAGAGAGAATTATTTTTGAATTAACAAATATATTAAATGGATATGTGCACAATGGAGATCAAAAATGAGTTGCAAGGATTTTGCACTGAAATGACAGCTGACAGCAACAGAGAAGGAGAACAGATTTAAAGTTGGACAGCGGCAGCGTGATTGGCTGAAGGGGAGATACATATCTGATTAGAAAGGAGAGTGTGAATGAATGAGGCATAATGAGAAGGTCGTCCTGACTGAACTTACGCTGAACTTTATTATGTGGTCAAGTTGAACCACCATGCCCAGAAGGGAGTTTTGCTGCTACCGTATAAATGTTGCAGTCTACAATTTCACCACTAGGTGGCAATAAATCCTACACACTGGTCCTTTAAGTTTTTTATTTGGCACATGCACACAGTCACAGTGAAACAGTTGTTGGCAGTGTTATCCTTGCTCTCAGGCTCCCTCCAACAATGCTCTGACAACAACAAAAGTCACAAAAGTAAAATGAGAAGCGAGCAAAAGAAAATCTAAGTCAAAGACAGCCCCCAGGTTTATGACAAGGAAGAAGAATGCATAGAATAAAAAAGATTATTATACCTTTTTTATATATATCTTTCGTCAATGTTCAGGAGTGCAATGCTAAATCTGTGGCATATTTATAGTGCACTGTGATATTTGTCAGACTCAATAAAGGTGGGATACATTGCATATGTCGCATAGGTGGGTGGGGCCTCCACAGGTAGGGGTGCTGCATGTTGTTGGGGTATTGTTAGTCGTTGGGGTGCTGTGTTCCGGGGTGCTTCCTTTGGGCTCGCAAATGCTTCAAATCCAAAGTCATCAGAAGCCGGTGGTTGTTTCTTAGCAGGAACCTCAGAGGCAGGAAGGATGACTATAGGGAGTTTGATCTCCGGGTCTGAAGCACATTTGACATCCAGATGGACCTGTGGAAGAACATTGTTGATGTTATATTGTTGGATTTAGGTAGGTTGTAGGTTTTCTCTCTCTTAACTTGAGTTGAGTTCACTAGTGTTCATTAGAGTTTAGAGCCTTTTTACAAGTTTCTTTTGTTACGTTTAGTATTTGCTGGGCTAGTTTACTAACAGTCAGTGAGAAAAATGTTCCCATTGCCCTTGTTTATATATATTATTATATATTTCTAGAAAGTATTTGTTTATAATATCGGTTGTTGATTTTTACAAAACTCAAAAGTGAAACTTCATTTACTAACTAAAAGTACAAATAAGACACAAACTAGCTGACCATCAACTTTACCTTCAGCCTGTATTCCAGCTTGATGATGGAGCAGTTCAAGATGGAGGGAGGTAGTTCCCTGGGGATGTTGATCACCTTGGTCACAGTCTCTTTGCCAGAGGATTCGACAGCCTCAAACTTCTCCTTAAGGATCTCATTTGTGCAAACTCTCCTGCGACCCTGCGCAAAGAAACTCTTCTTCTCATACAGTATGAATTTGGGCTTCACTGAACGAGATGAGCAGTTGTTGATTTCAGCTGTGACTTGGAAAGCCTCACCTGGAAAATGGAGAGAAGAAAGTTTGTCAATTTCTAAACCCAGTCAGTAGTTGATAGCTGATTATGATTGTGTAAGAGGATCATGTGTATGCAGTTTCTCTGTGATACACAGTAGGCTGATCAGTGGCCAAAGGGACACAAAAAAGTGCAACAGTATATTTTTACCAAAGACACAAAGAAATAAATAATTGAGCATTAGGTAGTAATAGAACAACACTAATGGTGTGGGTGTACATGTCACCCAGTAAGTATCAACAAATAATAGTACAGCAATACCAAAGCAGCTTTGAGCTAATTTAGAAACATATTTTGTCCAATAGTTTGATGAGTGGATTTTCCAAAATGTAAAATGCACATTATGTGTTTTTTTCTTTTTTTTTTTTAACCTATGGGATCCATTTAAAATTGTTTTCTTTATGTGTGTATATCAAAAAAATATATAATAATCCAACAGCACTGTCAGTCGGGCTATAGTAAATATTAAACTAAAGTCTAATATAATCTTATCAAATCTGCTAAAAACCTGTTAGTATAATCATTAAAACCATAAATATACTGCCTCATATGATGCCACTCAGTCTGTAATGTTGTATGTCACACAGGTTTTGCCCTCTTACACTGACACTTTAATAGTTTTCTATCTAAGTATTATATTCTATCTATTTCATTTTATCTAAGTATTTTATTCTATTGTATTTTATTGTATTTTAATGTACCTGGCTGCTATGACGACCCAATTCCCCTCCGGGGATTAAAGGGGAATTTGGCAACTATTTCAACTTAATAAACCCATTTAAAAATCATTTGGATGGTTAAATGGCCTGTTCCGGTGTTAATGGTGACTTTCCCCGCTCCCCCTAGCATCCCCAGGCGGAAAACCAACCTTGCAACTTTGGGACTACTGTCCCGTTAAGTTGGAAATAGTAAGTATCGTGAGAAGCAAGAACGAGCGAGAAACACAAACTGCTTTACGGCAATTCCACATAAACGCAATGTTCTATGATACTGTGTGTAATGTATTACCCACCTCGGTGGACATTGCTCCACACGAAAAAGTTGCCCGGCAACAAATGCACATCAGCAGCGATAGAAAGGGGGAGCAGGGTGCCGCAAGTGAGTTTTTTTACGACAGTTGTGTTAAATTATACGTCTGTAGGGGGCAGCTCGTTGAGAAAACATGCAACGACAAAAGTGAAAACCAGCGAAGAAATGGCTAGAGTTGCCAAGTTCCCCTTTAATAAAGTCTATCTATCTATCTATCTATCGATCTATCGATCTATCGATCTATCTATCTATCTAACAGTGATTCCACAAACTGAAAAAAGGGACTTAAAGTAAAAACATCTACAATCCCTCCCCACTGTTCCAACAGAGTGATCCCTTAAGGTCCAGCTTCATCAGCATCAGCTTCAAATGGGTGGACAGGTGGGCTGAGGCAAAAAATATGGAGCAAAGGAATAAGGAAATGTTGATTTATGGACACTAACATCCTGGTGCTGATTGGTATGTTTATGTTAAGGTGGAAAATACAATTTCCTCCTTCCAGATTAACACATGCACCAAAGCAAATATTTGTTGTTGGACCTGTATTAAGCCTCCCCACACCTCACACTCTTTGTGCTTTTGGTATGTACTATGTTCAAGTTCCCAACAAGTCCAATGTACGCCTCCTGGTAATCTAGCTGTCTTTCAAGAGAAAGTTTTGCAGTGTCATCTTTCTATTATGCTAGAGCATCAACAAATGAGGGTTTTCTTCTGCCAGTACCAAGTCATTCCCATGATTCCACTCCAGAGAGTTCACAAAAACATTTCTTCATGACACAGTGGGTTAGTTACGTAGGTCCTAAATTTTCATTTTCATGTTTCCAGTGGCTGAACAAGTATTAGGCAAGGAATCAAAATCCCTCTGGATTCTTACCTTGTTTGTATCCCATCTGCTTGGTGTGAACATCCATTGAAATGGTTCCAGAGCCAAAAAGTTTGAGAGATTTGTCCTTGCAACTGTACTGAGGTTCCTAAAAGAACAGACCCCCACCTTAAATTCACAAGTTCTACTCTGCTTAGACAACATTCATTATTAATTCATCACGCTAAGAGAACAAAAACATAGTGATTCAGATTTTCCGGTGATTATGCACTAATGAAAACATACCTAGGAATATTATATATGAATATAATATTAATGTTACACACTGGACCTTTAAATGGTTGCATTTTTAAGGGAGAATATTTCGTACCATAAGTCCAGGAATATCCATGTCTGCTTTGGACTCAAATGTGAAGTGGACTTTGGCCTTTTTTGTCAGCTTCATCGATTGTTTCAGCTCTGCCTTCAACTTATGAACAATTTTCCCTATGGAGGCTGTGAAAGATGATGGGATTTTTCTGTAAAGTACACAATACATTTTATTTAACTTAAGTAAACCATCAATCTAAAATAAAGATTGAGTAAAGTATAGTTACCTGTCAGGAATCTTGAAGGAAAAAGGAAATACATGTCTTCCTTTACCAAGGACTTCAGTTCCTGGAACAGAATTAAGTATTATATATCTTTAAACAGCATGTTTATAATGGTTATTATTGATTGCATTAGTTAGAATGTATCGCATATCAATGGCTGTATTAATTAAAAATGTTACCATCTTGTCTTGCCTCTCTCAAGATGTGGTGTTTTACATCATAATATTTCTCATCAGCCCAGTACACGCGATGTTGATTTTGCCCGTAATGTTCAGTCCAACGAACTCGAGCTATTCCTTGTCCAATGAAAATAAGCGACTGGATTCTACTCTCCTTAGAAACCTCCACAATGACTCTTCCATTAATGGTATCTCCATTTGAGAAGGTGTTTGTGCTGTTGATGGCATCATATTCAATTGAGAAATTTGTGATGGTCATTTTCCACAGAGATGTACACAGTGGAAATAAAAATCCACTGTGACTCCAAGAAGAGACGCAAGCCTTATAAACCCTGAACAGCTCCTCAGCACTATTTATATATCTCAAGCATGCAAATCTTGTTAGACCTGTTATTCCTACCTGTGGTCACAGGTGAGAGACACACGTGCACAAAAAGAGGCCCGAAAAAGTACTCAGCCCTGATGAGTCACCACAGTTTACTAAAAAATGAAAAACATCTTGCTTAAATTGCAACTTGATGGTCCTAGTTAAAGCAATTCATCATTGGAGAAGATTCACAATGAAATAAAAACCTTTATGATTAAAAAAAAAATACACAAATAACAATGATAAAAGAACATTTTGAAATATGTCATATTATTTCACAATTTCAGGTTCATTTATATATTATGTACCATTTATTTCTGTGAAGACTTATTTCTTTCATTATCATTTAATATTAAACACTTTGGGTCTTTATAAGAATTGTATCCAGTTATTATTTACAATAACCACAACTACTTTAGATAGTTATGTACTATTTTTCATGGACATTAATAAGTACAATAGTTGTAGTGAGTAGTTAAGTGTGTTTTTCTCGCTGCCAGGATGCAGCTGTGATGCAATGCCTTAATCTTCAGTTTTAAGACAGTAAGTGGAAGGTGAGGGATCAAAGTTTGGAATTGGTAAGTAGTTTGAAAATGAAAAAGAATCTGAGGATTCTTAGAAATAGAATTTCTAAGAAATATGTGAGGATACGAGACCTCTGTAACCCGCTCCTCATCTGTGCTTGAGGTTAGTGGCTCAAGGCTACATTAGCCAATAGTAACATAACTCAACCAGTCACGTTGCATCATGTAAGTTTAAAGGTCCAGTGAGTAACATTTAGGAGGATCTATTTGTAGAACCTGGTATGTTTTCAATAGTGTAAAATCAGCTGAAAATAAGAATTGTCTTTTTTTACTTTATAAGGAGGCACTTTTATGTGCAGTGGGTGCAGGTCTTCTTCTATGGAGTCCACCATACAGTAGCCCAAAACAGACATAATACTGCCTCTAGATAGGGCCTTTTATGTTTTTCATGAGTTCACAGTTCACAGTTCGTGATTTCTCCTACATGCTTGGAAGGCGAGTGGTATTTAGCAAATGTTGCAATCTGCAATTTTACTGCCAGATGTCAATAAATCCTACACATTGGTCCTTTAAGTTTTTTATAAGTCATATGCACACAATCACAGTGAAACAGTTGTTGGCACAGAAATTCTTGCTCTCAGGCTCCCCCCAACAATGCTCTTACAATATATACAAAAGAAAATCACACAAGTAAAATGAGAGGAGAGTAAAAGAGAATCTATGTCAAAGACAGCCCTCAGGTTTATGACAAGGAAGAAGAAGGGACGTACAGTGGCTCGCCTGATGGAGCATGCATCCTATGTGGGCTGAGTCCTTGCCAAAGTGGCCTGGGTTTGGTTCTGACCTGCTGCCCTTTGCTGCGTGTGGTCCCCAATCTCTCTATAGCCCCTTTCCTGTCTATCTTCAGCTGCCCTATCAAATAAAGGCATAAAAAGCCCAAAGGAAGGAAGAAGACTGCATGGAATATCTCCGGTTCTACTTTAACGATTTAAAAAAATAGACTTTTTTAACCATCCATTGTGAGTCTGACAGTGTTTCAGGAGTGCAATGCTAAATCTGTGGCATATTTATAGCGCACTGAGATGTTTGTCAGAAACAGAAAATGTGGGATACATTGCATATGCTGCATAGGCGGGTGGGGCATCCTCAGGTTGGGGTGCTGCTTGTTGTTGAAGTGTTGCTTGTTGCTGAGGTGTTGTGTTCCAGGCTGCTTCATTTGGGCTTCTAAATCCAAAGCTATCAGAAGCAGGTACCTCAGAGGCAGGAAGGATGACAATAGGGAGTTTGATCTCTGGGTCTGAAGCACATTTGATATTCAGATGGACCTGTGGAAGAACATTGTTGACAATTATTTACATTGTTTGCGCACAATGAAAGAGGGATGGCTCCAGATAATGGTTGGTATTCATAACTGGAAGGTTTTTGTACTAACTAAACCTAATTCAGTAACTTAAAGCACAAATAAGACACTTTAAAGAATGAAAACAGGAACACAGACTCATCACTCAAGCCTCCAACCAGTAGCTAATCTAACAAGCTGTAATCGAGACTATCAACACAAGAATGTCTCAGAAACAGGAAATGAAGGATTACTTTCCACAAACTAGCTGACTATCAACTTTACCTTCAGCCTGTATTCCAGCTTGATGATGGAGCAGTTCAAGATGGAGGGAGGTAGTTCCCTGGGGATGTTGATCACCTTGGTCACAGTCTCTTTGCCAGAGGATTCGACAGCCTCAAACTTCTCCTTAAGGATCTCATTGATGCAGAGTTTCCTATGACCCTGAGCAAAGTAACTCTTCTTCTCATACAGTATGAATTTGGGCTTCACTGAACGAGATGAGCGGTTGTTGATTTTAGCTGTGACTTGGAAAGCCTCACCTAGAAAATGGAGAAAAGAAAGTTTGTCAATCTCTAAACCCAGTCAGTAGTTGATAGTGGTTATGATTGTGTAAGAGGATCATGTGTGTGCAGTTTCTGTATGATACACAGTAGGCTGATCAGTGGCCAAAGTAACAGTATATTTTCACCAAAGACACAAAATAAATACATTATTAAGCATTAGGTAGTCATTTAATACCAGGCTGACATACCGAACATCACTGCTGGGTATGGGAGGGTGTGGTGAGCAAATAACAGAAGTGTGTCATATGACTGAATAAGTAAGGGCAGTTAATCAAAATCTCTCTGGTTCCCTCTACCAGATTAGATTATTACCTTGCTTGTATCCCATCTGCTTGGTGTGAACATTCACTGAAACGTTTCCAGAGCCAAGGAAATTGACAGATTTATCCTTGCAACCATACTGAGGTTCCTAATCAGAATCAGAATCAGAACCAGAAATACTTTGTTTGTTACAGTTGTTCAAGGTGTTCACAATGTTGAAGAATAGAATTAATACTTATATTACAATCTAACACAATATATATAGAATATAAATGTATATATAGGTGTATACATATAAGTAAAAAATAAAAATGGAAATGGAAATATAATAAGAGCCAATATACCTTATAGTAATAATAATAAAATATATACAATATATGCTATATATAGAAATATATTCTACTTAGACAACATTTATTATTAAATAGTGTAATTTTAAAGATGATGATTTCGTACCATAAGTCCAGGAATATCCATGTCTGCTTTGGATATGAATGTGAAGTGGATTTTGGCCTTTTTTGTCCGCTTCATTGATTGTTTCAGCTCTGCCTTCAACTTGTGAACAATTTTGCCTACGGAGGTTTTGAATGATGATGGCATTGTTCTGAGTACAATAATAGAAAATTAACATCTTGAAGTACAAGATCAATCTAAAATAAGCATAATAAGTAAGAAAAGTATAGGTACCTGTCAGGAATCTTGAAGGAAAAAGGAAATACATGTCTTCCTTTACCAATGACGGTGCCTGGAACAGAATTAATTATAAATCTTTAAACAGCATGTTAATAATGGTTCATTATCAATGTCATTGCCTTAGTTACAATGTATCACATATCAATGGTTGTATTAATGAAAAATGTTACCATCTTCATTTGCATCTCTCAAGATATGATGTTTGACATTATAATATTTCTCGTCAGCCCAGTACACACAATGTGCATATTGCCCGTAATGTTCACTCCAGCAAACCCGGGCTTTTCCTTGTCCAATGAAAATAAGCGAATGGATTCTACTCTCCTTAGAAACCTCCACAATGATTCTTCCATTAATGGTATCTCCATTTGTGAAGGTGTTCAGGCTGTTGATGGCATCATATTCAATTGAGAAATTTTTGATGGTCATTTTCCACAGAGAAATACACAGTGGAAAATCTAAATCTCTGTTGTAACCATGAGGAAACTCAAGCCTTTTAAACCTGAATAGCTGCTCGCCACCGTTTATGTATCTCCAGCATGCACATCTTGTTAAACCTGTTTTCCTAATGCAAATCTGCACACCATTCATTTTCATTCGTGCATTCAACAAACAGAGGCGTGACATAATGCTGCTGATTTTATCCAAAAATGTAATTTTAAGTATTTCGGACATCAAAAATGTACTTTCATTGTATTTGGGTGGCAGCAATAGGCAGATATAAATTTGTCTGGCCAACTGTTATAACTGTTTAATTAAGTTTTAAATCTGTTATATGCTAGCCCTTCGAAATATTTGAATTGACGTCACCGCTCATGTGAATCAAGCCTCTATGTATACAAGTGCTGTTTAGTATGATATAATTTCTGGGCAAAAGCAAGGATGTGGTTTATTTCCAAAGCATTTCATGTTTACAGAGTTTGTGCCATGTTCATTCTTTTGAAAATCATTCTTAACACAAATAAAAAGAAACTAGACGTTTTCTGTTGCTTTAAACCATAGATGGAAAATGTGAGTGTGACTTTTACCTACTGCTAGTTCTTTCAGCATGCAACTACAAACCGGTTTAAACTACAATGTTTACCAGTTCAACATTTCCTCTATGTACTCACACAGTCAGAAGACAAAACAAGAGCAAGTACTGAATTATCAGACACTTAAAAAAGAGGCTGTACACGGTTTGAGGTATATTCTAAGGCCACAGAAGAGTTCAGTGAAAACAGAGCAGAGAACGGTTAACCAACAATGACATCACCAAGGTTATTCGTTCAGACTTTAGAAACACACTCAGGTCTTTTTAATGACAGTGTGAACAGCACAAATCACATGGAATCTGATCTTTTCAATTCTGATTTGAGCCACTCTTGCAATATGAATATCAAAATGTATGTGACTTTTACATCATTCTAGAGTGACATTTGTCAAGTGGGTCTCTTCAAACTGGAATTTGATATTGGCCACATTAAAAAAAAAATCCTGTGGCCTTCTTTCTCCCTAAGTTAATCTGAGCCTCACAGAATCACAAACAGGGCAAAATCCTACAACTTAGGAGGGATGAAGACACAGGTCCCTGAACTCATACAAGGATCAGAAAAAAACACAGCAAAACAAACATGTTTCTTGCACCGACACTGGTGATATGTCAACACTGGAAAATATACTACTGACTACTGTCCAATACATAACACTAACACTACCCTGTATACAGGACAAAGTAACTATGTAACACAGGGCATATATAGTGGTGGTTTTACTCTGACCAGAGGGTTCGATAACAAAAACCTTGCTTTTTCAATTAAATATTGTAGCTGTAACCAAAAAAATACAGATGCATAAAAAACAAAACCCAGGATAGCCAAGTGTCTGTCCAGCTATCCTCACAGGCCTGTCACTAATATTTTTTGCCAAAATCTGTCAAAGGAGGGTACATTCCATATGCTCCATAAGGAGGTGGGGCATCCAAAGGTTGAGGTGCTGTTGGTGGTTGCAGTGGTACGCCCCATGCTGGTGGGTTTGTGTTCCCAAATGGTTCAAATCCAAAGTCAGAAGCAGCAGGTGGTGGTGCCATACCAGGAACCTGAGTGGCCGGCAGGATGACTATGGGAAATTTGATTTCTGGGTCTGAAGCATATTTGACATCGAGGTAGACCTGTGGAAAACATTGTTGATGTTATATTGTTGGATTTTATTTGTTCTTCTTTATATTACCAGAATTATACTACAGTTTTACATACAGTCACATTTATTAACATTCTATGTGCATAACCAACTAATTTAAAAAAACAACATTAACAACTAGAGAATGAATTGCTGTCTTTGAAACAGTTTGAATGATGAATAAGATCTGTTTAACAGGTGACACTACGCTGAATTGCTGGCTCTAAAAGTTAAATAATATTAATGTAAAAATGTATTAATAAAAAGGTGGAAGATTTGAAGGTGTGTTAAAGAGCTGTCAATATACTGAATCGCTGGCTTTAATTTTTTGGAAGTAACTGAAGGAGTATTGTAGTTGGAAAGGGGCTAATTACTTTGAATGGGACTAAAAACTTGAATATATCATATAGGTTTAATATGGTTTCCAACTGATTGATTAGACATAAGTTGAAAAAGTGTAGCAATGAGTTTGAATACAATGAAACATAGAGGTAGACAAGTGAGAATCAAATTGCTTTGAAAGTTGAATGTTATAATATATGAATGAATATTAGAAAATTTAAAGAATACTTCAAAATCTGTCTGTCTGTGTCTGTCTGACTGTCTGTCCATCTGTCAATCTCTTTGCTCATCTCAATCAGCTGTGTGTTGCCATGGTGATGCTGCCTGCTCCTGTATGTCTCCCGCCTGAGAGGCTTCATTAGATAGAGATTTTAGCTGAGGTGCACCACTCATGTTTGTGTTTCTATGGCCCAGACCATAACTCCTATCACCAAAATATGGATAATATCGGTCAGAAGAGAGCCTGCTGACCACATGTGATAAGATTTGAGTCTATAGAGTCCAAAATGTGACCCACTAGCTGTTGGAAGAACTGGCTGCTTCTGCTACACTCCTGGAATTTCTTCCTTTCTCCTATTTATAATGGAAGTAAATGAGGCAGTTGGTCCGGGCTCTTGTCGCTTGGAAGCTCATAAAGACGAACCCATAAGTCAGTTTGCTTCCACAGTCACATGTCTGCGACCAGCACAAGTTTTCCTACACTTTGATGTACAAATCATGTATGTGGAGTGAAAAATTTAAGACACAATTTTTATACGATTTTGAATCTTCTGTCCACTCTAGTTATAATGTCCCCCACTCTAGCTCTGAACATTCAGTGCAATACACACTATACTAATGGAAAAATCGCAGAAGGGCTGAAATTTTCATGAAGTTTGAACTGAGACTGTGGCTAAAACTATCAAAAGGTAAGAAAAAGCTGAATTAATGCCAGAAAGTCCAGCTTGTCGTGAATGGACTTTGTGTGTGAATGTATGAATTCAAGGATTTTCTAATTGACTTCTATCGTAATTCCATTCGTAAAAATGTTTTTTGTTTTATTGGGATTTGAACGTCAAATAATAGCTAAAATGTTGGAAAGATGTGGAACATTTCTGTGTTTTAATGGAGTTTATGGAGTAAACCCAGAAACTGGGAATTATCCATAAGGAATGAATGGGGGGAAAACATCTGAAAAATTTGAATATTTTAGCAAGTATGAAAAGGTATTAATGAGAAATAGAGCCTACTTGACCTACTTGAGCTGAATGTTTTGATGTTTGAATTAAGTTTCTACGTTAAAAAAGTAGTAGTTAAACGCAGAAAAAACATGACAGGGAAAAAAAGTAGAAGGACATATGGTTGCTGACTCAGCATCCACACCCAATGAGAGAGTTACGGGTTCAAAAGCCTTCTGGTTCTGCAAAGTGCAGCTGTAGGGTACTAAACAGAAGTCAGGATGTGTGTAAAAACACTGACACTGAGGAAGCGTGCTATTTTACTGTGCTGCAAAGTCAGGAAGCAGAGAACTAGGAGACACTCATCTACATAAAGAGACATAACAATATAACCCAATAACCCAATATCCTTTCATGTTTGTCTTGACTTCCCCACAATGTCAATAAACCCCTTTTCAGGAGACCTGATTTTTTTGTGCATAAGTAACAATGGACACATGCTTACCCTGAGTCTGTACTCCGCTTTGATGATGTTGCAGTTGTGGATGGAGGGCTCCATATCATGGGGGATGGTGATGACTCTTGTGACTTTTTCATTAGCAGAAGGAGGGATGGTCTCTCCCACTTCCTTTAAGAGGTCTTTAGTGTGGACTCTTCTCTTCCCTCTTGCAAAGAAGCTGTGCTTTCTGTACACACAGTACTTGGGCTTGATCTCACGGGACGAGTTGTTCTCAATGCAGGCCAGAATTTTTAAATCCTCTCCTGCAAAACCGACCAGGAATGTCAAAACAACCCTTACAAGATGAGTAAGTGTCAATATCAATTTTAGGGGCTCTCACCTTGGAAGAAGCCTGTTTTTTCAAGATTCACATCCATGGCTACTGTTCCTGAGGTGAAGACTTTCATTTTCTTATCCTTAGACTCGTGCTGTGGTGTCTGAAAGAAGACCAGATTAATTATAATGCAGTACACTTAAACAACAACAGAGTGAAAAAGATGCCTAATTAATTCAAGTTCCTGATGTGGTAACTGAGCCAATTCAAAGGGTGTATTGCTGATTTGATTTTTTATCAATTTCAATTTACAGCAACAGCAACATTGAACCGGTTGTGTACATTTTCAAACCTGTGTTTATACAGTGTGGGTTTGCTGAATGCAAATGAATGCAAAAACTCTCTCCTCGAGGCATATGGAGTTTAAACACTCCTTGCAGGTACTTCAGAAAGGCTGTATTTTGGTCATGCGACTGCTATCACCAGCCCACACAGATGTTTTTCCCTGTTGGAATGCCAGGAATGAAGATGTAACTCAGCCCATACCATTAGCCCAGTGTCACAGCTCAGGTCTGCTTTCGTCACAAAGTTGATCTTCGTTGAATCTTTCTTGTCGATCCTCATTGATCTGCTCAGCCTGGCCTCCAGTGAGTACACGATTTTACCAACAGAACCCGTGAAGGAGGAGGGCATACTCCTAAAGCACAAGAGCAGAGGGCAAGAACAACACAAGGAACTGACTGGACATTTTCATTTTTTTTGTTATGCATTGCACATACTCAAAAGCAAACACTCAAATAATTATACAGTTGGTTGATAAAAGAACACAGCCTAATTTAAACAGTTCTACAAAAATAAACTACAGTTGCAAAACCAGAGGATGATCTATTAAGATGTAAGTGGATCTATCATTATTTTACTGTTTAGAAATCTAAGTCTGGAGAGGATATGGGTTTATCAAACTCATTATGGAACCATTAAAAGAGTGATTACTTACTGGAACGGGATCTGAAAGTTGAATGGGTAAACATGGCATCCTGGGGCAACGACACTGCTGTCTGGAAAGCAACAGGAAACTATTGGTAGCTGTTGGTGGTTTTACAACCACTGCAACGAGCTTTTTGCATGTAAGGGCCTCACCACAGACAGAATTGTGAAATACTTACATGTTTCTCCATTCTGGCTTGTCAGTAGTGTTTGGTTGTCATCTCCTGGAGAAAAATCAACACACTGAATTAACAACTATTAAACATTTGTTACTTGGGCTATTAAACGTTTGGTCTAAAAATTGTGAAAATTGCAATTTTTAAAGCTTAGTATCACATTAGACAAACCACAAGAACACTCGAGAGAGCGCAGACACCTACAGTCACCGCTGAGGTGTTTTGTTTTCACAGCCGGTATGTTTTCCTGTATGTTCACACCCCAAAACTTAATGTGTTCCTGTTTGGCACTGCTTTCACCAAGCTTCATTCAATTCAGTTTTTTCATAATCCTGCTGACAAACAGTACCGAAAACATCTACTAACTAATAAAAGCAATATCACTTCTCACAATTGAGTAGCGGGAACAGACAATAGATAATCTTTGGCACTTGCATGACAAATGACAACTAATTGATTATCAGAATCAGTTTGTGATTCATTTCCTGTTGATTTACCAATCAGTTAAAATGCTGATTATCTTACTCTAATCATTTATTTTACAAGCATGCAGCAGATAAAGCAACACTTCGGTTTTCATTTGGCAAGCCTCCTCCACACGTGGCTCACCTGCCGCTGTGAAAGAAATACTAAACGTGAGCTATGTTTCTAGGGCGACTATATAAAATATATAGATACTGCTGACCACGAAAGGTCAACAGAGCAGAAACACTGGTCTATAGCCTGTTTGATATATGGAGAGTGAAGCAGGCAGAGGCAGGGCAGAGCAAGCTGGTTTGTGTGTGTGTGTGTGTGTGTGCGTGTGGTGTGTGTGTGTGTGTGTGTGTGTGTGTGTGTGTGTGTGTGTGTAAAAGAGAAGGGGAAAAGCAGATTTAAATATTTCTAAGGTGGAGAGTTAAGCAGAACTAAAATGGTTAGATAGGAAATGACCTAGGCTACTAGTAGAGTTGGGAGGGGTTACTTTAAAAAAGTAATCCGATACAGTTACTAATTACCTGCTCAAACTGTAGTCATTAACCTAATCCAAGTATCACAATATTACAGGAAGGTAACAGGATACTTTCTGTTACACCAAATATGTGAATAAAAACAAGAGAAAAAAAAGAAAATTTAAATAAGAAATTGATGCAAGTGTGTTCTAAAAGACAACAAACCCATGTGACCTTTGAAAAGGTGGAAATGGAAATGGAAAAACATGTTTAGCATCAAAAACGTTTCCTCTGCTCTGCATTTTTAAAGAAAAAAATTTAAATCCTTCTGAATAATCCACATTTTTAACTACATATAACTGTAATCTGATTACGTCTTTTTTTCTATAAATCATCTGATTACGTGTATTTCTTTAGATGTCCCTCTCTACAAACACTGGCACAAGCAAAAGCTGGCGACCTGCCACGTAAACACGTTCACGCGCCTTCCGACGGGCAGCCAATCATAGCGTGCCAACGTGGTGCGTCATCTGTTCTGCACGACGTCGAGCCGAGCCGCCTGAGGGACTTTAACCTGCTCTGATTTAACTCCTGGTTATCGAGGAAGGTCCAGGTAAACACACTGGTTGAATGACAGGTGGTGACACTTGGCACTGTGGCGGTGATTAAGATGTCTGAAGCTGTGCGCGTTCACAGACAGAAAAAAGGGGGCGTGTTCGGATATTGCACAATGGTTCTTACTCCCCCAGAAGAATTGGTTACTGTGATAATATCAGGACGTGAGGAGTCTGAAGAAACCGGACTGATCTCACTGTAGTAGGAGTCAACAATGCCAGGCATGCATTACAGACAGAGTATATTCATTGGTTACATTACACACTGTCCCTGCAGGTGTTCTGTTCTCTTATTGTTGATCTGTGATCACCTGGACACACCTGGCGGGGAGCTGCAGTCTGTGTGAGCTCTTCTAGTTAACCCTTCAACATGGTCACATTATTGTGTTACCTGTACACATTGTGAATAAACAAACAAACAAAAAAGAGTCAATAAGGTAAAATGCTTTCTTAGAGGCTGTTTGTTGTTTTGAACGTGCGTGGAAGTTTGTCAAAAGCGCTGCAAACTGTTTTGTTTTGTTTGTAATTTTGCCAAAAGCCAACATCATCCCCCACACTGCACCCCGCTTTCCATATTAAAACTGATTTGTTTCCTGGTTTTGTTTGTTTGTTTGTTTGTTTGTTTAAGTGACATATATCAGCATGCCGTTGATATCGGAGAGCCTCTATCGTGGAAACTTGTGCGCAGCAGCCAATCCATGCAAATAAAAAAAGGTCGACACTTTGTTTAATTGACCCACTTACCTTTCGCATCCTTGTCTCGGATAAAGTAATGTTTATTGCTGAAGTATTTTTCCTTGGAGTGGTAGACGACAGTAGTCTGACCGTGCCTCTCGGTCCACAAGACTTCGGCTTTCCCCTTGAATTTAATTAACAGCGAGTTTATTTGGCAGTCTTTGGCCACTTCCAGTGTGACCTGACCAGAGACCCAGTCGCCATTGGTAAAGGTGTTTTTCTCATTGATAGGGTTGCAGGTGACTTTGAGGCTCTTTACGGTGCTCGACATGATGCGCAATTAAAGGTAAAGTCAGGCTGACCGAGGAAATAAGAGGGACAACCACGTCCCACTTCCGCGCTGGGTGTGTCCCATTCCTGAGGTGTACCCTGCTTTCCCTCCTTCCCTAACGCACTTATTCATTCAAAATTCATTCATTAGTGTTCACCTTAGTCACCTTCTCTGTCTAAGATGGAAAGAAGGTGAAATCTAACTACTTTTATTAAAGTACCATACTTGAGTACCTTGAATGTGTATAAAAGGTACTGAGTATTTCTATTATACAACTTTCTTCTTTTCTAGATATAAATGTTGTTGCTGCTTTTTTTTACTCCACTGCATCTTTAAGTTACTAATTTACTTTTCAGATTACACTTTTTCATACCTCATACCCAGTGAAAACTATGTATCTACTATATGTATGTAATTTTCCTGATGAACTAAATGATTAGATTAGGGTTTTCCTTTATGGGCTCCCACTTCTTAAACTCCCCCCCCATCATAGTAAAACACTGAGAGGGACCATTTTACTGCACAATGAGTACTTTATTTTAACACTTAAGTACACCTTGCTAATACTACTTACAGTATATAGGTTACATTTTACTTTTGCATGTAAGACTTTTACTTGACTGAGCCTCAGTTCATTATCAGTTTGCTAAACAATTCTACATACAATAAAAAAAAAAATGAAAGTACAAAATGTTACTCCAACAAGGTAATATAAGGTGATATAGAGAGGTATACATATTGCTGAGTTTTGCTAGAGCTTTACTGAACAACAAGATCATAATCAAATGTTCAATCAATTCATAATCAAAGGACTTTGGTCACAGCGCAAACAAAAAAGTGGAGGATTATACACTTTAGGTCACAGTTTATCATTTACATCACTACATCACATTTACATTACTTTTTGAAAAACAAGACACACAAACGTTTTTGCAGGATGGATGAACTTCCTGACAAAGCATTCATCACTCTGCTTCTCACAATGTAACCTGACTATCCTGCATTTAGAAATCCCCTGATGATTGGTAGGCACTCCAAACATTTGGTAACTTGAGTCTACCTAAATTAGGACCCGCTTCAGAGGAGACTTCTGTGAGGTATTGTTAGAGGTATGCTCTGCTGCATTCCAGCATGTTTCTGTGGTTAGAAATTGTTGCCAGCTTTGTGTTTTATAGTGTTGTCAAAGATCATACAGAAAATATTGTAGTACTATCTGAAACAGAACAGCTCTTTGATTATAAGTTTATTAATGATATCTGCCTGTTTTTTTAACCCGCTCTCTGTAGATAAAGACGACTCATGCGGTAATGAAAACACAATTCTTATTTTCCGGTGATTATACACTTATAAAAACCTATGATATATACGGTATTTCATAACTACAAATATATCTATATGTTACATACTGGACCTTTAGGTTAGTGTAACAGTCTCGAAGTCAAAAGTGTAGCCTTCTCTCTCCATGAGTTACTGAGACCGTCACAGAATCACATACAGGGCAAAATCCTGCAGCTTAAAAGGCACTGGTATCTGAGTGTATGCAAGGATCCACTATTTGTAAAGTTATTTTGGAAATGATGTGACATATTTTAACACTATTGTCCAATATATAAACACTTCCCTTTACATAGAACAAAAGAGCTATGGAACATAGGGCGCATATAGTGGCGGTTTCCACCAAACAGCTTCACTCTGACCAGAGAGTTCAGTGAGAAGAATCTCACTTTTTGAATTATATACTGTAGCAGTAATCCAAAAAATACAAATACATTTTTAAAAAGTAAAAAGAAAGCCACTGTATTGTGATACATAACCAGTCGTTTGTTCAACTTCCTTCGCAGGCCTGTCACTGATAGTTATTGCCAAAATCTGTCAAAGGAGGGTACATTCCAAATGCTCCATAAGGAGGTGGTTGAGGTGCTGTTGGTACCACTGTTGGTTGCAGTGGTACAACGCCCAATGCTGGTGGGTTTGTGTTCCCAAATGGTTCGAATCCAAAGCCAGAAGTAGCAGGTGGTGGTGCCATAGCAGGAGCCTGAGCGGCCGGCAGGATGACTATGGGAAATTTTATCTCAGGGTCTAAGGCATATTTGACATCGAGGTAGACCTGTAGAAAACACCATTGATGTTATATTGTTGGATTTTATTTCCCCTTCTTCACCAGAGTTATACAACAGTATTACAGTAGTATTAATTTTATTAACATGACTAAATACCACATGTTTGATTGATGGTGAAATCATATGTGGAAAAAGCTGTAGATGAATCAGCAATGCCAGATGGTAAGATGAAAAAACTAAAGCTCAGACTTTGGATTAAAAAACACAGATGAAGTTTTAAACGCACATCACTACTACATTTCAGTATATGCCTTCCTATAATTGTGTATATATATTACAGGCTACCAGCCTCTGTTGGTACACTGTGTTATTTTAGTGGAAGATAAGCACTGGTTTGTGGATCAAATATAGGCCGAATTAAACACTGACTCATAACACTGTTAATAAATTAAACAACACAGTTTGCTGGTTACTGTACCGCACCTACCATCCGCACACGTTGGCCTATTCATGAGCTATTTTGCATTGACATTTATGGATGGATGGATTTCAGGATGGAATCTAGGCTGACTTTTATAAATGAGGCCCCAGGTCACATTAATCCTTACCCTCACTCTGTACTCCGCCTTGAGGATGCTGCAGTTGAGGATGGAGGGCTCCATATCATGGGGGATGGTGATGATTCTTGAGACCTTCACACTATCAGAAGGAGCAATGGGCTCTCCCACTTCTTTTAAGAGGTCTTTAGTATGAAGTCTTCTCCTCCCACTTGCAAAGAAGCTGTGCTTTCTGTACACACAGTACTTGGGCCTGATCTCACGGGACGAGTTGTTCTCAATGCAGGCCAGAACCTTTATTCCCTCTCCTGCAAAACAGACCACAAATGTCAAAACAATCCTTGATATGAGAATAATACGTGTCAATATCAATTCTCACCTTGGAAGTAACCTGTCTTTTCAATGTCCACATCCATGGCTACTGTTCCTGAGGAGAACATTTTCATTCCCTTGTCCTTACACTCGTGCTGTGGTGTCTGAAAGGAGACCAGATTAATTAATGCAATACACTTAAACAACAACAGAGAGAAAAGAAAACACTTAACCTATCAAATGTCCGAGTCTGGTGCCTGCTTTGCTAACTGAGCCAATTCAACAGCTCAACAAGGAGTTTTTAACTGCTTATGGAACAGTGTCAATTTAATACTGATGCCTCTATATGACCTATATTAACCAACAAGACCATCAGCCAGAAGACTGCATATTTCTATATAGTTATTTTTAATGCCTGCTACCGGGTCGGATTCGCTCAGATTCCCCTAAAAATCAGACAAAACAAGCTGATGGAAACCATTAAATAATACCATTAAATAATACCTCTACAAGTGACACAAAAAAAATCCTATCAACCATTTCAATTTCAGTGTATGGGCCAAATGTGTTTCACCAACAACCCTGATTTGGTTGTGTGTATCTTTAAAGCTGTGTTTACACAGCGTGGGTTTGCCAAATGCAAGTACGCAAATCGCTCCTTAGGTACTCCAGAAGAGCTGTATTTTAGTCATTCACAGGCTATCACCACCTCAAAGACTTTTTCTCCCTATTGGAATGCCAGGAATGAAGACGTTACTCGGCACATACGGTTAGTTCGGGATCACAGCACAGGTCTGCTCTTGTCACAAAGTTGATCTTCGTTGAATCTTTCTTGTCGATCCTCATTGATCTGCTCAGCCTGGCTTTCAGCGAGTACACAATTTTCCCAGCAGAGCCGTTGAAGGAGGAGGGCATATTCCTAAAGCACAAGCGGAAAGCCAGAAGAACATGAGGAACTTATTGGACATTTTTTAAGCACTGCACATACAAAAAGTAAGCACTCAAATGAATTAGTGGGTCTACAAAATAACACAACCTTTAACATTTCTAAATGATTTAATGAAATGTATTCTATCAAAAGAAACTACAGTTGCAAAACTCATGGTTGAATATATTAAGATGGGTTTTCATTAGATAATATACAAGTAGGCCTACGATATTAAAATAAAGTCTGGAGAAGATAAGGGTCTGTCCAATTCATTATGGAACTATTAAATGTGGAGTGTGTAACATTTAGGACGATCTAATGGCAGAAATTAAAGAATATTCAAAGGTATTTGTTCATCAGTATATACCTGAAAATAGCATTTGTTACCTTAGAATGAGACGTTTTTATTATTTTTTTAACAGTCATCGCCCATGGTGTCCGCCATCTTGAATTGCCATGTCTCCACAGTAGCCCAGAACTGACAAACCAAACACTGGCTGTCGATAGGGCCTTTTGTGTTTTTTGCGAGTCCCGCAGCCACCGTAGTATCTCCTACACACTTCACAGCCGTGTCTATAAATACTGTGGTATTCAGTTCCCTGCAATAAACTTCACTGCTAGACGCCACAAAATCCTACACAGCTTTAAAAGATTTAAATTACTTACTCACCGGGGATCTGAAAGGTGAACGGGTAAACATGGCATCCTGGGGCCACAACACTGCTGTCTGAAAGGCAACAAGACGCTTAAAGGCTAAAGTAAAGAAGATGTTTACAACCAAGTTTTCAAGTGTGAACTACAGTTTTTTGGATGTGAGGGCCTCGCCACAGACAGAATTATAAAATACTCACATGTTTCTCCGCTCTGGCTTGTCAGTAGTGTTTGGTTGTCATCTCCTGGAGAGAAAAAAAAGCACACCAAATTAACAGCAATTAACATTGCTTAAGTATTTAAACATCGGCTCTAAAAATGTTAGACATTAGTGAAAAGTCCCAATCACAATTTCTGTAAAATTAACCTTAAAAAAAAGTTTACTATCACATTATAAAATTAAACAGAACATTCTCTGGTATTAGTGGAACCAGGTCATATTATCTGCATGATAAATAAACATCTCCTGTTGATTTTCTCATCAATTAATCATTACCAATCATGTATTAACATTTGATGAATTCCTATGTTCAACATTTTGTTTTAGCTTTTTACACAGCTTACACAGGACACACTGTAATCTGTCATCTGTTTTGGATGAAACTTTGCATGCACATCACCAACCAGTGGGCATCTCTGCATCCACATTACAGCTGATTTGTGTCCTGTATTAGGCTACTATTGTTTTTATATGTATTTATGCAACATCTTTACGTGAACATGCTGTTCTTTTCTGCACAATTAAATTATTTTTTTATTCAATTTACCTACCTTTGAAATCTTTGTCTGCAATAAAGTAATGTTTAATGCTAAAGTACTTGTCCTTGGCGTAGTACGGGACAGTAACTTGCCCGTAGGTCTCGGTCCACAGGACACGGGCTTTCCCTTTTAATTGAATTAACAGGGACTTTATGTGGCACTCTTTGGCCACTTCAAGTGTGACCTGACCCGAAAGGCAGTCGCCGCTGGTGAACGTGTTTTCCTCATTCACGGGGTTATAAGTAACTTTGAAGCTCTTTACGGTGCTCGACATGATGCGTAAAGGTTACGGAAAAAGGTAGAGATAAGCTTAAAAACTCACAACAAAGAAAAAAGCTCGAACTTTTACGGAGGGTGGGTCCAGGGGCGCCGTGGTTTGGGTATTCGTGAGAAAGTTAGGACTGGGGTCCTAAAAATGATAAGAACTTAGGGTTAGTTTAGTTTCCCCCCCGGATATTAAATCATTAATAGAATACTGTATTAACATTGTTACAAGGGTACTGATAAAATTAACGGGTTATTTAAATGTTCTTGTTTGCGGCAAAACTGTAAACAACCCCCCTCCGTATTTACACGAAATGGTTCGGTCCTGCTCCCAAAAACTAGTTATCAGTAACATGCGGATGCTTGATCTAATGCTGGGAGTTTTAGTTCTTATTTAATGATCCAGGTTTTTGGCTCAGCTCAGCAATAAGAACCGGCTCTGTCGGCTCTCAATGGGATCTTCATTTCGTGCCACCTCTTGTTCTGTAATTCAGCCAAAGTTAGCAATGTTTTGACCCATGATTGGTGTACACATAGGCTACATTAAGGCTATATCACTTCAGTTATTCAGTGTAAAACCATAATTTGGTGCATAAATAAAGTATAAACATAAAAAACTATTACACATGTGTATTTAAATGTAAAAAAAAAAAAAAAGTTTAAAATGTATATTGAACTATGTTTTTTTTGTAGTTGGTGACCAGTTTAGCATACAAAAGCTTCACCATGCTTGGGTCTTCGTGTTGTTACCAAAGTGAAACATTTCTGGATTGTGTTCAACAATTACGTCATGGGCTCATCTTATTTTTCTGTCTTGTATTAATTTATTTTTAAAAAGAATGAAAAAAAAATGCTCTCAGACAATAACTTAACATAATCCGTGGCATCTATAGATGAAAAAGGTTCATTCTAAGGTATCGAAAACATTATTTTCAGGTGATTATACACTATTGAAAACGTATTCAGGAACTATATTCCATTTCTGCCGATAGATCTTCCTAAATGTCACACACTGGAGCCGGCTTGATCACAATGTTTTAATTTCAGATGACTGTTCTCTGGCTGTAGTGGGGATTTCCTCATTGAGGTGGTGCATTGCTGCCAAATAAACAATCAATAAATGCAATCCAGTTGAACACCACCACTAATTAGGTAGCAACTATAAAATCAAGTCAAGTCAATCAACATTTCTCTGACACTGTGTCACAGAACCTGAAAATTACAAGCTTCATCGTAGCATGATTTGCTGGACTGTTGTAATGTAATGAGTTAATTTTGAGCCACTTGGATGCTTGCCATTGTAAACTATTATGAGCCCTACACTGTTTTATGACTGTTGTTGTAAGATATCAGCATTCTAAAGGGTTATATAAAACATCAGGTAAATTATCCGAATATAATTAAATACTTCTAGCCCCAGCTATTACTAATAAAATACAAATATATATACCCTGTGGAGTATATGTTTAAAGCATAACCTTTTTCAGAAGATTGTTTGAGTAGGGTTAAGGTTTTTTTTATGCCTAAAAAGTGTTTCACAAAAATTCCTAAATTAAATTCCTTCCATCCACTTTCTACACGAGCATGATCTTTATCACCTTAAATGTCAGAGCTGTCTCACATGAAATCAGCAAACACAAGACACACCCTCCAGCCCACTTTTGATCATAAAGGTCATTAGCTTATTTTCCTATGAACAATAATCACAACCAGCTTGTGACTCATTCAGATTTTATTTTCCAGTGGAAAGAAAGTACACATGTCAAACGTTCAGGCTCACTGGTGACAATAGAGTATGGCATCTCGTGACTGATGTCTATCTCGTGGAATTTTTCCATACACAATTTTTTACTATGAATCCATTTCTACACAGAGATATAAAGAGAATAAGAGATTAAAAAGTATGCAGTATCTCTTTTAGAGTGCTCCTGTTTGTCAGATCCTCTTTTTCCACTTTTTTACATATACTGTAGCTGGTGGCAAAGAGGTTAGATTACATATTCAGAAATGCATCTGTTACAAAGTTATTATAGTTTTGAAAGTACACATTTGTCATGTAACTATTCTGTTGTCAGACACCAGAAATACTGAAAACTGCATTTTCTCTGTGGTAAGGTAGATTCGCCTACCTAAGAGAGTCAGACACCCCCCCTTCTGTAACCTGACTCAAACACGAACAATCATTTTTTGCACTTTTTGCACATTATTAAACTGTACATTTGATCTTTTATATATATATATATATATATATATAGTTATATATATATATTTTTTTTTTTTATTGTTCTTAATAGATGTTGCTTGTATAATATATGTTGTTTGTATATCTGGAGTTTGTAACTAAAATAATTTCCCCCTGGGATTATTATAAGTATTTTTGATTCTGATTCTGATTATATTTATTGTTTATTTAAGCATATCTAAATCCACATTCTTCATGACATAATCTACAACATTTCAGTATTCATCATTAAAGACAAAACCATGAGATCAAGTGAAGTAATTTACTGGCCATGCAGACATCGTACAGGAGCTGATCAATGCCCCTCGTTACTTAATTTATTAAATTAAATCATTCTTATAAATATCCTAAATTAAAAAAAAGACATTGTTTCAGTGTCATCATTCTTGCCATTTTACCTGGACAACAAGGATTAAGCAAAATGTTGTTATACTACTATACTATACTTTGTTGCAGTAATTCCTAATTTAGAGTCATGTCTCATACTGTGAATTTAAAAAGAGTGCTGCACCCTCTAAATTTATTTTGAGCTTCTTCCATTGAAGTCCATCAAGGAGGGGTACATCCCATATGTCCCATAGGGTGGAGGTGGAGCAGAAGGGCCTGAGGCAGTTGGGTTTTGTAGGAAGCTTGCTCCTCCTGGCATGTCTGAGCTTGCAAATGCTTCATATCCATAGGTAGGATAAGCAGGCACATCCTCCCCATCAGGCTCCTGTAGAGCCGGCAGAATGACGATGGGGAACTTGATCTCGGGGTCTGACGCGTACTTGACATCCAGATAGACCTGTGGTTTGAGACATAGTCAGCACTTGTCATAGCGATCGTGCAGCCCAGTTGACATAAAGACATAGTGATATGATTTGGGAAGAGAGATACGCACCCTGAGCCTGTACTCTGCTTTGAGGACCCTGCAGTTTAAGATGGACATACCCATGGTGGGAGGGATGGTGATGATCCTGGTGACGGTCTGACCTGCAGAAGGCGGGATGGCGTCGCCCACCTCTTTCAGGATGTCTTTGGTTTCGACTCTCCTCTTCCCCTTTGCAAAGTAACTGTACTTCCTATACAAACAGTACTTGGGCCTAATCTCACGAGATGATTTGTTATGAATGGAGGCCACAACCTTTATTCCTTCTCCTGCAAAACAGAGCAGCACTTATTACACAATGGTTGTAATCACAAAACATGCTCTCTTAAATATGATCACGCCTCTTACTCTCTTAAATGTCCAATGTGTAGCATTTTGGAGTATCTTTTGGCATTCATGGTATATGATATTCATAGGTATGTTTTTATGAGTGTACAGTCACCTGAAAATAAAAATCCTTGTGTTTTAGTTACCTTAGAATAAGCTGTCTTTATCTACAGAGGGAGCCGATCCTCTTTTTATGGAGTCTGCCATGTTAAACTACCATGTTTCTACAGTAGCTCAGCTTTCGATCTTAACTTTGCTTACAATAGCCACCATAAGCATAACGTGATATTTCTTTTTTCAAAAGTTATATTCTAGATTTGAATACAAAGCCTGACAATTATTTTCAAATTACATTTCTGAAATTGCTCGGTGTGTTCTGAAGGACCAATACCTTCAACCTAGAGAATTTATTATCTCTGGTCTCATTTGTTGTTGTCGTATCTTTAGACCATAAAACATTTCCATGAGCAAAGGGACTTTGAGCTACACATGATTCAACTGTGAACCCACTGTTAAGATAATCAGTGAAATGAATGTATAATTCAATCTAAAATTACCTTGGTGGAATCCTGTCCGGTTAATATTTACATCCATGCCTACGGCTCCCGATGTAAAGAGCTTCATTTTCTTCTCTGTGTTGCTGTGCTGTGGAGTCTGACAGGAAAATGACAAATTAGTTAGATATAGTGTTACTTATCATTACTGCAGTGTCAAAGCCAACATAGTGTGTGTGTGTGTGTGTGTGTGTGTGTGTGTGTGTGTGTGTGTGTGTGTGTGTGTGTGTGTGTGTGTGTGTGTGTTGTAAGGTGGGTACCATCAGTGATGGATCACTCTTTAGGTTCCCATTGTGGACGAGAGTGAACTTCGCCTTAGCTTTGCTGTCTATTCTCATTGACCTGCTCAGATTTGCCTCCAGTGTGTACACAATCTTTCCTTTTGAGTCTTTGAAGGATGATGGTAGGTCTCTGCAAGAGGTGACAACGTGTTATACAAAACAGAGTGGATGTGACAGTAAGACCGCATTCAGACTGCAGGCCAAAGTGAACCAAATCAGATTTATTTTGCTCATATGTGACTCAAATCATTGTGAACAGCATAAATCACATGGAATCTGATCTTTTTCGATACAGGTCTGATATGTGACAGTGTGAACAGTTATATCAAAGTTCATGGGACTTTTACATCCCTCATCAAGATTTCAGGACCATGACCTGTTCACTATGGAATCTGATATGGGCCACATTAAAAAAAATTAAGGTGAACTGCCAGACAAATCAGATCTGAGGACTGAATCAGAATTGAGCACTAAGGCTTGCAGTGTGAACATAGCTCTTTCAGTAGCAGTATATTTAGATTGTCGAGCAAAGCATCAAGAGGAACTACATTATATAGCTACTCATGCCACTTGGAAATTAAAGATTATATACATTATGACACATGCTTATTAATAATAATAAAAAATAAAGAACAAAATGAAATGTGCTCATGTTTAAAGACATTTAAAGGTAATATTGTGTTGATTAGGCTAATTACTCACTGTGCAGGGATCATAAAGGTGAATGGGTACACATGGCAGCCCCGGTCAACAAGACTGTCTGAAAGGCAGTAAAGTTAAAAGTAAAGTAAAGTTGAATTAAGACATGTGTAGCTCTTAGACTAACTCTTGTCAGTATGGTTGTCCACTTTCACTGGCAAAAGTCAAAAATCAGGAAGTGGGAGAAAATCTAAGAACAAGCTTCCTGTGATATCCTATGTTTACTGTCAGTGTGAGTGGGTCACAAAGACACAAACATCAGACTTGAATATTAGGTCTTGTGTCTTGATTTTTCTAAAATCCTGCAGTACATATACATGTTTAAATGCAGATTGTGGCATTTATGTAACCTCATGTATATCCTTAAATCTTGAAGAAATGCCCCAAAAGTATATCATGCTGCGTATCATGTTTTTATGCAAATACATTTAATGCAGGATAAAAACAGTGTAGGTGACAAAATAAAAACAGTCCTAAAACAATTGATAGTATACTGTATGTAAAAAGAGTTCCACGATTAAATGAATTAATGAATCTGATTACAATAGGTTGTTTCTAAATTGAATGACATAAGTAGGTGACTTACCCCGGCCATCCACAAAGATAAACTGCTTGATACTAAAGTATTTCTCCTTGGCATGGTACCTTACAGTTGTTCTTCCATAATTTTCAGTCCAATTGACTTCTGCTTTTCCCTTCAGCTTTACACAGAGTGAATCTATTTTACATTCTTTTTCCAGTTCTAATGTAATCTGTCCTGTGATTTGATTGCCACTGGCGAAAATATTGCTTTTGTTTATGGGATTATATCCCACTGAAAAGCTCTTTACATTATTCGACATGATATTCTGTGTGACCGCCAAGCAAAGCTGTAAGTACAAAGTAAGTGGCAGGAGAGATTGTGAGGACGGAGATGAATGGAGACGCTTTGGTTTAGCTAATAATTAAACCATAATACTTCAATAAATCTTGCTTACTTGTTAGAACCAGATTCATAGATGCAAAACAAAGAATTATTGGCTCTAAGAATATAAAATAATGCTTTGGGGAAAGGAAATTGGTGTAAATAGAATATTATATGCATGCTTCTTGCATAAATAAATGCAGTGGTTTAACACCACCATTTAATGAATGAGCTCATTCTGTATGTAAGTGCCGTCAGCTTTATCACTAGCATATGCTACTACAGGCAGCTGCTACTCATATGGGTGTGTCTAAAACCTGTCAAACACAGCAGTGATCATGCAGGCAAACATGTTACTGGAAATAATGAGTATATGGAATCCAGGGAAAGTACACCTAAAGTCTAAAGGTGTGAGGATAAACATGCTTGAAAGCACCATGCAGAAATGGGTGTATCTTATTCCGGTAAGCTGTTTGTAAGTCATACATTGCTTCACGGGTACAAGAAGTTAATAATTACAACAGATTTTATTTCCATCTTGTGTCAGTGCCCTACACACTATATCATAACCCATATTGCAGTTGAGTATATTTCCTATTATAGTACGATATACAATTTAATGTGAAAGCCCATAGCCTGAATGGACAATATATAGTAATATAGTAATTTAGATGTATACCCCAGGTGAAACGCATTTGTATCTGCTGGTATTTTGTGATGTAAAAGGCCAAAAAAAAGAGCTTGTTAAAATAGAAAGTCCATAGCCTGGGGATATCAGTCCTTAAAGCTGTCATGAAAACAGCTGTGAGTATGTGGCCAGCTGTCAAGGTACTATCACCAGTCAAAGAGTCACCTTGCACAACAGATGATTTTTTTACTTTCTTCACCTTTGACAGTGACGTCCTTGTTATTTGCTGGGGTTGATATGATCACACACATCATCCACTACGTGAAACGTGCAGTTTTCAGCACCCATTTGACAGGTTTATGGCACTTTGTCAAAGAAAGAGAAAAAATGATGATACAGTTGGCGCCTCACACTGTAACCCTGTGTGTTGCTGCCCCCCATAGGAAACTATATGCACTGCACCATATTTGCAGCCAAAACACAGCTGTAAAAAGGGCAAAATCAATGTTTTTAAAAGATTAAAAAAAGAAAAAAATACCTCACGTAAAGCATCAAATTTTGATTCCACTTTATTTAAACATTATTCTACTATCCTACTACAGAGGGTACAATTCTGTAAATTGGTTACAAACACATTCAAACGAAAGGCCTGAGACAATATGAACCCACATTGGCATCAAATAATGAAACTTTAAACAAAAGTCTGTAAACAGGGTTAGATGTGCAGAGCTGAGAATATTAACATACTGGCTTGCTCAGAGTCAGTGCCCGGCTGAATAAAGAGGAGACGGCTCTCCTCCAGGAAATTAAGCTGATGGTGTTCAAAATGATACGTAATTAGGCTAAAAAGAGTGAATTACGTTTACACGGCACTTGCAGCATCGGCCCTGCTGAAGGGAGCAAAATAAGTAATTTGGTGTACTGCACTGAACCTGTTCAGCCGAGCATTGAGCTGTTTGCATGGTGGATCTCTGTTATCATCATTTACTTCTATTGCGCCCAAACTTCTAATCTAGTCACATTACTTCTTTACACATTTTACTTACAAAACAGTGTGTATGCCATAACAGTTGATACGTTTATTAAAATAATATGGCAAGTCCAAAAGGACTTTACAATGCATTTACAATTAATGCAGGTTCTTCATCTCAGACAATCCCTTGAAGATTCAGAAGGGACTTCAGTAACATAATTTCTATTCAGGCAAGAACAAGAGAATCTTATCTGATCGTTAACGGTGGACACTGAAGGGGCCTGTCAATAATAAAGATCTTTGGTATGGCATAAGTGGTGATAACATTCAAAGAGTACCATATCTTCCCCAAATGCTTCAATCTACTCAATCCCAAACTGAAACAGAATCCACAGTGAACAGTACCCAGTTGAAAACACACTCTGAAAAGTTAATTAAGGCAGTATGATGCTTTAACTTTATCCTAATGCTAGAACACAGTTTCATCAAAGCTGTCTTTGGCTTACATTTAATAAACTGAAGAGGTACTTGCTGAATAAACAAAGCACTATGGTGTGTCAAAAATGACACCAAACATACAGCTGTTATAAAAAATATATAATTATAACCGTAGTGTAAATAGAAATGTTTACTTTTCAATGACTGCGCATACAGTTATTAAAAAGCTGACAAAACCATGAGTAAGAGTAAAATCATGAGTGGACCATCATGAACAGAATGATGATCTGCAGTTAAAATGCTCAGTTGCTGTTATTTTCTTTGTAACAGAAAACATGAAATTAATTTAAAATAATAATAAAATAAAGAACAGCAAGAGAGCATAATGCCTGCTTAAAACATACAAGGACATGGAAAACATCAAGTAGTACACGATAAAATAAAGAGACAGAGTTTGACTGTGGGAAGAAAAAAGGTCCAGTGTGTGACACTTAGGAGGATCTATTGCCAGAAGTGGAATATGCATAACTGTGTATTATTTGGTGTATAATCACCTGAATATAGGAAAATGTTTATGTTTTATGTTACATGAGAATAAGCCATTTATATCTACAGGAGCCCAGAAGGGGAAAAAACACTACACTACATTACAAAGGTAAAGTGAGGGAATTGGGATCGAGCCGTGTGTTGCCTAACAGAAAGGCATTGCACCATTGTGTAATATTAGCTGCATTTAAAACAAATTCTACTCACAAATAAGGTGGGGGATTTGCGTTTACAGGGGTACCACACAGGATGATGGGAAAAAGCACTTCAAGGTCCGGGGCAGCTGTTAAGCTCATGATCACCTAGAAGAGACACAAGAGAAAATAAAAGACTTTAAATTCATCCTGAAGCTGTTTTAAAGAACCAGTGAATCTCTCTGAACAAGTGAATGAATGATTTCTTCCAGCATCGGGTAACAACCTCAACAATGTAGTCAACTTCCAGGATGCTGCAGTTAGAAATGCTGAGTGATGCAGACGAGGGTATGGGGAGCATCATCTCCGTGCGCAAGTCGGAAGCGGCAGCACGGATGGGCTGTCCGGTCACAGATGCCATGTTTTTGATAACATTCCTCTTACTGACCCTGTTGTGGGTGTAGTGAACCACTTTCTGTAGCAGTTTCACCTTCAGAGTAACTGTGCGTGACGAATAGTTACTGAAGTTGCAAATGACTTTCACAGTTTCACCTGGAGGAAGAACAGACACAGTGTTTGGATGTGGTTATTTTAAATGGAAGTTTTCAAGTTTTCCCTATCATGATTATTTCATTCAGTGGATGGATACAATACCAGGGATGAAGGCTTTCTTCTCTGTGCTGGCTGTCACTGTGATTGGACCCGAGGCACACCACAGGCAGCACAGTGTCATGGTGTTGCGGCCTGAGAGAGGAGCCTGCAGAAAACAACAGTGGAATATGTGGAGAAAATGCAATTTCTTATATTTTACTTTTTTGTGCAATTGCGAGTACCATTTCCATTCCTCGGTTGTATGCTAACATGTTGCACATTTCTGAATCTATGTGCTCAATCAAACTACTGGTCCCAGTGTGGCATGGTCATGGATCACTTACCGACAGCTCTGGGTTGCTGGTATCAATGCGGTTCACAAAGTTCAACTCTGTCACAAAGTCCTTGCTCATATGCCAGGGTCTGTAGATGCCCACTGTCAAGCTGTACATGGCATGTCCATGAACCCCGTGGAAGGTGGATGGGAAGTCTCTGCATTGTTGCAATATAAGAATAAAAGAAAAAGAAAAAAAAGAAATAATAAGAAGCAGATGCAGCCTGGAAAGAAGACGCTACTTTTTCTTTTCGTTTTTTTCTCTCCAAAAGATTAAGCTGAAGATTCAGCAAACTCTGATGTTTGAGTAGGCTGTCACAATATTTCTGGACCCTGGGGTTTAGTTTGCAACCTTGCTTTAAAATAAAAAATGTTTTCCCTTAAAGATCATGGTAATCCGTGCATATCAGTAGGCCTATATCTAAATCCAAAGCAACATGCGACCCTCATTAGTCTCTGTAGAAGAAACAAGAAAAAACAAAGTAACAAAATCCCACCCGAAATGGAAACGGCTCATACACACCCCTGCGGGATCTGGCATGAGAACGGATACATATGCGTGCCGGGCTGAAGTTTTGCTGGCTCACCAGTAACTGCAAGGGGAAGACAAACTGACTTATTCAACAATTACTGGTTATTTTGCAATGCTGCCCCTGCATGCAAACGTCCTTGATGAGCACATACCACTGTTTTCTTGCAAGAGGACGCTTTTCAATTTAAATAATTCCAATTTGGCCGAGTAATTTCTTCGGCTTCTTTTCTTCCCCCCACCGGTTGACCAGTGGACGTTCACCTTTCCTTTCAGTGCCATTGTTATTGAAGAGACCTTCGTCTCCTTTGTGAGCTCGAAGGAGATGTGTCCTGCGATCAGGTCCCCGCTGGAGACAGTATTCCTCTCATTCAAAGCGTTATAATTGACGTTGAAGTTCTTTATCGTCGGCTGGAACATCGCTGAACTAAACCAGGCTCTAAAGAAAATCAGAAAATAAAACTAATCTAGTTCAAACGCCCTTGCAGTGAAGCAATCGATTTGGTTAATCCAAAAACCTGAGGAATCACTCATTTCAGTATTACCACAGTACTTTAAACAACATGCAAAAACAAAGGCTAAGCTCTAACAAACCGCGCAGGCGCAGAACCTTCAAGACACCCAACCCTGATTTTAGGCGGAGCCAGGGGCCCCAAGTCCGATATATGTCATGTCATGTGAGTCAGTGTGCTGCACAGGACTGATAAAGTGACAAAAAGTGTAATTTTCTACACATTTTCTTTCTTTCTAAAATCTATTCAAAATATTTAAGTATACACACTTCATTGTGGGAACTGGAAGTGCTGAGTCCTAAAATCTGGCATAATGAAACTATTCTATCATAACAATGTTTAAAATTATAATGACTCTCTCCTTTTCTACTGGGATTTACAGATACACACTGGTATTTTAGTAAGTGCAGAAAGGAAGAGTGGTTTTAGATTGCTTTTTTTATCCGTTTTATTTGCTAAAAAATTTGAATCACTATTAAATAGACAGCCTGGTCATTCAAAGGAATGCAAAACCATTAATGTCACGCTTTTAGCATTTAGCATTTAGCATGATGTTATTATATAGACTGACTTTCTCTCACAATTCACTCCATACTGCTACTTTTCACTTTATGCTGCAACAGCAACAGCAAATAGACGCATTAGTGAAAAAGAAAATGCACTGAAAAAAGCAATTAAGTTTTTAATTTAATTACAAAATGCATTTGTGAAATGTAAACACCAAATAGATTTATCTTATCTGCAGTGTATAAGGAGTTACTTCACTGTATTATTTCAAGCAGCAGAATTTGATTAATTTATCATGTGGACTTACAAGACACTAAACAAGAACAACCAAGATGATTATGTAACAGTTAATGATCTAATTTACTTCATCCTAAAATAGAGTGTGTGCTCCTTAGATTTGCCCAAATTAAAACTTCCTTTGGATTTTGATGTCCTGCATCCTGCATTGGTGATATTTATATGATGGCTATGATCACATTTTTAAAGTGTCAAAAACTCATTACTCATGGAAAAAAACTGAATTTATCTGGCTTTTCTGCTAAAATGTCTCTACTTTTTGTATTTTTTCACAAGTCTGTGAGTTTAGATGGAAGTCTTAAGACAGACTGGGGACTTTGTCTCTGGTGACAGAGACTGAAGGCAAGGAACTTTTTGCCTTTATTGTATAAACTGTGTGCGATCTGCAGGATATTTATCTGATGACATGAATGAACATGATTTGTTTCTTGCTTCCTTTCTTCATCTGTGATTTAAATAAAAAAAAGAATCCTGATGTTCTGGCCTGAGGTTAGTGCCTAGTGTGTTTCTAAATTTCTGAATCACTTTATCTCAACACTAACGTATTTGGAAAACTCTATGGTATATCACAAACTAAAATATGAATATTTGAAATACACATTTCCAGAACACAGTCTGTAGATAATCATCATCATGAGAAGACATAGTTTATCATACATACTAGCATCAAAGTTGTTCAAAGACTTTTGCAGCACATGATCAAAATTTAGGTCTTGAAAATGAAAGTCTAATTCTGGTGGAGATAGCGGACTCCCACAGCACCTCATACTGGAGGCTCATTGAAACAACCACCAGGATATTACTGTTAGAAAACCAACAAGATTCTGAGCTGAATTCAGCTCTGAAGAGGTTTTATCCAAACTCCTGTCCACTTAGCACGTTGTGTCCTCCATGGAGCCAAGAAACAAGACTTTAAGACTTAAATGATGTTTTTATGGTTTACGGATGGAGTGCTGTTTTTGTTTGTTTGTTTAAAGGGTTTATTCACTCAGCTACAGTGCACGGTAGCTTTGGTTTTTTATTTGCTCAGATTTTGAGATATACATGTAAGATTTGTGCCACCACCCACATACAATAGAGTTACATTGGAAAATACATTTAAAAAGAGTATCATCTCTTTTCGAAATAATGTCCCTGTTAATGTGAATAATTTACATAACATCTAGCATTTCCAGAACAATCCAGAGGAATATGAGCATTGTTTCAGTATATAGTTTTTCCAATGCTATGAATACCACAAAATTACATTTATTGGCATCTAGGGGATGAAAAAAGTGATAATAAAACAAAAGCTGCTGTTGCTGTAACCATTTAACCACTAGATGGCACTAAATACTTTATTCTGATGCTCACTGTGCTTTATGTAGTATAAACCATGACTATACAGAACTTACTGAAAACATAACTTAATGTAATTTTAAGCCAGAATGTCACATTTCTTCCAGATGTAGATCAGTTATTTCCGAACTACTCCTGGAATCAGCATCACAGCGGCATTATAAACATAATGTTTTGTAATGCTTTAATAACAAGAGGTTAAATTGCTCTTTGATGGGTTTATGGTACACAATACAGCCATAAATGCTGATAACGACCCATTAAAACTGACAGCACAAGGCATATAAAAACTACAAGCACAAGTTAACTTCACCACATATCTTTTCATACCTGCTGTCTTGCTCTATTTGAGAAGGGAATGGACCTGCCAGCAGTTTCCACTAAAGTATGAGATTGTATTTGGAGTGTAGTGAGGCACAACATATTGTACAAATTACTTGTCAGCGATTGTGTTTGGGCTGTTATGTATGGAAGCCGTGCATTGCTTACCAGACCGCCCTATGGTGGTGTGTATCTACTGTACGTTGAAACATATTTAACTCTATATGGGAGTTTTCTCAATTGCACACAGGCAATGTCTTACAGTGTATCAACAACACTGTCAGGTGTGCATGTTTTTAGCAGAAATTCAGCCCAAGAGTTGCATGAAGTTTCCATTCCACCAAACTTGTACAAAGTTTTTAAAACCTCCACCCCCTTGTTTTACGCTTCAATTTATATTTGCTAAGTGCGTGTGCATGTGGGACTTTATCAAGTTAAATGTTTGACAAGACAGTTAGATCAGAATCTTGATGTAGAGCTTCAACCGCAGTTTAAAACAGGAAGCACTCAAAAGCAAAGGTTGCTTCAATCAACAAACTTTAATCATCATCATCTGTTATTCCATCCAACTGTCCATTAACTTCGCAAAGACTTAACATTCGGGCTTATAAACAGCCTGGTGGAAAGAATTTTGTTGTTGTAATGGCACTGGGAGACTCAGATAGTGACTCAACTCTCCTGGAAATAAATAAGAAACAATTAACAAATTGAAATAACACACTGTGTGATAATAATCATGTTGCCTTTTTGCCTCCAAGGCTGATTTTCTGTCAACAAAATAACAGATATTTGATTCAAAGTCCTGGCCTTAATGTTATAGTGTGACATGATTTCAACAAGTCCTATAGTGAATCTTCTGTGAGAGCTAGCTTCTGAGAGCTAATATGTTTCTATCAAGTAAAAGAGTCTTAGCAACATGATCTTGTGATGCAGATCTACATGTTGGACATTAATGTGCGTGTGTATCTTTGGTTGAGTGCACTCACACACACAACCATTTATAATAGGCTTTGGCTTCAGCTGTCTCTGATAAGGGCACCTATCAGGTTTAGTTGAGCTCACAGTGACTTGACTTTGCCTGCCAACTTGGTAAACCAACCACACACAGTATGACGGCTGCACACACACACCTATCTCTCCATCCATCTCTTTATCTCATAGATATCGCATCACGTTGTTAATTGGATCATCCAGACGGCAGCAGTTGGTATTTTGATCTAGCTGTGTCCAGTACTGGTGAAGTAACATCTAGATGACAGCTTTATTTTTGCTTTTATTTCTTTTTCAAGCTTATGTGGTTTGACTTAACCCTAAATACACCCAAACATAATGTTTACTCTGACATCCTCCATTCTGAATCTCTATAACAGCCTTCACCAGCTCCCATAATGAGGCAGCTGCATGGTGTGTGCAACATGTTTCCCTCATCATCAAAGTTCCTGTGTACCTGTACCTGTCCATTTTTCATGTGAGCTCAAACAGAGTAATTACTCTCTGTTTTCCTGTCATTATTTCACCCCTTAATCACTCTTCTGTCTTTGTCTAACAATTTCTACTTTCACTTTGTTACCCAGTTATAAACCTATTGTTTGTTGTACAGGAATAGAGTAGACATTTCAGCTTATCAGATCTAAATCCAAAGTGAAGTAAAAGAACCCAGAGGATAAGCCACGTTATTGATCTGTAGTTTCTACACACCGCCTCTCTCCTCTAGTTAATCCACAGGGTCAGCTCTAATGACATTGAGGAGCTCCTCTGGCAGTCAGCACTGCTGCCATTTGCAATTTAGATAGACGGAAAGGAGAAGAGGAGGAGGAGGTGTATGAGTGAAAATAAGGAGGGAAAGTGAAGGAGAAGGGAAACAGGAGAGGAACAGGAGGGCTGAAAAAAGTGACAGGGAGGCAAAAGAGATGATGGATAAAAGGAAAAGACAGGAAAATGGTTTGAAGAAAGGAGAGATACGAAGTAGAGTTGGTGGATTTGAGTGACAGAAAGTGAGAATTTCAGTTTGAGACTGTGCTGACTGGGTTTCGTCATGTCTCACACAATAAATACATTTGGCAACTTTCGCTCAATGCATAAGGAATAGTTTGACATTTTGGGAAATTGCTTTCTTTCCAACAGACTGATGAGAAGATTGACATCATTTTTTTATCTGTCCGTTACCACCAGCAGCCTGTTAGCTTAGTTTAGCATAATTACTTGTCAAAGGGAAAACAAATCCACCTACTAGCACCGCTTAAGTTCACTAAAAACACCTCATATCTTGTTCATTTAATACATAATTTAAAGTGTAAATAACAATAATTTGCCATTTTATGGGGGTGGCTTCCTGCAGTCAACCAATGGTGGCAACCTCATGGTGTAGACAGGACTTTAGGATATAGTCTTGCGCATAACCCCCATAAAATGTAATTTTTTCATTTAACGAATGAAATATAATGTTCTCATTAGTGAACTTTAAAATTGTAAAGTAAAAATGTGGATTTTGTTAAACCTTCAAGAATCTGTTTCCCCCTGCTTCCTGTCCTTATGCCAAGCTAATCTGACTGGCTGCTGCCAGTAGCTTCATATTTACTTTGCACACAAGAATGGCATCAATCTTTGCATCAAGAAAACAAATAGCCTAAAGTGTTATTTCCCAAAATGTTGGACTTTTCCCAGAGATGAGCCTGAACCTTAGTGTCTCACTGATGGAAACATGAAGCCTACAATAAAGTTTAAGAATGATGCGTTTCTTGAGTGCTGGTTTTAATATTTGAGTCTTTTGATAAAGAGTGTGTTGAGAGGAAATGGTTAACTACGTTGGATTTGTGCAGTTATGTGCTGTTTTTTTTTTTTGTTGTTTTTGTGCACCCGCCAAAAGAATTCCTGCGGCAAAACAGGAAGGCGCAGAGGGAACAGTTGGCAACCCTAATCTTGTGCAGATCCACTGATAGCTTTCTTCTCCACAAACAATGCCGGTCAGGGCTGAGGAGGCTCTGGAGGGGCGTTGAAAGACCTGACAACCAGGCAAAGCCAAGCTCTTTGTCACCCTCTGACTGATCAACACTCAGACAAGTTCATGTACTGTCAGGAAAAGATAATTTTTGTCACTTCAAAATGCCCCCCAGTGTCCTTTTCACTTATAGTATATTACATTTAAAAGCACAGGATGTCCACTGTCTTTTAAGAACTCTTGATTTTCCTAGGTCTGTGTATCATCCATCGATATCCATGTCTGTATGTCAATGTTGGTTAATTCAGTCACAGTCTGTCTATCCAATAACTGCTATATATGAGTCAAACAATGGGAGAAGACCTGTTTGGGGTTTCCTGAAAAGTTAACCACACGATGAAGTCAGAATGAAAGAATGCTTTTTTAAAAGAACCTCACAGTTCGCTCACTCTGCGGTCAGACATAAAGCAATACTGCTACCATGATGTCATTACCACAGGGCCAATACTACAGCTAATGAGTCGGGAACAATACGGAGTCTCATAATGTAGTCTACGTGGACAAATCAGTCTCTGTCTGTCAGTCAGTCTGTCTCTCTCCCTGTGTTAACACACAAACACCCTGACACACTAACACAAAATGGAACCGCCAACCCAGATGTTACATTCATGTCTAAAGTTCATGTCTAAAGCAGTTCACCATCGCAGAGTATAAGAGTTACCTCACTAAAACAAAAGAGGTGCTTTGTTCCATCGTCAGGCTAAATCCTCCCTCAGCAATTACCGTTCACCTTCCAAAGACCTCGGCGAGGAACAGAGCAACACTCTTTCTTTTAAAGCAGGCAGTGGAGCATGAAGACACAGGCGCTCTACAGGCGAAGCCCGATCACTCTTCCTTTTCAGCTGGCTTTAGTGTAAGCTTTGAACAAAATGTTATGATTCTGCACCTCTGTGGGTGCAGCCGGTATTTTGACCATGTACAGAATATGCTTCTGTCAAATTTGTATTTTTGCAAAAAATTATTGCTATTATGAGATACATCTATATTTAACTGCGATTGTTTAGCATTTTAAATGAAGCTAAAGGTAACAAATGTTGTGGTTTGAAAACACAGAGTGAGAGAGATGCTGATGCACAAAGGGACCTACTGGAATTATTAGAGGTGTTTTTTTATGAGCAAATTCTTTAGGCCTTATGTGTAACACTTAAAGGACCCATGTGTAAGATTTTGTGGCATCTAGTGGTGAAGATGCAGATAGCAACCAACTGAATATCGCTCACCTTTCAAGCATGTAGGCTGGCCGCAAAACTGAGGACCATAAATATTGTTACAAAATGTCATGGAGATTCAGCTGGTAGTTATTGAAATATTTCAGTTTGGACCAACCAACCATCTATTCAATTCAAGTTTTATCTCAGGACACTTTACATATAGTGCAGGTCTACTCTACTATAAAACTATTTACAGAAACCCAACAATTCCCACAATGAGCGAGCACTTGTTGTCAGTGGCAATGTCGTCATTAGCATGGCTAAAAATACATTATTATAATTTCTCTCTAATATATGAAAAATACATGAATCTTTCTGTGTGTTTCTCTACATAAAGAAAAATGCAGGTGCGAAAGATATGTATAAGATACTCTAAACTCACATCATAATCACCACTTGAAGTATTGCCGCGGCAGAATAGGAGAGTGAGCTGTCTGTCAAAGCTTGGTCAAATACTTGCCTTGAGCTGTCCTGCTGTTTCAAGACAAATCTTCCAGCCTATGACAGAGATCCTTGGAATCAAATCTAGTTGATCTCCCCTCTAAACTCTACTTTATGACTCAGTGAAGAATGAGACTCCGTCACTCATACCACTGTAGTCCTTACTCTTACTCAACTTGTTTTCATTTCCTGTTTAAGGGGAATGCAGCGTGATCGCATTATGAGGCACTAAAACACCATAAAGGACAGGTTGTCATAAAAAATGAAAATGCCCCTTTTCCAGGGAACTGCCTGTGATATATATTTTATCCACATGATGTATGTTCGGGACTGCACTCCCCTACTGTCTCTCACTACACAGCCAGTGTTGCTGCAGTTGTTTACATCAGGGCCAATGGGAGGCTTCCAGGCACAAAGGCTCTGACAGTCTATCAGTGGAAGAGGGTAGTTAATATGGGCACACAACCTCTGTCCTGACCTTGATGCAGGACCATCCATCATCTAGGCTTAGAGAAGGGATGAGGTTGAGAGGTGTATCCAGATGGAGGACATTTTAACCCAGGTTAGAGGCTCTGCGTCCTAGCCAGTATACAGCCTTTGTCCCGACTTTTCTGAAAGGCGAGAGGAGTGAGAATTAGGGAAAATGACTGCTATTGTTATCATATAATGAACGCATTAATATTAAATACATCCGCCTATTTAAAACACATTTAAAGTCTGATTTTAGCTGTTTTATGCTGTGAATTGTGAATTGCAATTGTGATAGATTTACATGCATATGGCAAAATTAAAGATACAATATTTTGTAATCAGTTTTATCAAACAAACAGATTTGAGAACATCTTGACACACTGACACAAAAATGCATCAGGCGAAAAATATAAATGCACTAAAAGCTGTAAATGTTGCTTTCACGGTTTCATATTAAATCCCTGATGTGTAGGATTTGAAGATTTATGACGACCTCCAAGTCGTAGTACAGAAAAAGACAGACGGCAATAAACATGATACATCTCTCTCCCTTCCTCACTGATCTGGTACTGTCAATAAAAGGCTGAAAAGTAGCACAGCTCCATTTATACCTGTGAACGTCCAAATTTTCTAAAAAGAATACCATATCAGATTCATTTGAAAGATTATGTCATATTGTTCTGTGTGTAACATAAAGAGTCTACAGTTTGCATTTTGTTGTACAACCCTTTACAATAAATGAATAGACCTTGAATCCTTGATCAAATAAAAATGATCCACATAGAGGCAACTGTGAGAGCACGGGATAAGACAGATGTAGCTATCTTACATCCACTCTCTGCCTCCCTGGTTGTCCTCTTTAAAATAAAAAAAATCAACCAATGCAAAATGGCTATGCTAGTTCCTCCTTACTTACTTAATTATCACACTGTAACATTTAAAACTACATTAATTGGTTTTTGGCACGCTGTAAACACAACACACATACCATCACCTGATTAAAGAGAAACTAAACCCCCAAACCACTTTTGTCAGCTGAAAACCATGGATATTTAGTAGTGTTTATTTATTTTGGTCCAAATCTTGACATTTTAGTGAAAAGTGTTTGAATTGTACATATTGTGTTATAAATATGCATAGCAGCCTCTACTGGTTGAAACACAGCTGTTGTAAGTCAGTGTTGCTATTGGCTGATCTGAAGGCAGGTGACGTATATGGTGGTGGCTTTTGTCACCAGCAAACCCCACCTCCCCACCCCCTTCTATAAAACCAATGTCTGACATTCCCCTACAGAGAGTAAACCTCACAGACCTGCTAGCTTAGCTAACGTCACAACACAGGTACCACACAGAAACTTTCACAAACATCCGTGAATGTGCTTCCAGTGACAGTCAAGGGCCCAGGAAACTCTCTATGACTCCCTTCACACCTTGCATTGAAGCTTGTTTTGGGTGATCAGATTGGAATTGGATGGTGCTTGACTACATGAAAGTACCGGTGTTATTGAGTCTAAGATGCATTGAAGACGGATTGTCAGCTCATCGGCCAAACCCCCTCTAGAAATGGTCAAGAACGTATTTTGACCTCAAGTTTAAATGCAAATGCATTGTCAATCCACACACAACAACTTCCCGTTTGCAGTCATCCACAAATAAGATCAACAGTTGAATGACGCATACAGGTTGTACATGCACATGCTTAAATGGAACATTATGTAACTTTTCTGTCTTAAAATAACAGCTTCAAAATCCTTTTGATGATACACTGACTTGTAAAAGGGTGAATGCTGCCTCTGTCATTCCCACTCTGCACCCCTTACACCTGTTCTTGCGCTGTAACTTTAGGGAGCTCAGAGCACCGGGGGAGTGTTGATGTTTACACTGGTAGCACTGGAGTTTTGGACCACCGGTTTCAGAGACAGGGGGGAAATGCTGATGGAGAGTGGAGCCAGTTGAGCAGGTAATGTAAACAGCTTCTATGGACATAACTAATGGCAGAAATGAAGAGACCTAAGAAAACAACCGAGAAGAGAAAAGGAGAGAGAAGTAAGTCTGGGACTGGCTTTTAGTCGTTGGTGAGAGCGTTATGAAATAAAAGGCTGCAGACAGACGGTGAGCTGGACTTCTTGCTGTTGTACAGGTTAGTAATATAAGATGACTTGATGTTTCTTGTGTTGTACTTGCTTAATGTTTGGTTGTGACTTGTTAGTAGCTAAATGCTCTACTTTGGAGTTTGGCAGGTAGTGTACAGTGGGCTGTGAGCTTTTTCATTGAAAACGGCGACCTGCTGTGTCTGGAAGTGACACTGATGAAAGCGGGGGAGAGTGAACCAGAACAGTAAAGTTTTGGGCCGGAAAACTAAAACAATGACCAGAAAGACGGAAAAGCTCCGTAGAGCTGAGGGGAACTGCAGAGTGTGGATAATTCTCTACAAGCAACCCTTTTTACATACAAGTAGTAATTTGATCCATCGTTAATGTAAAGTATTGATTATAGCAGCTTTAACCTCTTATTATAGAATATTTAAAAGACACAAAATCTTGCATGATAACAGCAAATCTACAGTGATGTTAAAAATAAAACAAAAACCCATTGGTAGTAATGTTGAAACTGACCTCTTCTACTATAGAAAGAACTGAATGTTTTTTTTTTTTTTTTTTATCCATAGACTCATAAGCTACAATAAAAACAACACTCATTACTAATTCTGCCTGGTTCTTTGTGTCTGTGTGTGTCTGTGTGTTCAGTACTGTCTGTTCTTTCACACAAGCATGTTTTACTCTTTGGAGAAGTCTGGCTTGGGGTCATCTCAGTACTGCAGATCAGAGTGCTTTTGGCTGGCGGCATAAGAAGTGTTGTTTCTTTTTCCCACATGCACACAGACACGCACATACACGCACTCATCCAATCCCCACACTCCCATTTTGTTTTTTTGGGTAGCACTCATCTGCAGCCTTATTACCCAGAGTCCTCTGCGGCAGCCCAACCGGTGCTCCGCTGCTGGAGTGTTCTGTTAGTCACATCAGCACCCAGCGCACGCTCAACCCAGCTCAGATCATCAGGAATTTCACCGATGGAAAACCTGCTCAGAATTCAGAAAAAGGCTGTGCATAAGTCTAATTGTGATGGAGTTTTCCACCCAAGCTCAACTGCTCTTTTTCTCTGCTTAGTCCCAGGATAAAAGGCTGTTTCATCTTAGCAGTGTAATTAACCGAAGAAATGAAATCTACATTACATAAGAAAAGTCTGTTTTACATGTTCAAATCAAGATGGCTGGGTTTTATGCTCTCCAAGTTATATTTCAATCATCATGACAAATTGTGACTATTTAGTGATGATTACAATGGCTATAGGGTTTTTATATTTACATCTGCATCATAACCATTAACATTGTATCTCATTTTATTTTTAGTGGCATCACTGCATATGACTCAGTCATCAAAATGAAGTGATATCATCTGTATGATTTCTGAACATCTGTTGAGTAGAAATGCCAGAGGCCCTTTTAGTAATAAACCATTTAACAGCTGCCTAATTGCTGCACAAATCAGTATCATAGTGTGTAAAATGGTCGAACAAATACAGGGTATGCTCTTCTCTCGTCTGCAGAAGTTTGATTTCTCAAGTCTCTGTCTTTAGTAACTTAAATACTGCATGTGAACAGAAGCTGCATCTTTTGGCCAAATTAGAAACAAATGTGATTGTATAAGAGCCACATGCGCAGATGACATCCATTTTAGACATTTTTGCACAATGCCAAAATTGTCTGTCCCTTTCTACTTTGAGCTTTCAACACTACTACAGACACTGCTACTGTATCAGTATGGGCGGAAAAACTATTTTAAAAGTGACTTAGAAAGAAGAAGAAGAAGAAGAAGAAGAAGAAGAAGTCATAAAACATCATACAATTAAGTAAATGCAACAACATTTTCAGTAAACTTAACAAGTAGATATAAAGTAAACACAACTTAAGACTAATAGTTATATTTACTTACCTTTTTCAAGGCAATCGATTTCCTAGATTTGTTTAAGATCAGCATATGAGATTTTACAGTGGGAAAAAAATCACATCTATAAAAAATATCTTCTTGAATGGTTCAGTGGTTCAACACATATTGGTTGGTTGAATCTCTGCAAAGAACTGACAGGCTACTTTGCAAACAGACATTAATCATTTGAGTCAACTAGCATCAGAGTAGACACAGAAGGGCTTCATTTTCAGGACCACTTAACTTTAGATGTCTGTTAAATCAGCAAGACATAGAATGCTGCTAGAAATGCTTATAAGGATGTTTTCAACTCTTGCTTTCCTGTTGCATCAGCTGTTGAAAGCAAACATTTTTTCCTTGAATGCCAAGTTTATTTCACAGCCTAGCCTGGATGATCTTGAGGCTTCAGTACTTCCATGTTGATTCCTGTTAGATAAACTGTGTTACCAGTTTGTAAGCTGCCTCTGTTTACACTGCTGATCAAATTACGCCCAGAGGCAAGTTGTTTGTAGAGACCATATTGGAAGTGCCATTGTGCTTATGAAAGCAATTTCGACGTTTTTTAGCCAGTCGTAGAGTGGGATTTGTAACTTTTTCCACCATTAACAAAACCCCTGGTTGGGACACCCTCTTCATCAGCAGAGAGGAGGGGGAGGAGGGAACAGCAAATGTTGTTTGGGGCAGGCAGTTTCAAGACGCCCCTGGACCAGAGGAGACTGGGACCAAAGAGTTCTATTTCTTTCCTCCTGTGTACCATGTTTGTGTTTGTGTTTACATATGTGAGCCTGCATGTACACATTTGTAGATGCGATTCCTCCTTGACTGTGTGTATTGCATGAGCGTGTGATGTATCTGTGTTTGTGCTGTGTGTGGGTCCATGTTTACAGCATGTGTTTGGCACTTGCAAGGCTGACAAGACTGTAAAGCCGCTTCTTCCGCTGGGGTAACAGATATGGTTCATTTCACCACAGGAACGAAAGGGGTACGGATGGTGAGGTGATGTAAAGCCCTCATACATGCAGCGGGTACAGCAGCTACATGGGCTGCGTGAAGTAAATTAACAGAGGAGTATTGTCATGCAAGACAATGCCTCTTTACCATATGCTAATGATGATTATGTTCTGTCTTTATTTAGACTGAACATGAATGAAATACATAAATGAAATAAAAGGGGACATATGCTGTCATCGTGTATAGTACTCCATTGTCCACTTTAGAGATCCATTGTCGAGCTGTGATATATCCTTAGTCCTGACACCAACAATTACTCATCTGAGAACAAAAACACAGCGTGACAAGGTGTACTATTGTTCATGCTAAATTATTTACTGAGCCACAAGCTTTTGTAAACTTCAGCGCCAATTAATCTCAAGAACCTCTTTTGTGTGAGTGCTTAATCGTTTGCTAATTAGCGTCCTTGCTAACAGACACTCTCAGTGGAAATATACGATTACATAGCCCATCGACAGGCTCAGTAAACAAAGGCTGTTTGCCAAAATGCCAAAGCAGTTGTTGCAAAGCTGGAGAGGGGCAAATCTTTCATTTGTTTGTGTATATGCGTGTGCAGCCTGTTGTATGTAAGTGTGCGTGTATTTATGTGTGAACAAGTGACTGAAGAAAACAGAGAAAGTGAGACACAGGAGAGACAGGGAGGAAAACAAAGGAGGAGTGTGATTCTTGGACGCATTTTGATTTTACTCTGCAACTCACAGTGATGGCATATTAACCAGACTCAAGTGAACATGTTGGTTAGTTTGTAAGTGACAGTGCTGGGAGTCCATGGTCTAGACAGCCTGGAATAGATGACCTCAGGCAGATGGCTTGGCGCTGCAAAACTGAGAGAAAGGACCTGGTGGGTGGACTGAGAGACAGAAAGAGAGAAAAAGGAAGGAGGAAGAAAAAGAGATGGAGGAGAGGAGGGTGGGCAATAGGAGTGATGTTATCTGACAGAAAGGCATGTTGTTTTTGACCAGTGTCCGGAGTAAATAACCAAGTACATTAAGTACTATATTTAAGTAAGTTAATACCATTTCTATACTACATTTTCGAGGGAAATACTACCACTATATTTGACAGCTATAGCCACTGGTTGCTCTTTAAATTAAGATTTGTTTATATTCTAAAAACACAATTCATTTTAAAAATACTTTTTGTCCTGTGACCCTTTACAAAAAATCAGTATCTAGTTTGGGCCGCTTACGTTATATATGTCAATGAGTTGTTAATAGTTTCACCAGACAGTGACGTGCTCCTTTCTAAACATTTCATTGAAATAACTGTTTAAGGCCAAAAGCTGTATAATGGTCCAACTATTTCACAGAAAAAGCTTAGAATAGTGAATAATTACAAAAAAATGTATCATTAATACCATTAATCATCTCTCAAACTCTCTCTATTTTGTGAGCCTTTGGAGGGGGGTTGACCCCTAGGTTGGGAACCACTGAACTAAAATACCAAACTGTATGCAAAGTAGTTCAAAAGAGCAAAACCTTGACCAGATACAACAGTAAAATGCTGTAATGTAACACTAACAGGGGCTATTTCCCTGCAGAAGTAGCACTTTTACTTTTGATACAAGTATATTTTGCAGATAAGACTGGATTTTAAAGGCAGGACTTTTACTTGTAATGGAGTACTGTTACACTGTAGTACTTTTACTTTAGTAAAGGATCTAAGTACTTCTTCCACCACTGGGTAAGACAAACAGAGCTGCAATCACCAGAACTCGTCTCTTTCTATCTTGTACACCAGTGACATTTCAAGGGGTTAAGGCTCATGAGAAAGAGGAAATACACACGGTTTTCTATATACACAGATGGAGCTAGAAAGAAACAGTGGTAGAACTAATACAAGAGAAAACGTTTGCTGCATAATCTGAGATAAGATTAAGAAAAATGAATAGGATGATTTGTCTCTTTTGTCTCATTCTCACTCTTCTCTGCCTCTCTCTCTCTCTCTCTCTCTCTCTCGGATTACATCATTTGCTCTCATGACTGCAGTTGTGTTTTTCAGTGATGGAGTGTAACATGCTGGGGCTTAGTTTTGATTGTCACCACAGGCCCACACATTACATGGTGCCACAGTCAATGGGAAAGGAGCTAAGTCCCCTGTGATGGAGCACATCTACAGCCTTCCGCCAGCCTGCCTTGCGGGCATCCAGCCAGCTGGGAAACCTGCTAGTCAGTCAATCCATCAGACAGTCAGTCAGCCAGTTGGTCAACGAGCCAGCCGAACTGTCGCCAAGTTTATCAGTCAGTAAGACAGGTTTCACACCATTAACTCTACTTCTGTACTACCTCTTTTCCTTGGGGAAAGAATGGAGGTTGAAGTGATCTACTATGATCAGACTCTGGCCCCCTGCAGTACAACAGAGGTCATCACACCATCCCACCCGGAAGGAGTGAACAAAGGGGAAATACTATTGATGTATTCAAATCTAACATTTTAATTTACAATGATATGAAACATGAAAGAGCTCAGTATTGCACATTTGAATAGTTAAGGGTTTGGCATTTTTGTTTGGCAAATGAAAACTAGTCACTTGTCATTATTGCTCTTCATACATTTTATGTCAAACTGAGGCTTTATTCAACTATTTTTTCTCTTTCTGCTTTGGTGACGTTCCTTGATTTTGAAATACCGTTCCTCACCAGCTGGTAATGTCAATGTAAAAATTTGCAGACATTAAATAAGTAAATAAGGAGGTCGCTGAAAACCAGAGGCCCAGAAAAGAAAGTGAATTAGTGAAGAAAGAGGGAGAAGAACGATGGAGAAACAAAGGGGGGAAGGAAAGTTAATCTACGCACTCAGCAGAGGCTAACTGTTCATTACCACTGTGAGGATTGGAGCACCGAGTTGTTAAAAGAGGTCAGCCTCCACCACTTCTATCTATCTATCTATCTATCTATCTATCTATCTATCTATCTATCTATCTATCTATCTATCTATCTATCTATCTATCTATCTATACTTTTACTGGTGACAATAAGGATCATAGCAGATCCCTGAATCCATGAATATGATGATATTACCTGAATCATCTGGGAACATAACAACAAACAAGTGATCCAGTCAGATCATATTTGATCTGATTTGACTTTTTACGTAACATGACCTGCAAACCTTTACATCTTCTCTCTCTCTCTCTCTCTCTCTCTCTCTCTCTCTCTCTCTCTCTCTCTCTTGATAGATATATATCTTCCTCATTCTTTCTCTCATCCTTCCTCCTCCTCCTCCTCCTCCTCCTCCTCCTCCTCCTCCTCTGCCATCCTCTGGAACACATGGTTATCGCCTGCTAGTGGTTGTCATGGTGATCGACCCCGAGGGACTCATCCCAAAACCAAAAGTTCTGCTTGTCTGAAATAGAACCTCCGCCTCTCTCCAGGGGGAAGGGGGTTCATTTTGCACATGGGGAGGCAGGGAGAGAGTGAGGGAGAGAGGGAGAGAGAGAGAGAGAGAGAGAGAGAGAGAGAGAGAGAGAGAGAGAGAGAGCAGGAGAGAATGAGGCAGTGTGCATCCATTCCAACTGGGTCACATCACGGGAGCATTGCGTAAGCGTAAACACTGCTGCCCCTGTGCTATGCCCTTAGCACACACACACACACACACACACACACACACACTCACAGACACACGCACACACACAAACACATACACACTGTGTCTTTCGAGAGCTTACTACTGTCTGGGAATCAGCCGTTTTGTACGACAGTCTGTACTGTTTTTCAGATCCTGCATGGCACCAAGCTGTGGTCCATCTCTTTTCTCTTGTGCTCTTTTCTCTCCGCGGATTTGCAATAAGTACATCGTGACAGTGGAGTGAACCCTCCTCTCTGTTTGCTGCCAGACTGGACAGCAGCATGACGTAGCACTTCTTCCTGCTGCATATCCAAAATACACATGCATACACACACACACACACACACACACACACACACACACACACACACACACACACACACACACAGTTTTATGTGAAGAACACTGTATGTTTCTACAGCCATCATGACCTCTAAAGCAGGACTGTAAATCTACATTCCTGTGATCATCAGCAGTTCATATCACTAGTGAAGGGTTGGTTCATACAGTGTGAGGCCATCAGGGGATTTTAACTGTTCATCAAACTCTCATATGTATCAGTTACTCTGACAGGTCATCATTTACACTTCCACACTGCATTCATCCCACAGTGCAGTATCACAAACATTTCCTCTTGGTGGTGGAGCAGCTGCACAGTAGCCGTGCTTCAAACATATATATGCCTGTACAGGAAGGCTTCTAATGTGGCCACATCTTCCCACAGTGCACCCTGTGCATGCTGGGTCTGTTGTTTACAGGCCCTCAGTAGTGCTCGCCTGTTCCCAACATGCTCCGCTCTACACGTTTGGATATCTTAACACCTTTGTAAATAAACACCAATGCAAATGCGGTTCATATTTGCGAGAGTTGTTTGCGCAGTGCGCTGTGTGTGCATCGGTAGAGGGTGTGATTGTCTATAAAAGGAACAGCCGAAGCCAGTTGTTTAAAATCCTAGTTGGACGGTTTCAAATCCCCCCCTTGCACTGAGAGAGGAAAATAGAGGGAGGGAGTGCGGATGTGTGTGTTTATATATGTGTGTGTGTGTGTGTGTGTGTGTGTGTGTGTGTGTGTGTGTGTGTGTGTGTAGGCCTATGTCAGTCTGTCTGCATGTCAGGAGAGCCTTTACAATCAGGGATAGGATGGGAGAGACACTGACAGACAGACAGCCTTCAGACAGACAGACTGGGTAAGCAGAGGGAAAGAGCAGAGTGGAGGAAAGAGAGAGAGAGAGAGAGAGAGAGAGAGAGAGAGAGAGAGAGACGGGGAGGGTGGAGCTATTCCGGCAGGGGCGTGGCCACGCAGCTGTCACTCACTGGCGGTTGCCATAGCGAGCGGGCGGTCCCGAACAGCGGGGCATCCAATGGGAGACGACGCTGCTTGTGTCACCATGGTGACGGGGCTGTGCCCAGGGAGGTTGTGATGGGTTGACAGGTGCGTGACAATCGGAGCTCTCTGCAAGCATGTACGCCAAAGGCAAGAGTAGCAACGTGCCGTCCGACAGCCAAGCCAGAGAAAAGTAAGTTTTATTTATGGGGGAGGAAACCGCGGCTGCGAGGGAAGTTCATGAGCGGCCGGGGGCAGTCACACACGGAGCTGCGGTAGGGGAGGGCACACGGCGCTACACTCAGCGGCATGGGGCTCTCTGCTCAGCGCTCTGGAAAGGCTTGGAAAGTTGACTGCTTCATTTATTAGAAGAAAGATAAACATTTTGTCTGAGGGTTTTTTTTTTTTTTTTTTTACTGTAATTAGACAAAGTAGGTTCCAATGGAACCCGCAGTTTCTGCTTCGCTGCTTAATTTCAGGTTCAAGACGTTTTTTATTCTGAAATCCAGCAAACATATGGTGAAGTCTTGGCATTTCTGCGCTTGTTGTCTATTTCGTTTCATTCCGAACTGTTTTTTTTTTTTTTTGGTTTTTTTTAACGTTCACTCGCAGTTTTACATGACGCTTATGTGTGTTTTTACATGTGTATTTAACTGTTCCGACTGAGTGGAAATGAAGCAGTTTTTTTGTAAACATGCGGAGCGGAACTCGACCGTCCGTCGGCGGTGGAAGCGGCAACTAAAGTCCGCGCATTTGGCCGCTCACAAGCCGCTGTGTGTGTTTTGGAGGTGTCGCTTTTCAAAGAGGCTGTCTTGCTCCTTGGGTCCAGTCACCGCCACTGCTACAGACAGATGAGATTTGTGACAGCAGACGGTCGTGTTGTCTTTGCGAGACGCCGACAGTCGGCAGTTTGTCATGTATGAAAGGGTGCACGGCAGTTTCTGTTTACATATCCGCGTTTTTAATAGAAAAGCTTGTCATGGCTGCTGCTTGACAGAGTTCACAGAGGATAGTTTGATCCAAGAATTGGAATTAATTAGGCTTTTTCCTTATCAAACTAAAAGCTTTTTACATTGTAAAGTTAAGGCAGTTTTGGAGGTGAAGAGGTCAGTGACAATTAAATAGAGAGGACACAGTCCCATCCACTCAGGTTGTCTACCTAAAGTTCTAATTAAATGTACAATCCATATATGCAGTTATCATCTGTTTGTGCTACTTTGCAACATCGTATGTGCTGTAATGCATGAGATTTGAAAACCAAAGCTAAATTCAGATGTTCCTAAACTAGATGCACAGAGATGATCCTGTTCAAGAGTGCTTTCAGTTGAAGCCCCCATTGCATTCAACCTTGGTACTTTTTGGATGCTGAGAGTCAGATGGTCGGTGGGCAGGGATCGTAGATCAGCGCCCGCTGGGAAGGAGAAGCATGTCTTTATTGATAATGTTCCTTTGCCCGTTAACAGACAAAAACATGTAGGGCCAGTTTGCCTCTCTGCAGCCGATGAGGGATTTAGAGAGGGAGAGAGTATTTGTATGACACAACAAAGAAAAACATACAGAGCCATTGCATGTAAGTGGTATTTTTTCAGCTGTTGCCAGTCCTTTAAGGGTATTTGTCCTGCGCTGTGTTCATAAAAGGCTAGATTAATCATTTCACTTCTACTCCCTTCTGCTGCTCCTACTTTATTGTGTCTTTTGAATCAAGTTCACTCATGTTTGTCAACAGCGTGATTGAGTGTTCAGCTCCATCCCTTGGGCCCAATTCTTTATCCCCAATCGATATGAAAAGGATAGGACTGAACAGAGTGGCTCTATCGCTGACTTATTGCATGCACTGATGGAGGCAGAGATGAGAAGCTTCCTCCAGGCCTGGAAGAGACTCTATGTGAAGCATGTGTGTGAAGTGTGTGTCAGCATGTATGTGACTAGCTTTTCTGTTGGTAGAATACAGAAGAATACCATAGTGTTTTTGCATTTTCAGACATGCTGTGTTAACGTGGCGTATAAGTGGATTATGCCTGCTGTCCTTGAAGGAAACATCTACCCAAACTTTGTTACTTTTTTGTGTTATTGAGCACAGGTTCAGCCATTAATAAAGCATGTTTATTAATTGTAAATTAACCATATTTTTTGATCAAATTAACAGCTAACCACGTAGATGCCATTTTCTGTTCAGTAGTGTTTTTTTTAAAAAGATGTTTGCACATGATCTCATATATAGGTCCTTGTGTGCTGATCTAGATAGAGGTGTTTTATGAAATCAAAACAGCTCCTTCTTACTTTTCCATCATACTGTTTGGCGTCACATTCAATGTAGAAATCCATGTTGTGGTAGGTGATTTCATTATCTTTGTTTACATTTCGAGGCAGGAGTGGTGTTCCACTGGGTGTTAATGCCAAAGCCACAGACAAAAGAAAGGACTGGGTGACAAGAAAACACCAGATCAAAACACAGTGAAAGGCAAATATCAGGCGAGGCAGAGTTTCATTTGACTCTTAACAAGCATCCTTGCTTATCAGTGGTGTGTATCAGAGAAGCAGAGCAGGCCCAGCGCTGCCGAGTCTTCAGTTGTTTCTCATTTCTGCAGCGCAGCAGGGGATCAGAGAGTGGGAGAGACTGAGGGCAACAACAGATTGAGGGAAAGAAGGAGGAGGGGAAGAAACAGGACTGAGGGAATTTGCTGGATCATTAGTTTACAGTGTTGTAGTATTGACCTCAGAAAGGACCCCTGCAGACACAGGCCTCTGGCGTCTTGCCCATGTAGATGTAGAGGAGCTCTATGCATCTCTGTTCACTGGTGTGTGTGTGTGTGTGTGTGTGCGCGCGTGCATGCGTGCGCGCAATAAGCATCTTGACTCGTGTGGTGTAACCTTGCTACAAACGCATTTTGGGAACTTTTCTGCCTCGCCAGTGTAGTATATTGCAGATTTTTCATCTGGTGATGTAGGACTTGGAGATAAAAAAAATTAGTGTGATAAAAGTCTTGCATCAGGAAAATCACAAAATTTTCTAATCTATTTTAGATATTCTACATTAAATGCAGAATAAAGATATAGGTTTACAGTATGAAGTGAACCAAACAAAGTACCACTAACGGCGCTCCAGTTAGGGTTTTTGAGGCCGATCACTGATCACTAGAAGCAGTATCGGCTGATACCGATCATCGATCACTGGGTCTATTTCAAGCATTATGTTTATAGTGTACGCACAGACGCACTCTCTGCTCCTCTCTCCATATACAGGCTGAATGTGTCTGCTCTGTTCACGTTGTTGGTCAGCAGAAACACAACTCAGGTTTTGAATGTTTTCACCTGCGATTTTGTTGTCACAACAGCAGGTGAGCGGCGCAATAACGAGGAGGCTCGTTAATAACGTCGCCTTTCAAAAACTAAACTGTTGCTTTTCTCCTTGTATATCCTTTTTTGCATAAAGTGTGGTAGCTGACTCCACAGAATATGCTGAAGGTGTGGCTAAAGCTGTTATGACTTATTAATTTCCTTAGTCTGTACCCTTTACAAAAGAGGATATGCAGGTAAAGAGAAACATGTCAAAGAAACCGATTCAATTCAGTTCAATTCCATAACAGAAGTTATCTCGGGACACTTTTCAAATAGAGCAGGTTTAGACTGTACTCTTTGATTAATTAATGAATAGATATTTTAAAGGATCAGTCGACCCAAATAATAAATAAAAACATAGTCTCATTCAGTTTGGATGTGCAACATGGTGGTGAAATATCAGTTTCCAAAAAGTTCAGTTCAATAAAGGTGAAGGGAATTTTGTTTGTGTTGTTTAAAACTCTAAAAATTGACATTTGAAAACTTAATAGAAACATGTCAGAATGTGTCTCTGCAGAAACAATGTCCCTGACCTAGCCATCAATATTTTTCATTAGGACCATTTCTTAAGTAGACGGTAGTTCCAGTGACAAACTGTGGGCAGCTGGTCCATTTCACCAACCAAGGGAAGAACGGGAAATAAATAAGTCACCATTACTGCGGTGACATTGCCCTACAGTATATGCACATTTGAATGCAAGCTGTCCAAAGAAGTTTACAATTTTCTACTTTTGTCTTTACTTTCTATGTAACATTGCATAAAAAACTGAATGTGGAACACACAAGCCTTTACCTCATGAAGAATGTCCCTGTCTGAGGCTGTACACGTTACATCAATTCAGAGGACCAAGATGCATGCCAGGCGATTAATTTATGAATCTTGAATAACTATATAAAAAAGTTATCCGTGTTTTTACTAATATAAAAGCTTGCAAGCTAGTACCATATTACACAGTATATCACTTGAAATGTGGCGGATGGTTGCTCCTTTTTTTCTGGCTATTGTTGTAACAAATGTCTCACTAATATGTAAAATTTGAATAATGTTAAGATTGCCATCCATATGAGTCACCTTGATCGGTGGGGGCCACTGCCTAAGGCAGTCACTACGACTTGCCGCCACAGCAGTAGCGGCGCTGCTTGATGGCGGAACACACAAATCGATGTGTGGATTCGTGTTCAGATTATGCTGAGTAACAGGGGCACCTGCAAATGAAACCCAAATCATCTGCATGGCTGCATACCACAAGTGGGAAGTGTTTGAACTGATCCTTTGAGGTTTAAGACATGTGAATGGCAGTGGCTTCAACTCAAAATCAGGAATATGTCCTTAATATTTCATAGCATCATACTAAGTGTAAATAAAATCCTGATGCGTAAATGTTTTGAACATGTCTTCCTTATACTCAACATCTGTGTGTGTGTGTGTGTGTGTGTGTGTGTGTCAGGATGAGAAGCAATATGAAAGCAGTCTTTACACCTATGTGCCTGTATGAATACTCTCTCTGGGTCTCAGACAGCAACACCGTTCAGCTATCTTTTCTCTCTCTCTCTCTCTCTCTCTCTCTGTCTCTCTCTCTCTCTCTCTCTCTGGCTGTACCTGTGTAACGGTCTGCACTTGATTTTGATTCGGAGTGACAGTACACGACCACTGACTGTGTACTGCAGTTGTTCAACGAGTGTAGGTTTCAGTCACTGGCAGTTAGAGGACACATTCCACATAGTTCTGGGATTGTGGTTCTGAGTGAGTTGCATTGCAGCACATAGTACACATTCCTCTTTTCCCTTTTCTGTGTGTGTAATGAATCACGGAACAAACACTGCTTAAAAGACACACACATGCTTACAAGTCTTCTCACTTCTCTCTATTTCTCTTGGTCTCACAGGCATACAGCCCATGTCTGGTTTTGTGTACTTTTTTTCTAGAAAGTACAACCTTGGATTTATTTGTTTTTTACTCATCAGATTAATACACTCAAACTGTAAACTCATAGTTGTCAAAAGTCCAACTATCATAAGTGCCATTGTTGTTCAGTCTGGAGTTCGGCTGCCAACCATAAATCTGGTGCAGACTTAAGCATTTCTGGTGCTGTAAGGATCATCATTCTGCACGCACCAACACACACACACACACACACACACACACACACACACACACACAGCTACTTCTGAACCGAGACACCTCAGAATCCTGCCAGGAGGCTGCCAATGCAGCATTGCGCAGACTGAGGCAAAGCAGTGCATGCTGGGAGTGTTTATCCGACAGAAGCAATTCAGGCTGCCACTCTGGCTCTGACAGTGAGTCGCATTACAGGAGAACTACAATAAAAATAGAGCAGTATCCCCCCCCCCCACACACACACACACACATACTGTATGCTCACAATGCCTTGCATCGACTGTGCAGGGATTCTGATTTTGTCCGTGCTGCCACCTGATGAATGTAATTGATGAGTTTTTTTGTTTGTTTACTTCGGGTCAGTGTCCTTGAGAAATGACAAGGGATGCACTCATTAGAGGAAAGAGAGAGGGCGATCATTTGTCAGCGTATGAACAAAAGAATGTGGCCCGAGGATAAACATATGTTGCTGGTCAACTCGGCCGGTGAAACGAGCATTGAGCTTCGAATTGTGGGAAACTAATTTAAAAACCCAACACAAGATCAACAGTAAGGAGGTTAAAAAGCAAAAAAAGAAGGACTGAATGAAAGAAAGATCAAAAGGGAGAGAGAGAGAGAGATTTTGTGTCCAGGTCAGACGAGGTCAGGTGATATCCTGCAGGACCTCATGGTCTAATGCTCCATAATGGCTGTGTGTCGGAACCTCTGCACTCTACACGGATCTCACTCTCTCTGTGGATCACTTACACTGGTAAGTGGCCACACCTGGTTCTGTTGGCTTAAGTCCAGTGATGGAGTAAAAAGCCCCAGTGAGAACCCCCCTCACCTCAAACATAAGAGGGGCCTCAGCTTCAGCTAAGCTCTGCTCCTCCCTGTTTAAGTTCCACAGAGAACAACGTAAAAGTGTGTGATAATGTCTGTGTATCTGTATCCTCTCTTTCATGCTTTGGGTCAATAGAGAGCATACTGTGTGTGTAAATCAGTAAGCCTGTCTGAGCTGTCTGCTTACAGCACTTTCCCCATATGTTTCATCCCTGAAAATCAACCTCCATCTGTCTGTCACGCTGCCTGTGTGAATGTGAACTACAACATCCAGTGATCATTACACAGCTAATAGCCTCTCCAGCTCTCATGGGATGCTTGTGAACAACTACGAGAACACAGAGAACTGTCACCGCTTCTCTACTGTTGTCTTTAACCGACACTGACGGTCAGTGAAAGATTTTAACTTAAAACTGCTGCCAACGTGTTTAATCCTCACAGCGTTGTAGATTAGCATCAATCTGGGATTACAAGAAAACCAGAGAAGTAATGGAGCTCTGATATGTTTTCTTTTTTTGTTCTGGGTGTACAGGGCTGTCTTCAAACGAAAGTGATGATGACAGTTTGACAAGACCCTGATAGAAAACACTTTTTAACCTGCTGAACACATAGAGGCTGTTAAAAGTCCTCTTTTATCTGCTGGCATCCCTCCTAGTCTCTCTCTTATCCCCGCTGCCAGAGATGTTACTTGCCACAGAACTGCTATCAAAGCAGCGGCCTCTTATTGAGCTGTGTCAGGCGGGGGGGGGGGGGGCAAGACAGCCTCTGATCGACGCAGGCAGAAAAAGGAGTGACGTGTCAATCAACAGAGAGGACCCTGGAGAAGGCACCCTCACAGGACGCCTTGGGGTCCTTGGGAAGGATAAACGTGACAAAAGGCCTCCGTCGGCATCAGATAGCATGTGGGAAAGAGGGGGGAGAGAGGAGGAGGGGGCAAAGCATCCTGAAAGTCTTTTATCACTCCCTTCAAAAGAGGGAGGGTACGGATGAGTGAGTTTATCACCCGGTGCTGGTCCCTTAGGACCCCATGGGTGTCCCTGAATGCTTCTGTTTTAATTAGAAACACACCATCACATCATATCTTTCTCTTGCCTTCTCCTCTCCTCTCTGCAACAGTTACAGTGATTCAGGTTTATCTTTGGGATTGAGATACTGACATTTGCGGGAGTGGGGGATTCAGATCAGTGCACTGTGGATGAGTGTGAGACATGAAGGGGGGGGTTCATAGTATACTTTGTGGACCATTATTGGGAATTACTGCAATCCATGCTGTCAGGCTTTGTTCATGTTGTTCGTGGTAGCGCTTGTGGTTTTGTCAGGAAGTTTTTTTTGTTGCCCCTGGTGACACCAAATATGCACAGCTTTGCTACAAACCACAGCACGATAGGGACGCTCCCTCAAAGCGCTTCCTGTAACCTGAGAGCTCCAGCCAAAAGTAAATGATGTTGGTGGAAACAACACTCACTGTCTATAGGCTCAGTTGACAAAATCCCAAAGCCTGCTCACTGCTCTTATTCTTCTGATTCGCAGTCCGACATTTTTGTTTGTCAGAAACAAATTATTTACCTTTACCTGTCCAGGAATGTATAATAGTATGATGTATAATCTTTTCACCTGTTTTTATCAACAGAACTCAGCTGTGTCACGCTCACTTTTACTGTGTGACAACTGCTCTTGTGCTCACTAGTGCGGTTTAACTTGCATTTCCATTGTAAAAGCTGTAGTGTAAGTGTGGATGCTGCTGTGCCTCCCTGCCTGCCAAGTATAGTGGAGGTTTGGTTGAGGCCTCTCTGCTGATATTCCTCCATCATTGATATGCAAGCTGCATCGCACAGGCGCTAGCGCAAGGTTAAGCATGCGTGACGGCCAGGCTTAGGAACTGCTTCAGACTCTCTCTCTCTCTCTTTCTCTCTCTGTATCTCTCTCTCTCATGCGCACACAAACACATTTTCCCTTACTGTGCCTTCTGTCTGAATAGCCCTCAGTTCTTCTATGTCTTGGCCTCAATTGTTCCTTGTGTGTTTTGTGAAGTTAAACCACAGAGTTCTTCGCTTTACTGTAATTCTTCAGAAATGTACCGTCCTTACATGACCACATACAGTACAGGCCATCCGTCCACTGATCCCTATAAAGTCCTACATGACATTTTCTCCCCTCTGAATGCGAGGCAGTATATCCTCTCGCTTAGGATTTAAATCTCTGACATTGAGTTCTTGCCATTTTAAGGTCCACTAAATTCCATTTCTCAACCATAGAGAAGCAGGAAGGATAAATGAATGACACAAGGTGCAGAGCAGGGCAACAGGGAATAAGTACAACCAGTACATGTTTTTGGCTGTCAAGTGTGTTTTTTTCTTGTTGGTACTATTCTTTTACAGACATCTCGGCGCATACATTTTTATTGCTAATTTATGCAACCTCATGTTGTAGCAAGATGTATTTCTCTGAATGGTTAGTCATTTGTTTCTACTTCCTCCAGAGCCTCTGTGCAGGCCTTAACAGCCTCACATTCTTCCCTAAATTGCTGTAGATTGCCTTCATCTGTATCAGTTTTTTAAAAATCTCATCTCGAAGCTTTGTTGTTCAAAATAATAGAGGCCTATTAGATCCCTTTGAATGGAATTCTAATCCTATAAGATTAGAGCAGTGCTGTGCAGTTGCTGGTTTTGTTGGAGTTGCTGCTGATTGTGGAATGTTGCATTGTGTGAGCTGAGCAATGACGGTGTGTCGCTGGACGGTATGCAGAGTGACACTTCTGCATACTACTGTACGACAGGGAGATGTTGTTCAGGCTCAGTTAGAGGATGGCAGCTAAGAAACACCTCAGCCCCACTGTGTGTGTGTGTGTGTGTGTGTGTGTGTGTGTGTGTGTGTGTGTGTGTGTGTGTGTGTGTGTGTGTGTGCGCGTGTGTGTGCGTGTGTGTGCGCGCGTGTGTATAAAAGAGAGAAACATGGTCATAAAGTGAAAGAATATGCCCAAAGTAACATGATTGTGTGTAAAATACTGTAGTTTGTCCAACAAAATCTTAAATATTTTTCCTTATCATACATAAAATACTATGACTACCTATGTACTATACTATGACCACACTGCAAAACAATAATTATTTTTCTTTATTTCCATGTTTTATGTTTCATCAAGTGGTGGGGATGCTGACTTTTTGCTTGGGACGTGCAGTCATATGTAGCCAGTTGCATATTTAAGACTTATTTTACATGGTTCTCATTTTAGTACGAGTGAGCTTTAAACAGGCTGAGACGTTTTAACCAACTCCTGTTAGGTTAACTAGCTACCACTGATAAAAATCTGCCAGAGAGCCGATACCGACTGTAAATGAGAAGCCTGTCTCTGTTTGAAATAAGACAAGAACTCATTGTTTCGACAATTACTAAGGAATGTCAGGGGTAAATCTGCCACCGCTATCATTGTAGACTCTATATAACGGAAACCTTGACAGGCATGGCAACAACAGTAAACGGTCAATTGTGTGTCTATTTTATTATCAAGTCGTCAATTGACAATTAATCAGCAACTATTTTGATCATCGTTAAGTTACTATTTATCGATCCAAAATGCCAAACTTTGGCTCGTTCAAGCCTGTCGAATGTGAATATTTGCTGCATTACTTATTTATCTTATTATCATCATAGTAAACTGAATATCTGTGGGTTTTGGACTGGAAACAAGCAATTTGAGGACATTACTTTCAGCTCTTGGAATATTTTCTGATATTAAGCAATTAGGTAGTTAGTTGCAGCCTAATTCAGGTGTAATACTGAGAAATGCTTCTAATATTTATTAGTCTTTAATTTATTAATCTTGTTGTCTTCCAACACCAGTGTTTTGGTCGTTTTGTAGACAGAGCTGGGGATTTTTTTTTTAAATACTCAGTATCTACGCTCACAATCCATTAAACTCCCCTCTTCCTGTGAATCTCTAAAAATAGACTTTAAAAGAATACAATAATTAACCTTGTATGATCACTAAGTGTTGTCATCAAACTCTAAGTTCTCTCTGTAAACAGCAGTTTAATATTCTGGGCTTTATGGCTGTGTTGCATTCAAGATTTACTGTAATAGCTTGTAGAGAAAGTTGAACAAGGAAAACACTCCTAAAAATCATTGGTGTTCTTTCAGCTGTGAAATTAAACAAACTCCCCACGAGAGGTGACTCAATCTAAACAAATCAAAGCCAATGAAATGGAACTCAAATTAAGAAAGTGATGGATTTGCCTCCGTTTTTATTTGATTTATCCACTTTACATGTTCTGCAAACAAATTTCAATTGTATAAAAATCTTACTGGCTGAAACCTACATGTAAATGACAGAATTGTATATAAAGGACACAACTGGATTTTTGCTCAATTAGCCTGTTAGTAAACAGCGAGCTACCCACCATGCTCTCTCACCATCTCTCTGTTTCTCCCTCTCTCTGATAAGCTGGCATTTCCTGTTATCTCAGCCCTGGGCATTGTTGTCTGCTCTGTGAGACAGTAGAGTCTCTGCACTGCTGACAGAACAAGAACTGTTTCACTTTGTCTGATTGTGCCTGCATCAGGCTTCCTTTTTATTGTATTGTGTCTGTTCAAGTCTTAATTGCAGCTGCACTAATTTGCTGTTTTCAAGATGCAAGTGGGGGAGTGTATCCTGCCAGAGCTGCCACCAGTCAGTCAGCATAGTCTGGTACACACCACCCACTGAACTCACAGTCAGTATTTTCAGTCATACACAAAGCCAAATGATGAATTTATTCATATTCAATAATAGAATATAATTTTGTTTGACTACAGCTATTCCAGTGACATAAAGCAGGAATCTAAACATAAACTATGTTACTAAATGTTGAAAATCATTAGATTTGAAAAGGTTTTTTTTTTATTTTTATAAAAAATACTAAACTGATAAAAAAATAATTGTTAGTTTCAACGTTAAAATTTTTAATAGTTTATTAGTGAGTATGTGTAGTGATATTATACCAATTTCAGCACCTAAACGTGGGACTGATCCAATACAAGCTGTCAGCAAAGTAATTCATAAGTTTGTTTCAGTTTTATAATGACAGTAAGAAATGTTATCCATTGTGGCTTGGCCTGAGAGACAGCAGCGTGAGCTCAGTATCAACACCGATTATAACCCAGTGTATCCGACTGATGCATGCCAATAACTGTCAGTAACCATGTGACACTGAAATTCTCTGCTAATTTAAAATGTCTCTGGATTATAGCATCCGTCATCAACTGAAGTAAAACACCCTCTTCTTTCTCTCTCTTATCTATGTGGTGCTGTAGATTCTAATTTTCATTTTAAGTTGCGTAACATATGTATTTAAACTGCCTCCACTATACGTTTCAGCAGTTAAGCTCAATTAGAGAATGTGGTTTGCAGCTTACATTTTGTTTACTTTCTGTTCTTCCTCTGAGACTTTGTGTTCTGTCTTCTACTTGCCATCTTCAAAATATTTGATGATAACCAGGGCTGGGTGTAGTCTTTTGGAGATACATTCTGTGCTGTCTTCACAACACAGGGTGGAGGATTGCAGCTACAGTTGGACTTGTGGTCATGGCATCTTGATAAGTTGGCTCTTATCAGTCTCTGTCCTGTTCACCATGTAGCTTGGGTTACTTACTTTTTTCTTCTGGTGTACATTATTCTCCTCTCTTATAAAGGATTTTAAAAAAAAGCATATTCAGAGACACTGTTTATTGCAATCTTGTCGTCCATTGTAGTGCATTGTAGATGATTGTAAATCTTGAAGAGAAAAGAATATGTCCGTCGCATTTGGGGTCTGCTAGGTTTTTGATATTATTAAACTAACTTAATAAAAAATCCACAAATGTTAATATAATTAAACAAAAACTGAGCATTCATGTTCATGTGCATCTGTTAAACAATTTATAAAACAAAACATTACAATCCATGTTCCTTTTTTATTATTTATTTTCACCTTGCATTGGACTGTCCCAAGCTCGGGGGAGGAGAGGATTCTGGGATCTCTAGTTAATGAAAGGTAAACACAAGGTCTACACTGAGGTGAGCCAAAGAACGCAGGGGTCTTCCTCTCCATCAGGATATGAGCTTCATTCTTTTGACTTACTACGCATGACATTTCACCTCTCCATTGGCAAATTCCTCTCTTTGCAGGAGGAAAAATTTCCCTGAAAGCTACTTAACTGTTTACAGCTACATACAGCGATGAAACATTTCCCTTTTAATGTATTTATCAGCTGATTGCAGGACATACAGTATGTTGCTGCATGCAACATCACTATCCCTCGAGTGCAGTTAACTCATGTGACAGCATTTATCCCCCACCTGCGTGATGCCGTAGAGATTTTATTTCTGTTGCTGGTCAACCTCTCACACAGTTCTGAAGTCAGCCAACTCCATTCACCCTCACCGTTCTCAGCCAGCGCAGGCTACACCGATCTTTGCCAAGCCGGTGTTGGAGCATTCAGGCCTGTCACCCAGCCAATGCTCCACTAAGGGCTTTACTATGTGTTGTGGAAGTGAGAGGGATAAAGGCTATGACAAACATTTGCTCAGCAAAGCAGCGTGTGAGACTATCTCAGCGGAGACATGAACAGATAAAGCACAGTTTATTTGACTATGAGTGTCTCTCCTCAGGCTGTTTCCATGCCGGATTATGACGCGTGTTTTGTTAATCTTCAAAGCTGTAGTGAACTTTTCACTACTCCTCCCAATTCTCGACTATGCACCAAACCTGTAGCTGAAGTCTACGCAGCGGCCGGTCAGAGAGAATATACTTTGTATGAATATCTCAATACAAGTGCTCTGCCTTTAGCAGGAGCCATTAGAGAGGCCCCAAGGGATGCCGTGGAAGGGTAATGGAGAATATAGATTTAACTTGTGACCATCAGCAAAAATACCAATTAGAAATGCATCAGCGAGCAGCCAGCGATAGAGCCACAGCACACTGCCAGTTGGGGATTAATTGAAGGCATGTATTCGACTGAGATCTTGCCAGAAGTTGAAGGAGTCTAATGGAAGTCTTGTCACACTTAAATAATACATCATCTTAATGTTGATGGTTGTTTTCTTCTACATAATGATACAAACTTTATCTACACACAGGTCTTGATGTTATTTGATGCACTTGCAGTAGTTGCATTATGCAAGAAAAGCTGTATTAGGTAAATAACAACATAAAACCTCTCAAAGGTTAGCGACCAACAAGTTTTTGTCTTTATAAATTAAAAAGGCAGATATTGTCTCGTCCACAGGCTGCTATTCAGCTTCCTATTCTCCTATTGTTTGCACGGCGGGTTCACTTCTACTTGTGAAAATCCAGTGTTAAAGGGATGCGTCAGCCTAATATCAGCTCAATCTCTCTCAGAGATCCTCCCTGATAAAGGTGTGTGACAGCAGCAAGCGTGTTCATAATATTGTCCTTTCCAGTTTTGCTCAGAGGCTGCAGCATCACTCCTATTCTGCGCTGTCCTGACCTCCCCTTGCTGCGCTTCCCAGCTCCTTTCATTAATCATTTACTCTCTCCCTGCTCTCTGTCTCTCTTTCTCCTTCTGTCTCCCCCTCTTCTCTCTCCTTGCTTTTTCTCTTCCTTTCTACCCTCTGGTCCTCTTGTTGCTGCTAATCTTTATCTCTTTATCTTTCTCTCCATCGCTACATCTTTATCCCTCTGTTGACTGGTAAATTACCTATCTTTGTCCTTCCCTTGATACTATCAGCGCGTATCACCGCCTTTGCATTCCATAATCTTCATCTTTTCTAGCTTTTTCCTGTCTCCTCTTTCAAACTGTGAGATTTTTACTGTACTTATCCTTGTTTGTGTGTGCATTGTCTGTTTGCAGAAGAGTTAAAAGAATGGCTCAAACAAAGCATCTACTGTGCAGCTAACAGCGCTTTCAAACAATTAATCCATCCGCACCTATAGCTGTGCAACTCCCCTTTAATGAAAATGCATAAGGGATTGGTCCACTGGAACCCGATTTTCCACATAAAGAGATTTGACCGTGATACTGTTGCTGTACCTTTCCCAGACAAGGTATGTGCATAAATAGCCCTGTTTTGAAGATGCTCTTCACTGTATAAAGGCTCCATAATCCCCATGGTTGTTTGGGCTGTTTTTTTTCTCTGTTGTTTTCCTGAAGCCCTGCGTATAAGATGAATTATTCAGCATTGTAATGGGTCTATATTTGTCGTTGTTTATCTTGCCTCAGTGCCCCCACCACCCTCATCGATGCCCTACCACCATCTCTCTCCCAGCTTTCACTTGTCTGTCTGTCTGGCAAGCATAGCCTGCTCTACCCGCAGAGGATGCTCCACTTTAATGAATGAAGTGAAGTCATTTAGCAAGGCTCTTAATGGCACGTAAAGCCCCGCTGCTAGGCTTGATTAATCAGGGAAAGTGTTTGGCTGTCACACACAGGGCTGTCCTCAGCAGGGGCAGCAGCTTGATGGCTGCGCTCTCTTTGGCGGGGTCCCTCTCTCTCTTCTCACCAGAGTTGTCTGGAGCCCGAGCTGCCAGCGTTCTCCTCATCCACAGGTGGCGTCTTTTTGATGGTGGGGCTTTTGGAGGCTTGATTGCAGAGAGAGCCCGCTTGGCTTTGCTGTAGACTGGGCATGATGATGATGATAATGTTGATGATCCTACCTCTGAGTCAAAGACAGGTGTCTGTGATTTGTGTTGCTCTTATGGCCTGTGTGATATCATGAGAGGACAGTGCTGTCAGTGGGCAAGGACACAAACAAAAAGGAGTAAACAGCTTTTAAACAACAGGTCGTTACCACTGCCTCATGCAAGAGAGCCAGACTCATCATATGATAACTATAAAGGGGGTGGACAAAATACCAGAAACACCAGAATACACTTCCATAGCCCTGCGGTGAACTGTATGTTAGAGCTTATTGCAGATATTGTATAATGGTGTATGTGTAAGTCAATGAATAACAATAGCAATTGAAGTCCCAAATGCCAAAGTTGGTTTTAGGTAATTTAGAACTATTACATAGTTTGTCCAACATTCTTATACTCTAAAATATCCAGTTGGTCACAGTTCTTTAAACAACATCTAGGGGTATCATGATTCTCCCTTTATGTTATATTTATGTTAAAAAATGACAAAAAAAATTCAAATTTTGATAGATATCAGTACTGTAGTTATTGTTATAGACCTCAAATCCATCTGGCTTTTTTGTCTTCCGTAAATGTAAAGCCTTTAAATCTGATAAAGCTGATGCATGCTGCTAAGTTGTATTCAACTTAATATAATTCTGTTTTGTACTGGGTAGCTGCCTTTGTTGTACCTGCGGTTACTGCTGTCACTGCCTGTGTTGCATCAGTCATATATGCTGCAAAATTATGTAACATTGCGAAGAAAAAATGTCTCAAAAATCATGATAACATGCAGCCAAACAAGCTGCATTGGCAAAAAGTAGATCCTCACCAACCCTGAATGAAACCACATGATGGGATATTTGATGAACAACAACACAAAATACGGATACAGCATTGAGGCTGTAACTAAACTTTATGAGCTTTACCAAACTGCACTGTACTGCGGGTCTAATTTATCGTAAGGTGTTACTGTTATTTTCACTGGAAATTTAAATTAGTCACTTTATCTCTCCTTATTGCTTTATTATTCTGTAAAGTGCTTCAAAGAAACTATACCTCTCAGTAGATACTTCACAGTGTCACTTTTACTAACATTATTCTTTACTTTGAACACACAGAAGAGATTTAAGGCAGCAATTTAGTCTTTCGTAGTAGGTAAGCATATCCAGAAGATAATTACAGTATTTCAACTTCCTGACTGTGACTTAGTTCAATCTAGGATTACTTTTCCATTGTTATTTCCTCTCACGCAGAACCTTTTTAAAATTCATTTATAAAAAATATAATGAAATTCAGTGCATACTCCAAGGCATGGTATGCTATCTTCCATTCTGTCCTTTCGGTATGTTGTGTTTTCAGCACAGCGTGTAGTCATTTGCTTTTTCTCTTAGAGAGTGGTAGGAATCAGGTCTAGTTTAGCCTGGATGTTTTCATTGCAGGGTTTTGTGTTAATTTGCAGAAGGAGGTCACAGCAGGGGGCTCAGCTAACTGAGACAACGCTCAGTGAGGATCCTCAACATTAGAATATGAAAGTTTACAGATCTCACGAGTATTCATCTTGGGGCTCATCCGCTCGCACCCATCACCTCCATCCTCCCCGTCTGCCTTTTTTTTCCTGTCTCTCTAATCCCCCTTCTTCACTCTCTTCTCTTTACCAGAACCTTTCATCTCTCTCCCTGCTACACTCCTGTCACCCCATCACTCTCTTTCTCTCATTTTCTCTCTCTTTCTGTAATTTTCCTCCATGGTGGAATTGGAGAGGGGGGCGTGTTTCACTCTCTGGCTGTTTGTTCTTATTTTTCCATTGTTCATTTGTCTATCTAGTTATCGGGAAATCACTTGTCAAATTTTAAACTCTAATCTCTATTTTACACTATCTTCTCAGGAAATGTATAACACGCAATACTGAACATCGGTTCAACCTGTTTTTGACCCATTCATACGAGACATTGCAGGTTAATCCCTGGTTGACACCATCCATAGGCTCTAGTCTGCAACTAACTACCAGTTATAATTAACCCGTCAAAGAATTTCATTTTGTTCCTCTCTTTTCTCACTGTTTTTTTTAGACAACTCAGGTAGTCCATTACATGAATTTCACTTCATTATCAGTATCATTCAGCAATATTCCTATCCCTAGTACAAATGCCAGTGTGCCAGAGCAACATAGTGTTTGACCCACATTCAGTCGAGGTTGTGATGCCCCATTCAGACTGACCGCTAATGCCTGTGTAACAGGGCTGCGCAATATGGTAAAAAAAATCATATTGTGATTGTGACAGATACTGCAATTGTGATATGATTCCCAGTTAGTGGGAATGCTCATTTTTGCATTACAATTTTCACTGTAAAAATGTTTTCTTTAAATCCTGATGATGAGACATTTCTTGGCGTGTGTTCCACAAACAGTTTTCTTACATCTGGAGAACAACATTTGTTGGCCAGGGCAACTCTGCATCACTACAGTACAATACAGCTGGTAGTCACAAAGTCATAATTACATAAATGTATATAATATCATAAACTTCACTGCATGTTGGTTAGTGGCAGGTAAATATTCTAAAATTGGACTTAAAGCTACTATAATTAAAAGTTCTACGCTTGATAAAATGACTGTATGTAAAAAATGTGTAATGTGAAAGAGCTCACTCATAGTGTTGAACCCACAGAAAATTATCACCCAACACTATCACAGTTTCCTTTGGTTTTTCGGCATGCAACTTGACTGTTTTACCACTCTTATCAGAATCATTTCCAGTTAGTTGTTTTTCAGCAAAAAAAACAATAAAAACCCAATATTCACTACCTGCCCAGCACCAAACGACAGCTAGCTGGTGAATAAAGTGGAGCTTTTAGCAGTTAAAGAGACCGATGTTTCCTTCAGGAGTTGGCGGAGGGCAAAACAGAGCTAAAAGAATTTCAATTCATCAACTGGCCAGGAAAAAAACCTTCAAGTCAACACTAATGTGTCTGCTGGATGTGTAAATAAGTCACAGTTTGCTAACTAGTTTGCCATATCAACTTTATGTCAATCCTGTGTTCACAGCTTGTTACATTACACAAGGCTATTTAAGGTTTAAATATCCAGACGTCATGTAATTTTACATCATTAAACAACATTCTTGTACAGTTTGCACAACAGGTACCAAAAGGGACAAGACATTTTTCTCTGACCACATGGCTCTCTAACTGCTGCTTAAAAGAGACAGTTTGTTTTCATCACTTACTGTGGGCAGAGATGATTTACTGCCACTGCCCACACACTTCTTTGGGCAAAGAAGGCAAATTTATACTTACAGGGCGCGAGACACTACTGTCTCTACTATGGTTCTACCATCTAGCAGATGAGACAGAGTATATTTACAGAAAAATATCTCCAGGTGCAGCTCTATGTGCAGATGCAAAAGGAAAAATGTGACTTGCACCAGACCACCAATAAATTACCAATAATGCAGTAAAAAAAAATTCTACAGCTAACGGAGTAAGGTATTGCTGGTCTTTTGTAATAGTTATACATCTGCATCACTAATGGGTATTGTATGTTTACAGGCAAGAATATTTTTAGGATTGTCAAATACTTAACATTTTAATTAGATTTCCCTGGTCAAATGTGTGTTACTAGGCTATGTCAGCATAGTAGCAAGTCTTGTAAATATGTCAATTAACATGTCGATTCAGATCAGAAGCATAATCACTTTTCCATTTCATCTTCAACAAGGGTGAAATAATCTGGAGCTAATCTATAACAGGCAAATCCAATCACTGAAGCCATTGTCTGTTGTGATTTGAAGCTCTGCCAGACTTTGATCGCCATGGCAGTAAATTGATTAGCAGGGATCTACTGGTCGCTCCTAAATGCTGATCTTGGAAAATCGGTTCATGTCTTTGCCTTAAGCTGAGGTTGTGGTCGAGCTGCAAGCTACTCTCCTCTCCCTGCTGTCCTCTCTGTACGGCTCGGTAACAAGGCAACACAGAAGCTGGTCACTGTTTCTGCCTGCTGCCTTCATTAAGCTAAGCTCTGACTGTTCAGGCTCGCCGGCTGTCTTGTGCAGATTTACAGGAGCAGCCAGGATGGGGGTCGCTTGCAAATATGAATTTAATTAAAAGGGACTCGCAGAAGACAAAACCACTTGAGTTTGAAGGAGAAAAGGGTCAGGTGTGGATCTTAAACTTCGCCCCTCTGCCCTACCCTCTCCACTTGTACCCACTCACTACCACTGCCACACACAGTTCATGCATTTTTACACACGCGCACTCACAGTTTAGCACATTGGAAGAGAAAGGAAAGTGGGAGGCACCTGATCTCTTCAATCATCCTGGTTGCAGTTGTGATTAATGTAAAGTGGTTCTTATTTACAACACAAATTGCCAGGGTAGACAGGTAGGAAATAAAAAATGTCTGGGATGTGTCCGACAGCAAGGGCAAACACCAAAAGAGCTTCAATGTAAAGGGACTAATATGGAGTCAGAAACCATTATAAATGCATTGGCTGCCTCAGTTAGAGCACTTTTACTTCAAATCCTAATGCAGAGATTATTTAAAGTGACAGTTTATTTAATGACAAGAGAGTCTTTGTAATGCTTTCACTTTATTGTATGAAATTTAGAGGATTCTTAACCTTCAACAGTCCCCCGTCCTCTAATCCTCAAACCTTATCTCCACTCAGTATTTTGACTCTCTCAGTCTGTCGACTTCCACATAGCTGGGTGCTTTTTTTATCAGCAGGAGGCTAGGCTGAACAAGTGGTAACTGAACAATGAGAGAGCGACATGAGGGGGTTTTGTGTTTTCAAAGCCTATGACTCGTCTTTCAGGAAATTAGTCATTTTGAGTTAAAGTTCAGTGAAAATGTCTTCTTCTGCTGTCTTCTGTCTGCTTATCAGTCCTGTTTCAACTCTGCCTTTTGTTGGTGTGTGTGTTAAATAAATAAAAGATAGGAGGGTGAGAGAGAGAGAGAGAGGAGTGGTTTAAGTGTGATTTATCTGTGTATTTTTGCAAGCGTCAGTGCAGTTAAACCGTTATTAGGGCCTCCTTCGTTTTTCCTTTCATCTTTACTCCAAAACCTGCATTAGCCTGCGTACCGCTGATACCCTCTAATGTTCCTCTTTCTTTCATTGAATCACCTTTCCCCCTACTGCTGCCCTCATCCTTCCACCTTTCCTATGTTTCCTCACTTTCTTCGACCCCTTCTCTGTATCAGGGCCAAAGGTCACATCTTACAGTTCCTGTGAAATCAATCAAAGGTCAAACCTTTCAGTCTGCCTCAATGGCAGCTACTGAGTGAGGCTGTGTCTTTGTGTGGTAATAGATAGCGGACTGGTCACAGGCCAATGCATGCTGAGGACAAGCTTTCATTTCTTAATTTAGACAATGTATTCATTCATGCAGTCCATCATCAGTCTTGTCCTCATAGCTGTGCATGTATTCATCGCAGATACATGAAATCTACCAGGACTAATAAATGGTTTTATTCTGATGCTGCTCTCGCTGATGTTAGGGTTCACGAGGGAGAGTGACAGATTTAGACAGGTTGACAGGAAAATGATGCAGAACAGAGCAACTGAACAAGTTTGTTCCTAGAAATGTTCAGAGTTGTACAGTGCCTTGAAAAAATTGCCGCATCTTTTATTCATGTTCAGTTGTCGAGGTGTCAAGAGTTTTGTCAAGCCTCTCACTGTTCCGTTAACCTTGTCCCTGTGAAACGCTCTGTCTCTATCTCTTTGGTTAAACATTACTGCCAGGCCACAAGGGGAACGGAGAGAGGAAAGGATGGAGAGAAGGAGCGAAAGATAGAGAGGAAGTGGTTCTGCTGCTTCCCTTCATCATTAAACAAACATGGCCTCATACCAAAACGAGTGCAAGAAGAAAGCAGCGCCATCAGGACAAAAAAGGCACAGAGAGAGAGAGAGGAGGTGGAAGAGAAGAGACTGAGGATGAAAGTGATGAAGAAGAGAGATGGAAATGGAGGGGGGGGTGAAGACAGAGTACCTGTGTGCAGAGCAGAAAGGTGTGCAGTCCATCATCTTCAGACAGGCAGACAGGTCTGTCTGGGGAGTTTTATTTTTACCTCGATATAAGAGCAGTCTGGATCGGCTGCAGCGGTCTGGCAGCACCTTTCAGTGGTTCTAGGACAGCTGTTGTCCCGGTGTGACCATCTTTCACACCTGACAATTCACAATCATACATGTATGCACAAACACACACAGACTCACCAGGCTCCAGGTCAAAGCTTGTGCTGTGTCATGCATCATCTACTGTACACTGTTTGTCAATTAATAATTACTCATCCAAGTGTAAATGCCAAAAACAGCTTTTCAAAGGTTGGACTGTTGGTCTGACGAAACTAGCAATTTCGCTATGTCACCATTACAGTGTCAGCATTTTTCACAGTTTTTTGACATTTTGACAATGATAATTTGATTTACTGAGAAAATAACTGGGAGATTAATCAGCAATAAAAGTAATCATAAGTTGAAACCCTATGGCAACATTTTACCAATGATTTTTTAACTTAACTCAAGGACCCGTTTTGCCTCAGTACATCTACTTCTACCTTTCTGATATATACTACATCTCAGGAACACTTTTTGTTTATCGAGCACCTTCGAAACTCCACCAATCAGCCCCTAACCTGGTTAATACTGATTTTTAGGGAAATGTGAGGATCAAGCAGAAATGTACCTGCTCATTGCCCCCTTTGTTAAATTCATGGCAAACAGTGACTACATGTTGTTACACCAGGCACCTGTCCAAATCTACAGGGTGCAATGTGATCTACTATTGATCTCCTGTGGATCATTGTGTTCAATCTTATAGTATTTATAGACCCAGTAGATCATCACCCCCCCCCTTTCTCTAAGTTGCTGTTAGCACCAGCACAGACACACTGGGAGGAGAATTGATTAACAAATCAAGCCTGTAATTAATTCTTACTGTGATCAAAGACATGGGAGGAAGTCTGTGGAGAGCTTGAGGCACAGGGGTGAGGTGTTTTACAGTGCGGTCCCACCAACTCTTATTACCATGCTGTTTGTTCTTCAAACAGGTAGGTTTTAGATTTAGCATAACGTTGGGTGAATTTCAAATGTCTTAAAAGGTTGCCCTGCCTGTTTGGCATTCGGGAAATGATTAGTACTCCTAAGCTGGTGTGTGTCTTTCTGTTTCTCATGAGATTTGTAACGGACTGTGACGCCCTCACACATCATTGCACATTGCATCTCGGAGCTGCTTGGCAATTCGTATCCATGCGTAGGCTCCTTCATCTTTATTTTTAGGCAATCCTGGGAGAAACTCCTTCTTAAATATGGACTTATCTTAAATACGGAGTAGGAAGTATAATTGTCTTATGTCCCAAAGCAGTTGTTTTCTGGCCCCAAAGTTGGACACATTTGGTTGGGAAGCATTTACGAAAAAGACTCAAAAAAGCTCAAACTTAAGGTGAATCCTTGGGGAATTTCAGATGCATAGTTTTTGCTTGTACTCTCCTCTGCTTGAAAAACCAAGACCGTTTACATTTTTCTCACTCTTAACTGTCTTTTTCTTACTGTACATCTGTTTGCCTCCACTCTCTATAATGTCCCATTTTCTCATGGATGAAAAAAACTGACCCATTTCCACTGTGTTTGTGTTTTTTTGTGCAGGTTAGCTCTGTATGTGTACGAGTACCTGCTGCATGTAGGAGCACAGAAGTCAGCACAGACCTTTCTCTCAGAGGTAAGTCACAAAGACGCTTTATGTGTATGTGTGTGTGTGTGTGTGTGTCAGAGAGCACAGTCCATGTACTTTATGTGTCCATTCTGAAGGGTGGTCTGACCCTTATGCAATGTGCCCAGTAAGAGTAGCAGCTAATTGAATTAGCTGGGCCTTACAGTGCTGAGCCAACAGGTCGGTAGCCGCAGACAGGCTTTTTAACATTAGGGTTGTATTTAGTGGGACTGGAGCCGGAGCACAGGGAGAGTTACGACGCTCAGCCTGGAGCTGACGTCTTCGACTGACATCATTCTCTGATCCGCTCAGCAGCTGCGTCTCAGTCGATCTCTTTCAATCTCATTCTTGTCCTTTCAGTCCCCCACTTTCTCTTGTGATCTATCTCTCCGCCGCTCTCCCTGAGAAGCAAGCTTGTCCTCGCTTTATTTCCACCGAGGTAAAAAGGTGATGGGTGAAAATGAGGTCAGTTGATTCTGGTGCTTCGGCTGTAAATGACGGTAAATTACAATGTAGAAGACAGTGGCTGGAGGGTTGTTGTACATCAGCCAGAGGAAGAGGAGAACAAAGAGAGGGGGATGGAAAAGGTTACATCATCAGCTGGCACCAATTCTCATCACTCTGACTTAGTGTGTGTCCGTGCACATATGCATTCACACACACACACACACACACACACCTCTGTCTCTCTGACACCCTTTCCTCTCTGCCATATCGCTTGCTCTCTCTTCCGCAGATGTGGGAGATGAATAGTATAGGCGGTGTCGTATTCAAGTGTGGGAACGCATTAGCTAAGAGTGCAACAAGTATAAACACAGCCACTTGTATACAATACAAATGGGCGTGCATGCATGAACATGCACACACACACACACACACACACACACACACACACAGGGTAAACATACGCCATAATGTTGCTCTTGCTAGAGTAGTGGGGTGGAGTAAAACATGGCTTTAAAGGCCTGTTATCCACGTTTTATCATCCACATCTGTTTACAGTGTATCCTCAGGCTCAGGAAACAAGAGCCCAGAAAGACGAGTCACGAATCAGACCCAAATACCTAAACGTAAATATCAAATGAAAGACAGGCCGCTCAGAAGAACAGAAAACAAGAAACCATGCAAACCCTGTCCCACTAAATGAATGGCTCCAACAATAAAAATGAAAATACACTTAAACCCTAAAAGAATAGATGAGGAGAAAAAAACAGGAGAGCGAGAATAAAAAGTTTAAAATACAGTCAGTTTGAAGTTTATTCATATGGGTAGAAAGGAATCTCTAAAGGTGGAGCTTTTCTAAATCTCAGTCCTCAGTGTCCTCACAGCAGCCCCTGCAACACACAGCCTACATCTGCCAGTAATCACACTAGAAGGACCTCGCTGTAGCATGGTGAAGGTAAATGAATGAACCTCCCGGGAGTGCAGACCACAAGAAGACAGGATATGCGGGCACAGTCAATGCTATTTTCTTCTACGCTTTCCAGATGAAGGGGGAATAAAAGAGCATGCTAAAAAAGTGTCCTGACCTGAACTGTCTGCAGTCGTGTGTGGACTGAGCTACAGCCAATTAAATGTGAGAAATGAGGGATGTCATGCCCATTCTGCATCTTTTGTACCATTTGAGCAATTATGGGAGAATAAATCCTTCTTTGTCATGGTGTATATGGAAATTGCTGGTCTATAATGTTTCAAGTTAAGCAGTGTCTTTACTAGAACTGCTAACTTAGACTGAAAGCATGTGGGATAAACAAAGAGAGGCAGTTCCTGAACCCCCCCCAAAAAAAAAAGACTTCAAAGCAAGGCATTCCTTCTAAAAGTCAGTTTGTCTGATCTGCAGCTGAGGTCAGGACGCTCTGATTATTAAAAGTACAGTGAATCAGTTGTTCCTGTTATTTTAGCGCTTTTTCACTCTGCTAGTAGAGCAGGTGGCACAATAGTCTTTCTTTCTTTCACCCATATGAAACATTTCAGGGAAGGATATTAAAAAGATGATCATACTTGAAAAGTCGGAGAGAAAGAATGATGTAAGTCTGTTTATAGAGAGGAGAGGCAGACTAAACAATAGCGTCATAGTCTGATAGAAGAAGCCTGACTGCTGCCCACAGCTGCTGCTCAAACTGTTAGTTGCTTGTGTGTCTGTGTCTTTGTATGTATCTGCACAGCAGTCGACATTGTGCCAAACATAAATCGTCCCACTGTCAGCACTCATGTTAGACACTAACCTTGACAGAGGTGTTAAGGCGTCAAAATGCTTCAACTGAAGTGTTTGTCAGATGGTGTTGGAAATCTTCTTCCCCGACACCTATTGTGGAACTAGAAGACTGCGTTTGGGATGATGATCCTGTGGGACCCAGGGCAAATCTCGCGGGAGTGGGAGGTTTTGACTTTTGCTGCCTGTGGTCAAACAATACTTGAGGAGACAGGGCTCTAGTTGGAACTATCATTGGGATTGACTATTTACTAAGCCCTGACCCCCTTGGTTACTGTTGCTACATCTGTCAATCTTTCTGTGCCTGTGCAGCACATTATGCTGTTTTTGCTGCTGTTTTTGAAACAATGGGTCCTCGATTTCAGACAATTAGTGCTTTAATATGCACTTAAAGGTCCAGTGTGTAACATTTTGGAGGATCTATTGCCAGGAAGGGAATATAATATTCATAGGTATGTTTACATTTGTGTATAATCAACTGAATATAGAAAGTTTACAGTAACCCAGAATGGAAAAACCAGACACCGGCTGTAGATAGGGCCACTTGTATTTCACTGCCACCATGATTTCTCCTACACATTTCACAGCACGGTCTCATTCCCAGGTGGTCAAATACAGAAACAAAGGGTGTTCAGGTAGTCACAATCTGGAACTTCACTGCTAGATGCCACTAAATCCTACGCACTGGTCAGAGAGCGCATTAACATGCATTGTAGTAACCTGATTGTTGTAAATGCGCAATACATGCAGCAGGTCAGTAACCAGATTTCTCCCCTGACCTTATTTTGCAACCCTGGCTAACGCAGCCTATATAATGACAGAATGCACTTTTTGTTTGCTATGTGTCTGGTTAACAAAAATAGCTTCTCATTTCATTTGCTGGCTGAAATGATGGTTTTTATCAGGCATTACCTGGATCCCCTGTTCGCTGCTTAACTCTACGCGGTATAAACTTCCCTAAATCCAATATAGCAGGACAGAGCTGCTATTTTACCCTAAACCCTGAATGCATCCAGGACCAACTCGATACAACACAGTGGATTTGTTAGTTATAAACAGGGCTTTATTTTCTAACATGACCTGTAACCCCGCTAAATAATGTATGAATTGCTTGGCCTTAGAAGTAACACACGGTTGGGTACAGTATAACAGGCAGGAAAGAAGGCGGAACGTGAACTTCTCACCCAAGATCACCTTTGAGGGGAAGGTGGCAATGGAGCAAGCAAAAATACATAAAAGAAAGAAAGAAATCTTGTAAATATAATAGTAAAGACAGAAGGAATGCAGGATAGAAAGCAGCTGTAAGGAAGGCCAGAAAGAAGCAAAGAGTGAATGAAACACTGGAAGCAGAAGGACAGATAATGTGGGAGAGGAGCAAACTGAAGGGCGTGTGGGTTGTACAAAGGCTAGATTGGGATCCTCAGGCTGGTACATGTCTCTGACCTCAGACTCTGCACATCCCCTGACTCAGTAAACACACACACATTTGCACACGCACTCTTTCATGTACTTGTGAATAGACGGGCTTTCAGACACACATATACTCAATTATGCACTTATGAATCCATGGCACGAGAATCATAATATAATTACATAATAGCATGTGTTATAAGAATTCCCTTGCACCATCTCCAACCTTGTAAAGCGGGTAATTCAGATGTCAGGCATGTTTTTATGCTTAATATGTTTCTCTGTGTCTCTCGTACTCACTTTCTCTGTCCAGATCCGATGGGAGAAGAACATCACATTAGGAGAACCTCCGGGGTTCCTCCACTCATGGTGGTGGTGAGTGTTTTTGTGTCTAATGATTCAAGTTACATTCCTCTTCATGCTGTTTTTTCTTCATTCAATCGTTGACAGTATTAAATAAAGAGATCATTCTCTCTCCTTCTCTTTTTTTTTTTCTTTTCTCTTTTATCATAATACTTCTGTCTGTTTGCGTCTCTGTGTTGTAGTGTTTTCTGGGACCTGTATTGTGCGGCTCCAGAGAGAAGAGACACATGTGAACACTCCAGTGAGGCCAAGGCCTTCCATGACTATGTGAGTCTGCACTGATGTACCTTGCTCTTTCTGGCTTCATGGCACAGATTAGTGCAGGAATTTTGCTGGGACAGCCATATTGTAGGGAAAGAGAGTGTTAAATATCAAGTAAGTAAACAAGGCCTTATAAAATAATAATTTGCTATATAGATAATACAAAATATATAACCATGAAGTGAATAATCCTGATACATTTTTAAGTTTAGCTGTTGCTTTGGTCTGAATGTTTGTCTGGATTGACAGTCAAAGACTTTCCGATAATAAATAGCAGTATGAAACGTGACCTGGCCTTTTAGAAAAATTGCATTGTGAAAATAAAACAGACTTTATAAATTTACTTTCTGAAAGCTGCTGCTGAAATGAAATTAAAACTAGCTGTAGTAAACTGGAGTAGGATAAAATGATATGTCATATTCTTGAGTCTTGAACACATATGAGATAATTCCATGGATTGATAATTCCGTTGTTATATATTTTGTCTGTATAAATTCATACAAAAATGGATTTCATAATTAGGGATGCACCGGGAAATTATGGGTCGATACCAGTGTTTTTTCGGCTGATTTTGTTGTTAGATGCAAGACACAGAGGTGATTGTTTTTCCAATATCCCATTCAGAAATAACCAACACAGCATTTAACCAAATGATGAATAGTATACTTTTTAGCAGACAGGCCGATACCGATGTTCAGCCAATATATCGGTGCATCCCCATTCATAATGTCTTTTTTATTTATTTAATATTAACACGTTGGGATTCCATAGAATTAATATTGACGAGCTGTGTTCAAACTGGTGTTAAAATGCTATAAGTACAATCCAAAAGTGAATCATCAAAGCATGGCAGATAACAACTCACTCAATTTCCTGCTTCCTACCAGTTATGTTTTTTTTTTTTTTTTTTTTAAACACACTTTGAAATATTACAGGTTACTAGATCATGCAAAGAGCAATATGGTTGAAGGCAATCTACAAGTGACTTGCTGGGGCTGTTTTTTAATTACAATAATACAAGAAAACTGAGGATGAGGATTCAGAACTTATATCAGGTGCAACTTTTGGAGCACATTTAGGCCATAAAGTTGATTCACCAACCTTCATCAGTTTCATCTAATCCCAGAACTATATACTTAACACTGTTGAGTTCTCAAATGGCTGCAACTTGTCTTTACTGTCTTTTATGGTTTTATAAAATAGTTTTATCTCTTCGTGAATCTTTGATCTGGAGTGGTGTTTAATTGAATGCTTGTTGTGATGTTCAAAGTGTGCGATAAAGAAGTGTAGAGAACAGCTTAAGGTGTGTAGTAGTAGCAGCTGTTAAAATGCTGCACACACACATATTTGCCCAAAGTATTGTGAGCACATTATGCTGAGGTGCAGACTGTGCAGGCAGGCAGTGTAGCCCGTTTGGTGGAAACATTGTTTATTGCTGTGTTTTCTCAGTGTGGCTCCACTTCACTGCTGTAATTCCCGCACATCAAGGCATGGGTTGATTTAGTCATGCACCATCCAGTAACCGGAATACAGTGAGCAGTGCCAGAGCTCTTGAAGTTTTAGATTAGCTGGTGACTAAGAGAGAGGAAGTGCAGCTCTCCTCGCGGGAAGTTGCGATGTGGAGGAGGAGGGAGAGGGATGTGGAGGGGTCTTCTCTCTCCTGCTTTTTATGTTGTTGTTTTCCCACTGTAGCCTGAAGTCTGACTCATCAGATTTGTCTGTGCTGTGGTTTATTGAGATGTATTGTTGGAAGTGCACAGGTCAGGGGTTTCTGCCTACCCCAGCAGGATCGGCCCTCCTCTTCTCTGTGGTTCTCTCCCTCTTTCCCTTTTGGCTGCAGAGCTGGTGGGGGCTCTCTTCTCTTTTATCTTCTTGTAGTTAGGTGTATGTGCCTGTGTATGTGTCTGTGCACACGCAGGTGATGCTGCTGATGCTGCCGATGATGATCAGGGTGATGAATAGGCACTCCCAAGGACGAGGCAGCTATGTGATGATGTCATCCTGGCTCCGAGGATGGGAGCTGGAGGGCAGCACGACCTCAGCCCTGGGAGACAGACAGAAAGGAGAGGAGAGAGGTGGAGAAAAACAGGGAAACATGGATGGAAAGAGAGAATGAGTCACAAAGAGGGAAAAACAGTTAGAAAAAGACACCTTTTTTAAGGAGGAATTTATCACAATTATCAACACCAAAAAAAGCAAACACGTTTACCGTAATTAAATCTAATTGTGCTCGAGATGACAACAACAGTATCTTGTTGTTTCTTCTTATCTGATCAGAATCAATTCCATTCAGGATATATTTGGAATCTATCTTAACGTCATTAGCAGAGGCCACCAGCAACATCTTATTCTTACATTTCCTGCAGGGGTGTAATCAGAGAATTATAATTAGACCAATTGTAATTAGACCAAGGTCACTTTCAATCAACTGCGCCAATGCTGCGCTGCTTTTTCAGATCCAATCAGAGGTACTACCCACATGTCTGCCGCTCAATTAAAACAAAATGAGGGGACAACTGCGGTGGCCGTCGTTGTAAAAAGTAGCACAGCTTAATTTGATGCTGGTGTCTCTCTTTCAGTCTCCTGACTTTGAGACTGATGGAGATTTTAATCAGACATTTTGATGGTAATTATTTTCAGATAGCTAATTACTGAGTGAAGTCCTAATTAATGCTGGGGAGATGTAGGAGCTCATTCGCATCATCTTTGGGTCCCTTTCCTTTGATAATTGATGGGATTGTGACAAAGCTTTTGACTTGATTTGCACGATTATCCCAGTTTGAACCACCTACTGTAGATACAATTGGCTCTGAGTAAATGTGATTTAAAGAAACACCGTCTTAACAATGTCTGTTTACATGGGCATGATGTTTTGCACGTGGTTGTGTACTGTAAATGTCGATCATATCACCAGACCAGTGTGCGAGGATGGTCTTCTAGGACATTAATCCAGTAATCTAATGTTAAAAGGGAAAGAAAGAAATGACTGATGAACAAAGTGAATAGAGATGCAATGTTATTGATTTCCATCCTCAGACGAGGCTTTTCAGGCATCAGAAAGGCCGTTTACAGTTCTGTTAAGTGCTTTGTAAATTGTGTTCTTGATACTAAATGAGCGGTTTCCATTTGCAAGGGGCCATGAAGTCATAAAAACAAGTTATTTTTAAATTCTTACGCCTGGCCCGGAAATGGTCTTATTGGAAAGAAAATCAGCTGCTCAGTTGCTTTTCTGTCTTTGAAGAAGAGGGCATCAATCCAAGCAGGTCATTTCAGGCTTTTCCTAATACTAGCTCGTCTTAGCACAGCATATACATTAACATGGAGGCATTTATAATGCAGCTACATTGCAGTGTCTCATGATGATAAATAAAGGGAGAGAAATATGATAGTAATCTCCTTTTGAACTGATAGTTGGTACAAATGTTAGAGAAACCACTTTAATTTCTGTGATCTTTAACAAAATATGGACAAATTAAAGCAGAACGAGAAAGAATCGAGCCCGCAGGAAATTGCTTGTAAGAACTGTAGAAATAATACTGAGCATATTAGCGGCATTTCTTCTACTACATTATGACATTTAGACCCTTTAAAATGTTTGCTGTACTGAAAAATTGTTCATTTAATTGAAATACAAACGTCTCCATATGAAGTGTGTTGGAACACGATTGTGTATTTGTGTGTGGCATTTTGAGTTTGGGGAATAATTGTACACGTACATGCTGCATGTTCACATTGCCCTCAGTGGATTATTCATGCAAGCTCTGGAAGAGACAGTCTAGAGGTTAGAGGAGCAGACTTGTGGTAGACGGGCTGATGAGTTAGAAGAATTTAGGAGAAGTGATGAAAAAAACTCCACTGAGAAAGATACCTCACTCCTGATTTCAGGAGATTATCAGTGTCTGACAGTTGTACTGGCTGTACTGTGCAGTCTCCAGATAAGAAAGTGCTTATTAACTGAAGTCGTTAGTCCTCTTGGATGAATCGTGGTTTTTGTATAAAAAATGATAATTGACAATGAGAATAGGCTGTGAACGGAAATTTGGAGGTGGCTATGAAAGTTTTTTGTAATGGCCTAAATATGTTCGATTACCATTATCACAGTTTGTGCTTTTAGCTTTACATATTTATCTCATTAATGTGTGAATGTGTGACAGATTGTCACAGAGGAAAGCCCCCCCAAAAAAACAGTTTAGATGCTCTCCAGTCAACCAGAAGAAGAAAAAGTAGACAAACATCAGGGAAGCAGGCCACACATGCAGAATCAGCCGGGCATGCAACCTCACAGGGTGACAGGCGAAGATGGGCATTAAAATTGAAAAACTGAAATGCAGAGACTCAGACAGACTAGCTGGCGAATATAACCCATAAACATCCCACAAAATTCTGAGAAATGTGCTGACACAATGCAATGCATGTCTTTAAATTATTTATATAATTTTCCTAACAGTATTTTTCCGAACAAATGAAAATATGGCCAGTGGGATCAGGCAATTTAATTTAATTTAATTTAAACAAGTTTGAATGTTTTTTAAGTACTTTTTAGAGCCAAGAGAGGTCCTGATACTAGTATTCAGTTTCCTTTTTAGCATTATTTTAAGATCATGGTTCCCAACCTTTTTGGCTGGTGACCCCTTAAAAGGAAATAATGTATGTTTGCAGGTACAACTGCAACCAACAATAATCTGCCAATTAATCATCTAATTAATCATTTGGTTCATAAAATGTGATAAAAAGCAAGAGACATGTATGTGTTTTGTTAATTTGCAGTTAGGGCACATGTTGGTTTACCTGTCTAGTGTATAAAAAAAATCTCTTCCTCAAATATTGAATCTTGTTTTGTCTGACTAACAGTCAAACCCCCACAATATTCCATTTACTATGACATACAACAAAGAACAGTAGCAAATAAGCTGAAACTTATGAATGTTGCATTTCTGCTGCATTTTTTGCTGGTTAAATGACTGAAGCGAAGAAACAATTGGTCAGCAGATTGTTTCAGTTTTACTTGTGATGCCTCACGTGTTAGGACCAAAGTGTGGACATGTTGTAAGTTGTGAGCAGTTCATGCAAAGAGTGATTTTTTTATTTATTATTTTAAAAAGAATGAAGAGGTTTCACAAAAAAAAAAAAAAAATTCTTTAATGCTCTCATGAACCCTAAGATTTATTTAGGTAGACCTTTGGAGGGCCCACCCCCAGGTTCGGATTTAATGTTTTATGACTTTACAATCTGACAAAAATTTGTAAATAACATGCAAATAAAAACTGGCATCAAAACTAAATTACTTGATAAACAAAAAGGGTGACAGATGGATGAACTAGAGAGCGAGCAGTAGACACAAAATGTGCTGTAGATAGGCAGCAGTGTAACAAGTATTTAAAGCAGGGAGAGCCTGGTGTATCATTGTGTGGCATCACTGTGGGAGATAGCAGGCACACAGCAGTTAGAGGGGAAGAAGAGATCAAGAGCCAGTGCCAAGAGCAACCCCCTTTGATAAAAATGCTCCGTCTCACGCTGCTAGATCTTACATTCATACTTTCTCACTCATGCATGGGAACGTATTCACACCACTCAATTTAACAGCAGCATGCATATTCTGTTGTTGTTGTACAGCCAAAGGGTACGCACATTTGTAAATATGTAATAAAACACATCAAAACTGCTTTATTCATTTAGACCCTGATGCACTCTCCAGAGTGTGCGATATCTCTGGAAAAACAAGTGCATGCATACTTTGTGCTGCTGAAGGACAGGAAGGAGCTTCGACCCTGGGGTTGCACTGAAAACAGCTCCTGCACTGAGAAACATGTACTGTACAGTATGAATGAGCGCTGTTATAAGAGAGCCTGAGAAGGACACTCATACACACACTTGACCATGGACGTGTTTTCTGGTTTCTGTGGTCTTCTTGGTGCTTTGTTTTACTCAGAAAATGTGTCTTTCACCTTTCTGTTTAATACTGATGTTCTACAAACTTAAAAACCCAGTAACACACACAGTACTTTCCATAAAGTTAGAAATAGAAAATTCTGTAATGTTGAAATGATTAATTGTTAATGTTTAATTTCTTCATAGCAAGGATGGTAATATGAGTCAACCTTTTTGGGCTTAAATCTCCACTTGTACCCAGGAAATATTGAAACACAATGGTCAGACCGCCATGAAATTCACTAACCAGAGGATAAGCCCTTCTCTTGTTGTGCCACCAACCAAAATGCCCACTGTGGATGCAAGATTATGTTAAAATGATCTCAAATTAACTTGTTTTGCCTCCAAAGTCTTTCATAAGAAATGGTCAATTTGAAAGAATGTTAGAAATGTTTTCAAATCACTGCTCTTTTCTACATAAAATAATACTGTTTAGAGACACTCTAAGAAGCCCAGATCAAATAAAGTCAATATTCCACCTCAGCAATCCAACTTTCGTGCAGCTACGTTATTGACTGTGGGACTTACTTTCCCCTGAAGTCGTCTTCTCAGGCAGAGCTGCCTCCCAACAAGCTCCACCAATTCATTTCTCCGTAAAACTTTTCTAACCTTCGGTCTAAGCCGAACCATCTATAACTTGTTTCTCCAAATCTGTGTTGCATATTGTAGCAATTACCACCAGCTGCATTAAGCCTTTTGAAGATAATGTCACCTCATACTGGAAGTAATTATAAACTGATTATTAGTTAGTTCCTTTTTACTATTTCAGTTTTCCCCTTGGGCTTGCAATTTTTGAACATTACTATAATTTATCATGAAAAAATACAAAAAGTGCTGCCAACTCCATCACATTTGTTCTGAAAGGAGGCTTTCCTGTCTGCAATAATAACACTAAAAAAACAAGGAAGGGCGGATATTTTATTATCTGATTATGGATTAGCATAAAACAGAGCTGAGAACGAATGGCTTGATTCAGTGGCATAAAATGCAAACTTGAATCTTGACCAGAACCTGTGTGTTTGTTTGTGTGCGCATGCATATGAAGAGACAGAGCAATACAGAGAGGACAGAGACAACCTAGAAAGAGAGACTCTGTTGGCTTCAAGCATTGTGGGTAACAAGCTGATTCCAACCAGTTGAGAACCAATGGGGGTTGGGGAGACCCCCAGTCTGTTTCCAGGGAAACAGAGCCCTTTCTCCTCTCTGTTTCTCTCTGTCTCTCTCTCTCTCTCTCTCTCTCTCTCTCTCTCTGTATATGTCTCTCTGTCTCTCTCTCACACGCTCCCATGTTCCTTCTCGGCGGTGTTGAGGAGGAGGGAGATGTGGAGGTGACTCACTGTAACATCATTGCCATGGCAATGAAGAGCGAGCCGAGTGTAGGGGGAGTGAGGGGAGGAAAAGAACGGGAATTTCCATAGGTTGAGCAGAGATGGAAATGGTTGTCACGATCTCCGGTAGTTTGAAAAATAAATGTCAATGTTGAGTACTTACTGTATGCTGGGCTGCTTATGTGTTACTTCTCTGCATTTCTTTAGAAAAACACTCCTCACTCTGTTTCTCCCATTTTTTCCCTCCCCTGCTTGTCCCCCTCACTCTCCACACTGCTTCAACCTCTCTCTCTTTCACATCAGCAGTTTTTTTTGTCTCGTCTTCATTCCCTCTGCCTATCTCCGTCCCTGCTCTCTGTCCTGCATTCCTCTTTACGTCTCTTATCATCTTCCTTCCTCTTTAGCTGGCCTGTTGCGCACAGCCCTCTGGTCTCAGAGGAGCGTGCTTTCCACTGGCGTTACGCTGAGTCATGTCACATGCGTGTTTGGACATGCCGCGGTGGAGTGTTAATGTGATGTTGACATATGCACGCCTTGCTGCTCTGCAGCGGGCAGGGGCAGAGATGGGGGCATGGCGCAGAGTGGAGGGGAGAGGTTAAGTGAGGGCAGGGGAAGACAAGAAGGTGTACGAATGAGAACAAGCTCTAACAGAGCTGTGGATATGGAACAGTAGTTTCTGGTTTGACTGCAGTTATTATTATTGATTATGAAAATAAGGGGCTTAGTCAGGAGCATATGTTGTGTGTCTGCAACAGTCTAAGGAAAAGTGATATAGTCCTATCTGAGCTTTCACACATGCAGCTTTACCCAGCAAGCTTCAAGGATAATTCTGTTTGATTTTATTTTAAGTCTACTTTCATATTTACTAAAATCTTTAATCACAAGAGACTGGGATGAAATATTAGGATAAAAACAGTTTGAAATCAGTCAAGTGAGCACATTTTGTGTGCATTAGACACTGTGTAGTTTAACATCCATTCTTCCCTGACCCATCTGGGAGGAAAGCTATAGAAATGCTGCAAAGCGTGCAGAGCAGCAACCTTACAGGCTATGTGTGTAACGGATTATAGTGAATGATCCAGAGATTGAGCTATAGAAGTTGCAGCAGGACTACGGAGGGAGAGCAGGAGGGCAAAGCGCGAATGCTGACATGATCAGACTGGCACGTTATCTCTTTGACCCCAACTAACCCCAGTGGTTTTTTGCTGTTGTAGACACCCATATCCTTATCTCGTACTGCCTCTTGTGTCTGGCCTTCCAGCACTAGAAGGGCTGCAAGATGAGACACAGAAAGCAGCTTCTCACTAGTCATTCCTGTGGCTTGAATTGATGAGTCTTTGTATCAGCAGTTATGCCAGTTTTTCTAATTCCAATCCACTCATCAATCTTTGCAATTGCACTATGATATATTTTAAAATAATTTGATCAATTTAGTGTTAAAGATCACTAAATGTGTGGATTTCAGCTGAATCAGTAATCTGTTTTTGCATCGATCTGCCAGACCATGACACAGTCTTCGCTTCATCTCAAGTCGTGGCTTTTAAATCTTCCTCTGTGTCTCTCTCCCCTTTCCTCTCCTCTGTGTTCAGTCCATCTTCCTTATCTCCCCTACTGTCGTTGAACCAAGTGAGATAGTGGTGGGAGAAGTGTGGCTCCCCAGCACCAAAGTGACTATCATTTTCAGCTCTGTATGCGTATCTGACAGTGCATCAGCCTGCAGCTCCACCTCACATATTATACAGCTCCTCGCAGCCTCAAAGATGTTTACAGGGGTCGATAATGACATCAGTGATAAAGGAAACACGACCAGTGCTCTCTCCCCCCTTGACTGTCAGCCCCTGTGCAGCTGATATCACCTATACCTGTAATCACCCAGTAAGACTAGGTAGATTAGTGTTGTGCTGCCATTTTACCTGGTAATCACCTGTAATGTTACACTAGAGAGTGTCTGGGTGCTAGGGGGAATTCTGTTGTGCCGGATAATGTGTTGCTGATAAAGAGGTGGGAAGGTGGACATTGATAGGCAAGGATGTTGTGCAAGTTGATATAGCCTACTGGTTTAGGCCGAGACGTAAACACATCAGCCATTAATGGATAGTGACAACTATAGAGTGACAGGAAGGGGGGGAGAGAGGGGGGATGACACGCAGCAAAGAGCCACAAGTTGGAGTCGAACCCATGGCCACTGCAGCAAGGACTCAGCCTCGGTACATGGGTCGCCAGCTCTACCCACTGAGCTAACCAGGCACCCACTTTATCCTATTTTTTAATGAAGGCTCATAGATTACCTTAAACAGCTAGTAGATTTTATTTATTTTACTTATTCTAAATAAGTATTGCATTTATTGGGGACTATTTTCAGCCATGGATGTATACATTCTTTTAACGCTCTAGTTACGGCAGCAGGGAAGTGTGTGTGGGATTGCCGCAGTATAAACTACAATTTCAGTGTACAAAAGTCTATACAGAGGAATCAGCTGTATCAGGCCAGACAGCTTTTGATCGTCACGCCAGGAAAATGACGATTGGACTGTGTTGATTTCACTAGACGTGCAGTAAGCTGTGTTACATGGAGACCTGTGTTTCTAGCCTGCACCGTAACACCAGAAGAGTTCATTTAGCTCAAAAAATCAAGCTTAGAATATTTTTAAGGAGAATGACTTAATCTTGTAATTTTTGTACTTGAAAACATAATACCTAGTAACATAATAAGTAAAGTTATTAATCAGGAATGTTTCTGAAACTTACAAAAGTAAGTTAGTGCCATGGATGTACTCAGTAGTTTTTTGTTTTTGTTTTTTCTTGGCAGATTGAACTCAGCCAGATATTGTTGCTAAACAGCGGAGATCTGGGATGAAGTGCATAGAGAGAACACTTTTCCCCCTCGCTGCTGTGTTTTACTGGTGTAACATATGGCATGTTTTGGTTAAGAAAGAGAGCTTTGAATGCCAGAGGGTGATTTTAAGCCTATCTGCCTTGAAATTGAAAAGTGAGTTTGGCTCAGGATTGGACAGTGGAGCGTGTTGATCTGTCTCTGGTCGCCACGGGAGACTGTGAATAATACATGGTTAAAAGCAGAGCACACCCATTCTCATCTCTGCGCTGTTAAACACACTTTTTCTCCTCTCTTTCTGTCTCTCTTACTTCTGTGCCGCCTGACTGTGTTTTCTTAGTTATAGATATGGACATACTCTAGTTATGCTCTTGAGCGTGACTGGCAGTTATATTTTGTGCATGTACACTAATGCAGAAATCAATCTTCTTATTGTGTTTCCGCTCTCACACTTTAATGTGCATATGTGAATGTGTGTTTTGCTTGTGACTGTGTGCGTGCATGTGTATGTGTATGTGTCATGCAGACTGGTAGCATCTCTTCTTTCCATTCCCCCTCCCCTCCCCTGTTCAGGAAGTGGACTAATGGCATTTGAGAGGATGGAGAGAGTGGGAAAGAGGGAGAGGGAGGAGGGACGGAGTTCCTTCCTGTGTGGTTTGTCATTTGTAGATCCTGTTGAACTGCTGGTGGCCTTGAGACTCAGTGGTAACCCTTACACACCCTCCCATTGCCCCCCGAGATCCTCCACCTAGAAGCTCTCCAAAGACAGCCAGCATATAGAATGAGTGATACTCTCACTGCTTTCTCCTTTTGTGCCATTCATCACTGTAATTGAATCCCCAAAGAAAATATGTTCACCCCACTCACCGGTCATAGTTCCACTATTAGCTTAAAAATTACAACTGACTTAAACAATTGATCAATTATTTGATTGATAGAAAAGTAAGGAGGCAACTTTTTAGATAGATTTTTGGATGTATTAATTGTTCAAGTACTTCTTTATAGTATAAATCCCAAATATCCTCTGGTCCCAGCTCCTTAATTATGAGGGTTTTCTTAATTGTGAGGGTTGTGACGGTTTTTGACTGTTTTGAAGGCATCACCTCATGCATTAGGAAGTAGCTTCTTTTACATTTTATAGAGCAAGCAATTAATCGATCAATATCAATAGAAAATATTATCAACAATGAAAAAACACGTAGTTGTAGCTCTATTCAATATTTTGATGGAGAAATTGTTTCAAGAATAAGGCTGCTGTTAGTCTACTGTACATGTTTCTTAGAAAATCCCATTAAAGGTCCAGTGTGTAACATTTAGGATGATCTATTGGCAGAAAGTTAGGTATGTTTTCATTAGTGTATAATCACCTGGAAATAAGAATGTGTTTTCATGACCCTAGAATGAGCCATTTTTATCGACAGACCTCCTCCACGGTGGTCGCCATGTTGGACCACCATTTTCTCTTCAGTAGCCCAGAACAGACAAACCAAACACTGGCTCTCAATAGGGCCTTTAACGTGGTTGTTTTTTTGCACGTTTCGCAGCCACTGTAGTTTCTCCTGCACACTTGGAAGGCTGAGCTGCAGTCAAATGGTTGCATATTGCAACTTCACCACTAAATTCTACATACTAATCATTTAAATAGCCTAACCACAACCAATAACGTATCAGTCTATCAGTCCCAATACTTTTAGAATATGCTTTATGGTTCTCAACCCATTCATTCCTCTTTCTTCGAAAACTGTTTATAGTTCTATAGTTTACATCCTACAATTAATGTCCTAAAACAGCTGTAGTTTTCCACAAATGCTGCTTAAACAGGAGTATAGTGCAATCATTGGGGACAATTACCTACTACCTAATATGCTATCTATGCATGTATATATATATATATATATGTGTGTGTGTGTGTGTGTGTGTGTGTGTGTATCTATATGTGTATATGTATATGTAAACACATTTGGCTGAGTAGCGAGTACTGCTGCAGGACAGTGTTCGTGGGATCGATGATTCAGAACTACAATGGCCATAATGAAGGAATAGCCAGTGCGACAATGTGGCTCATTTGTTTGTGTCTAATAGTTTTTGGACAACAATGGAGGAAGAAGGCTTTGGCTACACCGGCTGAGACACTGAGATTTGTTGACAACAAGAAAAATATAGAATGTCCTCAGCCCTATCCTTTAAGTCTACGTCCAGACGTGTGATGGAAACACATTGTTATGGGGCAGTATATGAATAATAATTTTAAAAAAAATTTGAATGGGACAGAGCTGATTTGTGTGGAAGCAAAGTGTGCCTGTGAGAGACAGAGAGGTGCAGAAAGCAGACAACGGCCGGTGCAGGTTGAGACAGAGAGAGAGAGAGAGAAGATAGACACAGACAGCCTTTTGAGATTCCACTCACGAATCTCTGAGTATCTCTCAGTCTCTGAAGTATTGAATGAAAATGACTCCCCACCTTCACACAGACACACACACAAAGTATGCATGCATCACGCACACACATTAGCGAGGAACACAATCGGTAAACATATAGGGATGAAAGAGTTTGTGAGTTATCTCATTAAGTATTACTGAGCCCTTTAGTCTGATGGGATTAGTGTACTGTGAATGTAGTATGGACAAAGTCTGATTAGGTTGTAAAGTAGAGAACTGTAATGTAATTGCACTGCATTTCAATGTCTCCAGTTTTTGCATTTTCTACAGGAAAGCACAGCATGTTTTGATCGCGTTAGATAAAATGTCTCAATCTGCATGTTTTTTGGGTTGTTTTTTTTCCATAATGAGTCAACTCTCATTTCGGCACTCGTTCCACAGTCCTGCAAAGAAAAGGACTACCTTTTTAATTCACTGATCTCATTTTTTCCCCCCCTTTTTGGACATCTTGTCTTTGTGGAAGCCAGTGTACTTCAGTGCACATTTAGTGATGTTGTAGTGCACTGTACTGTATGTCTTGTTGTGTATGTCGGGTATACTGTGGTGATCTGTGGTGTGAATAATTTATGGAACAAATGAGTTTGCCAGGAGATGCAGGTGTTCATCTGAGGACATGTGGGGGCCGTTCCACTGCCTCGGGTTTCATCACAAACACCTTTTGGTTACAATGCCAGTAACTACAATGTAGGGATTATAGTATACAACAAAACACAAAGAGCAAATCGCCGAACAACTTGATGACTCATGAAATCAAAAGGCTTAATCGTGCTGCTGAATGGACAGACAGATGAATGATTGTCTTGTTTTCAGATTCTGCTAACAAGTCTTTCTGGGATCTCTGTAAAGACGACTCAAGAATCAAGAGAGAGGCAGCAAAACTCTAAAACAGACAAACAGAAGAGAGAGTTGAGCTAGTATAAATAGGGCAGTCCGATTAGATGGGATACAAAACAGCCTATTTTATTAAAAGTGACAGTACAACAAGAAGTTGGCTTTCATTCACCAGCTGAGAATGTGTGAATCATTTGTGAAGTAATCTGGGTTTTATAATGGCTCTCACAAATTGAATCAGCAATCAGCTCTATTAGGTCAATTGCAATGAATATTATCAGCAGTACTCGACTATGTTTAAGCTCAATCAAAAATGTACAAATGCTCACTACGCAAGACGTTGTTGACACTTGCATTCACACAATAAAGTATGATACAGCGTGTTAATGTGCAAAGCCATCAGCTCATTGTTCCTCTCACTCGGCCTTGTCAGAAAAGTGTAAACACTGTGTGAGAAGTGTAAATGATGAACTCATTTACAGTGTGTAACAATCTGTGTGCTTTTGATGTTTACAAGGGTTAAGTGCTGGAATATGTTGAGCTTGGCTGTGAATCAGTATTTAAACAGAACTGGCTTACAGGAATTCACTGAGTCTGATTCAGAGTAATTTAATGTAGTGTAAGAATGACAACCAACAGAACACATTCACTTCCCAGTCACTTGGCTGTTGTAGCTAATTTGAGCAAATTGCACCACATTGATGTGGTCAAAATACATGTGGGTGGAGAAATGGGGGAGGTACAGTAAAAATCTCAGCATGTTTAATTTAACTGTTATCAACAGTTATCTGAGTTATACTTAGTTGTTACCAGTGGAATAAACATTAAATGTTGCTCAAGAAAATCTCGATCACTATCCACAAGTCAGCAGATAAAGGTAATTAGTGAAACTGAGAGAGTCTGGAGCATTTTTTTTAATATTGAAATAAACGGCAACTCTTCCCAGCCCGTACAGATACCAAGTCTTACGAGTCTACAAATCCTTAAGCTTTATCGACTGTTTGCCACCGGCACTTTGAATGAGGTCTTATATTGTTATCATACCCATCACTCCAATTAAACTGACTTAATAGATTCCTTTCTTAGCTTTCAGGCCCAATGTGTTAATGTATTCAGCTTGTACAGTGATGTGTGGCTCCAGCTATAATTTTTATAAGCCACTGGAGTCAGTGCACTTAAACTAGCCTTGTAACTTATCAGACATACAGAATTTTGTTTTCAGTGCAATTTCCATGAAATGTATTTGTTTATTTTGAAGCCTGTCGATTAACAGAAAAAAAAACTCAAATGGAAATAAGTTAATCAAGAATTTTAATTTGCATTCTTTGTTTTGGCCAGTTATTAAAAAACATCTTATTTATAGCATTACTTTTATACACCTTTCTCATGTTAGTGTAATGTTACTGTACAGTAATGTTACATGCAGATAACTGCACTATTTTTACTTAAGTATGCATTACACTATGTAATCAATGTTGCTTTTAAAATCTTAATCTGAAAAAAAGAATCCGAGTAGACCTACAATTTGTATAAAAAAACTTTCATTTTTCATTTTTGTAGCCAATACGGCAGGGGCACACAAGGTGGAAGCGCCCCAAGGCCTGCCCCCTTTACGATGCCCATATTATCCAATTCCTCAATTCTCGAACACAAAAAAGCTGCAAGACTGGCTGCTATGGATGTACCATTAGCTAATACTTGGGGATAAATGTACAAAAGTTACATGAGAATATTGAAACAGCTAACCTGACTTTGGCCATAACAAAATTTGCCACCTAGCACTAAGTCTAGAGACTCCAAGAAGTTGAGAAAAATCTGGCAAATAAACTCCCCATTACAGTGTAACATTTTATTCTTACACCTCATTTTTTTTTAAAGAGATTGATGAGAAAATTGATACCAGTCTTATGTCTGTCTGTTAAATATGACGTTAGCTAGCCTGGCTCTGTCCAAAGGAAAATAATACAGCGACCAGAACCTCTTAAGCAACAAGTTAGACCTTATTTATTCAATCATTACAAAGTCCAGACTATGTCTTGGCCAGAGACTTTTTGAAGTCTCCTCTGATTGCCTGACAACCTCATGGTGATGACAAGACTTCAGGATATAGTCATGCACATAAGCCCCCATAAAATGCAGAAACTAAATTAACCATACAAACATAGGCAAATAAGCCTAGCCACGATACTATTACTTAAAATAATGGCGAATCAAGTCTCAGACTTGTACTTCAGGTGCTGCTGCACAACCGTCACTATGCACTATGTGACTCCTCCAGCTTAGTGGTGTCTTAAGGAGGAAAAAAGATTCACATGCTCTCTTCTAAAGAGGCTTTGTGCAACCTTCTCAGTGTGATTCATTCTGTTTTTCTAATGTCATTTGAGTCAATCTGATTTGTCATAATCAAGAGAGACTGTAAGGTCCGTGTATGTTTTGGTCATTGGATTTTCCTTTCAGAAACGGTATTAAAAAGAAAAACAGTGGTTATTTGATTTTGTTTTAAAATACAAAAATTAAAATTGAAATACAAGGCGTTTTTCTTTTCATGGTCAAAAAGGATAGCAAATTTAAAAAATGATTCATTTTCATTTTCTATTTCATATAACAAAAAATAAAATCAGTAGAAAACAGAAACGGAAAAAAGGCTGTTTTCATATTCTGAGACCGGATGTTGTCATTACAGGACGGTGCGTGGAGAAGAAACAGTAGAGCAGTAGACTGCGGTCAATCCAGCCAGTCGATTCCGTGGTCAAATCAGCGCACTTAAATTTAGAGTGTACAAGTATTCTCAGCATTATGGTAAATGCGGAGAAACACGTATTTACTTCCGGTTTTCAAAATAAAGGTATTAAGAACAGTAAGCTATCATTCGAACCTACATTTAAAATAAAATATGTTACATTAAAGTGTTTCATGCCCTATGGATAAAAAAACGTTATATCAAGTATCTTTACTGCACCAGTGCTCAATATTTCCAGGCTATGGTTGAAGCATTTTCATTATAACGTTACTTCAATAATGATGCAGTAATCATGACAAAAATCGCTTATTTTGCACTCTACAGCGTCACACTAATCTGTAAAAGGAAAAAAAATTAGTTTTAACTTAAAACACCATTGTACCTATGTCTCTTCCTCATATATTATTTTTCCCTTTTACAGATTCGACACTTTCAGTGGTTCACACACAGTGGAACCACCTTTTATTCTTAAATTTCTCCACATTGGTGCAGTAGAAATGCTTGATATTAAGTATGCTTTAGTCTTAGATGTGTAGAAGTAAGATATACCATCATAGCCAGGAATTATTGTTTTTAAAGTAGCTCAAAATATAAAAATACCACTTGGAGGTACAAATATGGACTTTTATTGTTGAATTTCTCCAAATTGGTACAATAAAAATGCTTGATATTAAATATACTTTAGTCTCATATGTGCAAAAGTCAAATATACCATCAGTACCAGAAACATGAGCAATATGTTTTACAGTACCTCAAATATGGTCAAATATGCAATCTCTAGCATAAATATGAGACTTTTATTTTGGCATTTCTCCACACTGGTGCAGTAAAGATACTTGATATAAAGTGTTTTTTATTCATCAGGGGCGCATAAAACACTTTAATGTAACAAATTTTATATTAAATGTAAGTTCGAATTATAGCTTACTGTTCTAAATACCTTTATTTTGAAAACCAGAAATAAACACACTGTTTCTCCGCATTTACCATAATGCTGAGAATACTTGTACACTATAAATTTAAGTGCGGCTGATTTGACCACGAGATCGGACTCACGACTGATTGACCGCAGTCTACTGCTCTACTGTTTCTTCTCCACAGCACCGTCCTTAAATGACAACATCCGGTCTCAAATATGAAAAACAGGCCTTTTTCGTTTCTGTTTTCTAGTGATTTTATTTTTTGTTATATGAAATAGAAAATGAAAATCGAATCATTTTTAAATTTCGTCATCCCCTTGACCATGAAAAAAAAACGCCTTGTATTTCAATTTTAATTTTTGTATTTTAAAACGAAAATCAAATAACCACTCGTTTTCTCCTTTTAATACCCGTTTCTGAAAGAAAATCAATGACATACACGGACTAAGTAGCAGAGGAGTTAGTGTTGTTTTTGTTTTCCGTAGATAGAGGGTGGGCTGGTTTTGGGGCAGGGATATATCCTGGCGGGTTGTTTTTTTTTCTTTCTTCTTCTTGTTGCTGTATTTGGAAAATGCTGCTTTGTCAGCAGGTCAGGTAGATTTTTTTTTTCCTCCCCCAGTTCTCTCTTTCCTGCACAAACAAACATTAAATACACTCACACACTCACTGCCACATACACACACACACACACACACACACACAGTCTCACACACACACACACACACACTCATAATCTCTGCTTTGTCCTCTTTTCTCCTCTTTCCCTCCCTCTCTCTCTCTCTCTGTGCGTGAAGGCAAACTCAGCAGACCTCCAGGCTGCCAGGGAGTAAAGGCATTCTGGGTAATCCAGGGTGCGAGAAGGCAGAGGGAAAGGAAGGGGGGAAAAAAACTCACAAAATCACAGTACACACTTGATGCTGTGCATGCTGTTGTTCACTCAGACAAACACACACAAACAAACCAAATCCAGTCTCTCACCACTGAACCATGGAGATACAATATCCATCTGTGTCCATCTGTACATTCATCTGCTGAGACAAATAAAGGCTCTGTTTGCAGCAGAATATGGAACCAAAAAGCTGCACGGCATCCTGTTCCCTGTTGCCGAACATTAACGATTGGAAGATATGAAGTAGAATGAGGTAGGATGAGGGAAGTGCGAGGGTGGTGGGGTGGAGTAGAGAAGGATACACGAGTGTCGTCAGTCTGCTTTTATCCCGGCTCTGATTAAACCTTGTTCCTGTCTGACCTAAAAAGTCAGCTGGCGGAAACTTCAGAGACTGTGGGTGATTTTCACTGGAGCTCTTTACACCCAGCCGATGCCTTCAGAGGAAAGAAAGTGAGAGGGGAGATCAGAGAGAACGGAGTGTGGGCAGAGGCACGCAGACACAGGCATGCTGGCTTTATGTGCTCACTGTTCACACATTATCATATATATGGATGTACACTCTCCCACACTGCATGTTGTCTGGTCTATATACCTAATGAGGATGAGGAAGAGGCCGGCGCTGGGTGGTTAGTTAATAGTACAATGCCACAGGAAGCAGACAGAGGCTGTGCTGAAATGTGCCAGCGCCGCCCGTCTGGGACAAGCACAACAAAAAAACACAAGGTATAAAAATAAACTTGGGCCAGTACGGCAGGGCATCTGCAGAAACAGGAAATATCCCACTGAGGGAGAGACAGCAAGTGAGATGGGGGGGACCCCTGGTTTGCTAATTTTTATATTTGCCTTTGTTTGTTTTTTTTTTACACATGTATTGTTTCATTGGTGGCATGTTCATGAGAGATGCTGAATTTGACTGAGTAACAGTAGTAGAGAATGTATTCAGATAATTTACTTCCATTACAAGTAAAAGCCCTGCATTGAAAATCTCACTAAAGTTAAAGCACTGTTATTACAAAAATGTAAGTACAGTACTCATAATGCAGGAAAAATGCCCCTGTGAGTGCACTGTTATATTATATTATTGAATATTTTTTACTGATGTGTTGATGTGCTGATTTGAACTATTGTATATATATTGTTAGGTAGTTTACTGCATCATATTTAATAAACTCATAATATATAGTACTTAAAATCTTAATCCACAAAGTAACTTAACAGTCAAGTGATTGTAAAGTTATTTTGTTCAAAGGGTTTTGCAAGAAAAAGTATTTTTTTTGTACAGGGAAAGCAAAACGCTGTACAATGGTTCAACCAGACAAAAAGGGCTGAAAGAGAAACAGAAACCTCTGAGCACCAGTTAGAAAGGAATATAAGAAAACACCACTCATTGGTAAAATAAATTGGAAACTTGGCATCAAAATGTGTGCAGATTTAAAATGTAACAGGTCCCTGTTTCAGTGTCAGTTGCACAATAATGCCTATAACAAGCTGGAATTAACAGGCGTATTGCTTTAGCAAAGCTACTTTTAAAATTAAGAAGTAGAAATAGAAGGTTAGTGTGGGGTTGGCACTATTAGAACTGTATCACAGAATATCAGCTAAACATACTATGGACTGACAAAAAACCTGTCCAATGTTACCACTGGGTAGGCTGCAGAAGGCCTAAAGAAAAGTGGGTTCTTAATATATTTAGAGCCTAGTTGCACCGTTGTGCTTCAATAATGACCTAATGTCCCTAACGCTTTTCTGGACTGGGGTATTTACAACAGGTGATTCCAAACTTTTAAAAGGTAGTGTACCTCTGAAGTGTAGTGGAAGTAGTAGAACTATAGTAACTAAAGTAGCACAAAATGGAAATACTCAACTAAAATATCTCAAACTTGTGTTTAAGTACAGTACTTTTTGCTTGTGATTTTTACTCTGCTGTTTGACTCTTTCAGAGTGCTGCAGCAGCTCCCAGCCCCGTCCTAGGGAATCTTCCCCCAGGAGAGGGCATGCCTGTGGGGCCAGTACCTCCAGGATTTTTTCAGGTATGCGGTTCATACACATACACACAAGCAAACACAGAAAGTGCAAGAGAGGGTCTTACACTGTGACTGTGTTACACTGTGTGTGTGTATGTGTGTGTGTGTGTGTGTGTGTGTGTGTGTGTGTGTGTGTGTGTGTGTGTGTGTGTGTGTGTGTGTGTGTGTGTTTTTAAACAGAGAGAAAAGACTGACAGGAGCAATAAATCTCTCGCAAACAAAAAGTCACACATGCAGCTTCTCCCCAGATCATCTCTGTTCTCCATCAGAAGGACTCGGCCAGTTGTACATTGATTAACCGCCATTATCAGTCAAACTCAGACGCTCGCATCTGACACACAGATCAATAGCCTTCATAGGCATTTCTCCGCTCCGCTTTCAAAAAACTCAAACTTTGAGTTTGAACAGCCTTTTCCATCTCCTTCTGAAGATCAATTGTTCTTTGAAGACAAGCTCTTGTCAAGACCTATGGGTTAAATAAATGCGACAATTATCAGATTGCCAGTTCTTCATTCAGGTTCCATAAAGTGACTTGCATATATACCAGTTCAGAGAATGTCACAGAAGGAACTGAATTTTATGATAAACAAAATTTTATTGGGAAAATAAATTCAGATGACAGATAATGCACAATTATACCAAATATATATTATAAAGATATATCCAAATATCTACCTTTCAACGTCACTCATTTATTTATTCATTCGGTTTATTAATTTAGTAACTCCGTTTTACGTTATTTGCATTTACCTTTTCATTTATGGATTGTTTTAAATCATAAAAGTACTTAAATAGATTAAAATTCTCTAGCTGTTTTCCTTTGATGGATCTTCCGCACTGCTTGAAGATGAGAAAAGGGGTAATTAAAGAAAAGACCCTGATCAAAACAAGTGGACCATTGCTCTCTAGTGGCTAAATTACTGTATTGCTTCTACCAGCACTGCACAATAATAAGATTATGCAGGCTGGCTTCACTGACCACAGTGGCTTTAGTTCAGCAGACATAGCAACAGCATTGCTACTGTCTGTGGTGAGGACAAGTGAAAACCCACTCACAGCTGCAAAAGAGCTTCTCACACATGCTGCCAAACTGCACACAGTTAACACATAAACTTGCATCATTATTAACAAACCTCATCTTTTATTCTCTCATTCTTTTTCCATAAATCCAATCCAATGAAAATGCGGTCGGCTTCCCGACTCTGCTGTCATGGCACTGTTGTTAAAGGAAAATGAGCCCAAAGCTCAACAAAAGACTCGCAGTAGCTCTGGCTGGTTTCCTGTTTTGGAGAGTGAAAAAACTTGATGATGCTCTATAGCACACCACTTTTGTTTCTGTGCAAGGGGTTATAAAAGAAGGAGGAGTATTATTTGTGACCTGGTTTGGCACAGGACATTATATTTTCTCATGTTGTTTGGTTGTTTGTCTTTCAATAAAGTCAGTTTTTATTTAGTAAAAGTATATTTAAAAAAAGTTTATTTAGTATGTAAATACAACGTTTTATTGTACATTAATCTAGTAAAAGTATATTTAAAAAAAGTTTATTTAGTATGTAAATACTACGTTTTATTCTACATTAATCTTCAACATGTCCTGTCTTAAGTAGGAAATGTTGTGTTGCAGAGTCTTGATACGGTTTTTAATAAGTTAAGTTTTTAAAGATTATGTATGTATGCTGTTTTTTCAGCCATTTATGTCACCTCGGTACCCAGGAGGACCCAGACCACCCCTCAGATTACCCAATCAGGTAGGAGCCACACTGACACCTGCAGGCAAAAGACAGAACTGTGGATAGTATAAATGGACAGTATCTGTGTGACAGTGATAATAATCCTAGAGATGAATCCTCTTCCCTCTGTAGGGACTTGGAGGAGTCCCAGGTAGCCAGCCTATGTTACCCAGTGGCATGGACCCCACAAGACAGCAAGGTATACACATAAGCACACTGGTATGCACAAACACAAACATAAGCAGCACCCAGTTTATTTAAGAATAACACTGCCACTGTTTTTTCTTTGGATTTTATCCAAAAATATAGAAAAAATAATTTTCCGTGGAGCCACAGCCTTGAACTTTTGCCATGTAACCATCATCCGTAATTATTAACAAGAATCCACAGTCATGCTCAATATGACAATGCCAACATGCTGATTTGTGGCAGGTTTTGTTTTGATCTTACATTAGCATCTTAGCATGATATGGTTACTGAGCATGTCTTAAGTTTTGCAGGTATTTGTCCTGATGATGACGCTAGATGAAAGGTAAAGGGATCAGCAACGTTATTTCAGTTCTTCCTGAGGGGAACATGAATGTTTGAATTGTCACCATCATGGGTGCACTAGAGGAAAAATCAGGGGGTCGGCAAGTCATTGGGATTCATCCTCTGGGGACCATGAAACCAAAATGTCATGGCAATCCAGTAAATAATTGGTGATATTTCACTCTCAAACAAAGTTTTGGACTGTAGAGAGAGAAATAACACAGTAAAGACATATTTATTCAGTACGTTGGTTGCTATAGTTTATTTAGAAAGAACTGCATTTGTATTTGTAAGTCCAGTGGAGATCACAGAGCATGCTCTAAAAAGAGGTTTTATATACTTTTGTTGTTTTTGATAAGATGTGAGGAATAAGATAATTTGCCTTGTTCTTCAAAATGAATTAATATGTCACCCAATGCAACAGTATGGCATCTTTATGTGTTTTAGTTATACAGTTTATAGTTTTTGGAGGACAAGGAAGTTCTACGCCTTGGAAACATAAGATACATACATCAGTCTACACAGACAGTACTTAGCACAATGCTTTCATTGATGGTTTAGTCTCTTTATGGGATTTGTTGATAATAAGATCTCTACTCATCCTTTTATAAGTACATTTACACAAACTACTCACTCCTCCAGACAACACATAAATTATGTAGAGGGTTAAAAGACTCAGGATGTTCAGTTACTGTTCAACTCAACTCAACTCTCTCTGAACTGTAAATGTTGTATGATAGTTGGTGACAGACACACAGGTCACATGATCTCAAAAATGTATGTGTTCTTGGGGTTTTGAAACAATACAGTGTACAGTGTACCAAAAATGGATGACTGAACAATATAAAACTTACCCCAGTCTGAATTCATGGCTCTGGAACAAACTAATGGCTGGTTGTGGTTTGACTGTTTATCTATGTTCCAGGACATCCAAATATGGGAGGACCAATGCAACGGATGACTCCACCCAGAGGCATGGTACCACTAGGACCCCAGGTATGGGACCCAATGATTTGTGGGGATATTTACAAAGCATTGGTTTTGATAGTTACTGTCATGTAGACACAGCTGAGGGCATTTTGGTGTTTTTGTTTTAGAACTATGGAGGTGGGATGAGACCACCACTGAATGCCCTGGTTGGTCCCGGGATGCCTGGCATGAACATGTGAGTGGTATCTACATATTGTTACCCATAGGCATACAATGTAAATATAAATGACCTCCCACATGTCTCTCACTCAGAGGGGACAGAATTAAACTGAAAATGTCCTTAATCTCTGACTACAATAGATGCAGTCAGCCATTTCCTTTACAGTATGTAGCTTTTGATTACAACTTTACTGTTTGTTCATAGCTATTAGAGGTCTACACGCGGCGCTAGGAGCCAGCTTTGCTCTATTTTGTCTTCCTTTTTTAAATGTTGTTCCCATCACCTCTCTTGGGCAACTGAAGAACTTGTTGTTGCCAACTCTGCCCAAATGAATTGGAAACGAAGAAGCCTGCCAAAAGCAGAAAACTAATGTGTGTGTGTATGTGTGTGTGTGTTCCAGGGGACCTGGTGGGGGTAGACCCTGGCCAAATCCTCCAAACTCCAATTCAGTAAGTGCTATAACAAAGACACCAAACAGAGAGTTATTTGATTTATTTCATCATTTCCTACTGTATTTTTTCAGACCCCTTACTCTTCTGCATCTCCAGGAAGTTATGTGGTATGTATGTTTGAGTTTAAACTGCTGCTGTTCACTAGTTGTACAGGTTGCTTTTCATTAGTTCATGTATGAATCTTATTAAAACCAAAACTGTAATTTCAGGGACCTCCAGGAGGAGGTGGGCCACCTGGGACCCCAATAATGCCAAGTCCAGCAGGTAAGCTCTGTATATGCATGTGTGTGTGTGTGTTTCTGTTTATGCTCTCTAACCCTTTTATTGATTTCCATTTGTTATGTCAGATTCAACCAACTCTGGTGACAACATGTACACTATGATAAACACAGTCCCTCCAGGTGGAAGCCGACCAAATGTGAGACATTTTTCTCTCTGTATATCACTGTGTCTACTGAAGTGCAGATGCTTACGGAATTTGTGTGTGGGTGTAATAGCTCTTTGATATAAAAAAAAAAAATTGTATTGTTTTTACTTTTTGTTGCTTTGTTAATGGTTAATTTTGTTACAGATCATTCATTATCATTGTCTCCTGTGTATTTTCTCCCCAGTTCCCTATGGGTGCAGGTGGCGATGGTCCATTAGGGGGAATGGCTGGTATGGAGCCCCATCACATGAATGGATCATTAGGTATCAGGAATAAGTAGCTCGTATAGTGTGTGCCGCAGTGACACTAAATCTCTGATTATGTTTTTTCCCTAATTTGTCACATAACTTAAGATAAACAAGCATCGATTTACTAACAGTGAATTGTGATCTTTTCATACTTGTGTTCCCTCTCTCAGGGTCAGGTGATATGGACAGTCTCCCCAAGGTAGGAGAAGATATTTATCTACTTTGAAACTCCTGTTCGCAATTTCACTGCACATCTGGTTTTTGTAGCTTTAGTCGCATACACTTAACTTAATAGTAATGTGTGTATTAAATACGTCTTTATTACAGAACTCTCCTGGTAACCTAAGTATGAGTAACCAGCCTGGGACCCCCAGGGAGGATGGAGAGATGGGAGGAAACTTCCTTAACCCTTTTCAGAATGAAAGTGTAAGTAAATTGTCATCTACTGTCTGGTATGATTACAGGGATCTCAGGCTTCATACCATAACTGTTGAGGTTAAAGGACCAGTGTGTAGGATTTAGTGGCATCTAGCGGTGAATATGCAGATTGCAACTAACAACCTGAGAATGACAAACAGGGCAAAGTGTGGGAGGACACAAACCTTGTGTACAATGCGAAAGGCCCTATCTACAGCCAGTGTTTGGTTTGTCCACTCTGAGCTACTCTAGAGACGTGGTGGTTCAACATGGTGGAATCCATGGAAGGCGATCCGTGGTGTCTGTACATAGGCTCATTCTAAGGTAACCAAACCACAAAGATTTTTATTCAGGTGATTATACACTAATGAAAACATACATATGAATATTATATTCTGTTTCCATTTGCCAATATATCCTTCTAAATGTTACACACTGGACCTTTAGGTTAAAAATGGATTTACAAAATGTTGCTTTTTAAAGATTAGTTTGACATTTTGGCAAATACACATATTTGCTCCCTCTCAAATCTGTACAGTAAAATTTAAGCTATAGCCGGCAGCCAATTACCTTAGCTAAGCATAAAACTGGGAAACAGCTAGCCTGGCTCTGTCCAAAGGAGAACAAAAAGTCCACTTACTAGCACCAGTTTTACTAGTGAACATATTATATCTGATACACCAAAGTGTATATGGGGATTTATGTATTGGACTATTTCTCGGCTGAGAGCAGTGACTTTCTGGACTTTCCACTGGTTGCCTGGAAACCTCACTGTGACAACAAAAGTCCAGAAAGTCACTAGGGATTAAATGAACAAAATATAAGGATATAATGTGTTTATTAGTAATCTTCAGAGGTGCTGGTAGGTAGATTTTGTTGCTAAAAGGCCAAGCTAAGTAGCTGCTATCTGTAGATATTAACCATACAAATGTGTTATTGTATTAGTGTAAGGAAGAAAGCAACCAAACAAGCATATTTCCCCTAATTTTAAACTTTTTCTTCAATGTTTGAGAAGTTTTTTTAATGTCAATAAACAATTCAGAGCATTTTGGAATTGGGTTTCTAATTCAGGGTCCTGCTGTATAACAGTGAAAACTTTTATATCTTTTAAAAGTTTGTGTTTGGCACCATGTATGTATTTCTCATCTGTGTGGGTATGTATGGGTGCACCAGAGGGTTCACCCTGGTTAGCTTGAGGAAAGCCAGATAAGAACATTAGGTATCACTTAAACTATGTTTTCACTCCGGACAAGGAATGTAGTGGCCCTTTGACATCTGGAATCATGTGGCTTAATAGTGCAGTGTCTGCCTTTGTCTCAGTGCAGACTTGGGGTTGTACTTTGGTTCTACTCGGCATCTGACCACACTTCCAGGAACCCAAGAATCAACTTGTGGCCTAATTGATTTCAACTTTATCGGATCCCAGATGAAAGAATCTCTTTTTCACACACACTCACACATACGTATTTCTCCCCATCTTATCTCTGCAGTATTCTCCAAACATGACGATGAGCGTGTGAAGGCTCTGGAGGCACATTTGGTCAGTCACTCAGTAAGCTGGTGTGGATCGGTGAAAAGCAGAGGGACAGGATGTGATGTCATCTAGGCCAGTGACTCTTCCTCCACCACCACCTGCATAGTCAGGACTTTTGGCCAAGGCTCCGTCCTTCTACTATCCCCCCATCCCTCCATTGTTTCTGTCCACGTCTCTTCTCCCCTATTTCTTCTCCCGTTCTAAGTGGTGACTCTGCTACATTGATCAGTTCTTCCTCTGAAACTATGAGACTGTACAAAGGAACCAAATTGAAACAACCCAGAGGAGAACTCTTTGTATATTTGCGTACAGTGTGTATGAGACTGTGCACACACTCCAGTCACAGTCACAGACAGATGTCTCCGCCTTTTGCATCATATCACACCCAGAAAGTTCATGCCCAGAAACAAAAGGCCATTTATCCTAAATTATCCATTTTAAGGATCTAAAGAGATACAAATACTTTTTGATTGATGATGAAATTTAATCTGACTGGATGTCACAAGGACCATCTTTTGTCTTTTCTTGGCAAATTATTTTGTCCATTACTGGAACAGAGACATCACACTCATTTTACCATGAGGTTTATTTGAGGCTTGTGCAGATATTTGTAGTCTAGTAATTTAAAGTCTTTTCAAATGTTGTGGTTGTCTAAGATGACCACTAACATTGTATTTTATGTTTTATACTAAGAAGTTTTTCAATTTTCATCCCCAAACTTGGCCACAAATGTGGAAAATGTAAGATATATTACTTCTGCCTCCCCCGTATCACATGTTTGCAAGGCCTGATTTGGCAAATGAAGTGCAGATCAGAGTCAGCTCTTTGGTCAGACTTTAACCCTGATTTGCAGAAAGCCTTCAGCACATCCTGGAATATTTGCCTGCATTTTGAATTTAAAGTCACATTGAATGGTTATTGGGGGAAAATAACTTTTTCAAGGCTTAAAGTGAGACTATGTTAATTGTGTTGAACAGTGGCCAGTGTTGCTGCAAGTGATGATTACAGGATAGGATAATGGTAAATGCTAAGACCGATACAGTGAGAGTCATATGGTCCAGTGATGGATTAAAATGGCTTAGTAAGTGGCCCCATTATAGCGAATATCTAGCTAAATTTTGGTAACATTAGCTAACATTCAGCAATCAAAAGCTACTGGTCATACCAGAAGTAAGGCTCAGGAAGCAAAACCCCAGAAGTGTACTGAACTGAGAAATGTGAGTTTTATTGCTTATGAATTCAACTTTCTATTTCGTAAGAGTAATAATGTTTTTTTCTTTATCCAAAACGTACATAACTGGAGAGAGCAGTGAGGATAGGACTGAAAGTTTTTTCATAATCAAGTGTTGCCTCTTTCGGTATTCAGTGATAAACCTTTTCTTGCGATTCAAAGAGCAAGACTCCCCAGTATGAGCGGTATACCGAATTTCCTTTTGTAGGATTTTATAATCTGTCCACTGCACGATCACAGGACAAAGTTTAAAATGGGGATGAGCAAAAGATACTGCATGTGGCCATGTTATTTAACAAAAAGGGGACACTGAACCTGTACATGTGATTTGTTGGTTTTGTTTGCTGAGGCCTGTCTCGAATCTAGTTATTTAAACCTTTATCCAAATGTCCTGGAGCCGCAACGTCCCACATTCTCTGGATGTCAAAATAAGAGAGAAAAAGAACTCAAAAACAGATGACCATTATGGATGGTAAACTGCAAGACACAAGCTTATTAAGTCACTTTGGTCACTCATACTTTATTGTCATCCGGATAAACTGTGATCTCAGTGTGATGTAAAAGGTTGGTTGGTACAGAAAGCTAAATAAGCTTGTTTTTAATCAATGTTTTAAACTTTTTTCACTGCCCAAGATGTATTATCATCATGTACAAAAGGTTGATATGCCTGTGAACATTCTCCTTTCCCCTCCCTAACTGCAAAGTGTACAGCTCACAAATGTAGCTCCTCTGTCTTGTATGTGTATTTGATATTATTATTATTTAAAGAAAAATCTGGAGGGAATTATTGCAAAACGGAGGGATGGACTGATGATGCACCATCACAACTGAACAGAGATATTTTATTTTGTTTTGTGCTAGACTGAAGCCATAAGTGGGAGTACAAGAAGATGCATTTGTAAATTGGATCATGTTTTCTGTTTTGTGGCAGTATGTGGGACTCCATTTGTGATGTGTTCATTTTCTCTTTTTTATTCTTGTATTATGTTTTTGTAAATACACAGAGAAGTATTTCATGGGTTTTGAATATGCTAGTATAAATCTTCTCTTCCCTTAGTCAAAGTGTCAGCTCTTTTCATTTGTAAGCACTGTGTGTACATGAACAAAGTCACTTCAGGGTATATTTGAGGGAATTTAAGGTTATCACTTGTTATGTCCTTGTATTGTACAGCACAGCAGTGTCTCCATTGTGACTACATTTAGGAACAAAGTCCGATTGTGAGCCTGCCAAGGCCATTTTTTTCAACTAAGCTTTGTTCCAGGATTACTGGAACTGGCTGCCACCCACTTTGTGACTGAATTTTGGGAACATTGGTCTAGAGATGTGGGCCTGTAACCAGAAGGTCGCTGAGATTTTGCCAGATAAATGTGTGTAGGTAAAGTGAAAATAATCTATCCTGATTTATCCTGCTACCATCTGATGAATCTGTTTGGGGAAAAGGCAAGGTCCCTCCCTCAGACAACCAGTCCCGTAGCTACAACCACTGAGATGCCCTAAGCAAGGAAGTTGGACAGCTTTCAAGTGTGAACCGCCTGACTGTAGAGTCTACCATGATAAATACAGGTTTTTCTTTTTAAATAAATGAAAAATAGTTTTGGAAATAATGAGAATTAAATCAGAAGATTGATACCACTGTCATGTCTTTCCATTAAAGGTCCAGTGTATAACATTTAGGTGGCTCTATTGGCAAAAGCTGAATATTCATAGGCACATTTTATTAGTGTACAATAACCTGGATATAAGTTTTTATTACCTTAGAATGAGCCGTTTTTATCTATAGAAGAAGCGGGTCCCCTTCTACAGAGTCCACATGTTTAACTGCCGTTTAACTACAGTACAGAACGAACAAACCAAACACTGGCTGTACGAAGAGCATTTATTATCACTTGGACTATGTTTTCACTCCGGACAAGGAATGTAGTGACCCCTTGACATCTGGAATCACTGGGCATCATAGTGCAATGTCTGCCTTTGTCTCAGTGCAGACTTGGGGTTGTACTTTGGTTCCACTCTGCATCTGACCACACTTCAGTGAACCAGGAACCCAAGAATCAACTTGTGGCCTAATTGCTTTCAATTTCATCGGATCCCAGATAAAACAATCTCCTAGTGTGGATCAGTTTCAAAAGCAGATAGACAGGATGTGATGTCATTTAGGCCAGTGACTTTTCCTCCACCATCACCTGCGTAGTCAGAACATTTGGCCAAGGCTCCGTCCTTCTACTATCCCCCCATCCCTCCATTGTTTCTGTCCACGTCTCTTCTTCCCTATTTCTTTTCCCTTGGTGACTCTGCTACATTCATCAGTTCTTTCTCTGCAACTATGAGACTGTATAAAGGAACTAAATTGAAACAACCCAGAGGAGAACTCTTTTTATACTGGCACAGGCTGTACATACTCCTAGATGACACTAAATCCCGCACACTGGTCCTGAATATAAAACTACAGCGAGCAGGCAGTTAGCTTACACCAGCATATAACCTCGAATAGCTATTTCTGCCCTTCAGGTTTTGTATTGAATAGACAACAAGAAACAACTTGTTAATTAGCTTAAGAGGTGGTAAGTGTTCCCTATTTCGAGTCTTTATGCTAAGCTAAGCAAAGCATTGCTGGCTACAGCTTCATATTTAGTGTATAGCATTGAGAGTGGTATCGATCTCCTCATCTAACTCTCCACCAGAAAGCGAATAAGCGTATTTACCAAAATGTTGATTGTTCCTTTAAGTAAAATATATGGTCTGTTCATGAAGACACCATGGATCCGAGCACTTGTTGCCCAACGTATTACAGCCTCATAGTGATTGTTGGAGCACAAATCACGGTAACGCGGGGAATCAGGGCAGAAACAGCCTTTTCACAAATTGATTTACACTGTGGCTGGAATCCAGTATAACACTTTTGCTAGCTTTAGAGGTCGACACATAGTGAAATAAAAGCCCGTTGTTCTGTAGTTATAATGTAGTTGCCACATTATTATATGCAGCAGCACACTCTTACAAGTCAAAGAGTTCAAAAGAAAGTTTTCATGTGACAGCTTTAGTAAACAGCACAGTCAGCACTGCAATTCTTATTCACTTATTTACTCACTGCCTGTGAAACTCCATGTGCAACCCCAATAATGTCAGCAACACATGTAGATTAATGTATATATGCACAGAACACCTCAGATTATGTGATCTTTGGTTATTGCATCTCTCTCATCTCTTTCTTTCGTTCTTTCCTCAATCACACAATACACACAGAGAAAGAGTGAGAGTATGATCGCCCACTGAAAGAATAATTCATCCCGCAACAGAAAACAGTAGGAGGGAACCTTTGGCAGAACCACAAAGAATACCACAGTATTTCTCTTGATATAGCTTAAAAATGTCTGGCAAACACAATAAACCTTTACCATATATGAAACATTATTTCCCATCTTCTGCACCAGAAAACCAAATAAAGGAGTTATCTTCAAATATAGTATATATCTCTTGCAGTGCCAAAACTCCTGTACATACACTCTTTGGTCTGTGGAGAGATCAATGCAAACCATTTGTTACACAATCCCACCATTTGACAAACAAACTGTAGTCTATCCACTTGACATGTTACTCTTCAACCCCCGCCCAAAACTTTCTCCTCCTTATTTATATCACTCCACTTCGGCTAGTCTTCACTGTGGCCTTCCTAGAATAGAGTGATCCTGTTCTTGCTCTGGTATATAGTTGGCTGTCATTTGACTTTTAACCATGGTTGTTCAGTTTTGTTTAGCTTTGTTAGCGTTCTCCTCTCTGACTGCTGCAGCGGATCCAGAATGTGAAGAGCTGGTGAAACCTCTGGAGGAGCGAAGCCAGGTAAGTTGTCCTCAGCATTTCTAATCAGGATAAAGGATCTTTATTCTGGATTTTGATTTGTTTTAAAAGGCTTTACACTGGTTGTTTTGCATAATCTAACTTAAAACTCATATTGTTATTGTTTGTTAATATAACTGATAGCAAAAACGGTTTTCTGTTTTTATTCTATGTTCATGAAGGCCCAATATTTGGGATTTGAGAGCCACAAGCATCCACAAGCTAGAAGGAGAATGTGTGTTCGGTGGTTTCTTTAACTTTAACATAAAGAATGTCTGAACAGTTATTAGCAATACTAATTGTAATTTGCAGGTTGGACAAATAATGTGCATATTGTTAAAATGGACCATGCATTGTCCAAATTAGATTTCAAAGGCACTTCATAAAACTAAGAGGATTGTTATATTTGTGCTCCAAAATCTCCTCACCAACATTTTATATTATATTTTAATACAAAGTTGCTAGATAGAATATGAGTTTTAATTTTGCATGTATGTGTCTAGATTTCTGGAAAATGGATATTCCATGTTGGAACATCAGACAACAAAGACGTCCTGGAGGAATTTAAAACTATCAACAGCTCCTGGATTGAACTCTCACCCATACCTGATAGTGAAGACATGACCCTCCGCTGGGCAGACAAAATGTAATTGTTGATCTTTTGAAAGTTAATACCTTTAATGCAACCAGTGCAAGACTTTATATGCTTATTATATTCTCCTCTCCTTTCAAGGATGGATGGAAAATGTCATCTTGGAAGCACTAATTGCACCTTCACAGGAAACTCCACCAAGGCGACATGTAAGTAAATTATGATACATATTATTAAATGTTCTTTAACTCATGATTACTGGAAATACATAACAATATGTTAATCTTCTTTCGACCTCTAATAGTCCACTTTAACTCCACCACTTATGAGAATGTTGGGAGGCACCTGGTGACCTGCCCTGACTGCCTCCTCTGGACAGATGACTCAGTGATGAAGGGCAAAAACGGGGATACCAAAAAAGGCAGAAACCTCTACCTCTTCAGTGAGTTCACAGCTGTCTGTAACTGTTTGCATCACCCCTTATGTACACCAATGTGTAAAACCCCAAAACTCTGAATTTAAATTCTTTATTTAATAGATGTTTTGACTAGGTAACTGAGATAACATTAACTTTTACCTCCCTCTGCCTGCCCTACAGCAAAGTCTGGGACATTGGATGCCTCTCATCTGGAACACTTTAAGAAACAGGCTGCGTGCCTCAACTTTCCACCAGAATTCCACTTTGGAGAAAACAAAGGTAAGATGCTGCGGCCTCTCGCTGTCTTTGCCACTACGCACACAGTAAACAGTAAGATGCAACCTGATTTCCTGCCTCTGTTTCAGACCTGTGCCCTGATGCCACAGATGCAAAGGAGGAAGAACAATAGAGCAACACATGTTGACGCAACTGTAGTCACCTGCACCTCAAATCCTGATACCTGAGTCCTCCATGAGATGCTCTCCAAGCTCCCGGGGCTTGTATTGATGCTGGATTTTTTTGTAATAAACCTTTATGTACAATCAAGACGGTGTCAGCGGACTTCTCTTCAATACATCTCCACATCATCGCTACTTAATATACAACACTACCCCCTTTCCTGTCTATCTTCGGCTGTCTATATCAAATAAAGGCAATAAAAAGGCCAAAAAAATAACTTAAGAAAAAGTTTTGCCTGACGCTGTTATTAACAATTAAACATACAATTGAATGCATTTTTTTTTTTGTGTGTGTTACATAACTCAGCCTCAAACCATTTTCAGTGCACCAATAAAGAGTGAAACTTTCACACACCAAGCGACACACCATTTACATGATGGCATGTAGCCTACTTCATGTGTGAGTTACTTAACTTCCTCTTACTGTGTCCATTAAGATTTAATCAGATCTTTATTCACCATCTGCTGCAAAAACACAAACTAAGAAAACATGAAGCACATTCCACTACACAAAATGTGCTTTGAATCTTTTCTTGACATCCCTATGGTTCTTTCAAAGACCAATCATTGTAGATATTGGGCCATGGGACACAACTGGTGATTCATTACCCAATATTGACAAATAGCATGTTGCACAAACTCTACACACATGGATTGTTGTGTAGAGTTCTTAGTGTAGACGTCACATATCTGTTTCACTAGGAAGCACATGAAGTATGTTGTCATACTATGACAAGCACATCATATGTGGATTACCATTATTCTAATTTTTTGTAATAATTATCCCCACTACTAAAAAAAAAAAAACCCAAAAAACAGAACGACTGATCTAAAATGTTTTTCTGGAAAATGGGAGGTAGTAGATGTTATGAGAGCTAGTACCTTCCCTGAGGAAACACAAAGCTACTAAAGGTCAAAGCAAATGTCCGTCTTGTGTGTGTTGAATAAATTATCAAATAAAGGTTTATGGAAATGTTTGTAGTGTTTAGAAGCCACTGCCATTGAAATAAGAGATGAGGACAAGAGACGTGTGTGTGTGTGTGTGTGTGTGTGTGTGTGTGTGTGTGTGTGTGTGTGTGTGTGAGAGAGTTTATTTTCTCTCTATTTGTGTGTGTATGTGTGTGACTCTGTACAGGGAGTATTCACATATTGAAAGATGGTGGGGTCTAGTTATACAGACTCTGTCATCTGGCTGTTATATAACAGGATAAATAGGCCTCATAGTGATTGTTGGAGCACTAATTACGGTAACTGGGGGAATCAGGGCACTAACAGCCTTTTCACAAATTGATTTACACTGTGGCTGGAATCCAGTATAACACTTTTGCTAGCTTTAGAGGTCGACACATAGTGAAATAAAAGCCTGTTGTTCTGTAGTTATAATGTAGTTGCCACATTATTATATGCAGCAGCACACTCTTACAAGTCAAAGAGTTCAAAAGAAAGTTTTCATGTGACAGCTTTAGTAAACAGCACAGTCAGCACTGCAATTCTTATTCACTTATTTACTCACTGCCTGTGAAACTCCATGTGCAACCCCAATAATGTCAGCAACACATATAGATTAATGTATATATGCACAGAACACCTCAGATTATGTGATCTTTGGATATTGCATCTCTCTCATCTCTTTCTTTCATTCTTTCCTCAATCACACAATACACACAGAGAAAGAGTGAGAGTACGATCGCCCACAGAAAGAATAATTCATCCCGCAACAGAAAACAGTAGGAGGGAACCTTTGGCAGAACCACAAAGAATGCCACAGTATTTTTCTTGATATAGCTTAAAAATGTCTGGCAAACACAATAAACCTTTACCATATATGAAACATTATTTCCCATCTTCTGCACCAGAAAACCAATGTAGTATCTGAAGGCTTACCTTAAAGCTTATAAAGTTAAATTACATTTTGGTATAAGTTGAAATGATATTTTGTTACCATATGTAGTGTTAGAAGTTCATGAGGTTCAATGACATCATTCTTACTATGGAATGTTTTAGGGGCCTCTCAATGGCCTCTGAACTCTACTCCCCATCTCCCCTTTATACCTTACATATTTGGATTGAATCCAGATGTTTCTTTCCATTTTTGGAGTAAACAACAGACCTATATAAACCTATGTTCGATGCAAAATAGACAGAGTTGTTCATTTGGCTGGATGCTCTCCAAGCTCCGCGGTGCTTGTATTGATGCTGAACTTTTTGTAATAAACCTTTAAATACAATCAAGACGGTGTCAGCGGACTTCTCTTCAACACATCTTCACATCATTGCTACTCAATATACAACACCAAATAAAGGAGTTATCTTCAAATATAGTATATATCTCTTGCAGTGCCAAAACTCCTGTACATACACTCTTTGGTCTGTGGAGAGATCAATGCCAACCATTTGTTACACAATCCCACCATTTGAGAAACAAACTGTAGTCTGCCCACTTGACATGTTACTCTTCAACCCCGCCCAAAACTTTCTCCTCCTTATTTATATCACTCCACCTCGGCTAGTCTTCACTGTGACCTTCCTAGAATAGAGTGATCCTGTTCTTGCTCTGGTATACAGTTGGCTGTCATTTGACTTTTAACCATGGTTGTTCAGTTTTGTTTAGCTTTGTTGGCTTTCTCCTCTCTGACTGCTGCAGCGGATCCAGAATGTGAAGAGCTGGTGAAACCTCTGGAGGAGCGAAGCCAGGTAAGTTGTCCTCAGCATTTCTAATCAGGATAAAGGATCTTTATTCTGGATTTTGATTTGTTTTAAAATGCTTTACACTGGTTGTTTTGCATAATCTAACTTAAAACTCATATTGTTATTGTTTGTTAATATAACTGATAGCAAAAACGGTTTTCTGTTTTTATTCTAAGTTCATGAAGGCCCAATATTTGGGATTAGAAGGAGAATGTGTGTTTGGAAGTTTCTTTAACTTCTTTATTTGGTTGTGTTGGTGTTAAATGTGCACTGTGAGTCTGAAGTCTGAACAGTTATCAGCAATACTAACTGTAATTTGCAGGTTGGACAAATAATGTGCATATTGTTAAAATGGACCATGCATTGTCCTAATTAGATTTCAAAGGCACTTCATAAAACTAAGAGGATTGTTATATTTGTGCTCCAAAATCTCCTCACCAACATTTTATATTATATTTTAATACAAAGTTGCTAGATAGAATATGAGTTTTAATTTTGCATGTATGTGTCTAGATTTCTGGAAAATGGATATTCCATGTTGGAACATCAGACAACAAAGACTTCCTGAAGGAATTTAAAACTATCACTAGCTCCTGGATTGAACTCTCACCCATACCTGATAGTGAAGACATGACCCTCCGCTGGGCAGACAAAATGTAATTGTTGATCTTTTGAAAGTTAATACCTTTAATGCAACCAGTGCATAAGACTTTATATGCTTATTATATTCTCCTCTCCTTTCAAGGATGGATGGAAAATGTCATCTTGGAAGCACTAATTGCACCTTCACAGGAAACTCCACCAAGGCGACATGTAAGTAAATTATGATACATATTATTAAATGTTCTTTAACTCATGATTACTGGAAATACATAACAATATGTTAATCTTCTTTCGACCTCTAATAGTCCACTTTAACTCCACCACTTATGAGAATGTTGGGAGGCACCTGGTGACCTGCCCTGACTGCCTCCTCTGGACAGATGACTCAGTGATGAAGGGCAAAAACGGGGATACCAAAAAAGGCAGAAACCTCTACCTCTTAAGTGAGTTCACAGCTGTCTGTAACTGTTTGCATCACCCCTTATGTACACCAATGTGTAAAACCCCAAAACTCTGAATTTAAATATTTATTTAATAGATGTTTTGACTAGGTAACTGAGATAACATTAACTTTTACCTCCCTCTGCCTGCCCTACAGCAAAGTCTGGGACATTGGATGCCTCTCATCTGGAACACTTTAAGAAACAGGCTGCGTGCCTCAACTTTCCACCAGAATTCCACTTTGGAGAAAACAAAGGTAAGATGCTGCGGCCTCTCGCTGTCTTTGCCACTACGCACACAGTAAACAGTAAGATGCAACCTGATTTCCTGCCTCTGTTTCAGACCTGTGCCCTGATGCCACAGATGCAAAGGAGGAAGAACAATAGAGCAACACATGTTGACGCAACTGTAGTCACCTGCACCTCAAATCCTGATACCTGAGTCCTCCATGAGTCAAATTTGTATTCAAGTATGCTTGTTACAGATGTCTTGATATATATGAATGAAGAGAACAGCTTTTTTCATGCTGCAAAGGGAGACAAGATGGATTATAGCTTTTTAAAGTTTGTTTCTGCCTTGTAAAAACAAAGAACTACTTACCTGTTGAAGTTAGTTGAACCAAATAGACTGATTTCACATTTACTGTCAGATTCATGAATCATGATGGATGCTACTAAAATGCCTTTTTTCTTTTATGCATATAAAGCTTAACAAAAGGAAACAGTGTATGTTTTCATGATTTTGTTTTACATAATGCAACACATTTGTACTTTCTGTCTCTCTGCAAATATAGCTGACACTACCAACACTACCAATAGTAATATGAGAATAAAGCCGTAATATTACGAGAAAAAAGTCGTAATGTGACGAGAATAAAGTCATAATAATACGAGAATAATGTAACAGTCAAAATATTAGGTCCCCCCCCTAATCAGCTGCTATAACATTATAATTTCCCGGGGATAAATAAGGTATTTCTGTCCATCTATCTATCTATCTATCTATCTATCTATCTATCTATCTATCTATCTATCTATCTATCTATCTATCTATGAGAATAAAGTCGTAATATTACATCATTTTATGAGAACTCTTACAAGACAGAGCAGTCTTCCCCCTGCGTTAAAATGAGGGTTGAGCATCTTGTAAAGTACTTTGGTATCGGTTTCACAAATAAGGAAATACTTAATCTTTTGGCACATCAGCATCAAAATTTTTTTATCAGTATCAGGACTTTGAAATGATTGTGCAAACGACGAAGAAAGAACCACATGGACTTGGAAGAAATTGCTTCTTTTGTCGAAGAGGAGCTGTCTGGTAGTGGTCGACTGCAAGGCTATCGGTGGTTACATCTGCTTTCTTGTATTATTATTACATTATTCTCATATTATTACAACTTTATTCTCGTATTATTACGACTTTATTCTGGTAATATTACGACTTTATTCTCGTAATTTCAAAATTGTATTTATTTATTTATTTAGTGTGGCCCTAATACTCCGTCATACAGCCTCAAACCATTTTCAGTGCACCAATAAAGACACACCAAGAGACACACTATTTACGTGATGGCATGTAGCCTGCTTCATATGTGAGTTACTTAACTTCCTCTTACTTTGTCCATTAAGATTTAATGCAGATCTTTATTCACCATCTGCTGCAAAAACACAAACTAAGAAAACATGAAGCACATTCCACTACACAAAATGTGCTTTGAATCTTTTCTTGACATCTCTATGGTTCTTTCAAAGACCAATCATTGTAGATATTGGACCATGGGACACAACTGGTGATTCATTACCCAATCAAATAACATGTTGCACAAATTCTACACACATGGATTGTTGTGTAGAACTCTGTAGAGTTCTTAGTGTAGACGTCACATATCTGTTTCACTAGGAAGCACATGAAGTATGTTGTCATACTGTGACAAGCACATCATATGTGTATACCATTATTAAAATTTTTAGCAATAATTATCCCCACTAATAAAAAACAACAAAAACAAAACAAAACAGAACGACCGATTTAAAATGTTTTCCTGGAAAAAGGGAGGTAGTAGATGGTATGAGAGCTAGCTTCCCTGAGGAAACACAAAGCTACTAAAGGTCAAAGCAAATGTCCATCCTGTGTGCGTTGAATGAATTAGCAAATAAAGGTTTATGGAAATTTTTGGCCACTGCCATTGAAATAAGAGATGAGGACAAGAGACGTGTTTGTGTGTGTGTGTGTGTGTGTGTGTGTGTGTGTGTGTGTGTGTGCGTCTTTATTTTCTCTCTATTTGTTTGTCCATGTGTGTGACTCTGTACAGGGAGTATTCACATATTGAAAGATGGTGGGATCTTGTTTTTCAGACTCTGCCATCTGGCTGTTATGTAACAAGATAAATAGGACACAAGCCCTTACTGACTGGATGTGTGTCTGAAGAGGAGTGTGTGTGTGTGTGTGTGTGTGTGTGTGTGTGTGTGTGTGTGTGTGTGTGTGTGTGGGCTCAGCCCACTGTTACACAACACTTCCCCTGTTCCTTTGAGGAGGCTGTAGCTGGCAGGATCCCTGACATTAGTGGTTGCTCTCTGGCTGCCTGCTGACTCGAGCTATGGCTGCACAGCTGGTTTTCGCGCTGCTTGCTCTCACCTCCCTGGGTGCTGCATCTGAACTGGACTGTAAAGAGCTGGTGAAGCCTCTGGTACTGGACAGCCACAGCCCCGTAAGTATCAGTGATCATTTGTTATGAGCTGCTCGTATGTGGTGAGGCTCTGAGGCACAGCGCTGTGTGTTAATATAAAATGAATTGCAGGGTTTTGCTTTGGTGTTAAGTAATATTATGTTACAAATGTTCTACAGCATGATTTCAAATAACTAAGACTGTTAAAAAAGGAAAATGCATTAAACTAGTTGTTTAGCAGTCAAAAAACATAATTGGTAATTAATTGTATTAGTATATTGGACAGTATATGTTTTACTACATTCCTACACTGGATAATAAAGTATGATTGCACTCTAACATAGACAAGCAGCCCAGTCATGTGAGTGAGTTGTGTGGACGTTTTGCCCCTGTTTGTGGCAGATCTATGGGAAATGGGTGCTCCATGTTGGGTCGTGGGACCAGCCTGGCCTGAAAAGCGACTTGATATCGGTGAACAGCTCTTGGGTGGATCTGTCGGCTTCCTCAGACAGCGGAGTCATGACCATCTACTGGGCCGACCGCCTGTAAGGACACTGCTGACTGCAAATCATCCGTCACATGACCACAACATTGCCATGTTTAATTTCACTTTGACATAGTTAATCTGTCACAATTTACAGTTAAATTTGTATAGGTTGATTCGGATTGAAACTTTTTTTTTCTTTTTCTCATTACAGAAGTGAAGATAAATGCCTTCAGGGTGTAGCCAATGCCACCATCTCAGGAATGACCAGTCACACCACATGTATGTATCTGGAAATATTCACAGTATTTTTCTGCTGACTCACCATCTCTCTCTATGCTGTGTAATGTTATGTGTGTGATGCATGCAGCCAGTGTATGTGGATTTCAAGAAAACACTCACACAAGGCTCCGACTGCAGTATCTGACTATGTGTTACTATTATTCTTTTATTATATTTATTTAATATTTTTATGTGATATTTTATTGTGCACCATTTCAAATAGCTGTATAGAAAAAAATAAAAACATACAGTAGGTCACTCTGTGCTTGTTTTAATATTGTGCATATACATTTATGTGGATGCTTTGTTTTCCTGATGTTTCACAGTTAATATCAACGGCCACACTTCATATCATGACGGAAAGTACTATGAATCCTGCTCAGAATGCCTCCTGTCCGAAGACACCACCCTCCTCCCTGATGGCAAATCAAAGGGACGATACCTTTTCCTCTTTAGTAAGGCTTTTTTTCCCCCTCCATAGCTGATTTGAGTAGAAATACAGTTTTTTGTCAGTATTTGGAGAAATGACTGCCATTTGTCTCTATTTTGTGTCCTCTCTCAGTTGGCTTCTCTTCTTTCTCCCCATATAACTCTGCATGTTTTATTTCTCTGGCTGTTCTTTTAAAGCACGGACCGGCACTCTGAAGCCATCTGATTTAGAGACTTTCAAGAAGCAGGCAGAGTGTCTTAAATTCCTCCCAGAGTACCACTTTGGAGGATCAGGTCAGCTCTCATTTCAGCTCTGTGTCTTCCCAATTAAATTACCAAAGTCAATTTTCTTTCTTCACTAATATTTTTCTCTTATTTCAGATCTGTGTTCAGATGACAGGGAAACTACTTCACCTGCTGCAGAGAATACAGAGGATGAAGAAACTGATGTTCAGCCCACTGCAAAGTAAAGCAGAGCAAGGAGGTGTCATAGCCCACTGAACAGCCTACACACACCCAAACATATCCAGTTTAACATGCACTAAATAGTGTTGTTGTTGCATGTGCACTGATATAATATTGTCCTGTGAAGTAACTTTTCAATGGTCATTGCCTATAGCGTTAAAACCAGGCCTGCTGGTGTCATGTCATGTAAGCTCTGTCATGTGTAGTCTTATCATTGTGTGTCTCTGCCTGCTAAGTTCTTTGAACTTTTATGATTTAGTTTAGGAAATGTGAAATCTGACTAGCTTGTGGCATATTCTGGCAGGTACAGTAATGGTTGAAAAGTCCACTTAAATGCCTCCTTTAAATACATGTTGTTAGTTGAGTGTATAACTGTTTGGTAAACTGAAAAGTAAATGGAAAATAAAATAGCTTTCAATCTTCATCTGTACTGTGTTCTAGTCATTTATGTCTACCCTTATGCAGAAAAAGCGTTTGGCTTCTGAGCTTCAACATTTCCTTTTCCTGCTGACCCATATGTCAGAATTATACGCTTCATCCAAACTACTACAGCTCTTCTCAAATGCACCGCTGTTCCCAAAAACTTCAACAAAGACTGTTGCTGGGTAACATCCCTGTGAGGGGGAGAAAGAAGACGTCAAACTTTTAAACTGTCCCCACAAGGAGTCTACACACCCACAGGGAAACAACCTTCGTTCCACTGAAGAAAAGCTGCTTCAGGGCCTTTCTTAATGTCTCAACAGTCCGAGACAAGTCGTGGCACTTTGCCTGAGTTCATTCAGGGGGAGCAGTATTGGCAACAGTGGGCTGTTGAGCTGGCCATTCGATGCTGAGTAAAAGAAACCTGCTTGGCTCTGCATGGTCATTAAAACTCCACTCCACTGGTGCATCTGAGCATGAAGAAACCCCCTCCTCCCCCAAATTAGCACTTGCACAACAGCTTTTTTTGTTTGTTCGAAACCCCAGAGGGAAGATGAATCAGCTTTAGACGTTTTCTGTTGCAGCTTCAGCAACATCCTCTGCAGTGCCACTGTCTCTCCTTCTTCCATCTCATTCTCAACCCTCTGTCTGAACCATGGCTCTGTCTGTTGCTGTTTTTCTGTTGGCTCTCACTTCCCTCACTGCAGCAAGTGCACCTGACTGTAAGGACCTGGTCAAACCTTTTATGCCAGAGGACCCCAAACTGGTAAGTTGTTCTCATGATCCTTGTTTTGTCTTATTTATCCCAATTATGGTTGATTTGATTTAAAACGCATATTATCAACAATAAGTCAGATATTATTCATATATTATATGAATCTTGACTTTTTGTGTCAAGGTCTTTGGAAAATGGGTGTATGTGATGGGAGCTGGTGACCCCAAGCCGTACCACAAGGCACTGGAGTCTCTGAAAAGCTCCTGGATAGACTTGTCACCCACTTCTGACAGTCAAATTGTGACATTACGTTGGGGAGATCACTGCTTGTAAGTCTGGTAATTTAGTTAATTGAATATGCTGGCAGAATCCTCCTTAAATAAAGTTTGTAGCAGTGTGTTAGAAAAAAAAGTCTACCACGTTAAATATTCAGCCTTTCAAAATAAAATTCTATCACAACATGTTCTTGTTTCTCAGTAATCGGTGTATCTCAGGGGAGGTAAATGCAACAGTTTCAGGACTTGCCACCACGTTTCGCAGTAAGTGGACAAGTGATGTATTGATTAATACAGGAGAAAAGCAACATGTATTTGGTATGATATTAACAGGACAAATAAGATCACAGTATATGCACAACAACATATATTATCCATATAAATAATATTGCATAATAATAAGTTACTTTGTCTGCTTTTAAAGAAAATCTGTCAGACCACAAAGGACATATTCTACAGACTTGCTCTGACTGCCTGCTGTGGACAGACACCTTTCGAAATGGGGACACCACTGGTAGATACATCCTGCAGTTCAGTAAGTCCTGTCCTCATCAACTTTAACACAGTTTTGTCAGAGTTTCAAATGTGGTTTATTTATTTTTCAAACATCCCTTCTCTTTCAGCAAGGACAGGAAAAATAGATCCCAAAGATGTGGAAATTTACAAGAAACATGTTGGGTGTCTGAACTTCCCAGACAACTTCCATAGCTACGATGGTAAAACAGGTCAGTAACTTTTTAGTAAGCTGTAATGGACTGGGACCTGTGAGATCTTTACTGGACACTATCATTTATACAAGTTGCCACAAGGTGGAGATGTTGTATTTTCAAATGCAACATTCAAATCTACACTTTATGCAGCAACCATCATTTTTAGAGGAATTACAAGAAGCAAAATGCACATGGCCAGGAAATGGAAATAGAGCCAACATTGCCCCATGATGCTCTGGGAATATTTCATCTCTTCCGTTCTTCTCTCACATTTTATCTTTTTTTATCCTTTCCTGTGTTTCAGAGCTGTGCCCCGATGACAAAGAGAGTACAGAGTGAGCAGCAATGAAAAAAAGACAAAGAAATACAGCACTATTTGTATTAAGCAGAAATATGTATAATGTAGTAGTTTTGTTCTGATTGAATTATCTATGATTTAGCACAAATGTTGCTATTTACAAACACGTTTTTGGCTTCAAGAGTGCCAGTGCATGAAGTGATTAATGTTTTTACATATTTACTATAACAGATGATGATATACTGAATTGCATTATGAAAACTGTGATGTCAAAATTGCTGTTTTTGCCTTAAAATAATGCAGTTACTACATCACATGTAATGTTTACAGATTAAAACCTTATTGTTGTACAGTAACTGTTTAATTCCAATGATTCATTGGGAAAACAAATATGAAACAAAAATCTGGCGGACTGGCTGGCTGTTAAATGAATTAATGATATCACACTCATACTCATGTCATACTGGTGGATATATTTCCTTATTACAAAATAACAAATAGCTAATTGTTTTTAACGTAAACAATGATCCATCCAATCAGCTAATGTAAGTGCAAATAAATCCAGCATTTCCTTAGTCAGGAGTTCAATACACACTGACAATGATGTATCATACTGTACGTTTGTGTGTGTGTGTGTGTGTGTGTGTGTGTGCATATTTGAAGAGTGTCTCAGGCAGGCTCCTCATGTCCATGTAGTTAAGCTACCAGTCTGCTGTATTGGCTCCCCATGCCAGTTTGAATGCTCTCCATTTTGCAAGACCTGCTGCTGTCTGTCCGCCCGCTGGTTCTTGTACTTTGCGTTCCTGAGCTGCTCTCTGCTTGTACCAGTCGCCTACATCTGAGCAGAGCTCCCACCTGCTTCTGGCACTGAGAGGAGCCAAAGTAATAGAGGACTGGATCCAGACAGCAGCTGAGGCTGCCTACACACATGGAGATCAGGTACGCCTGGTATGAACTGTCACTGGACTTAAAGGACAGCTGAACATAGTGAACCATCAGGATGATGTTGGTGGGGGTGAAGCAGACAACAAACACCACCAGCACGACTAAAGCCATCACCACAGCTCGAGTCTTCCTGGAGCGGTTTTCCACATTGGCTGCTGCCAGAGCCTGAATAATACGTACGTAACAGACAACAGTAAAGACAAGAGGGATGAAGAAGAAGACAGAGGAGTAGATGGGGAAGAAGTAAAGATAGTAAGTTTGTAGGTTTTCCACATCCTGCACATCATGGCAGGTGGTGATGCCCAGGTCTGGCAAATAGATGGTTTGCCCAGAGATCAGGAGAGGGAACACTCCTCCGAGGGCTAACAGCCACATGGCCGCACACACAGCTGAAGCCGTCTGAGGGCTGCGCCACGTCAGAGAGTTCATGGGATAAACCACAGCTAGGAAACGGTCAATGCTGATACACGTCATGAGCAGGACAGAGCAATACATGTTGCAGTAGAAGGCTGCTGTGACAACTCTGCACATGAAGGAGCCATAGATCCAGTTGTTGCCATGGTAATGGTAGGCGATCTTGAAGGGAAGGAGCAGGCCGAACAGCAGGTCGGCGCAGGCCAGGTTCAGCATGTAGATCACCGCCGGTTTTCTTGGACGGATGTGATGCACAAACATCACCATGGCAACAAGGTTGAGGGGCACGCTGATGATGAAGACGAGGGTGTAAATGGTAGGGACAAAGCTTGTTGCCAGGCGACCCTGGAGAAAAGCTTTGGCTTCCTCTGAGACAGAATAGCGCTTCTGGGGATGTCGGTGTGGGCCATGGTGGCCATGTCTCTTTACTGGCTCCTGCTCCAACCCTGAGCCAGAGCCCCCATCATCCTTCAAACTGTCCAACACAGACAGGTCAATGTACTCTACTGGCTCATCTGTGACCATTACAAAGTGACCAGAGAAAGTCCGTGGGAGGAGCTCTGAGCCTTGAAAGAGACAGGGAAACAGAGCAGAAAACATCAGTGGTGTTCTGAAGTGCATGTACAGCACACTGTTACCCACACTTTTTAAAGGGTTAGGTTACCCAATTCTCACTTACAGTATCTCTAGCCAGGAGTTTTAGTTTTATTTGCTCAGGTTTTACATCTATGAATCGGTATCAGTACCAGTTACTCTTTAATCTAAAGTACAGACTTTACTGTTAACTGTTTTTATAGGGACAATTGTTTTCTTCTCATTCCTGCAGTTCAGATTAAGTGGCAAACTTTCATTTTGTTTTTGCAATTGGACAATCTTTAAGGCCACCACTGCCCAAATCCTCTCTTTAAAAGAATATTTTCATAATTTCAGACATTTTACAAATATATGATGCATCACTACATACAATATAGAATTAGTACATTAATAGACTGGAGGTAATTTAGCTTTAGTTATCTTACTTTAAGCAACACTTACCTCGGTAAAATTCCCTGGCAGTTAAGAGATGCCGGGAGGCTTAGTTGGGTTTTTTTTTTTTAAACCTGTTCATAATCTTCCATGACCAGTAGTATGGGAAGATGTTGGATACTGTACTTAAGTAAAAGTAGTAATACCGTACTGTAAAAATACTCTATTAAGTAAAAGCCCAAGTAAAATATTATCAGCAAAAAGGTATTTAGAATTACATTCTGTATGTACAATGGCTACTCACAAAATGTTGATTATTACAGTATTGGATTATTACTAATGTATTAACATGTAAGCAACATTTAAATGTCTGAGAGGAGCTGATCTGAAGTACTTTATATATTGTTGAAGTCTACCAATGAATCATACTTATATATTACAAACTAATCACCTGTTGTGAGTAAAAATGTTAACTTGCAAAGTAACTGGTAACTAAAGCTACAAAATCAGTGTAGTGGGGTAGATGTTCTAAGTAACATAAAATCGAAATACTTAAGTAATATAGGCTACAAGTACCACTGAATTGCACTTACGTAGCCTACAGTACTTATCAGACTGGCACATTCTTCAGTTTCAGGTAAGCGCAGTGTTATCCCTGCATTAAAAGCGTTTCCTACTGTATAGGCTAGGTTATAGCTGAAGCAACTGACAGCAGACGCCACATTTAATTTTAATTACAAGGGTCATATAATATAGTAAATGTTATCCTATTTTGCATTTATAAAACCCTGCAGAGTACAAGCATGTACTAACTGTAGTCAGATGAAATCACATCTCTTATGCACTATAACAGACTTCTACACAAAGGTTATGTTTAAAAAAGCAACTTACCATTTTGAGAGGTGAGTGCTGAGCAGTGGAGAGAAAACAACACCAACACCCCAACTGACAGGTGAACCATGGCTCTAATGTATATCCACCAAATATTTCACACCTATATGTGTGCTGAAATGGTCTGAACGCCACACAACAGTTACTGAGGTGTTTTTCTGTCAAACATGTTATTACAGTCCAGTGTGGATACTCCGCCTCCCTGCACATCTCCTCCCCATTACAGACAAATTATGTGTGACCAAAGAAGTTTAAGGTCGGCAGGCAACTGAGAAACCATTTGTTGATAAGTTAAATAATGGATAAATAAAAATACTACTGATAATATGGATGACATGAGAAAAAACACAACTGTAGGCATGTGTAATTTATTTATGCACATTGTTGAAACATTAGAAATCACTTATATACTGATAATACATATTAAAACAACATCAGTTTTAGCTCTTAAAATCGTTTTTAATGTTTTATTAATTAAAACATGTTTCTTTAAACATTTTAATTAAAAGGCACTGGTCATGCAGGCCGGCTGGAAAGTTGCTCTACAGCTTCATTTCTGAACTAATAGACAGTACTGTTTCGTCTGAAATTTCCATCAAACCTTTAAAGTTGTTTTAACATACAAGGTAACAATAACAGTGTGTTTCCCAACATCTTTTACATACAAAACATGAATACCATTACAATTTCATTCTTAAAAAATACATTACATTTACAATCACCACATGGAAAAATACACAACAGACACATTTAGTTGGACAATAACATTTCATTTTGGTGTGATCTATCAAATTATAACGAAACAAAACACTGCCTTGCACCATGGGATGTTTTCTGACTAAATTAAATTTGTTCAACAAACTCAGTACTGTCAGAAGGCACAATCTGTTTCCCCCCTCCTCTCCTGTTGCATTCTCTCTCCCTGTACTTTCTCATTTACCATAGAATTTTTTGTTGAGGAGGAAGATGAGTAAATTGACGTTCACTTTGGCTTTGTCGAACATCTTCATGACGGCCACGCCTTCGTACTGCAGCTGAAGGAGGTCCTAGATGCAAATAAAAAATAGATGCAATGAGAGACACACACACAAACCAGCTTGTAAACTTTTCAGCCATAGAGATCAGGTGCTGATATCCAAGGTTTACATAAAACTTAAATAATACATTCTGACTATATGGTTGTAGATTCAATTATTGTATTACTGTCATTAAAAGGAAGTCTTCCATAAATGCAATATAAACTATTTGTGGCTCTGACTAACCGACTGGCCAATTAGATTTTATTCATACATTATGTACTGTATATAAATTTTTTTCCATACTCAATACATACATACATACATACATACAGATAATTGATTACAATAACAATTGTGTCTTTAGTGGAAAATATTTGCCCCGTTTCCGTGATATTTCCTGTGAATAGTCCGATAAGGGGAAGAGGAAATTTCATCCATCCAGGTTTAGTGTTGACTAATGGGGCTGCTTTTATTTTTCGTGAAATTCTGACGCACTTGGGAAATGTTTACCTGGAAATGAAGCTGTACTTTTTCCATCTCAACTCCCATAAACTTCGCCTTCACCTCAAAATCCCCAACTTCCTCAGTGGGTGAAATGTCAAACATGACATTTTTGAACCTGAAAGAAAAAAGAAACAAAAACATGAGATTAATGACAAAAGGTGACAAATCACCACATGGGGGAAAAGTCCTATTGTTGCAAAAATATAAAAACTAAATGACAGTAGTTGTCAGCATTTCCACTGTTGATAGGACTCAAATCAGCTTAAATGTACTTGGTTTAACGATTTAACTCTTAACTCTAAAGAGCATGCTAATAGTTTAAGAGTAACAGATTAGGTGGGGCATGAAGACAGATGTCTACCCAAAAAATATTTTCCTTTCCACAAAAAGAAAAATGACACATTCTACTGTTCGTATAACAAAAAACAAGTCATAAAGTAGGACACAAATAAACTAATGGAAACTACAGTTTTACGTTATGAATAAAACCCCAAAATAGTTAAAAATACTTTGAATAAAAAAAAGTTCTCTGCATGTCACAGCTCAACAACAGACAGTTTAAGTGGTGTAAAAATCCAATATCTGACCATTGGTAACAATAAATACCCAGCCCCTTCTGATAGCTAGTCTAAGTGGTGAACAGCTCAACTCACTGGTTTGTCTGAAGTCCTTCTATCTCCAGGATGACTCCTTTCTCGTGAAGCCTTGCTGCAGTGTACTTCAGAGACTGTGGCTTCCACTTCTTACTGCCCTTATTGCTGTCCAGTTTTATAGATCTGCGTGCATTCCTGGACACACAATACACACATACATATGTAAAATCATCTGCCCATCCAACCATCAACACAACACAGATAATCAAAAGCAAGATTATCATTTACGTGCAGTGAGAAGAAATGTTTTGAAAGACTCTTCTGCCACACAAGGAATGAGAAGTATAGGTGTAACTCACTTCCGGTTGAGGTTGTCCAGGCAGGTCTTGATGTAGGTATCGTAATAGTTCATCTGGTCCTGGTGGAAGGCTGTTTTTGAGTTGAGTGCTGTCAGTGTCTGCTGGAGCTTCACAAGCTCGGCCTTCCTCCTCTGTCTGTAGCGTCTTTGGTAGCGAATGTCCTGTCAATTACAGATTTACTTTACAAATTCAGAATCTGAACTGACCTGACTACACTCTTACTGTGACTGGCACTGGAGTTATGCATCTTTCGATGTGAATGAAGAGTAGCTTATGTACCTTTGAGATGTCATTGATAAGGTCCTGGTATTTGTTACTAGTAGTGACAAGGCCAGCCTGCTCCAGGTTACGGAGGTTCCTCAGGATCTTCCTCTTCTTCTGCTCGAGAGGCAGCTGGCTGTCCTCCAGTACTGCTGGGCTGCTCTTCAGACCTTCTGGTGTCTGAGCATCCTGGACAGCCCGGCGCTCTACATTCTTAGTATGTTCCAACTCCTTCAGGAGCAAAGTCATACAAGAAGTGCAAAAAGTGTTAAAACTCTAATTCAGTGCATGTATTCCTTTGAGAGATAAACATTGCTGTTAGTATATGGGTAAGGAAAAACAAGATAGATATATCACCTGTGGGGCATTAGCTGGGGTCTCAAGAATTTCAGGCAAGGTCTCCCCAGGTTGAATCCGAACCACATCCACTATAAGCTTTTTTGTCCTGTTACACACACAGAGAGAAAACATGTTTGTTACCACTAACCACAGTCACTAGCAAGCACAAGCACTACTCACCCATCTAACATCACCTTCTCTTGATCAACAAGGTTATTTTTGTTGTCCAGTTACCTTAAAATCCACTGAACAGATCGCAATGACATTGGGAAGTTACGCCGCAGGAGCAGGAGAATATCTAATTATATTTTGATGCAGGCTTGGACCCAACCGTGCCACCATATATATGTCTGTATGTTCTATACTGTATTCCTACAACTGGTTTCCTAGGTCTTGCTAGCATGGTGTGAACACATTATGCAATTACAACCAAATGTAGATGACACATAACATTACATTATAGACATACATTAACTCACATTTATTTCACAACTTAAAAAATTGATATGCCAAAAAATAAGGGAGAGACCAACTCTCAAATACAGTCTCCTGTAAGAAGACCAGACGGATACATGTTTAGAGGCAAGATAACCCTGACCACCAAGCCCCTTCCTTTTAGGACAGGAAATGATAGAAGAGCCGGAAAGGCAACAAAGACATGCTACTGAGTGATAGCCACAAAGAAACACACACTGTGTCAAAAAGGGTTAAGTACAGTGCATCACAGGGCATTTGTGGCAATCCCAAACATGATACTCTAATAATACAGATGATTGCAACATTAAATTGCAATATTGGACAAGCTTGACAACAGGCTCCAGCAATAAACTTACTTTGTCATTAGAGTCTTCAAGTCTTTGTCATCTCCTTCCAGTAGCTCAAACTTGCTGGTTAAGGTGAGGGAGAGCTCCGTCTTGGCCAGCTGGGTCAGAGCACTCTCTCTGTTTGGATCATTTGGTTCACCTGAAATAAGGCAGGGTAAAATTATAAAAACACTATAGACAACTTGTGATTAACTTGGGATTAATATAAATATAAGTTTGTTTGAGAGTACCGAGCAATGTCTCTACATCAGGGACATCTCCCAGATCCTGCAGCAGCTCATGCAGCAAGTCATTGTGGTCAGGAGAGATGGCCTCCAGATGTTCCAGAAGCAGCTAAACAAATCCAGACATGATTAGTCTTGTACAAAAAGCTTAAATATTTACTGTGAAACTCGTCATTCAAAAAATGTGTGACCCAGGGAATGAACCTTGTTAGATTCATCCAGATAGAGAAACAACCAAACAGAGTTATGGGTCACAAGTGCTAAAGTTTAAGGCCTACAGATAATACAAATGCATAGGTAAAATTAATCAAAAAAATAAAATTATCTTTTCTTCACATATCAACCAAACAGAAATGATACAATTATCTAAGTGTGCAAAATGAAGGTTGAGAGAACATCTGTTCAAACCAATATGTGTAGCATCTCTATTGTTAGTCCCTGTGTGAATAAGTGTTGAGTGCAACTGATGACAAAAGGACACAGATGGCTTTAACCTTCTGACGTCCTTACCACTACCCCCTTTCCAAGGAAGTGGTCTGGTATTATAGAGAAAGGAAATAGGATAAATGACGGATAAGACTATACATATGACTATACCTCCTAATAGAGGACAACATATGGAATGGTGGGATTTAAGAAGCATGGGAACTGAAGATAAATTGAGTTTGTTGTAGAAATGTACTAAGGAATAAGGTTTATGTTGAGCATTTAGTTCATTTTAAAAACACTCAAATATTTTATCCATATTCTGAATTTTCTTAAAATGTAGTATTGTAGGGGAAAGGGTCAAATTCCTAGCAGTACTGCTAGTATTAGAAGTAGTAACGCTAGTAATGCATCATTATAAAAACAAGTGTGAGTTTCCAGCACATTGTGCATATGACTGAAACAAAAGGGAAAATAAGAGTTGAGAGATGAAGACAACATAAAAGCAGTTGGAGAGACATCGGAACAGACTGGTATGACATTAAAAAGATGCTGTACGGTAACTGTAATATCAGCACAAACATGCCACTGACTGACAGAGGTATGAATCTTAATTTATGAATCATAATTATGATGAATCATTAGCTGGTGCACGCACTCTTTAGCATTGCTGATGAACTGTTATTTTAGGTCTTGATTGACACCTACAGTTGAGTTCAAATCTGTTATTAAACAATGTTGATCACTGTGCTTGGCTTTACCGAGTGAGTATTGATGATCTCCTCTATTGAGATGTAGATGATCGGCTTGCTTAGAGTCACCATATCTGAGTATTCATCAATATTAAACTTCTCCTCAGGTTCAGGGACATCGCAGGCTGACTGGAAAAATACCCTGCAAGAGGAATATCAGGAGAATATCAGAAGTTAGTGGATATCAGTCATTAGCAAAAACACAAGAAAAAAAAAACTGTGCAGTCTAAATGCTGAATTTTCTTCTAACGTGCATCTGACCTTCTGAGCTAGGGTAAATAACTCATACTGACTTGTTTCCAGAAAATGGACTACGGTCTATGTGGACTTCCAGTAATGATGAGTAAATCACTTTGGCAAAGATTAGGGGCTGATAACTGCACACATACTGGCCCAGCCCTTCGAATTTGTGAGTTTGTACAGGTCCATCTGGAGTTCAGTTGATTTTAGTCAACATGTTACCTACTTGCTGAAACAGCTTGTTCCTTTGCCAGGATTACCTCTACTTCCACCATGTCAGCTTAACCTCTTCCTGACCTCACAAGTGAAACATGTTTATCAACGGGGTTTACTTTATTTTTTCATTCTCTTTACTTTGTTATTGGAAGGAAAAATTGTCTCTCCTTTTTTCTTTTTTTTTGCAGATTCAGCTTCAACAAAAACAAAGAGCATAACAGCCAAGTGCCAGATTTGCTTTACCTCATGTGTCGTCATGTTGTTTTTGACCAAGAACCAAAAGCATACTGTATGTAATTAAGACTTACCTAAGCTCAGTATTGACGGACAAATCAAAGTTTCTTCAGAAACATTTGTACCTGAACTTCTCATATGTCTGAGATATGTAGTTGTTCATTGGCGTCATATGTGCATTCTCGCCCTCAAACAGCTTATTAGCAGCAGCATGCTGCAGCATCTTTGCCACGGATCCCAGGTTACGACGCTGGTCTAAGTGAAGCTGCCCTCCAGCTGACATGTCGATGATGTCGAAGCCATCAGGTGCCACGATGGCTGGGTTCATGTAGCGGTAGTACAGCAGGTTGCCTACAATCTGAAATAGAAACAAGAGAACACTTCTTTCAAATCCTTAGTAAAATTCAATTGCACTCACCTGCTCACAATAACAAAGCATGCAGGGACTGTATGAGCAGAATCATAACATACTGTACAGCGAATGGAAAATATAAATATATTTATACATCTGAGTGCTTCTACCTTCATCAGCTCATCCTCTGAGGCATCTGGAAACTTTTCATGAAGGCTGTTCTTCAGAACTTTTGCAATGTATCTCATGCCATAACTGCATGCAAAACAAAAAGCATTGATGGGACATCAAACACAAAACAACATGCAATCACATACTATATGACAAATGATATAGCAAGCTCATGACAGGGAAAATAGAGGATTTATTTGAAGCATTGAGGTTTGTTTGTTTTTTGCTATGGGCATAATTAGCACCATCTAGTGGTATACAGTCTTTTGTAACTTTTGAAAAGATAACTGTTGTTTTAGTGATTTCTATTTAGTAAGTATTTTAAGTAATTATGTCCCAATCATATGACTGGGTTATTTGGCTGTGGCTAATGTAGCACAAAGAACGGTTCTGTTTTTGTGCTTGAGCAACTGATGTAATGATTCCTCACTCCAAAACAATGATTGCATAGTAATGACCATGTCCCAACATGCAGCTGAAACCTTAACAACCAGAATGAGGGTCTAATGACATGCCAAAGCATATGATCATATCCTGTCTAGCCCTATTTTAGTCACATTGCTCTCATTATACTGTTCAGTAGTAATGCAAAAATAAGACGACAGACAAATACTCAACAGGAGGATGATAAAATGGAAAAAAGGAAATCTAAATATTTTAGTGTAAGTTATTTTAGTGCAGGGGTAATAATAATAAAGAAAAATTATGTACAGAGAAAAAACGATTTCTTTTATCTAATTACTTTCCACCCCACACACACACACACACACACACACACACACACACACACACACACACACACACACACACACACACACACACACACACACACACACACACAGGCATGCTCAGGCACTGACAAGCAGAACTGTCACAGAAAACACAAAAGCATTAAGTGGACTTTGACACTTAACAGGTCCTGAAACTTACGGGATATTATCCAGTGAGGACACAATGGAGTTCAAGACCTTATCTGTGGCAGAGCGCAGTGCCAGACTGGTTGCCTCCAGCTTGTTGCGTACTTCCTCATGTGACATGGCCTGCTCAGGAGTCACTTCATAAGGCAGCTTGCTGGGGGGCGACAACAACCGTAGGCAAACATTTATCCGTGTGTAAGGCTCATTGTTTTCAGTTTTTTTAGTGGGTTTCATCATGAGTTTCTAAAAAAACGCTAAACTCTTACACTGACTTGACAGTACATTTAATGCCAGGCATAACTGGTATTAATCATGCCAGTATGGTTTAAAAAGAAAAGAGAACTACACCTTGCTTAAATTAGTGGAAAAGAGTTCTTGAAAGTTACAAAAAAACTTTAAAGTACATATAATCTTTTAGTAAACATCAGCAATAAGTTTTGTACGAACATTATAGATAATGGCATAAAACATACTACAAACTACCTGTAGGCTCTTGAGACAAAATTATTACGGCAATAAAACAAAACAAAAGAAGCTGAAAAAGATAACTTAACAAAAGTCAACATAACTCACAACAGGGCACTATATGTACCATATATAACGAACAATGGACCATACTAATAAACATTTATTCTTCATGCGGTATATTTTCCCCTACCTGGCCTCTCCAGTAGCCGTCTCCAGCTGGTTGACCCAGGCTTTGTACACATCCACTGGGTTGGTGTTGATGCCTAAATTTTTGTCCTCAATTATGTCTTTTATCACTGGAGCCAGCAGCTGCCTGAGTGTGTTGTGGCCGCGTGCACCTCTGTTGAAGCTCACCACCATCTTGATGACTGTTGGGTTCCCCGTCACTATGTCCTGGATCTGATCCACCTTAGAACTGAGACATACAGACAAGATGGTACAGTTGATCAGTACTGCTTGCCAAACAAAACACACAATTTGGTGTACATGCATTTTGGGAATTCAACACTATTATAAGCACCTCACAGTAACTTATGTACTACCTTATAACCAATACAGCGAGACAAAAGTGTAAATAAGTATATAACTGGTATAGTGGCACAGTATTGATTAAGGCTGCAGTTCTCACTTAATTTCCTCCTCCAGAGCTGTCTTGAAGAGTTTAAGCAGCAGGTATTCCTCTCTCTGGTTAGAGGCGTAGTTGTACAAGGTGAAGATCACAGTGTCCATAAACTTAGTGGACTTGTTTTGGGGCATCTGGAAGATCAGTTTGGCCAGGTAGGCTGGATTGGTCTAAAGGAGAGGGAAGAGAGAACGAGTAGCATAAAGCATCAAGTGTGTGTCTGCAACTGCACTTGGATATCTTATTAAACTTTTAAACTTGTAGATGTAAGTTGTAGTTTAAGTCAGGGTTAGATGAGGTAGAGTTTTTTTTTTAATCACCTGGAGCAGGTAGAAGAGATGTTGGTAGGCCTCCAGTTTCCTTCTTTTGCCTTTATTTAGGCCCTTAATACCCAGTCTGTCTCCTGCAGTCAAGTCATCTTTACTCGCTTTATTTTTCATGTTCTTCATTTTCTTATTATGGGACACCACATCCTTTTCAAAGAAACAAACAACCAATGAAATGAGCAGCCAAACTGAACAAGCTATAACCACTGGAATTTAATCAGAGTCCAGTGTTAGGAACCTTTGCCTAAAAAACGCTATGAATGATGTAAACATGCAATCACAATATGCCTTTCCCTTTCTTGTACACATAGAAGCAAGGGGTGCTTACCTGCAGAGTGATCCTGTTCTTCACCAGCAGTCCAATCTTTATGTCCATCAGGTTCAAGTCTTTCTCCATCTGCTGATTGGAGCGAATATTGGTGACCACTTCCTCCCTAAGCCGTGTTACTTCCTGCTCTTCCTGAAGGTCCAGGGCGCTCTGCTCCAACAAGTGCACAAACTTACGCACCACTGAGAGAGGAGGATCTTTGGCTCCAGCTAAAATTTGGCACATGTAATGATATTTTTTAGGATTTCTCCATCATTCATTACATTTCTATTGTGGACTGGGTTATACAGACAGAAACACATACCACAATATTCTTGGCCAAATACCTTAATGTCAACATACAAAACACTATGAAAAATGAGTAATGCCTAACTATAATGCAGCCTTTAAAATCTTAATCAATCTTAATCAACAATATTGATATTATATCAATACGCTGTAGCTCAACTCTAACTGCAGGAGTGTAAAATGACCTTTTTGACTCACTTAGGGTTCTGTAGTCATCTCTTGCTTTGTTGGCCTTTAGAAAAGCCTGGATTTTCACAATTTCTTTTTCCTAAAAACACAGATAAAAGTGAGTCTTAAACAACATAGAATAAAACTAATGCAAAGGATTCCACTCAGTTATGTTGATTGATTGCGTTACTCACGTGATCTTTGAAGAACTGCAACCTCTGATTGTATTTACGTTTGGCTTTCCACATTTTCACCACAGACTGGATCTAAAAACACAAGTGTTTAATTGTTTATGTATGATTTTAGTTTGTGGCTGAGGATTTCAAAAGACTGGTGATTAAGCTTTTGTTTACAGTACAAGAAAGGTGTACATAGATTTACAGCTGTCTAGTCACTCAAAAAGTATACATTTTTATAATTCTTTTATAAAAGTTAAACAATTTCTCACCTTGACAACAGAAGCAACATTTTTCTGAAGCAAATTCATTCTGTCTTTGTACATTTTCCTCTGTTTGTAACCTTTCCAGCAAGCCTGAAGACAACAAAAATATGATCAAAAATACATCTGCATGCCACAAGTTGTGTGAATATTATCATTATTTTTTTATCTTTTTGTCTGGATATCTCTTGATTTATTATTGCTGCAATAGTCCACAACCATATCAGGGATCATTGTAGTTGTACTTGAATGTCTCATAGTGGAGAAATACACTACCTGCAATTTGATGACGTGTGGTTCTTGTTGGTGGAGATAATCCATCCTCTGGGCATGCTTTTTCCTGACCAGGTATCCTCTGATCCTCGCCTGCAGCTGGGTCACCAAAGATTCATTGGCCAACCATAACTGTTCCCTGTTATATTCTGCAGTCACACAGCTGACAACACTCTATGGGAAAAGAAAACCATGTCATAGTTATTATCTGATCAAATGAATAGTGTGATTTCAAAACGAATATCACTGAATTCATTGTTAAACCAAACAACTATGTTGTAACTATGTTGTAGGGTGTAACTATGTAAACACAGCATTACATAATGGAGTAATGAAACTATGCAGTACAGCAGGGGGTACCTGGATTTCCTCTTTACTGAGCTGGCCACCATTGTGTTCAAATCCTTCAGGCTCTTCCCAGATGCCCTGTCCTGTCTCCAGGTTATAATAGTAGTCATATCTGTCCTTGATGCAATGTTTTACCCACACAGTATCAGGGCTGCCTGGTAGAAAGCAGAAAGTGCACCTTGAGACACAGTGAATGTCACATTGGACACCACATCTAAAAAAAACTGGTGACGCCTTCCTGTTTAGGCATCAACACTGACCTTCCTTACTTGTGATGATTGTGTAGTGGTCTAGTTACCTTCAGTAGCACTGTTTGTTTGTCTCTGCACCAGTTCAGCCTGGTATGTGTCAGCACATTCAGGAAGCACCGCTCTCAGTCCAGCACTGGGAACTTGCAAAGCCTGCAGTGTATTCTGAGAGTCCCCCTCAGCCACCATTCTGTTAATATCAGCTACTGCTCCAGCCACTGGCAAAGTAAACAATATTGAACCAAAAAAGCAGTTGAGTCAAAAAAGAAAACAGCAAAGTAACTGTAATGTAAAAACTAGCAAGGGAGTAAGGGATTATCCACAACAAGCAAGGTGGTATGAAACAATTATGTTGTCAATTCAATGTCAAACATCCATAAATGAGCAATAGGCTGAGCTGCCAGATGGCAGAACAGTTCTGAGACACTATATCTGCAGAAGAGAAAATAAATCCTACATATCTGTTTCAGTAATAAGAGAAACTGGTCATACTGGTGCTAGAGTATCCATAATTTATAACAATTAAACAAATTAATTTTGTGTTACCACACTACCAACCTTGCAATAAAGATTACTTTACTACTACATCAGTAAGTAGGAGGATCATAGTGACAGCTGAAACAAACTATAAGTATGAAGTTAGAACAGTAATGAGCCTGCTATGTGGGAGTTATGTGGTTATCTAATGCACATCCTCTGCACAATCAGGATCTAGTACCCGATGTTCCCATCGTATGAGAAGAATTAACTGGACCTGAATTAACTATTGTTTGTTTAAGTAATCAACATATGGATGAGTGAATTTAAACTCTGGGTACATACATGTGAGAGCCTCCTGTTCTTCCTGGTTGGCTGTGTGTATGGCCTCTTGGATTTGGTCCAGCCACAGTACTGCAGACTCATCTCCAGAGCTCTACAATCAGGTAAAAGCACAAGGTCACTTCTCTTTTTTCAGAAGGAAGAGACCAAACTACACCTCAGGTACACACACACACACACAGTTCACACAATACTAACTTGTTTACAAATTATAAATAGTTTGAAGCAATTTTAGTCAAAAGGTTAATGTCCAAAGTAAGAAATTATTTAAGTTAATGTACATTATACAAATTCATCAAGTTAGGATTGTGGAGATTTTTGAATATGCCGTATTTTGCTCTACAGCAGTAGCAATTAATACTGTAGCACCACTGATTACTAATACTACACAAGCTGGTGCTGTTAGTGTAACAGCAAATAATAGACAGTACCATTTCCCCTGTGTCCAGAAGTAAGATCTAAATAAAAGGAAAACATGTCAGAGAAATTGTTGACAATAGTTAAACTACACACATATCCTAACTGCCAACATCCCCTGACAATATAACATCATAACAACCACAAAGAATGTTTATCCAGCCTGACTTCTGTAGTTATTCACAGGCTAATTTTAGAGAACTGTGGTGGGGACTGGTGTATACCCCTAACCTTAGAGCTAACAGGAAGAAAGTCACCATTAAAACGCACTGTGCAGACTAAAAGCAGCTTCTTTGTTTATCTTTGCATCTGACCAATGATTTCCCAGCCAGCTCACCATGTACTGAGAGAGCACAGCAGGGTCAGCCTTCCTGACAATCACAGTAATGCGATGAAAATCCCCAATTGTTCATAAAGATAGTTAGGTTTTTTTGTGTGTATAACATCATTTCAGTGTAAACTTTATGGTACAAACCAGATAGACAATGTACTTGCAGTATAACATCATATTTTTTTCATTCAGATGCAGAAGCTTACAATATTCCAAAACATCTGTTACAGTAGGGATTCCTCAATTCTATAACTAGGCTGACCAAAACTACCATTAAACTCAAATAAATGCAAAAGCTATTTTTTCCCCCAAAAAAATCTTCATATTAACCTAAACCACAATAAAAAGACTTATTGTAACCGTAAACAATTTGTTTATGGATCACAGCTTTTCGTAAAATCACTAAGCAGTGTCCTCCCACCCCAGTGAGTCAGTGGGCAGTTACTGACGCAGGCAGAAGGGAATTCAGTTTTCAAGCCTGAACAGGAAACATGCTCAGCGCACCATACAAACAGACAAGCATATCCACATCCACTAGCGGGAAGCTGAGCTTGAGTACACACAGTTATCTACTGTTACACTGCAGAGATGCAAAAGAGCAAATTTCACCGGTGGAGGACATTTACTGAAAAGAAGCAGCACTGAGAGAGTTGAAGACAAAAAAACCTTCAAAAATTGTTGGATATTGAAACTGGGAAGAGATATGGCCGACCTTGTGCCAGGACTACTCATTTGTTTGATGGCAGTGCAGACCATTCAGCATGATGGTAAGTTTATTATTTTATTATGTCATTTTGATACGCATCAACAGGGTTCATTTTTACAAAACACAGGTTTACAATACAAAATCCCTAAATTATTATAAGAAATATTGCTATACACCTATGTAATAATATGTTATTTTACAAAAGGTCAGTTATGACTACATAGAACTGAACAGTACACAACAACAGACAGCATGATCAACACATTTTTTTATTTTATTTAATTCAAATGTTTAATGTTTTAATTTGTTTTTTATTATAAAACTGAAGTTGCTTTAAAGCCTTAAATATAGTTTTTCTACTCATTTATAGGAAACAGAACCAGGACCAAAACCAACAGTTCACTTGGAGTGATACCAAAAACCTTCAAGGGGAGCAGATCTAAACATAATCACACTATCCGAGGGCCGACCCTGCTCTATCCCAGCACAAAGCCTTGGCTGTATGCGAGCTCAGAGGAGTCAGTGACAGCGTATACCACAGGGGTCCTCAGCACCTGGGTCATACCTTCATCATACATCCTGGCCATGCTGGTGGGTATCCCTGCCAACGCCTACATTCTGGCCTTCCTGAGACTCAGAGCAAAGTCATTCTCTACAGTAGTTCTTTATCTGAACCTGGCCTTGTCCTACTTGCTGCTCCTGCTCTCCCTGGCACTGCGTATTCACTACCACTTCAACGGAAATGACTGGATATTTGGGGAAATCTCCTGCAGGCTCATCACAGCATTGTTTTATGGCAATGTTTACTGTTCAGCTCAAACCATAGCATGCATCAGTCTGAAGCGCTACCTGGCTGTGGTCAAACCGTTTTTGTACAGAAGGCTTGCAAAGACTAAACTGGCAGTGGGGACGTGCTTGGTTGTGTGGTTCCTGCTCGGGGCTGCTATTGTGCCTGAACTCCTGGTCAGGCAGAGCTACCAGGTTGCCCACCTGGGAGTCACCACTTGCCATGATGTACTTCCCCTAGAAGACAAATCCCATTCCCCGCTAGTGCCATACAGGCTGATGCTGGTTTGTCTGGGCTTCATAGTGCCCTTCCTGATTTGTGTTTATGCCCATGTGGCAATGGTATACCACCTAGGGCAATCTCGGTGTGACTGGAGACCATTTATCAGGGTCAGCACTCTTGTTTTCATCATCTTTGTGGTGTGTTTCTTGCCCAGCAGCATCCTGCACATCGCCCACTACATCCGTCTGTTTTCTAATGGGGACGACAGACTGTATGGATACTACAGAGTAGCAGTGTGTCTCTGCTGCTTCCACAGTTGTCTGGATCCCTTCCTGTGTATGCTCATTTCCAAGACGGCAGCCTCAGAACTACAATTTATTTCCCTCCACGGGATACCACAGAGACCGGCTGTTATGATGTGAGACTGGAAAACAACCTCCTTGCTGGACCATTGTTCAGAATTAGCACAGGGTTGTTGGGAACCAGCAGGGAAGCACAAGCCCACAAAAATTAAAACTGGACACTGTGAATTTAAGTGGGTAATATTGCAATCTCTGTTAGGTCCAAAACAACACCAAGCTCTATGAAGTCAATTTTCAGGAAAGGAACATTTAGATTGTGAAACCTAAACAAGCCTATTATGCAATGCAGAATTAAATACAAACAACACATGAACAATTACTCTTTCCAGTTTAAAAAGTTCAACATTAAGCAATTCAGATTTAACTCAATTTACAGTCACAATACCTGACAGAGGAGTTGCTTGGTATGTTGTAGGACATCATGGTAGTGTTTGGCTGTGGCTGGGTTCACCCCTGTCAACTTGGCTGTAGGGAGGAGCAGGGCTGAAAGCGTCTGCTGATGGTCACCTGAGTTAAGTGCCTCATTGATCTCAGCTATAGCTATGATGCCTGGAGTTAGAAGACAAGAATAATTTAATTTATTGTGTGTTTTCAAAAATCCTCATTGTTGGATCACACCTAATATTAAACATGTCCACAAGCTACACCACATAAAACATAACCAAAAATCTGAAAGACTTTCTTACGCTCATGCTCCTCATGGACCTGAACGTTGACTGTGTCGATGCATTTTTGAACATCATTCCAGGTGAGAAACTCTTGGCCCTGGGCAAGCGTCTCCATTCGCTGTTTGATAAGAGTGTCAGCATACCTGAGGGAGAGTGCCATGAAGAGGTTCAACAATGTTTCATGACACTACAGTGAATGAACCACTACTCATCAGCTCATCCTAGTGCAAAATAACAATGAGGAGAGGACTACAGTGGAGTGCAGTGACATCCTAAAGACATCGTTCTTGTAATATCTTCTCACTTAATGTATCTGTCTCTGTTCTGTGTTTATGCACTCTGCAATCAAAGTAATTTGTTGCTCTTAAAACCATATTCTAGCACCATAATTTAACTTCTATGAATACCACAGTTACTGCAACAACAAAATAGTAATCATAGAAGGGAACAGGATTACCACTAGCATCAACAGACGAGACAGCAGGGCGATCAGGAGTCTGAACTTAGCAACAGTCCACTGGAGAGGTTATGGTTCAGTCTCTTGCCAAAAGAGAAGCCTACTGCCACCAAGCTGCTGCCTAATAGTATACATTTGGCTTATCGACTGGTGTTTGTAGCACTTGTTTTATGTACTGCCAATGCCACCATTTGCTGCCACAGCTATCTGTCCTGTAGCCAGCTTACCTGTTGAGGTTGTCTTGGTCCATGTTGGTGAAGCCCAGAGGAGAGTCTGTCAGTTGCTCAATCACAGCCTGAGGGTCCTTTGTGTCCAGCACCTCGTTCAGCACTGCTACAGCTGACAGCATCTCCACAGCTACACTCAGCTCCTCGTGGCTCAAACCAGACTAATAAACATCAACAGTCTGAATCACGAGCATGAAGGGATATTTAACTACAGTAAATGTCTAGAACTGACTTCTATACTGGTAAGCATATCACTAGCGGCATGCAGGTCCACATGTTAAACAGTCAAAATTGCAAACGTGATGTCTCACCCGGCCCCCTTGGAGTTGCAAACTGAAAAGCTCAGCCTGATAGAGGTTGGCAGCAGTTTGGTAGACAATTGGCAGTTGTGCCTCAGGGTTCATCAGCTCCTCCACCGTCTCCACTGCATTGCCAAGACGAATGGCTGTATTGATTGCTGTAACTGCTTCGAGTTCTGGTAAAGAAAATGATCACAAATTGTTACGTCTCACAGATAACCCAAATATAATTTCACAAAGGCATGTCAGTTATGAAATTGCATATCTTCCTTGCCTTACAATTACATGCTGAAAATCCATATTAAAGATGTATCCACAACTGTAATAGTGCACAGACCTTACATGTGTACTTGTTACTGTGTACTAGAAGCTTGCTAGTGGGTACATTTGTGATTTTCAACTGACTAGTAATTACTGTTAATAAACATCTATGGTAAGTAACAAATGGTGCTTACTTCGTTTCTCTGCCTCAGAAAAGTCATTACAAGAGCTGACAACTCTCTGAACCTCCTCTTTGTCCACCATCGCAGCCTTCCCTCCATCCTGCAACACAAAGATTAGAGTACATTAGAGAGATACCACTAAGATCCCATGATTTTTTGCATGTTTTAATGCAGGGCTTGGAGGGCACAGAGCCTGCCAGTGTCCATTCCAGCTAAAATTACAGTGGCTGATACATTTTTTATTCTTTGAAGGTGAGTTTAGGCTTTTTTTTTTTTTAAATAACACAATGTCTTTTTTGCCTGACTAGTGAAGCAGCACGACAGCAACAGCTACAGATCTTCATCTGTGTCTACACTACATATGTTAAGCCAATGAACTGCTGTGTGCTCAAATGGAAGTGGACCTGTTTGGTCAAACAAAAAAATGAAAAATGTCCAGTTTAGAAAGAGTGTCAAAAACAACACTGCATGTGTTTCCCTATGAATGTGTATGCTTTTTCTGGCCATTTCCAACTATGGCCAAAGTACTTCCCTTATCCCATTCTAGCCATCTAATACAGGCTTATTCATTGAATACTCTCAACAACTACAAATAAATTACATTCAAACTCTGTATACCTTGGATTTATGCTGGCAGTAGGTGGTAAAATGTTCCAGGTACCACCGACCATTTGACTCTTGAACACCAAGCAGGGCCAAAGCTTCAAGTCTAAGTGCAGCCAACAGAGCAGCCTGGTCCTGGTTCGACACCGCCTGATTCACCTGTCTTACCGCTGCCTGGACTGGAGACAAGAAATGTATTTTGGATAAGTACTGAATTTGATGGAATTAAAAAAAAATTGAACTGCACATTCTCTCCATGTTTCTTCAAAGTTCACATATGTCCTGTGTTCATATGCACCAACACTGTATGACATTTTTTTTTCCATTCAAAAGGAATACATTCATGGTACTTGACAGGGAAAACCCTTACTGTTGACGAAGTCAAGGCAGCCCTGGATCTCCTGCTGAGTTAGAAGCTCCTCATAAACATCTCTTTCTTCAGTAGCAACCGAGGAGCGCTAATTTAGGGAGACAGAGGAAAATAAAATAATATTATCATTTAATTTCATTATAGAATATTTAATTTGTACCTGGTCACATTATTTTTTCCCCCCATTCATTCAATTTGCATATTTTACATATCACATTTCAGCCACTAGGTTGAAATGGACAGTCTCCTGTTTGTACTTTGTACAGTATTAGTAAAGATAATGGGAGGCGAGATGCCGGATGGTGTGGACGGTTTGTGTTTGGTGAAGTAAAGCTGACACTGCAGTCACTGGAATGTGCTGGCAAGGCCTGTGGAGTGAGTCAGTGCAGGCCACCCCTTTCAGACCTTAGTGTGGATATCTCTTCAGTTATTATAGTTGTGTCAGTACTAGACACTTCAGTCAGATACGTCGGATCAGAGCAACATTTTTGGCATCACTCAAATTTCATTTCAACACAAACTCACACACAAGACTTTGAAACCCTGCCCCCTACTTGAGTTCAACACAGATGTGACACTGCATATAGTAGCTTTAGCAGAAAGGCTTTTTTAAATTCTGATTTAATTTAATGTTAATGTTATTTAAAGTATATGTATGCATGTAATATCAGACTGATCCAGAATGAGTGAAATAGAGAGGGATAGAGATTGGTGAGGCGAGCAAGAGAGCAAGAAATAAAGAAAGAAAATAAACAAACTTCACAAAATCACACAGAGGCTTCTCACCCTCCCTGAGGACTGTTTCTGCTTACGAGCCTTGGCCTGGCTCAGTGTGTCCTGGTAGTCTTGGGCAAGAACTTCTTGGGTGTTCCTCAGCATTGCGTTAGGATTATTCAAAGCACCCATTGTCACAGATGTCTGGCCTCTGTCAACCGCCTCATTGATGGCAATCACAGCAGCATGCACTGAGGACAACAGAGTGTGTGCGAACATTTTAGCATTAGCTAAAATCATTAGGAGTTTCTGGCAAAACATCAATAAAGAATTAGTTAAAAGGTCGAAGGACTTACAAGCAGCCTCATCCACTGAAAGCTCATTGGCCAGGATTCCTCCAATCTTACTGAAAGCTGGCATTTGAATGCCATACTTCTCCAGCTCACTCCTCATGTTACTGATCTCTTCCTCTGGAAGACAGATATATACAGATTGCAGGGGAAATGCTACAATATACTGGATACTATTTAATTTCCTTTTACAGTTTCTGTATGCAAGTCTCAATAAGAATTTCATAAAGAAACACAATATTACTGTCCCAGAATAGTTTGACACCATTTGTAGGCATGTGCACGTACACTACACTTTCTTGTGCTTCTCTTACAGGAATACAGCTCCATGGCATTACTAGAGGTCTAAAACTCCACAGGGAAACTTTAAGCAGTTGAGAAAAACTATAATATATAATAAACTCAGGCAACACTGATATTTTTCCCACAATTTAATATTGTTAAAACTGTTCAGACGTGATGTGAGTAGGCCCCGAGTCTTCCAATGTAAATCCAATGTCAAAAACTGTGAAGGTTGGCTTTGCATGTCCTATTATTTGAATGGCTGCAGGGTATATTTTGCTGAACCGAAATGATGGATCATTTAAACATCTAAATTAGAGAATCCTCATAAAACTTTATATGCTTGAGAGCACGTTTTTCAATTAAATTCCAACACCACCAGTAAATAAAATTACCTCCCACACACAGAGAATTTGTTATAAATTAACACATGCACAACTAGGTGAGTGCACATCAGTATTTCAATTAGCCCAGAGGCAAGATTTACCCTTCATTTTACAAGCAATTAATAAGAACTTGCATGTTTCATCTCCTATTTAAACAGGTGCATATACACAGTTTTATATATAACTTTTGTGCTTTTGTGCTTTACTTTCAGAAGAAGCTGGTATTACCTGTAAAGGCCACTTTTCCGAGCAGGTCCTGGATCTGTGGTGCAATGCCCAGTTTGTACAAGTACAGGCTGAAATAAACCATATAGGGTGTGAGATTTACTCATAAATAAGAAAACACTGAGAAGCTTGAAGGTATCGAATAGTCGGATATCAAGAAACTGAAACTTTTTTGGCCATTTTCCCCTCCTGATTGCCATTTCTCTTGTTGGCCTATAATTCACCATATTCCAGCCTATGTCACACTTTCACCACAGGGGGGAAGTGTTGACTCACATTACAACAAACACTACTTGGCAGCAGGCTCAGTCCACCACCAAGCATTGGATACAACAAGCAGGTGGCTGGAAACTTCATAAAACTTTCATCTTCCCGCAGGTACCTGATAAGTGGTAATGAATTATAGATATTTAAGGCAGGTCTGGAATCAGCATAGTTCTGAATACAGCAGCTGTAGTAGCTGCTCATACTGGCCTTTGGTCACGGTGTGTGTGTACACATGAAATGCCCTCTGTCCTTGGGACACAGGGGGCTTCAGACAGCTATCTAAACTCGGCTTATACAAAGGGTAATGTTTTAACATGCAGGCAGCTGATTCAGTCTGAGATACAAACACAGTAACAGCTGACTGGGGTTAATAAAGGTGGCTGATTACAAGCCATAGGGGTTACAGACAATCAGCTGACTAGCCTGGAGCAACTACTGTAGCTCTCTCCAAACTGTGGACTGTTTATTTCCATGTTTTCCTCTTCATTTTAGACAAGCAATGAAGTCCTACATCTCTGCCAGTTCGGTAGAGATGTAGGGCTTTATTCGCATTTCTTCTAAGTTACGTTCTTTCCAATTAGATTGTGTTCGCTTTCAATTTTCCACCAGCATCTGCTGCTTTGCCTCCATGTCTGGATGTGTTTGTACCCAGGGAAGCAGAGCATTCACTGGGTCCTTGTGGGACTTAAGCTGGACTCGCAGGAAGGAAGAGCACGTGTGTGCATAAGGAGGGAAGGAAACCAATTCTCTCAGGACCTGACCATAACACTACAACAGAGAAAACAATCCTAGCAGCTCACATAACCACTCCCTAAATCTGTCTTTGGCTGACTGGACGGGTCAGATAGATAAAATTGGCTCTTTAGTTCATTTAAAAATGAGCTCATCAAGGTGTTCAAAATGAAGTAAAGTTAAAAAAAGTGACAGAATCTAAGAAAACTGAATTGCTAATTAGCCCATGGTTAAAAATGTTTGAACAAATTGGCAATTCAGAGACTGCCTATAGCTGCCTTTTTCTAAATGCATGGTGCTGTATAATATAGCCTTGATCTATTTAAGACAAATCATAAAAAGGTCTGTGTTTTACAAGAAGCACTCTGCCTTACCTAAGTAGAAATAACATTTTCCAGTTCCTGTTTCATATCACTTCCTAAGTACCATTTCTGTTCTTGACATATAAATTAGAGGTTGAACTTAATGGGCACAAAAAGAGGCCAGGACCCCACAAAATAAAAAAAATAAAAAATGTTAGGTTAAGCAGTATCATACATTTGTCCTCCTAAATATGATCATTTCTGTAACTTGAATACAGTGCTGTGAGCATAGCAAAATAACCACTACATTTCAAAGTCAAACCTAAGTGTCTGACATTGTCTGCCATAACCATCAAGTGGAAGGAAATGAATCCACATTAGACAGTGAGTAATCTGTCAGTGACAAAGAGTATGAGCAGACTACTGCTGCACACATGTAAAAGTCACATTCATAGACAAATGCAATCCCTGCTAACTCTAATCTGCCCATTAGCTCACAGTTGAACTCTAACTATCAGATACCAGCACTTGACTTGACTCGACTCAGGTCATCAGAATAGCAGTTTAGTCCACTGGTTTTCATTTTTTTCTTGGAAGTGAAATCGCACTCAACATTCAGATGTGGCACCTCCGGGAAAAAAGTAACGGGGTACTCTGCCACTGTGCAAACAAAAGACTTCAGAGATGAGTGAGCAATTTTGCTGTCAGAAGTGAGAACTGCATGGAGACAGGAAAGTAATGTTTTTGGAATCCTTTTATTCTTACCTCAGTGCGTGTATGCAGTACACCACCTTGGGCATGTTTTTGCGATCGTATACATCTGTCGTTTCAGGGTAGAATATCTGAAAGTAGAAACCACAATAGGTTAGTCTTCTTTTATCAGTGTCTTGACATTTTCTTTCTGCTGCAGCCAAACATGACCACAGTATCCAACGCAACTTATGTAATGTATTCACATTTTTACCTGTAGATGCATGAGAAGTTGTAAGGGGTGGACATAATAATAGGAACACTTGGAAAATACAATGCAATGCCAGGCAACTGTACGGTAATAAATACTACCTTTTTGAAGGACATCATCTTCAATACCACAGAGCTGAATCAAGACCAGTTACTAGCATAATTTCTAAAATACTGATGGTTTCAAGCTTCACAGAGGTAGTATTTATTGCATTGCTATTGCATTGGACTGCATTATATTTTACAGGGGTTCATGCTGTTGCTCTGCCCCTTTTATTACTGCACATAACACATATTTGGTTGTCCTAGTTTTTTATATTTTACAGATAAAGATACTTAATGCCTAAAACTAAATAAAAAAATAAAACAATTGAATCATGTCACACCTGAATGATGTTTTCAACTTCATGGTTCTGCTAAAAAACATGATGTAATAAAAAAAAGCTACAGGTAATGTTCCAACATAAAAATAGCCAATTAAATTACTATGAAAAGCGATCCCAAAGGGCAGTACAGAGATAAGTGGGTATCAAATTTACCTTAATTTCGTTTCCACGATACACCTGAGTGAAGTCTTTTGTGTCATCTCATAAAAGATGTAATGAGGTTAATACTGAGAACTGCCACACCCTCATTACAATTCCATCTGTCAGTGTTTACATTCTTACAGATGCATGAAATTAAACAATTTACATACTTCACATATATTTTATAATCCTCATGTACCAGAAATTTTATATGTGATTTTATTGGTTTGTTGTGTACACAAGCATGTCTGTATTTCTTGGAGAGGGGTCCCATTTTTTCAGTAAAACTTGATAGCAATGGACCTTTTGTAGTTATTATTAGTTAGTATTTAATCATACAAAAACAGGTTGGCACAGGTGCTGCAGCATGCTCACTATGTTAAAAAAAAAAAAAGTTAATTGATTAAATATTTATTTACCCTTTACTCTGCTGCTTTTTACAGTACATTAAATGACTACAAGAATCTGCATGAGGACGAGGTTGAAATTCCTCCTAATCCCACTCCCAGTCCTAGTTTTGGATTCAACTGGTAGGATGGATTCTACTCTTTTTTAGTTAGTAGTATAGATACAAATTTGTAGGAGTAAGTCCTCCACTATGAGTGATTATATACTTACCCTGAGTCACTGAACACACATGACACAGCCAAGGCCTCCCAATAGTGTTTGTGTTTATGTTGCAAACCATCACTCCCTGGTAGTTTTTTTTTCTTTTTTTATCTTTTGCTTGTTTAATATTTGTGTCATGCACATACATGTTTCCTGCCTAGATGGGCTTGTATAACAGCTAATAAATCGTTACCTTGGTGAAACGACACAACTTCTTACTTCTTCTTAGAGCAAAAAAGACTCTCCCAATGGAATCCCACAGAGATGCTTAAATTATATTTTTTACTTAGCAAAGACTACAATTCCTTTAACTGTTGTTATAAAAGCTTTAATTGATCTGCAAATGGGGTACTTAATGTAACCAAATCTGTCATTTCTTAAATGATACAAACTATTGGTTTTCCCTCCACTGTCACTGAGAGATTCACCGAGTTGTCTCCGTCTGTCTGTAGCCTATGTATGTGTGTGTATGTGTGTCGCTTTCCTCAACATCCGTTCATCCATTTGACTTCACACTTGGCAGGTGTATTTCTGGGGACCCAAAAGTGTAGTGTAGTACTCATAGCACTGTCAGCTGAAGAGTTGATCACAAGGCATTGTAGAGAAGGAAATGTAGAGATGCTGAACGTCTATTTCAACAGGAGTTTAGTCGACCTTGTTGCATTTGCTAACACCAGAGCTGAGTGCACCAGAGACACACAGTTGCTCTGCGTCTCACTGTCCTACGTTTCCATCATCCCTCTCTGTGTGTGTTTAGGTCATAGTGTTTGTGTTTTAGTGCTGTTGTAGGTGAATGTAGGCTGTTATATGGTCATTTAAAATACATAGTCCAATAGTTTGGTGTAAAAAGTCTAGCATAAATTCTGGTCAATATACTATATACATGTTTGTGCAAATCTTTGAAAACAAGGAGCATGTATCTACATTGCTTACCTTTGGAAGACCCACTGACTCCATGGCTCTGAGCCACTGCACTGTGTTGTCGGTGTGTCTGAAGTGCAGTCCTTTGCTCTGAAGATGAAAAGGAGCACAAACATAGAAATGTAGCCATATAATTATGAGGATCTGCAGGTAAATGGTTTAAAACTATATCACTACTGAAAATCAGTGATGAAAGGGTTGTTATGGCGTCCACAGATAATGCTGCACTATAGAGAAATAAGCTTATCATCTCAGTGTAGCATCAAATAGCAGTTTGTTTAAAATGTGTCAAAAAGAAATACAATCAAGCTGAAAGTCAAGTTAAAACTCCTGCTCAGACAGTTTTGTAATTTACTGTACAAGCACAACAGCTGCATGTTCCAGTGAGGCCCAAACACTCGCCTGCCACATTTCTCCCTTTCCTGTGTGAAACTGATTCAAACTGTCAGACAGTGCCTGAGAGATATGGAAAGTCTTCCAGTCTGAAATGATGTAAGCTGGTGAAAAATGTATATTTACTACAACTATAATATGACAAGAGGAGTTTAAATTTAAGTTTAAAAAAAAAAATGGAGATGTACCTTATAGCGGGACTGATCTCTGTCGTAGATCCTTTTCTCAGACACCATTTTGGGGGCGAAAAAGTTGGAGAGTTTGCCAAGGTAGACGCCATTCCTCAGTCCCTCCTCCAGTTCTGTGGTAGGTGGCAAGTCCTCCTCTAGGCAGGCCTCCATCCACCTGAGAGTACACAAACATTGACATCAGAGCAGGTAGAGGATTTTCATAAGAATCTCTATAATGTAAAACTCTTCCAACCAAACTGACCTCAGTGGAAAAAGTGGAAAGAGTGGATGACATCTGAAACTATTCTTCAACTAGCTGAGGTAAACATAAATAAAGATGAGAAGAAACTACTCTGAACAGTAAGAGCTCAACTAAACTAAGTAACTGGTTAGATTTCCAGTTAAGCCACCAGGACCATTAAAATGTCGGGCTCAGGTTGGCACTGTAATACTAAACAGCATGCTATGGTTACATTCAGAATATAAACAAACATCAGTCAGTTCTGTTTACCCTGCCACCTGAGATCTACAGAGTGCAGTTACTTACACCTGCTGCCCTCCCTGATCTAAGCAAAAACTAAGACAGCGAACCAAGACCATACAATTATAAATCATAATAAAAAAAATGTCTTGCTGTCATTAATGGAATTACAATTTTTTAATTCATAATACAGTTACCACCTGTAAATGTATTTTCACGATATCAACTCAAATTTAGAGAAACAACGTGTGGGCCAGTGAGAACGGGGCATTGTTACAGGCAGCACCCACACGGAGCCCAGCATGCTTTAGGAAGGGGGCTGTGGACTGGCTTACAGTTTGAGCTTTGGGAGCATGTAAAGGTTAGTGTTAGGCCTACTTGTTGAGTAGACAATGTGAGATTAAAGAGGTAAACAGTGAGCAAGATGTCTAATACTGCTTTATTTAGTCAAACACCTAAATGAAAACCTATGAGTTTCACTTCTGCAAGCCAATAATGTGTTATCGTGAGAGGAAAAGGGATTTATACCTCTAGAAGTGATGAAAACAAAGGTGTTTGAAATAGGTATAAATGAAAAACTGAATAGAGCATATTCTGTTTGCTAAAAAATATTGTTGACCTTTTTTCAAACTGATGTAATTTCCCTTTGAAAGGTTCAACAATGGCTTCAGAGCAGTCTCTGCCAGACTATTCGCAGAGGTATTAGGAAAAATCCATTCCAAAGAGCTAGTGAATGATTTGTAACTTTGGTGAATCATCCTGGTCTGAGAATCTGTTACACATTATCTTACTGCTTGGAAGTGACACCATACTGTATTTACTATCATGGCTACACCTCTGTTCCAATGGAAAAAGAAATATGCATTAAAAAGTCTGTACCGTTTTGCTCATCATCCTGCAACTGCGTGTATCCTTTGCCAAGGACAGTGTACAGTGCTCAGTGATCTAACTTCCTGAAGTTTCGTTCATAGGTTTCATTCATGCCAGCAACTCATTTTAGTCTACCAACAATAAAGTGTTGCCTCCCACATGTATGCACACAGAACACCTTGTTTAGGTTAATTAGGGCTGTGTGGGTGCTCAAAGGATCCAGTCTGCCAAAATCTGTGTCAGCACATCAACCACAACACACCATGCACTGTCAACACAAATCCAGGCAGTCAAGCGTGTATGTTAGGCACCTTGAGGAATAAAAGCATACTCGTAACCAAGTACTTCAGCTGATGGTATAGAACAACTCTGCCATACTTTAGTGTTTTATAAAACGGACAGTAGAGATAGTCGCTGTATTTTTGCTGTACAAGTATTTCTAACTTAAAGCATAAAACAGTGTTAATATTACAATACATGGAATAAGCCACTTCTTTCTGTGGATTTTTTGTGAAATATAATAATTTCTCCACACATGAGGAATGCATTAGCTTGCACAAGAACTTAGTATCTGGTTCACTTTATCAGGGATTTGAAGTCAAGTGCTTAGTATACAAATAAACAGAGCTACAAGGATTAGTCGATTATTTGATTAGTCAAAATTAATCTTCAAACTATTTTATTTCAATAAAAGATTTGTCAATTTTCAAGCAAAATGCCAAGCATTTTAACGTTCCTGCTGCTTAAATATGGAAATGTGCTGCCTGCATTGCTGCTTATGTTATAGTAAATCTTATATTTTTGGGTTTGGAACTATTGATCAGAAAAACAAGACATTTAAATCATCCTAAACTCTTAGAAATCGACATTTTTCATTTAATGTTTTACAGATTAAACAATGAATTGATTAACTGAGAAAATATCTCGCAGATTAGTGCATCATAAAAGTAATCCAAACGAATCAATCCTTCAACCCCCACACAACATTGCATGTGAGAAAAGCCAATTCGACTATGAAACTGACACAGACACACAAGCATGCACACATGCACACGTGTATGCGCGTGCACACACACACGCATGCACGCACGCACGCACGCACGCATGCACGTGACAAGTGACATAAAAAGGAGCAAATGCAGATGATAGTCAAGATTACTTAGAAAAAAAGAAGAAAAAAAAAGGTCTGTTTGGCGGGAGCATAGTCAAAGGAACATCCTGCATGGGTAACAGAGCTCTCCTGTGAAACTTCACTTCCTGTACTTAAAACAATGTTGGGAGAACTTGTCTCCTGAAGCAGGACAGGCTAGCACTCCTGTTTACAGCCATTCAAAGCAGGCCTTCCTGTCATTGTCCAATCTGCGACTAAACAAAACACAGCTTTCTGGACTCTGGAACTTAAATCTGTCCCACCGCAACACATTATTAGTAATTACACTCCTTTGCTTGAAGCCTGAGTATTTCTGTCTACACACAGAGTGTCTTCTGAAAGCTTGCGTCATGTAGCTTAGTCATGCGGGTCATGAGTTTGATTGCGTGTGTGTTGTGTGTGTAATGCGAGAAATTTTGCATATGCGGTTAGATAGTGTGTGTTTAAAAATTAGGCAAAAAAAACATGCTGTAGATATCGTGGACCTTCATTGGAGCAAACATAACAGCCCACATCCAAACCAGCTACAAATGTAAACCATCAACTATTTACTCTCCGGTAAGGGTACAAAGTCTCATTCCAGAAACTACTGTGACTGAGCCTGTGCCTGTATGTGTTTTGTAGCAGGGTGTGTCTATCAACTGACGACATCATCAACCGTAATACTAACCTAGCACTCTACCCAAGTGCAGTTAAGGGAACATTGAACAACAAAGCATGTGGGCAATCAACTATGTAAAGAACTCCAATCTGGGCAAATGAAATATGACATTTCATATGTGCCATAAACCATCAGCAAAGTAGCCAATAAAAACGGGTTTTACACGCACTATTACTACTATCCTGCAGTTGACCTAAGATGATTTAAGGCACTAGATGAAAAGTAACTGTCTTTTTAAACCAAAGGTGTTTGTGTCCATTGTGTTACTGACACATGATGTCAGTGAGGATTATTTATTGGAACTGCTGGTCGCTTTATTTGTTCTAGTCGCTTCATCTTGGTGCAGTTGATTAAGTTTCCAGTTTTTAACAGACAGCAAGTCATTTTTGACAGGTGGCAATGGCGGTTAACAGGGGATCTGAAAGCAACTGGACCGGTCTTTATAGTTGACAGAGATCAAATTAAAAAGAAAAATAATATATTAATAATGGCTGAATTGCATGTAGCTGCTTGACTTTCAGGGTCCAGCTTACTGTCATAATTTCACAGCTTACTGGGACACCTGACTACAAAAGAGTCATCTTTAATGTTATTAGTAACACCTGGTCATGTGCTTTTCCTGCTGTCACAAGTCAAAATGTCTGCTGTGAAAAAGGCCTATAGCGATGTTGCAGATCAGGTTGGAATGTCCTTAATATGTACACATATATCTTCTTACACTACAATCATCTTGCCATCTAGAATATTGTAAAATCTGACGTTCCCATACAATCTTATTATTAGTTAATTCAATGTTGTTTTACCAATAATTACACATTTCAGATACTATTTTAAAAAGGCAAGATTTTCCTGCATGTGCGCTGTAAAAATATTTTGAAAATTTACATCACAAGGTACATGACGGACATAGGAAGCATGATACTTTGGCTACAAGACACTTGATTTGTGCTACAGTTGTTGCCACTTGCTGTTGTTGATGTATTTGAGTCGATTAATTGAACAAACTACGTAATCCTTACTAGTGTTAACATATACATAGGTGGATAAAAGATCAAAGATCATAACCCAGGTGTACTAAAAGAGTTGCTTTTACATGGTTGCCTTGTTTCAGGGACTGCTGACTCCTGATCCCAGTGAGCAGAACCTAATCCCACACACGGCTTCATTAGACGTCTTAATCCTAATCTAATTTAACACCTTGCCCAGAATAGAGGTTCCATTCCACAATTGACAGGAGTGTAGAAAAGTCACTGCACACTGGGATGGAATAACAGGAAGCTAGAAAGTGAAAGTCTGACTATGTTATGTGTGTGTGTGTGTGTGTGTGTGTGTGTGTGTGTGTGTGTCTTACAGTGGTCATTTTGAGGTCAACCTTGGAGTTTTACAAAAGCATCTGTTCCTTAAACTGTCTCAGTGCTGCTCAGCTAGCCTTTCACTTATTTTTTTTTCAGCCCAATAAAAACTGAAATATGTGTTATAATTAGGGCGTGGCCCATGATGGGTGAATGAATATGTGCTTTTTCAAGCTTACCTGCCCCCGTAGGTCCTTATTATCTTGTGACATAAGCAGATAATGTAGGCTATGCAAACAGTCTTTACTGAGTCAAAGTTCAGTTGTCAAACAATAATGTGTGAGGAAATGCTGATGCAAATGAGGCTGCACACGCTCACACAGATAGTGTCCAAAGAAGAAGCATGATTGCTGAATCACCACAAGGTTACAGAATGTGACACTAGGTTTAAACAGCAATAATCCATCCTGGGAATCAATCTCTCTGTGACTGGGTGGGGTTGTCATAAAATCTGTGTGTTAAAAGAGGCATGATCACACTTCCTGTTCAGATGGATGCCAGTGTGAAGAAGACAGGAAGTGGTTAAGTTTTAGCTGAGCTGAGGCACCTCAGAAGAGGGAGTCTTTTTCAGGTTTATGTTGTCTTTAGCTTACTTTAGAAAAAAGTATTCTTGTTGAAATCACTGCAATATTTATTGAACTTTCTGAGACAACTATCAACGGGCCTTGTAGATTTTTTTATTTTTTATTTGATTATTTCATCGACCAATGAGGTTAATAAGAGTGCCATGCTTTCCCCTCCCCGTCTTAATCACACACATTGTCATGAGTGCTTGCAGCTATGTGGCATCAACTCACGTGCAAGTGCATTCTGTGTTTATCTGTCATACAGCTCAATGCCACTGCAAACATTATTTGCTTTGCTACATATTCCCTTCACTTTCTCTCCATCGCTCGATTTCTCAACCGCTCCCTGCTGTTCTTATACCTGCATAACGAACATAACTGAACACAAACTTATACTACAAAACTGTTCGTGTACTTAATCACACATTAAACAAACCCAATGTTCGGCCCAAGAACACACCCAATGTAATTCCTACGAGCTCTGAGCTGTGACAAAGCAAACAATATAAAGGAAAGTGGTTGCCTTTAATCAGCATGTGCCATTAAGCTCCTCTTATCTTCAAGGTCTTTCCCTTTATCACCCTGCTCCTTACCGCTTGGCCTCCTCCAGGTGACACAGGTACTCGTAGGCAATGTTCTGCCGTCTCCTCTCATCCATCTCCTCCGCTGACAGCCTCTCATCATCCTGAATGGCTGGAAAAGGCAAGCAAATTCAATATCATGTCACTGTTTTTCATTATTCAGAATTTAATGGTCTTAATTAAACATGATTACAGTTAAAGTTTAATATTTCTGATCTTGACATATGTTACAATAAAGAGGTAAACAAAATCACATAAAAGGTCAATCGTCACATTAGACCGAGCCTGTTATACAAAGAAAAACCTTAATCACAAATGTTGTTGTTCAGCCCTTTACCATCCTTGAACCTCCTAAAAGCAAACTGTTCATTAGACATTAAAAGGTACAGTATAAGCTGAGGTACCTGAAATGTGATTGTGCTGTGCTGATTCTTAGTTAGACTTTTATGGGAACTGTACTGACACTGACACAAATGGTAGAGGTACGGTTCACAGTGGGTGCGTTTCTAACTTTAATGTGAATGCTTTAATCACCAGAATTTTGATAAGATGGATAAAATGAACTTCAGCCTATTAAAAACATACATGAAAGACTGTACTACATCCCATGCTCCAATGAACCCTTGAGGGAGATGAAATGACCATGTCAGAGAGGCCTTAGTGGGGTGCTCGACTGACAAGTGACTTCTGCTGAGAGTTGACCTTTACCTGCAGCTTAATGAGATCTCCTCCCCCCCAATGCTTCTTCCCCCACTCTAATCCAATCAAATCTCTTTATTTCTGGCTGAGTGAAGAGACAATCTTTCCTCACTAGCACAGGCTAGCAGCTGCGGTTTGACATGGAATAGCATTGATTTTTATGGTTTATACCTTCCTTATTAGAGTGTAGTACATAAGACTGAAGAATAAACATACATAATGCATGCAAACACACACCAGAGGCAATCTTCAGTCCATGGGTACCATGAATAATACTATGCTACCTCGAGTAATGCCTAGTTAAACTGGTTAAACCTGTTGATTGATTAGCCTAAACAATCAATGCCCAGGACAACACAGTCTTCCATGGGCAGTTTATAATATCCTCCACATATAAAGCCTGTCTTTAGTAGCATTTTATGTCTGTAAATTGTATATTTGATTTATTTATTTGGGACTGCAATGTGGAGTCCAAGTTCGACGTTAAATCATATTCTGTTCAGTCTAGCCTCTATGGGGCTACCCCAAATTCTTTAAACCTCTCAAGCACTCTCTGTTAAATTCTGACAGTTTATCAGCCACCTGCATAGACATCTGTTCGCTTGGGTCTCGATAGAGGCTTGACATATAAAACTCACAACAGACAAAGGCCAGACACTTGCATATACACAGTGCACACACACACACAGCCTCTTGTGTTAAATGCCCTAAACCCTCACAAGCGCAGCATCCGGCCACCTAACCATAGTAGAGCAGTGGTCCAGCTGTGCAGTTAACATGGATGCAAATGTGTATTAACACTCATCTCAGAGGCAGAAAAGCCCCAGTGCTGCCATTACACACTACCTCTACTGACTCAGTCACACACTTCCTGGAAGAGCCTGTCTGCACTCTTGCACCGAGCGTTATATTTAACCTCCAGGATGGCTTTGTTGCTTTTGTGTGTCACAGGATCACTGGACCTGAGTTACGGGCTCTATGATTATGACTCATGCTTTTGTTTAGCTGCAGGGTTCGACCAAACTTTTAGGGAGGGGGGGGTCCAAAGGGGAACTACAAATCAAGACTGACTGTGCTTTTGGATTGGTACATTTCAGAGACAAATCCATAGAACTGTGGTAAGTCTGACATTTATAGAAATGTTTTCCAGGGAATTACTTTGCGTTGGTCCCGTAACAGCACTTAGAAGTTAAAACGCATGCAGGGGGAAACCTTATAGGACAAATATAGTCTGCTTCACACAATGACATGGCAAACAAATTAAAGATAGCTTGCTGGTTCCTGAAACTACCCAATCTCAACAGTATTTGCAACAAACTACTCATTATTTGAGCTGGAGACACACCTCTTTCGGATCCACAGTAGCAAAACACCTATGTATGAACACAGCTATGTATGCAGAGCAAAACAGAGTGGGTCAGAGTAAAATTCAATGGGCCAAGTCAGAGGCAAAAACATTGCATTGATGACACAATTGATCGGTGTTATCTCTCACAGTTGCACTTTACCCACAGGGACAAGATACATACACTAACATCTGACCTGGTGAAGTGTTTAACAGACTTTAGATGTGTGTTCTTATATCAGTTAGCTCTTAGGTTAGAATCTTGACATACTCTCAGTCAGTTAAAGGTTTCTCAACAGGAGCAACAAAAAAAATAAAAAATAAAAAGTTAATGGTTAACCTATGAGAAAATGCCTTATGTGTGGACAGGCTGATATGCTGGCTACCACCATTAAATAAACAGATAACAAAATCACTGGGGTGCAGTTTGGGGCAATTTTTAAGGGAAAGTACAATCCAACAGGTTCCTGAGTTACATTTTAAGGGAGTGTGCAGCCAACATCTAACGTTATACCCTAGGCCCTGAACGTACCAATTTTATAATGAATTAATTTAACAACCAGGATATGAGTCCCTCACCTAAAAAAACCCCGTTTACTGACAGTTTATTCCCTCTCGTCCTCCTCAACCCACATTCACTTGTATTTTGCCATATTGTCAGGGGCTGCCACACCTACTGAAGGTATCCCGCCGTTCACAGGGGCCAGGTGCTGCTGAACCACCTGTTGCTCATCAGACATCCCTTATGATGGCACCGCTGTCCCTCACAACCAACAAAAAAAAGCCAGGGAGTTAAAACCTACGCCGGCTTCAAACTGTTAGAAAACGTGTTACTTACTTCCATAGCGTGGCTTTTGTAAAGTTGCGGTTTCTTCATGGTACATCTTGCGTCGCTTCCTCCACTTGTGAACTCGCCTGAACTGGAAATAACTTGAGCTTACTTCAAGCTACAACGCCAGCAGTATGCCGCGCCTCGGAGGATGTATTGATATGAATAAAATAACTGGTGTGTAAGATAGCTAACTTGGGGGGGGGGCGGGGGGGGGGAATGCCTAAAGTGGGGCTCAAACGGTCTTCAAAAGTTTCATGAAAGCGCTGAACTGTCACTTGCGGTAGACAATCCCCATGGTGTGCACTTCTTTTGCTTCAGTCCTGAACCAAGTGCTGGTGTTATCTTGCCGCGGCTACACTCTTCTGAAGTGAAATGATTGACGGGACAGAGAGATGGAGAATTAGCACCTTGCACCACCTGCTGGTCAAAAGGTGGCTCATGCTGCGTTCACGGCCACTGGGGAAAAAATTGAATGAAATACCCTCACGCCACTACAGTACTGCACTCAGATCTTTGCAGTGAAGCTGTGGTGTAACTTTATTCCCCTGTTAAGTTGTATTTAAGCTTTTATTTTATTTTATGATAAATATTATTTGTATGTGCTTATATCTTGTCTTAATGTCCTTTTATGTCTTCTGCTAAGCCTCTGAGAGTTATTTGTCTCTGTAGACACCTGTAATAAAATACTGTACGTGCAGTTACTTTAAAATAAATAACATTAAAAGCAATGGCCAAAGACCAAACATATATAAGTAACTTATTTTAGCTCCACATGTTCTTAAGATAAATGGCCATCTTTTTTAAAGGTGCTATATAAATTAAATTATTATTAATGGTGGTGTTGTTGTTGCTGTCATATCAACATATTCTACAAATTCTGGCAATGGGGGAGGGTGTCAAGCACGTTTAAAAATTTAAATTTTGTGGGTTATTACTGTACACAAAATCGTTTTAACAATATTTTGTAACATCCTTGTGTAACAGTTAACAATTACAACACCTGATTTCACCCACTAGGTGGCACCATTAGTTTGAGATTATAAATGGAGGTGGGCTTTTTTGTTTGTTTGTTTGTTATCACATGTTGGATTTGTTTTTCTGCATTTATTTACTTTCAACTACCTGGTATTCTTTGAGGTGTTCCTAATATTTTGTGTATCTCATTTATGTTCAGCACCGATACTACAGCCTCCGAAATATGATTGACTTTATTGATCCCAGACTGGGAAGATTCACTTTAAAATGACAATAAAGTTTTCCATAATAATAATTTTCAACAAAAAATAAACATTATAACCTTTGTATAGATAGAATTTACTGCAGGACTGCTTTTTATTACATTGCTTTATCATACACAGCAATAGTTTTAGTTATTTTATTTTGGATGTTTAGCTTCTGAAGTACACAAATAAAAGAGTCCATGAATATGTGCAAATAAGTTCCTTGAAAAAAGAGAAAAGTTTTCACTGTAAGTCTTAAAATCATGCAGTAATATAAAATATAATGAGTGGGGCTATGAAGATTCATTTTATTCTGAGATTTGAGTTAAGGGTTGTGAAATAAAAGCCCAACATAATTTGCTAGAGAACGTAACTTTTATTGTATATATGTTCAAAAGCAGCACGGCCTGCAATCCCTGCCTTTCCAGTTTCTAACATTATTCACAGGGCATCATTTGGCAAATATTTCTTCACATATTTTCACACTTATGGACCTCTGAACATACAGCTCAGTCATCCTCTGACTGGCAGGCCCTTCACAATAATATACACAACTTTATTCTCCACATACATTTGATTACCTCCATAAAATGGATGAACAGAACTAACAAGAGTGATACATTCACATTTTTCCTCAACAAAAATCAGAATATTGCCCTCAGTTTCTGCCAGAATAATTTACAGTGAAAACACAAAGTTGAGCACAAAAGAACATAAGTTTTCTTACATACATGCAAGTTTGAGCACACACACACACATACACACACACAGAGTAGCAGGTGAATAGGGGCTTAAAGCCAAGGACACACACAGATGTACAACAGAGATACAGTAGATGGACTTATCGCTTGGACAAAGCAGGAGACACATGAGTCAATCAAGGAGCTTATACACATATAACCCAGAAGTCCACCAATTTCAGCTTTGATTTGTACATTATTTACACTCATGCATCCATACACAAGCCCACACAGACATACAGTACTCTCTCTTATACACACACACACACACACACACACACACACACACACACACACACACACACATAAATACAGTACATATAAGCAATACTCCAAATACCTCAAACATAACAGGTAATATAGATTCTCCCCACAACAGGTAGATCTGCCACTGAACACATCCAGAACCAAACAGATCAATCCTTCTGTTATTCTTGCTTCTGACAGCAGTCAGCAGCGTTGGACAGTGGGCAAAACTCAATACTTTTTATGTCAGTGCATTTATTTATCTGTATGCCGTACATTTGTTTCAAAAATATTGAAATCATGTGGTCAAAATATCTGTAGCACAATAGCAGCACACTTCATTATGAATTTCCAACTGACTTTAAAATTCTGAGAAAAGGTTGGGTCCGTGGAAATGTACAATACCACTATGGAAGCCTGCAGGGGTTTTTTTTTAGCAGCCTTGACAGAGCCAACAGCAGTACAAGGCCAAACTACCTCTATGCTGCAATCACAGATACCACAAATACAGAGAAAAGCAGAAGGATACTGGCTGTTAGCCACAGAAAATAAAATCTACAGGCACAAATCAAACAAGACTTACCTATAACTGAAATAAACTACATCGTTATTATATGGATTTAATCTGAAAAAAAATGTTGATGTCAATTTAAATTTTTAGAGGTATTTTAACACTTTGAAAATAGCAACATAATCTTATTATCATTATCTTTAGCAATATGCATTGAGGTTCCAGTGTTGATACTATTACAAGGTAGGTCATGTTTTCAAGTGTGAGTTTATGGCAAATAATTGATTTTGGACAAAAATTTTCAACAAATGATAGAGCTCAAATTTATCATCCAGTTTTGTTTCACATTTCTGTCTCAAATGTAACAAATAAAAGAGGAATTTCAGTTGGATTTTTTCAGATAATTTAGGATTCAAAGTCAAAAAAGCCAAAAAGTTTCCTTAGGAGACATTTTAATCATAGGTGGCACCAATTAGCCCTCATAAAGAGGTGGTTGTTATTTACATTATTACTTTGTGGTCATGCACAGTAACACCATTTGATCATGATTAATTGTTACCTATAGTAAATATAGTCCGGCCTATAGTGACAATTAGATCATTTTTCAGGAGAAGAGGAAGCTTATCTCACAAAAATAAGTTTTATCAAAATACAGATGTTTAACAAAAGAGATGAGGTTTAGACTCTAGTAAAATACTGTATTGGCCACTTATTTCACATATATACACAAAAACGGCATGATTATTTTATCTGTTTACTTCCTATTCAGTGTCTGTCTGTTCCTTTATACCCTTTGGACACCACATGACTATTGGCAGACTGCTCCAGTTAAGGAGAGGCACATATAAAAAAGGCCATTCAGTATTTTGAAAAGGAAGCAGCATGACATGTCATTATCAACGTCACTGCCACAAGCAAGATCCAACACAAAGCTAAATCAGAAGGAGAGCTCATCAGAGAGCCTTTGTACAGTAACAACACATGGAAGGGGTCCTTGAGGAACAACATTTGGATAAAATAAATATAATTCATCATTCCAACTTTCACATTAACAAAACAGAAAATAAAATTAGCAGTCTCACACCAACATACCATATAACTATTGGTACAAGAAAATGCAGTTTTTCAATATGGCCTTTTTGATTCTTGCTTGGCTAGGTAATGCAAAGGGCTTGGTGTCCTGCATGAACTATCTACTTTGAAAAGGTTGCAGATGTCAGAGCAAATGTCTAAAGTATTGCATGTACAGTATAGTATGGTCAGTCTATTTTAAGATGTCTACTTGCACATTAATTATTTCTATGTGACTTTTTGTGTATTTGTGTATGCTGACTTTGTGCACACTGTCTACTCAACATGTCCTGTGTATGTGGGTCTGGTGGGCAAGCCAGCTGTCATACAGCTGTGTCGTGTGACCGATCTGTCTGATCATCTATTCCCTGCGTTGTCACGCAGCAGGTCGGCTGTGCTCATTACAGCTTGTTTTTCACTTTTCTCCCCATCTGGCTTGTCTTAATAAGACTGTATCAATATTAAAATCCTTGAGTTTTAACCATGCAGTGACTCCACACAAGGTTATGGCTGCAGCTGGAAGGTGCAACCAGTCACTGAACAAAACTCCATATCTCAGTACCAAAACCTGTGCTAACTCTCAGCCCTCTCCTGTGAAATCTACAGGCAGTACATTCACAAAATGGCTGAGCTTATTATTGACTAGCGAGAAATGTAATGATTTTGATTTGCATGATAAAAGTAAAACACAGTAGGAAAAGGTGGGTTGCTATCCGGCTTTACCTATGCTACAATAGGGACATGTGATTAATTAAGATATGTGTGAACCAAGCCATTTGCACTCCTTGCTAAACACCCCAGGGGCTTCCTCTCAGCTTCACCCAGGTTTCATCCAGGTTTTATCCCAGCTGATGAACGCCAACCTGGTGTTACATAAGGACATTCGCCCTGGTGTCAGGTAACCGGAGTGCAACCAGGCCTCCCCCAACGAGCACAGATGAGGCCATGAGAATGGGGATGGCCTTTGTGATGCCAACAAGAGAGCCAAAAATCAGGTTCCCTAAGACTGCAGCCAGCTTACACAGAGCGTTGCAGAACCCAAAGCCTGTTCCTCTGGGGAGAGAAAAATCAGGTGGAGGAGAAAGGTAGGGAAGAAAGAGAAATAGACCTATGTTAAAGTTGACTGAATAACCTCTGTGTTTTCATGGCTGTCTTTTATGTGTAAAGCCATAAACATGTAAGCTAGTATGTACTTATTTATTGTTTATCCCCTCACCTCCTGACTGTAGGGAATGACTCAGTCGTGACCACATCCAGGGAGTTCCAGGCAGAGATGCTGAGGCCATTGTAAAGGCACAACATGAAAATCATCATAGACTCACTGGTGCCGAACCACAAGAAGAAGCAGCTGATGCCTGAAAGGACCATAGAGCCACCTGATAGACATACAAACACACACACACACACACACACACACACACACACACACACACACACACACACACACATACACACACACAGAGGAAGCGTGAAGCAAGAGTTAGTGCAAGTGACATTCAGTTGACTAATGTTCAACTAAATCATAGGACCCAATAAAAATTGCCTCTTGTACTCAATGATGGATGTTACACCTATAGCGTGAATCATTTCAACATCCTACAGTCAACATGAAAACCAATTACTCAAGAGCACACGCAAACATGAACCTCACTCTTACCCTCCATTCTTACCTAACATGGACAGACGCCCAATTTTGTCCATGAGAAGGGCGGACACAATGTTGCCGGGCAGAACAGCCAGTGTCCCCAGGAAATTGATGAAATAAACCCAGTAGGCACTGTAGTCATCATCAAATGTCATCTGGCATCCAGTCTTGTTGTGTGTGAATGTACTATTGACCACCTCTGTGCCATCTACCAACTTGGATTCATCGATGTCTGGGCAAAGAATTAAAAAAAATGGCAATTTGACAGTAATAATACAGAGCCAATCACAATATTCTTATAGTCTTACAGCTGTTCTGTTTGTCTTGACAGGATTATACCTGATGAATCTGAGAATCAGAAATGACAAAACATACCACTCTAGCTATGTTTACATGTCAAAGTTTAGAATTTCAATCCCAATATCTCACCTGTGTTGAAGAAGAAAGCCTCAATGAAAGTACAGTTACGGAAGAAGGAGCCCACTGATGTCACATCATCAAAGTAGCAGTTATGAAAGGTAGAGTCAATGAAGGTGACAGACCTAAGCTTCATATGGATGAATCTGAAGAAGCACAGTTACATTCTGCTGTTAATATTCTGTCACAGTATAATAATTTGCATTAGTATCAATTTAAGCAGTGCAGTAACATATAGCCACTTTAGATTGTAAACCTTACTGTCTGTATTGTACAAATGTGTTCACGTTTAATTGTAAGGAATATGTGATTAACATTATGAATTTGACAATAAACCCTTCCGAAGACCCTTCGTTTTGCAACCTCGGCCAACTTTCTCCTCTCCTGTACTTATATATATGATATGTTATGTGCTGGGCTCGTCTAGCTAAAGATTGACGTAGATTAACTAGCTGGTTATCTTATGTTAAATTTTAACCATCTTCATAATTTGGTTGTGTTATCAAAATAGACGAGCCTAGCACATAGCATATCTACAGTAAGTACAGGAAAGGAGAAAGTTGACTGGGGGTTTGAACGAGGCTTGCTCAACTGTTATGGGAGCACAGACAAGAAGGGGCGGGTCAATTATTTGACTGATTTGTGATTTTGCATCTACTACTCCTGCTGTTAAATTGACTTGTGCTACCGGTCATTGATGAAAAGGCCATTTTTGTGTATCTGGTTCTCCAGGGTGAAGTTGAAGGTGAAGTCTTCAATGCGTTCATTGTTGTGGATCTTCACTTTGGAGGCGTAATCATCTGCCTGAAGGTGTTTGATTACATCAGGGAACCAGACTGACAGGCCATAATATCTGTAACCAGAGGGATACACTGATATTAGGATATCAAGAATCCATTGATAAGCAGCACAGATCAGCAGATGTGACACAAACATGGATAATTACACTCTTAAATGTGCAGTCAGACACAGGCAGAGAGACAGACACACAATAAAAAACACAGGAGACACTTGTGGTTTCTGTTTGATTTTAAAAGGTGTTTTCAGGGTGTTTTTTTAATCTCTGGCTGCTTTCACTCCTATATCTGCTCCCACTGAGACACCAATAGACTAGTATTGATCCACAGACTGTGATTGATTTTGAGACCATGCAGCTTCTGCACAGCAGAGAGATCAAGAGAACAGAAATGCAATGTGGCTGCAAGTTACCACTACTGTTATTATCTGACCAGAGAAATTAGACTTCATTTTTCTATGAAGCAAGTGATGTCAGAAGGAGGCTTACCCGAACGACAGTGTGAACCACACTATGGCTAGTCGTGTCATGTTTTCTCGCATAGGGTAGTTGAAGCACTTCATGAGATTCAGATAGATCTAAAAAGAGACAAGAGACTTATTACACTTTATGTGGTCAAAAGAGAAATTTGGGGTTAGGTCAGTGGACAGAATTAAGCTTCATAATAAGAAAGTGAAGTGAAAATGAAGCCTTATGCTGCAATTAAGTATAAATAAAAATATTTACCCCATGTATTTCAGTCTTTATCCTAAAGAAAAACTTCGAAACTGGGTTGCCAGACTCTGTCTCCATCTCCACTAGTTCATCCAGCTGTTTGGGGATTTTAATCCTGTTTACCTGGAAAATTAATCAAGAAAGAAAATGATGATTACAGTCTCATAAAATAGGTGTAGTCTACTGTGCATTCAGCATTTATTTCTTGACTTGACTTGTTGTCTATTTTTTCCTTAGTTTCATACAAGATTGATAACTGTAATAAAAATCAAATCAGAATCAAAACAGTAAATGTAAACAGTTTGTACTACTGTACAGGAAACATGTGTTGACTAAGAGGCTTTCCCAAAGTGCAGCTCACACAGTAAATAAGCCTGAACGACACAAAACAGCTTTCAGAACCTTCATAATTCAGATATGATCCTGGATGGTGAAAGCGTTAAAACCTGTCCCAGCAGTGGCAGAATATAAGCCTCTTTGCTTCCTTAAGCATCAGGAAACCCAGCCAAGACAGCGCATAGCAGAAACAAACACTCACAGTGAAGACTTTCTCCGGTTGCCCACGCGCTCTCATGTTGGTGTCGTGGATCTGTTTGAGGATCATCCAGGCTTCATCATGCTTCCCCACCTGACAGGAGAGGAGGAAAGCGGGAGAAAAAGAAGAGACGAGATAAATTCATGGGATCAGCCCCAGTCTCCCTTACTCAGGGACAGCAGCAGTCTCACACCCAAAATCGTGTATACTGTACATAAATACATTCCTTTGATTTCCCCAAGATGGGCCAAAATGATGGGAGTCACGACTACAGTGACTCATTTTACTTCAAAGGGTAATTATCCTGCAGCAGCAAACCAACCTACTGTCACTGATCTCTCCACGCTTCTATTTTGCAGACATAAGGCCTCCTCCAGGAGTCTTGGATGACTCACACTGTTTGGTCTGATTACAGTAAACATCTGTTGGGAAATGTCCAAGTACTCTGAGTCTGCCTGACGTATTATTCTAGACACACTGATTGTAAAATTGATAAGCGCAGACAGTTGGTGACAATGACGCAGCACCATGAGGCAGCATTCTTGAAGATACAACTGCAGCAGCAGATTCATGAGTGATCAGATCAGCTTCAGTGTGAATATTTCTTGAGCTGTGATAATTAGGGAAAATGTGATTACCTCAAGGTAGAACCTGGGACTTTCGGGCATGAAGGTAAGTGCCACCACAGCACACACACAGGGCAGGGCACAGACGACCACAAACACCCTCCAGCTGTGAAACTGGTACGCTGAGCCCATACTGAAACTCCAACCTGTAAACGGTGACAAACAACACCAATGACAATCACGTCGGATACAGATGGATGACGTGGCAGAGTGAATGCATTTAACAACGGATGAAAACATGACAAGTGCTTCATTCACATTTCTAACAAGTGGTGTGTGTACCTATCTAAAGCTTTAATGAGGTATATAAACCAAACCTAATGTAGTTAAGATCAGTCGTACAGGAAACCTATAATAAATAGTAATTGAAATCCACATATACAAAAAACAACAAACACAACACACAAGCACAAGCTCCATTTTTGCCAAACATTAACTCCTGTGGAAAGTATTGGCTGTTTAACAGCTTAATGCTCCACTGTGTTCACCAGTTAGTGAGTAACTTTGTCTGTATGCAGTATGGTGCTTGGCAGGTAGCATAAAGTGGGTTTTTAGAGTGTTTTTGCTGAAAATAGCTGCCTGCTCCTGCTGGAAACAGGGTTGCTAGTAATGTGATTTCATCAGTGAAAACTAATGGGCGGCACACACTGCCTGCGTGAGCAAACGGCTACTTCACTGAAATGCTGTGGCTCACACACCTGTGTGGTGTCCACACAGACAACCTTGTGGCTGTATTGAAACTGGGTATATATTGCTGGTCTAATGTCAATATAACTATGAACAGTTCATTTTCACTGTCTATCGTTGCTGAGAACTGTGCATGAAAAAAAGGCAAGACCTCTACTCTAGTAAAGCTCACTGCATCTGCACACGAGACGTACTGCTCACGTAGGCTGTGTGTCCTGGCTGTAAGATAAACAATTTTAACTAGACCAAGATATTTTTAGTTTTAAAATTAACAATACATTTTACATTACACATCAAATATTATAATTTGATCTATTTCAATGAAATAAAATATTAATTAATGCAGCTTTAATGAAAAAGACCTTAAAATACTAAGAAACTACCACAGCAAACACTGTTGCAATTGTGGGTAACATTATGTTGGAAACCTTCTGTCTTTTTTTTAATGCATTTATCCGTGATTGTCATATTGTTCTTTGAGGCACCGATAATTGTCTCATGTTAATCTATAATCTCAAACCAGACTTGTTTTTACAGTATAGATTCAGACTTAAACCTCTATTTCATGAACTCTTTCATATGGCATTCACTTTGTTTTGTTGATAAACTATATGTTGGTGTCATGAAAATAATTATTTTTCTGCAAACAAAATCACTATAGTTAATCTTTCTGGTCATGACTGCTTGGTTCTCGGACGAGACCACAATTCACAGTGTGCCTAACTAATTAAATATACACTAATGTTCAGTGCACCATTTGAAGCCAGCAGGTGGCTATTTAG